>NC_073224.2:180832500-181457500 GCF_029281585.2 Gorilla gorilla gorilla | reverse complement strand
GAGGGGATTAAATGAACAAAAATAATAGCTCATATTTATTGAGTCCTTATTTGTGCCAAGTACTGTGCTAAGTGCTTTAAATTAATGATTCTAAACCTAGTGTGATTTTGTCCTCCAGGGACATTTACAAATGTTTGGAAATATTTATTACTGTCATAACTGAGAGGAGGGAGAGCTACTGACATCTAGGGAATGGGGGTCAGAAATGCTACTAAACATCCTACAGCGCACAAGACAACTCCCCCACAACAAAGAATTATCCAGTCCAAAGTGTGAGTAGTGCTGAGATTGAGAAATCCTGCTTTAAATGTATCATTCGGTCCTCATAACAGATGAACCTCAGCAATTCCCACACCCTAATGACTTCACTATCAGCATTCCTCTCTGCTCTCCAATCACAGTGAGCAACTTTCTAGAGAGAAACATCTCCTCGTCACCAAAATTATTGAGGGGCCTTGATTTAGGAAAAAATAATTCAAATAGAATCATTCCTACTTTATTTTCATTGAAGAATTACAGTGAAGTGGCAGAATGTATCAAGTATTTCAAGAAAGAAATAGATACATGTTATCTTTCTTATGACCAACTCTGCTGATTCCATTACAAAAAAAGCAATCTATAGATAGATCGGGAAAATAACCACATTAATTCTTTTAATTTCCTGGCGGGTCAGTGACAGAAACAAAATTCAAAATATGAGATCCTACAACCTAAGCAATAACCAATCTTTTATTTTCTCTTTAAGAACCTTTACTTCAATATAAATGAAGCCAAATGACATGTTAATACTGAATAATAGACTTAGTTATCCAATCTTAAAAACAATTTGTCTCATAGAATTTTGCACATTAGATTTAAACAGCACCCAGATGGCACTCTGATGGGTACTCCACAAATCATTAAATAAACAAATAACAGATTGTTCCTAAATAACCAAACCTCCTGGGACAAGAGAAAATATTCAAAGAAAGATGTAAAACAAAAAAATCATGGTTAACAAAGCAGTTATAAAGATTGCAAGACCTACTTTCAGTATTACAGTGTTTTGGACAAAATGAGGCACTCAATACATTTTTGAGATGATTATTATACATAAGCACTAAAAACAAAAGTTAACAAACACCTAGTAAGACTTTCCTTTCAGCATTTTCAAAGCAATGATATTTTAACAGAGTGAAAAGGAAGGAAGGGTGGCAAAGTAGCTTTAGCCAATTCTGTGCCCATTAAAGTTCAGAGGTTTTAACAGTGCTGCATTAAAACCCAAATACAGTTGGCTCTCTATATCTGTGGATTATGCACCTGGTAGATTCAACCAATTTGGATAGAAAATATCTACGAAAAAACAATTAAAAAAACTACAACTTAAAAATATATATAGTAAAATAACTATTTACATAGCATTTACATTGAATTACAAGTAATCTAGAGATGATTTAAAGTATATGAGAGGATGTGCATAGTTACACACAAACACCATGCTTTTTTTTTTTTTTTTTGAGATGGAGTCTCACTCTGTCGCCCAGGCTGGGGTGCAGTGGTGCGATCTCGGCTCACTGCAAGCTCTGCCTCCTGGGTTCACGCCATTCTCCTGCCTCAGTCTCCCGAGTAGCTGAGACTACAGGCGCCCGCCACAATGCCAGGCTAACTTTTTTGTATTTTTAGTAGAGACGGGGTTTCACCACGTTAGCCAGGATGGTCTCAATCTCCTGACTTCGTGATCCACCCACCTTGGCCTCCCAAAGTGCTGAGATTACAGGCATAAGCCACGGCGCCCGGCCAATACCATGCCATTTTTTATCAAGGACTTGAGCATACTCAGATTTTGGTATCCACAAGAAGTCCTGTATACCAAGGGACGGCTGAATTTGGGAGTCATTCAGTTACTATGAAAGGAAGGGTCAGTGGCTGGGTTTTCTCTCTGTAAAACCAATAAATATATTTTCAAAAATTATATTAGCCAAAAGTTGCCAAGCCCTTCTAACTCTCCATACCCATCATTTGAGAGATGTAGTATTCCTTAATTCAAATATTCATATATAAGAATATCCCCTAAAAACGAGAAAACATAAGACACTAAAAATTCGTACCCATATTTCATAGTAAAATGTAAAAACATCTCTGGATTTGCTGCTTTACAGTAGTATTAAAATATCTTCACCAGAGGCTATGATCAATTCGAGTTATTGTCTCAGACTTACCTCCTGCAATTTAGACTGTATCCACTGGCACAAAAGTGCCAAGCTATCTCGAGGACAAATGGCCCAAATCATTGTGAGGAAAATCATACCTAGGAAATCCAACAAATGAACCATGCCAGCCTTTTCTGCCTAAGAATAATCAAAATAATAAAAATTACATTTCATACATCGAGACAGTATATGCTTACATTTTCTAGTTCATCATGTGTTACAATTACCTGACCTTCTCCACCTAAGACTGAGAGTTCTCTTTTTCTTCTTTTGCTTATTCTTTCCTGGTCTGTTTTTCCCTTCCTTGGTTTATCTACTTATACACCTATTCATTCATTTAACTAGTATCTACTAAGCCACTTACTATTAGTCAGAGGATATAAACCTACAATTTCTTATATTAACAGGCATAATAATCTTGTGAAATAGCTACAATTATCCCTACATTTACAGATAATGAAACTGAGATAGAGAGAGGTTAAGAGTTGCCCAGATTTGCACAGCTATTACTAAAAGGACCAGAAATCAAACCCGGTCAGTTTTAGTTTTTAATATAGTTGCATCATTTTAAAAAATCAAGTAAATGTTTTATTTTACTAATATTTTTGGATAAAGACTAAACACTACCTAATATATGAAGCACTTAAAACAAGAAAAAATTCAGAAAAAGACTGGAAGTTTATTTTAAATAAAAGCATTCTGATCTTCAAGACCTAATATACGAAATATTATTCATTTATACAAGTTTGTAAATTTGTAAGTCTAGTATTTATCATGAAAGAATCAGGTTCTATGAATTTTTGTATTTACTTATATCAGTTACCAAAAAAGATTTTTCATAAAATAGTTGTTTTGAGTAGTAATATCTAAGTTTAATGAACTAGATTGTTCATGGTTTGCCATTAAAGGTGATTAGTAAATGTTAACGTTGTAATGCTGAAACTGATAAAATAGCAGTCATTACTTGAATGTATGAAAAATGACTGAAAACTAAAAACTGACTTAGAATATTGTCCCTTAACAAATACTGTACCCTCACAAAACACACTTTACCTCCTTATATTTGCCTCATTACTTTGCCTCAAAACACAAATGTGTGTTTTGAAAAACAATTATGGATTTTTCTTTTTTTTTTTTGAGACACAGTCTTGCCCTGTTGCCCAAGCTGGAGTGCAGTGGCGAGGTCTCGACTCACTGCAACCTCCGCCTCCAGGTTCAAATGTTTCTCCTGCCTCAGCCTCCCAAGTACCTGTGATTACAGGTACCCACCACCACACTCAGCTATTTTTTGTATTTTTAGCAGAGATGGAGTTTCACCATGTTGGCCAGGCTGGTCTTGAACTCCTGACCTCATGATCCACCCGCCTCAGCCTCCGAAAGTGCTGGGATTACAGGGGTGAGCCACTGTGCCCAGCCCAATTATGGAATTATTTTAACATGAAAAAGTGAAACTCAAAATAAGGAAGTTGTTATAGAAGAGAAAGCCCTTGTTATTAAAGAATATAATTGCTATTATACAGTCTTAGAAAACTGGAAATACACACACAAAAACCTGTTTGTAGAATAAAGAAAACATAAAAGCCTAGATAAAATCAAAATTGAGACTCCCAAAAGAGAAAATATTGTGCTGACAATGTTTAAGATCTCTGCAAAAACATATTAATAACTATGTTCTATTTTTAAGGCTGCTGTTTGCTTTTTACATCTCATCTACTACTGTTCTTGCACTGATAGAGATGACAATACACTGAATATAAGGCACTGAACTAGATGCCTAAAAAACAAATGTACTGAATAGTAACACCTTTCGAATGCTAAAATGGCCAAAACTGATTTTGCAGTTGTGAAGCCATTACTTGAAAGATATTAGAGTGCGTATAATAACACTGCTTAGACGTATTCTTGTGTATATTTGTTTAAGAAAAAAAGATTTTTTTTCTTACTTTTTTGTTTGAGACAGTGTCTCACTCTGTCACCCAGGCTAGAGTGCAGTGGTGCGATCATGGCTCACTGTAGCCTTGATCTCCCAGGCTCAAGCAATCCTCCTGCCTCAGGCTCCAGAGCAGCTGGAACTACAGGTGTGAGCCACCATGCTCAGCTAATTTTTAAAATTTTTCTGTACAGACTGAGTCTATGTTGCTGAGGCCAGTCTCAAACTCCTGGGCTCAAGCAATACTCCTGCCTCAGCCTCTCAAAGTGCTGGGATTACAGGTGTAAGCCACTGCACCCAGTCAAGAAAAATGTTTTTAAAATCTTCCTGTAACTCAAAAGAAATCAAGGAGATAATTACTTTCAGTGTTTCAGAAAAACAGTTTAGCCCATCTCATCTTATTAATAGTCTAAGGAACAGGTAGAATTTGAGATTACTCTTAGATTACTCTTAGAAGGATTAGAATCATTATCATTTCCATTTGAAGTTAATGTTACTTGTATTTCTGATTTAGCATTTCAGTCACTTCACTATGTACCTCTGCGTTTACAATTTAAAAAATACTTCTCTCTAATGTAGACAAAAGAGCCATTTATATTTTTAAATGAATAACAATTTAAAAAATGTGTGAAACAGATGTGTTATTTTCCTGGACTTATATCAAGATGAACAGACATGTATTCACAGGAGCACACATCAACTTGAATTCTATGATCTATAAGAAAAGCGCTGCTAAAAACCAGGTAACTGTAGTGAAAGGAAGAAACACTGGACTAACATACAGAAGACCCAGGTTAAAGTCCCAGTTCAGTTACTTTGTCAGGTTAGTCATGTTACTGTTTTTCTAAACATTAGTTTTCTCTTATATAAAATAGTAATAATAAATACATACCTCATTAGGTATTAAAATTATGAATGGGAAGCTACATATACTAAAAAGCTCAGTAAACTGTAAAATGGCAAGGTATTGTTATTACTCTGTATTAATTACACATGACACATCATTCTAGACATTTTCAAAGATGCTCCAAGCTATCCTCTGAGAATGAATAAAAAAGAAAGATGATTTACCCACTTAAATAGTAATATCACTTCCCTACAATTAATTTTCTGACGATTACAAGTATATTAATAATTATAGAAAGTTTAAAATTTAATTTGAAATAATTAGGGGTTGAGAATAATTACTTTTTAGCAAAAGAGACAGGTGATAAAAATAGTATTTAAGAAAAATCTTATTCAGTATCAAATACTAAAGACCATAAAAATTCTCAAAATTAGCCAATCATGTTTTTTTCAGGTAGCAGATTAAGGCAATTACCCAAAACTAAAAGTCTATCATTTTTAAAAAACCTGAAAAAAATCAGTTCTTTAAAAGATTTAACTTGCTAACTTCAAAGCAGTTTTTCCAAAT
This sequence comes from Gorilla gorilla gorilla, assembly GCF_029281585.2. Lineage (NCBI taxonomy): Eukaryota > Metazoa > Chordata > Mammalia > Primates > Hominidae > Gorilla > Gorilla gorilla. Next base: position 181,451,967 of record NC_073224.2, on the reverse strand, counting down.
CTGAACATTCATTTTAGGTACTTACAGCATGCCCAAGTACTGCATGTGCTATTTCATGGCCCAGAAGGAAAGAAAGTTGATGAATATTGGTTACACTATTTAAAAATCCAGTGAAAACAAACATTTGTCCATTCTGCACCACAAAGAAAATAATGTAAGCAATTAGAACATCATAAAAAATAAGGACAATAAATTTAACAATTATAATGCATTTGAGAACATGTACTTACTGGAAGCACGAAGGCATTAATAATTGGGGAATCAACCACATGAATAACCCAATTGATCTGAGAGATCCCTGGAACATCTTTATTGCATTCAATTAGATGACAAAGCACTTCTTTAGCAGCCAGGTATCGGGCATCTTTCTCAGTTAGCATATCATTTTTAAATTCTTCCATCCACTGAAAGATTAAAAATTACTTCTTATTTTAAAAGAGCACTACAAAATGCTTACTCTGCTTCATGGAAAGTTATATGGCTACTTATTATTGAACATTTTAAGTTTTAATTATATAAAAATCTGCATATATTAAGCACTCAAATTTCTCAAATCTGAATTATTCATGCAAAGACAATGTGGTTTCTCACAAAGGAATAAATTCTAATACTAAGATTTTTTTATGAATAGATTGACATCAAAATTTCATTCTTTTCGATTAAACTACAAATGAATACTTAAGTATTATTTCTACTTTCCTAAACATTTTAGAAAACACTGCCTAGGCCAGGCAAGATGGCTCACGCCTGTAATCCCAGAACTAGGGGAGGCCAAGGCAGGAGGATCACCTCAGCTCAGAAGTTCAAGACCAGCCTGGGCAACATGGTGAAACCCCGTCTCTACCGAAAACACAAAAAATTAGCCAGGCGTGGTGGCATGCACCTGTGTTCCCAGCTACATGGGAGGCTGAAGTGGGAGGATCGCTTGAGTCTAGGAGGCGGAGGTTGCAGTGAGCTGAGATCTCGCCACTGCACTCCAACTCCAACCTGGGTGACAGAGGGAGATCCCATCTCAAAAAGAAAAGAAAAGAAAAGGAGAGCCTAGAGAACTTAAGATTTCATCTAAGTAAAATACAAAAGAAAATTAAATTCACAATGCATTGAACAGAAAAACACCCTATACCTAATAAGAAAGTTAAACTACCAAAACAGACATTTCATTAATTTTAAGGTGTTTTATTCACAGATTGAAAGGAAATTACTGAAATCTCAGAACTAATGAGCATTATCACTGTCTCTACAAGATGCTGATTACGACTAGCCACCAGAGAAGATACTTTTTCTGAAGTTATATTCATGAGAGCTCTTTCAAGTGTACTGAGAAAATTAAAAATGTTCTGAAATATTACTTTAACTTTCATAAAGTGTATGCTTTTTTTCACTTAAGAATCAACAAGCGGCTGGGCATGGTGGCTCATGCCTGTAATCCCAGCACTTTAGGAGGTGGGCAGATCACGAGGTCAGGAGATTGAGACCATCCTGGCCAACACGGATGAAACCCCATCTCTACTAAAAATACAAAAATTCGCCAGGCGTGGTGGCGCACACCTGTAGTCCCAGCTACTCAGGAGGCTGAGGCAGGAGAATCACTTGAACCCTGGAGGCGGAGGCTGCAGTGAGCCAAGATAGACCCACCACTGTACTCCATGTACTCCAGCCTGGGTGACAGAGGCGAGACTCAGTCTCAAAAAAAAAAAAAAAAAAAGAATCAACAAGTTAGTAACTTTTCTCCTTGAGGCGCATTACAAAGACATTATTTTATAGAATATGAACTTACAAGTAGTCTTTATCTTAAAGACTTAAGCATGATTCACCAGTGTGAACTGCCTAAAACAAACAAAAACCCCCACTACTAACTCTTCTGAAGTAGATAAAACAAGAATAAATGTAATTATAGCACTTTATAATACCCCTATAAGAACATGTGTTTAAATTTTCCTATCACACAGGTATTACATTTGTAGCTAATACGAGAAAAAAAGAAAAATGCATCTATGTCTATATGTATATACACGTATACAGATATATATAAATTTTAAAAAATTTCTTAGCAATGTGAATGGTAAAAGATGCACTAATACTAGGCCTGTCTCAATCTTTCCAGAACACTTTCCTTAAACCTGCCTCCAACAAAATCCTAAGAAACATCTCAAATCTCTGTATATACTCTACTACAAGAGATTGGTCTTGCCTGGATTAAGAACAATTTTTAAACTAAGAAAACATTATTTCTTTTTTTTCATAGTAACTTTCCATTGACAAACTCAGAAGTTCATTTGGAATAAAAAGATTTAACCATGCCGGGTGCGGTGGCTCACACCTGTAATCTCAGCATTTTGGGAGGCCAAGACAGGTGGACCACCTGAGGTCAGGAGTTCGAGACCATCCTGGTCAACACGGTGAAACCCCGTCTCTACTAAAAACACAAAAAAATTAGCCAGGCGTGGTGGTGCATGTCTGTAGTCCCAGCTACTCTGGAGGTTGAGGCCGGAGAATAAGTTGAACCTGTAAGGTGGAGGTTGCAGTGAGCCAAGATGGCACCACTGCAGTACAGCCTGGGTGACAGAGCAAGTCTCTGTCTCAAAAAAAAAAAAAAAAAAAGATTCAGCCATACCAAAGCTGTCAAGTGAGGCTACTGGACATGAATTCGAAAAATATTAATTGAGCCACAGGGCACATAACATGTGTATGTGCTATGAACTGGAGAGAAAATGACCTCTGTCCCTAAGAAACTCACTAGGGTACAAAATGTTTAACTACCTGAGTTACTATACTTTCCAAAGAGGTAAGACTTCTAAATTACAACTTAAATTTGGATTAAAAAAATATAATAAATTGCTAAAACTGATGTTTGGGAAAAAAATCTTATATTACTTGATTTTCAAGGTATAAGAATTCTGACTATAAATCTATTTATTCAATAAATATATACTAAGCTCTACTCTTACATACTGTGTTAGTATTTAAAACCATAAACAAAACAGGTAAGATCCCTGCCCCCATGAAGCTTAGTCTAACAAGGAAGACAGACTATCAAAAAAATAATTATGCAAATAATTATGTTACTCTCATGAGTGCTTTGAAGGAAAACTACAGTATGCAGAGAAAAAAAGCCTAGGAGACCTACCCCCAGTAAAGCCAAGCAACGGGCACAACTACAAATGAGCTGGTTCATAATTCAGTCAGTATGAAGGATACCTCCTATGGCCTGATCCAGTCACCCTGCCTAACCCAGTCTGGATAATCAAGGAAGGCTTTCCTGAGAAAAGTGACATTTAAGGTGAAATGTGCTGAGCAGGAGTTAGCTGGGTGAATGCTAGGAAAAGCAATGTAGGCAGTAGGAATACTAAGTGTGAAAGGTCTGAGGCCTTCGGGAAAAAAAAAAATGCTAATTTCGTATCAAAGACTAAAATTAAAAAACAACATATCTTTCACATTTAAGATACTTTCCTACTTTGAGTGTTATATTAAGCAGTCTAATTAAAAACAACTCTTACTACTTACTGCTTCATATTCCAGTTCTGATAAAAGTCTGAACTGCTCTTTCCCCAATAATAGTAGCTTGCTCCTTCCTGTGATTGGACTTACTTCCAGGTGAGTAAAATAAAACACCACAAAGAGCACTCCAAAACTACTCAAACCAAGGAATAGCTTCCATTTATTCTTCCTTATATTTTCTTTAAATACTTCCTTCTTGTTAGGAGGAAGTGCCTGCCACCATTTCCTTATGCCCCTACAGCAAAAAGAAAAATTCAAAGTTCTGATAATCATTCCAGCACATATCACTAAAGCTCAAATGCATACACTAGAATTTTATGTCCTCAAACACCTGAATTTGTATGATATATTTCGCTGAATACATCGCTTTTCCAATTAATAAAATTCTTAGCTAAATGATGAAAAAATAATCAATGATGTAAAGTTACAGTTAAAAAATTCTAATACTCATCGAAATTTTCTTATTCAGCTATTTTAAGGATAAACAGTAAATGAGATGCTAGTTTACTATAACTACCACTGGTTAATATTTATTACTATCTAGTACATGCAAAATTCTCTCTCTCTCTCTCTCTGTATATATATATACCATCTCATTTAATCTTCATAATAACCCTGTTACAGAAGATAAAATTGTTAGGTAACTTGTCCATGGCCACTGAGGTAATAAAAGGAAAACCAAGCAATGAAGGCAATGACATTCCAGAGTCTGACCACTTAGTCACTTAATAGGGATAAATGCCTAAATAATTATGTAAGAGGTTACAGTACAATAAATCTATACCTGGAACCACTATTTTTCCCACTGCTCCTCAGACCTCCAACACAATTTGCCAGTGATTCTACAAGGTACAAGGGAAACTGCCTCAGCGTTCATTTTGGAAATAAATAGTGCTCAGTAGCAGAAACTCCACTATCCTCTTTACAACGTGAAAAAGGAGAGATAACAAGATCATAGGTATTCATAAGAAAGTGGGAGATTTTATAGATAACATCTGAGAAGGTCCAATTTCTACCAGGCAACAATACTCTCTGCCGCTTAGCAGTGTTCAGAAACATTTTGACAACAAGCAACGTTTTCAATACTGGGACAAAAATTTTCCTTATGAGTTGATCTGTAAAATCACAACAAAAATTTACCACATATACATCATTCTCTTGATAAAAATTTATTTTACAAATTCTTAAAGTTCTCTTTGTGAAGTGACACACCCCAATGCCTTTACACAAAGTGTGTCCATTTAAAGGGACATAAATCAAACTATCGAGTATACTTATTTCCTATTTAAAACTTTACATGACATTATCCTTTATTTAAAATGTATGAAAGACATATTCTAAATGAAAAATTTTAGGTGATCAACAATAGTAACAAAAACAAGAAAGTTACAAATAAATAATTTAAAAGGATGAGGACATAGTAGAAATCAGAAAGAGCATCCCAAGAACCTGGGATAAGCGTATTACTTCAACCAATAGTCAATACAGCTGTATCGCTTTTGGGTGCCAACACCAAATCATGAAAAACACAATAAGTTACAAATAGAAGTTCTTGGTTTTTGATCAAAAGCAAACTGGTTTGGTTCATGTGGTAGTAAGAAGGCTAGAAGGGACTTCACAGTCATCAAACACAAGAAAGCTTTATGAAGAAACAGTGATTAGCTTTCTTCCATCTTCATAAAACAAATAAGAGAAAAAGGGTTAAAGCACTACAAGCTGTGAAAATATTATTATAAGGATCACCAAGAAAAAAAACAAAGATTTGTTGGGAACAGAATAGAAAGAAAAGAAGCATTAATGACTTAAGAGTTAACTAGGAGTGAGCCCACCCTTATATAAGCAAAGTTCCTCAGTTTTATGATTTGCTGCCTTAAATTCCACAAATTAAAAAGAAATGTTTGTAAGTACTCTTCTTATACATAAGTGATAACCAACACTTCTGATCCATATATCCTAAGATCTTGTAGTCATAAATATAAGATTTTTTAATGCCTATACAAAATGTAAGAATAACTTTTTAAAGAGATATTTCTGTACCATAAATTAGTATGCAGGAAATTGTTTCAAGATTATTAAATCATACAGAACAAAATTGGGCAGGACCTACTGTTTAGAAACTTCACTTTGAGCTAAATGGGGGGAGACAGGGGATCTGGCAAGGTTTCTTTAAAAGTACAGTTTTATAAATAAAAAAATTAATTTCTAAAAGTTAATATAAGTTAACACAAAATATTAATGCAAAAAGTTAATATAAAAGTTTATTATTCTAAAAAAGCATTTTACCTGCCTACAATGATTGCAAATAACTTCTGTACTGGTTTAAGAATCATCAACAAGAGAGGAACCGGAGCAGCTTGAAACCGTGGAGAAGTATGGAAATTCCTAATGGCTCTTATGGAAGCAGGGCTTAGAGGATGCAATACTGACAGACTAGGGACTGCTGTAACTTCTTTTATTAGCAGCTGTCTTGAAAAAGCATCATTCCATACAGTACATTTGCTGGTAATCCTCCAAATTTCCTTACTTTTGGTACTTGAGAGACCTCCTGTTCTTTTGTTGTTAAAAGTCCTATAAAAATGAAAGTTTCCAGGCAGAAAACTCCACCTGTCACACTGATTTACTCCCAGTCCCTGATACTTATTTACTATATGGTTAACTTGTACTTGATGACAGCCCCGTAAGGTTGATGCTAATGTGTTACATTTTCTCCAGTTAGACAGTGAATTAAATCGGAAGAAAACATGGTTTCTAGCAGCAGACTGCAATCCACAGATGAAGCTCATTTTTTCACTTGATTACCTGAAACACAAAAAAAAAAAACCATAAATATCTGTGGAAAATATTTACTTACCAAACTGGGACTATAACACTTATTAAATAGGTGTGTCAGTTGTTCTTCTAACACACCTCAGGCTAAATTACCTTGGGTTTCAACTCATCACCCCTAGAGCAACGCCTTCAGCAGGACAAACCAGGGTATATACACCACGACATTTACTATGCAACATTTACTTTAGAAGCTTGAATTTTTTTCATTTCATTTTTAATTTTTAGTTAGGGAAGAGCCATTTGTATTTTAATGGCAAATTATTTGAGCAATAAAGTGGATTAGATAAAAACAATAGTAAAACTTTATCAGTTTGCAATAACTGGAAGGAAGCATGTAATACAGAATAGTAAAATCTAACTTATAAAATGCACTGGACATTAGGCAATGAAGAACAGTGATCCCTAAGAGATGGGAAACAGAGCCCTACAACTGTCCTAGCTTATTGCCTGGAAAGTGCTTCCAGGCCACAATGCAGACAGGGTAAACCTAGGTGGAGCCCAGTGGTTCCCCTAAATCGAAGAGATAAAGCTGGGAGGTCAAGTAAACCAAGGTTGCTAGAGCTCACAGGACAGAGGACAAGAGAAGACAAGAGCTGCACAGAGAAATAACTCTAGAGTTCTGCAGAGAATCCCCCTCCCATATTCAGCTGAATCCTGTCTGGGCATATGTGTAAGAAAATTCCCTGGAGCTGGGAAAGGGCCACCTGAAAAGATTGCAGGGAACAATATACAGGGCTCACACAGGGCATGGTATACTGCCTATCCCCTCCCCCCCATTCAAAGTGGAAAACCTTATAATTCGTGGGTAGAGTACTCAGAAGGGTTTTGCCTCAACATTAGAGAAAGATTAGTCTGAGACCAAAAGCTGCTCTGGCCCCACCTAACAAATATTAAAAGCAACCCCCAAAAAGATTAAATGCTTCCAAGCAACAACTGCATCCCAGGGGAAAAAAAAAAAAATCTAAACAGGTATTAGGACACAAAACTATTTAGCACTTAACAAGGTGCAATTTACAATTAAAAATCACCAAGCATGCAAGCAGCAAGATATGTGATCCATAATTAGAAGAAATATCAATCTGTGGAAACTAACTCCTAAATAAACAAATAACAGCATTAGTAGATAAGGATATTAGTTATTGTAACTATACTGCACATGTTTAAGGAGCTAAAGGAAAATATGAGCATGTTATGTAGAGATATGTAATATATTTCTTTAAAAGACCTAAACTTCTGGACAAGAAAACTGTAAGAACTAAGATGAAAAACATACTAGATGAGACTAACAGCAGATTAACATTGTAGAAATAAAGATTTGTGACTTCGAAGACGTATCAATAGAAACCATCTAAAATGAAATACAGAGAGAAAATACAATAATAAAAAAAGGCACAGGGCATCAATGAGGTATGCAATAACTTCAAGTGGCCTAATATTCATCTAACTGAAGTCCCCAAAAAGCGGGGAGGAGGTGTAGACAGAAAAAAAAAACACTTGAAATAATGGCCAAAAGTTTTCCAAACTTGATGAAAATTATAAAACCACAAATTCAAAAAGTTTAACAAATCCTACACAAAAGAAACACAAAGGAAAAAAACTACAAGGCACATAACTTCTTAAAATCAATGAAAGATAAAATCTTAAACTTGACATCTTAGATGAACTGTATAAATTCATTGAAAAACACAAAAAAAGCTGGGCATGGTGGCTCACGCCTGTAATCCCAGCACTTTGGGAGGCCGAGGCAGGTGGATCATTTGAGGTCAGGCATTCGAGGCCAGCCTGGCCAACAATGTGAAACCCCGTCTCTACTAAAAATACAAAAATTAGCCAGGTGTGGTGGCACTTGCCTGTAATCCCAGCTACTCAGGAGGCTGAGGCAGGAGAATCGCTTGAACCCGGGAGGCAGAGGTTGCAGTGAGCCGAGATGACGCCACTGCATTCCAGCCTGGGCAACAGAGTGAGACTCTGTCTCAAAAAAAAAAAAAAAAAAACAGGAAAAACACAAGAAAGTACATACTCTGATTACATCTCTATAATATAAACTGCAAAAAATGCAACCTAATCCATAGTGACAGAGAGATGAGTGACTGCTTGAGGAGTTGCAGGAAAAAAGCAGCAGGGGAAGGGATTACAAAAAGTGGTGCTTGCCTGTAAACCCAGCTACTTGGGAGGCTGAGGCAGGAGAATCACTTGAACCTGGGAGGCAGAGACTGCAGTGAGCCAAAATTGTGCCACTACACTCCGGCCTGGGCAACAGAATGAGAACCTGTCAAAGAAAAAAAAAACAAAAAAACCCCAAAAACCAAAAACAAAAAAACCCAGATTGAGGGAATCTAAATATGAATTGAATTTCAAGTTGTTTTAGGTAATTATTATTTTCTTAGGTGATAATATTGTGGTTATGTGACTATTTTATTCCTGAGATACTTGCTGAAGGATCTGTTCATGATAAATAAAACTCACTTTCAAATTGTACAGCAAAGGTACACACACAAAGGACATAAAGTCAATAAACAAAATATCAGCAATCATTGTATCTCAGTGATAGTTACATATATGTTCCTTAAATTTTTCTGCATGTTTCAAAATCTTCATATAAAAGTTGGGGAAAAAATATGTAAACCTCAACCTAAGCTAATACGATATTATCTAGAAAGATGCTCTAGGACTACCAGTTTTAATAGTATTATCTACATATCAAACTATTTGAAAATTACTCAAATTTATTTTTTATGTAATTCATACATCCTGCCCTTGCACTGTTAATGTATAATGTTAATAAAGGGCATGCTAAGTAAAACATTAACTTTGAGTTAACCCTTTTTGAAATACTACCAATTTTAAATTAGTAAAGTCTAGGCTGATATATAATAGTTTGACATTATTAACAAGATACTTTGTTTTTACTTTTTTGAACCAAGCTGAAAAATTGTAAAATAATTTAAGCCTAGAAGTCATTTCACAATTCATACTGGAGTAGCTGGTAAGGTTTTCATTGGCTAGGGGCCATGAGAGTTATGCAGCACAGAATATAGTCCTGCTCTCATGGAGGTTATAATCTAGTTGGGGAGACAAAACTGAACCTAAGTAAGACTATTAGGGGATAATAAAATTCAGTTATTAAATACTACATACTGTATGCATTCTTAAAAAGACATCCATGAGTAGCTGAAGAGTTCAGGAAGGCAGCAATTATTTTTCATGCCATTTAGGCAGATGCAGAAAGACAAAAAAAAAGGAAAGAACTGTTTTAAATGGGAAAGTGTATTAAGGTTTAAATGTAAAGTCTTCTTCTAGAAGTCAAACTGCAAAAACAACACAAGCCCACTTTCTTTCCTTGACCTCAAATCTGATGATTTACTGTAGTAGATAAGCTTCAGACACTTGCCCAAGCACAATTCCTTTTCCAAATGTGCATCTTACAGCCTCATTTTAGGGGACAGGCTTAGACGGCCACATTCATCCCTAGCAACCCCTACCATTAGCTACAGAGCTAGGAGTAGGTATTTGACACTAAAAAGATTTTACATAAAACAGTATTAACGCACAGGAATATAAGGGCATGTGTAAGTTGGGTCTACAGCGGGTGCTATGGCTAAACAAAGCAATATGAAAGCAAGAACTACAAACAAAAAGCTTTTTTAAAAAAAAAAAAAGTGGATCCACAGAAAAGACAATGGACTATTAAGTGTAGACAGAAGACAAGTGAGAGACCACAAAGCCAGAGTGAATATGAGAGAATAAGACCTCCCTGATTCCCATGAAACCATTGTACTTCCTACACTTAATTGAGCTTCATGAGCTTTTACTTTATCCCCAAAATAATGCGCTTTCTTCAATGAGTTTCTGTACTCTGCAAATAAATGATCTCTAAGACGTTTACATGGTATAAAACAGTTATACATTTGTTTTTGTAAATTGACAGCATTTTAATATTATACATGTTGTTTACTGGAACTAGCTGAGGGTTCCTCCTACACTTTGCAAAGCCAAATTTACCAATTTTCAACATTTAATCAGTTCCAGAAATACTGGATTATCTCTACAGCAACTTTAGCATCCAAAATATCTCAGCCCACATTAAATCAGTCATGTTAATTCTACCTCCTTCTTATCTCATTCTAGCCTTTCCTGGGCTCTGTGGTGTTATGGTGTTGATCACTACCCACCTAATCTCCCTGCCTTATTTCACCACTAATCCCTCCCACTCCAGTTTGACCCCAAACTAGAGCTAAAGCATTATTTCTAAAATGCAAACCCTGGCAACACAATCCTACCCCGACAATTAACATACAGTCCTACCCTGGTAAATACCATGTAATCATTTAAAAAATGACATGATGATCTGTAAATCTTTAAAAGATTTAAGGAGGAGCTGGTGGCGTCGGCAGGTTCGAGGCGATTCGAGCTCCAGCTAGGATGATCGAGGTTGTTTGCAACGACCGTCTGGGGAAGAAGGTCCGCGTTAAATGCAACACGGATGATACCATCGGGGACCTTAAGAAACTGATTGCAGCCCAAACTGGTACCCGTTGGAACAAGATTGTCCTGAAGAAGTGGTACACGATTTTTAAGGACCACGTATCTCTGGGGGACTATGAAATCCATGATGGGATGAACCTGGAGCTTTATTATCAATAGATGAGAATCCTCATCTTCCTGCCCCGCTTTCCTCTCCCATCCTCATCCCCCACATTGGGATAGATGCTTGTTTGTAAAAACTCACCTTAATAAAGACTTAGATGTTGAAAAAAAAAAAAAAAGATTTAAAAGATAGCAATCTCTGGCAAAGGGATATACAAATTTAAAAATAATAATAAATGCTACCTAAAAACTTCTGTATAGCAGAGGTGGCAAACTCAAACGTCTAAAGAAGCACCATACAACAGACCTTTCTACAATGATAAAAATGTTCATGTCTGCACTGTCCAATAAGGTAGCCCCTACGTGTGACTACTGAGCATTTGAAATGTGACTGGTGCATCTGAGGAATGAAATTTTTAACTCAGTTAAATGGCCATATGTGGCTAGTGTCTACTGTATCGCACAGTACACATTTGTAGGGTCCAGGCAAGTGAATATCAGCAAAGTGATACTGATGTGAATGCAGATTCATGACCATCTAAAGGAGGTGCAAACAGTTATGATGGAATTTGAACTTGCTGTGGCCAAATGATTCAAAACTTTTAAGTAAAGCCAGAATTTCAGATTTTAGGTGAAATTTATCAATTTTTAAATGTTGGCAATGAACTTAAAAAATTTTAACGACCTTAACCAAACATTCAGATTTTGTATTTTTGACCTCTGAACTGTATTATTATTCATTCATTCTGAAAATGTTTAATGAGTGCCCACTAAATGCTAGGCACCATAATGGATGCCAGAGCTACTGCAAAGAACAAAACAGATTTAAAAAAACCCTCCCCAATTTGCAAAAATAGTAATGAGAAAATATGCTAGTATATACAAAAATAAATCCAAAAAAAGATACACCAAACTATTCACAATTATTTTGAATGGCAGGATGGTGGTTAAGAGGGATTATTAGTATTTTCACCTTATATATTTCTGTGCAGTTCAAATTTCTACAGGATGTATTATTACTTTTTTAAACCTCCACTCAGGCAACTATTTCTGTAATTCCCATTGTTTTTCTTTTCTTTTCAAGACAGGGTCTCACTTTGTCGTTGTCCAGGCTGGAGTGCAGTGGTGCCACCTCGGCTCACTGCAACCTCGCCTCTTGGGTTCAAGCAATTCTCGTGCCTCAGTCTCCTCAGTAGCTGGGATTACAAGCATGCATTACCACATCTGGCTAATTTTTGTATTTTTAGTAGAGACGGGGTTTCGGCAAATTGCCCAGGCTAGTCTCGAACTCCTGGCCTCAAGTGATCTGCTCACCTCGGTCTCCCAAAGTGTTGGGATTATAGGCCTGAGCCACCGCACCTGGCCAGCCCAGCTAATTTTTTAAATTTTTTCTGTAGACACGGTGTGTCACTATGTTGCCCAGGCTGGTTTTTAACTCCTGGGCTCAACTGATCATACTGCACTGCGAAGTGTTGGGATTACGGTCATGAGCCACCACACCTGGACTTTCGTTGGTCTTCCATGGCTTCCACAAACTCCTTCATATGGTGAACCAGGCCCTCCTACTACTTCTCCAGGCACCTTCCCCAACCCTCCCTCACCCATTCCTAAATTCCAAACTCCCTGATTTACTTACACCCCACAGAAAAAGAAAGCTCTCATCTCTATGTCTATGCACATCTATTCACACTGCTTAGTTCTGCTCATGACAAGCAAACTCCTTCTCATTTCTCATGACTTGTGTAAAAATTTTAAAAGAATCCTACTGACACAGAAGGTATAAGCAAAAGCCCCAACACTACACATATATAATTAAAACCATTATCATTTCTATCACTGACAACCAAGTGTCGTTTTGAATAGAAACAGTGCCTGATATTTTGTAATACCCGGTTTATCCTGAAGAAAGGGTAAAGAATGAGGGAAGAAATCTATTCATGCATTTTCAAGGAGCCAATCACTAGACTACAGAGCACATAAGAAATAAAAAATCAGGGCTGACATATTCTCTTCAAAGAGCTGTGGCAGGTCAACAAACATAGCTGGCAGACTTCTAGGATTACAAGATTAATGATGTGAGAAAATTAAACAATTTGGATTGTTAGCCTCTAAGAACATTTCAGATCCTTAATTCTTTAAGTACCATCTCAGAATGAGAAAGTGCAGCATTCACTGGCACTCACAGTTGAAGCCTGGAAGACAGTTTTAACAACTCTTGCTGAAAATGACTATTTCTTCTCTAGTTTCTATGGAAACAGCTGTCAGATTGGCAAAAATAGGACATGTACTTTAAAATAATCATTCAAGCAAAGTACACACATGATGGAAGGCTTTAAAAAAGAATTGGACGGCAGCAGACGTGGTTCTTAAGCTTCCAAATGTCAGACTACACCCCTTCACCCCGGCTGAGAATGACGGAGATGAACCTAAATCCTTTTAGCGAGGGTTGCACGACCTTGATCAACGCCTGAATGCCAAATAAGGGATTTTCATCTCCCTGGACTACAATCTCTTGTTGAGGATTGCACGGCACAATAAAACTGTTGCTCCACACACAGGCGACATTTAAACAGTATACAGTCAGTTCTGTAGACGAGTTTACGAGGAAATTGTTAAAACACCCCGGAACTGCTTAGACGGGGAATGTTCTGGTTTGCCCTGCCGAGTTTAGGCTGGAAAACGTGTTCAGTTTCTCCTGAAGAGGGAAGGGGTGAAAGAGACGGATGCCCGACGCGCCGGGAGGCGGTCCCCTCTGGCAGAGGTGCCGGGTGAGGAGCCCGAAGCCACGCGGGTGAGAAACCCCGCTCTGAAAGCGGAGCCGCGGAGAAGGGCGGGCTGAGGGGGAGGGCAGGCGGCCCACGAAAGTACTGCCACGGGGCAGACACACGGGGTCACCGGCGTGCCCCGGGCAAGGCTAGGGGAGAACCGGGCTCCCCCAGGACAGATCCCCTCCGTCTCCCGCCCCGGCGCCCCGCGCCCCTCCCCTCCACGCAGCCTTATCGCCCACCCACGCCTCCTCCTGTACCCCCATCCCCAAGGATCCCCACTCCTTGCCCGGGCGCCCCCGCAGGCGCTCTGCGCTCCGCCCCCTCCCCACTGCCGCACTCTGCCTCCTCCCCTGGGCACGATCCTACTCGCAAAAGCTGGGGAAAAGCGTCACCGTGAGGACTGACTCAAGCAGAAGCGAAAGCGGTGACACCGCCGACCCGACCTATGCGCAGGCGCGCACCCGCACTTCCTGCCCGCCACACCGGCCTGGGCGCCCTTGGCTCCGCCCACACCCGGCAGTCAATACAGCCGCCCAGAGTCGTTCTCCCAGCTGCCCCGGGCCCCGCGGAGACTGTGGCGCTCTAGCGCCTCCGTGTGGCTTAAGGCGGGACATGGCCCTGGGCTGGGCTGCTTGCCTAGGAACAACTTTCTCCTGTCCTTGGTGAGTTGGGTCCTCTAAAGAATGATCCACGCAAGGCTGTATCCGTTGTAGTCTCTACGGCAGTACCGGCCAAAAGGGAAGAGACTTGAAGACTGCCGAAAGACGAAGGCTTCCTGGTTCTGAATCTGCATTCATAGAAATAGTCTTTGGAGTATGGGAACAGTGCTTTCATATGATTTTTGGAGGGACGCATTTTAAGAAAGATGAAGTATAATCTTAAGTGTCTGGAGGTTAAAGTAGCTGGCTCCAAAATTATGTGTATAGTATGTTTCATTCATTTCACCAAAACATATTTCTTGAGCATCAACCACATTTTAAGTGCCAAGGATGTAGCAGTGAACAAGACAGACCTGAATTTCGTGAAGTTTATATCACAGTGAGGAAAGACAGGCGATTAAAAAAAGTGTACAAATAAACACAAATAAATAAAAGTGTACAAATAAGCCAGTACAAATAAACACTGGATTGTGATGGATGAGTAGTGAGGTCCCATATTAGTTTATTATGTTTACACTCTGTGCACAATGAAAACATCTCAAAGGACATAAACACTATGTCAAAGGACATGAACACTATGAACAATTTTAGGTATCTCTTTTGGAAAATTTGTAAGTTACTGTTTCGTTTATCTTATGTGTATTTTATGATTTGCCTTTTACTTTGAAAGGGATATCCTGGAAAACCCCTGACAACTGGACCCCTAAAAGCTGAAGTAGGAGGTCCTTCAGTCTTCGTAGGATTTATCTCCCAACCTCTGGAGTGCACGTGTCTTACCAAAGTTTCCAGCATGCTAGCCACCTCTTGCTCATCTTGCCTGATTAGCATAATGTCATTGGTGAAATAGATGGGTGTGATGTTCTCTGGAATTTCCAGTTGATCCAGCTCCTTTTGGACTGCACAGAGCCATTATGTCTTTATCCTGGGTCCACCTGATTTCCAAAGGGGCCAGACTGGCAAGTTAAATAGAGATATGGCAGGGATGACCAACCGCTCTTGTATATTTTAGGTCTTTAATTATGACATTAATCTCCACCATCATCTCACTATCCCCTCAGATGAAATATCGGTTTTGATTTATTATCTTCACTTGGAAAGAAGGACAGCTTCAGAGGCTTCCCATTGGCTTTCCCCACCATGATAACTCAAGACCAAGGACCCTGAGCTTCTTACCAATGTGGAGATTGCTCCAGCTGCCGAATATGTACTCCAAATTATGCACTCAGGAACTAAGAAAATGACTACTGGATGGGTCAGTGTATTCCTGGACCCACTGTAAGCTGGACGTTATCCAGGACTCTGCTTATTACCTGATCCCCATAAGCCCCCACACTTAGAGAGGAGCCATGTGTGTTACATACTTTGGGTAACACCTGTGAAATGTCTGGGTATTCCTCTTTCCTCAACATATAATCAGTCAAGAAAATGGCCGTGGGACACAGACCAAAGAGTAATCATTAATTACAGTAAATATTTGTTTCAGTATTGCAGGATTCTTCTTTATAGGGACCCAACAACCTCTTAAGTCAACAGATTCTGTGGTCTCAGTGTGAAGATAGGCTCAGGTCTGAGACTTGAGCAATGAGCAGTGCCTTTTATTAAGCAACTACTCCCTGCATAGGGTAAATAGCTTCTTGTCTTCCTCCAGTTGTAGATGTTAGGCAACACTCTTGTTGGCTGCCCATCTGTTTTTCCCCTAGGGAGACCTTATGCTATTAAAGCCCTCCACAGCCTCCTGTGGATCAAGCCCCCTTGGCTGCTCCTCTGCCCTTGGCAGGTGTTACAGTAATTACATCTTCTGGGGTCCTCATGGTTAAAGCCACCACCTGGCTTCTACTACTTCAGGATCCTGTTATCCCAATGGATATTATCAAGCCCAGCCCTGTGATCGCCTCTCCTACCGTCAGCCCTTCCCTCCAGAGGAGAGCCTTCTCTGAACTTCTTAGTGATGCTAGTGCCCCTAATGCCAGTGCATTCCCCATGGCCATAGAATATGATGCATCCTCTGGGCCTCCCATGGAACATTCCCCTCTGTCTGCCTTTGGGCTCTACACACACAAAAAAAATTCATTCAGGCAAGTCCACTTCCCTCAGCTCCTCTGTCCTTCTACCATTTGCAAGGGCAATTCGGGCATTCCTGCTTTACTCTGCATGCACTATGGCTTTCTCTCAGCTTCTAATAGTCACCTAGCAGTGAGTTTACCCATCTTCTAGAGTCCCAAGTCCCGAGAAAGTGCCCCCAAGACAATGAATTTTTATTTAGCCAGGGTTGTTCTGGAATAGGAATTAAAAGAAATTAAAGAATGTGTAAACAGAAACTCAGTTCTATGTAAGAAAACCCAGTTCCCCCCGAGAAAGAGAAAGAGCTGGAGTCCTTTAAATATTAACTGCCTGTTTTTCTGTGGCTAGTGAGCCTTATCTCTCCCTTTCCCAGGCATTGTAAAGACCCTGTTTCTTTAGCTGTGCAGCTGCAAGTTCACTAGACAGATAAACTCAAGCCGTTAAGACACGTTTTTCCTTGAAAAGTAAGAAATGATGTAATGCATGCCTCAATTAATTAAATAACTGTCTTTGTTTCTTGCTTCTGTAACATGCTTCTCCCTGCACAGATCTCCCCCAACCCCATAAAATGCTTAAAAGATAACTTGACTCTTTGTTTGGGGCTCAGTCCTTTGGATGTTAATCCGACTGGGCCGGTGCACCTAAATAATAAATCCTCCTCAACCTCTTGGTATCTCTGATTCCTTATCAATCCCGCCACAGTTCCTGCCCACTTTGATCAAGCACCTTCAGAAATTCCATTCCAGGGGTCCTCTCCTGGCTCCTGCTGGTACACGCTAGGTAGTTCTTTTAGCTCCTCCATTATGCAATCTTCCTCCCCACACCTTTACAGGCCCAACACACAGGCAGCTGGGTGATGCTGGAATTTAACCTGAGTTATCACCCTGGCAGATATCTAAGAGGAGATGGGGCAGGTCCTGAGTGGGCACCTATTTATTCCTTATGCTAGAGGCTTCAACACTGCCTTCCCACTTGAGGGAAGTGTTAGCTTTGACTAGGGAAGGGTCAGCCACCTCTGCAAGCTCTGAGGATCTGCAGAGTCAGTATCCTCAGGGATTCTATCAGGATGTCCCATTTCATGCTTCAAGATTCCAGATTTTCCCAACCAGGGCCCAGACCTGCCTTGGCTAAGCATTTAAACATCTCTGGGGCTCTACAACTCTTTTCATGAAAATCTCTTTTGCTCCTCTGCTGTCCACACTCCTCCACTGCAGGCGGTAAGAGCCTGTCTGTTACCTACCAAGGAGACCTCTGACTCCCACTCAGCCTTAACTGTTTACGAATGACCCTCACTTTCTCATTATCCCATGCAGGGCATCAACACAATGTAGCAATAACCAGCCCACTGCACTGTTCTTTCAGACACTGCTCCCTCCATCTTTCAAGTGTGTTAACTATCCCACCTAAATGGCATTGCCCTCCACTGGGCCAGTTTCCCAGGTCGCCATCACTGAAATCCACACGGGGGCCACTATCTTGTGCCAGACACTATCCAAGACCCCACATTCCACTCAAGATGGAGTTCTTGTAGCCAGTTGGGCAATTAATGAGCCACTCTCAGAGCCGATCTTACCATCTTCTTCTCAGATCACCCCACTTCTAGTCCACCTGTATCAACAGGCCCTCTAAAAAGCAGATGCCAGGGTGGAATCAGATGTGCAAGACATGTTTACTGGGTGGAAAATCCTGGGAAGGATAATGGAGCAGGAGCAGGAATAGACAGGAAGGGCCCTCAGATCATGACACTCGTTAAAGGAGAGAGGGAAAGAAGAAAGACTGGATTAGAAGCACCTCAGGTTGTAGCACAGTTCTAAGAAGGTTTTGAAAATGAGGAGTCCTTAGGCCAAAATTGCCTGCTTAGAGGAGTTCCATATTTTGCAGAGATGGGCATCCACTAGTATCCACACCATGCGTGCTCATTGGCTAAGAGCAGTCTATGGGGAGCATGCGCTTGTTACAAATGGAGTTGGGGAGCCAGAAGGTCAGGGGCAGGGCCTGGCAGTCAACTATGCTCCCCAGAGCAGATCTGAGCGGCACATTCTCCCGGTCACAGCTGCTGGAGGATTTAGAGTTTGAATAAGTCTTCTGTTCTGGCTGTACATCTTCTTTGTGCTGCCCTTTAAGCAATTTTTTGATCAACGTGCTATGGACTGAATGTTTGTATCCCTCTGAAATTCATATGTTGACCCCTAAATTCCCAATATTACAGTATTTGGAAATGGGGGCCTTTAGGAGGTAATTAGGTCATGGGGGTGGAGCTCTCATGAATGAGATTCGAGTCTATAAGGAGATAAAGGGATCAGAGAGCTCCCACTCTGCCACGTGAGGATAAAACAAGACAGCTGTCCGTACACGAGGAAGAGGGTCCTCACAAAATCCAACCATGCTGGCATCTTCATTTCAGACTTCCAGCTTCCCAAACTGTAAGAAAAAATAGTTTGTTGCTGAAGCCAGTCAGTCTATAGTACTTTGTTGTAGCAACCTGAACTGACTGAGACACATGATCAGATTCCATTCTCAGAACCAAACTTCCAACCAAGCAATATTGATTTGCTACGCTTAAAAGTTTGGCTTTTGTCAAATTTCCAAAGCTATTTACCCTGTCTGAATTCAGAGGATTGACATGAATAATTTCCTTTGGATATGCCCTTGGGAAAAGGGCTTCATTTTAAGCACAGCTTAATGAGGTGTAAGAAGCTTTTGAAGGTGTTCTTTATGGAGTATTCATGGTAGGAGGGTTGCTTGAAGGGTCACACTGAAGACTGTGTCCTGTGACAGCATCACTGAAGTTTGACTTTGGATTTAACACTGAAAGTAGATGCTGTGCTACACCAGCAGATCCCCGTTCACTGAAGTTATCATTCTGGCAGCTGCCTGCCTCCCTAGAGATTTCCCTTGGCTGGAGACACCTGCTTCATCCAAGGATAGGCTCTCTGCCCAGCGACAGCACTTACCCCACAAACTTTGGGAGTACACAGTCCTGACTCCTATGCTTCAATTGAGGATAACACTGCAAGGCCATCCACGCTGCAGAGCGCTCCATGGGACTGGAAGCTCCACTTCTGCCTCTACCCAGTCCTGTTTCCCTTACTCCCTTATAACTGTTGTTCCTTGGCTGGGCACAATGGCTCACGCCTGTAATCCCAGCAACTTGGGACGCTGAGGTGGGCAGATCACTTGAGGTCAGGAGTTTGAGATCAGCCTGGCCAACATGGTGAAGCCCCCGTCTCTACTCAAAATACACACATACACACACACACACACACACACATTCACACACACACACACACACAGATTAGATAGGCATGGCGTCTTGTGCCTATAGTCCCAGCTACTCGGGAGGCTGAAGCACAAGAATTGCTTGAAGCTGAGAGGCAGAGGTTGCAGTGAGCCGAGATCACACCACTGCACTCCAGCCTGGGTGACAGAGCAAGACTCCGTCCTAAATAAATAAATAAATAAGTGTTGTTCCTGAGGTCTCTCCCCTATAAGCCTGCACACAAAGATTTATCTCAGAATCTGTTTCCAGGGAACCCAGCCTAAAACAATTCAGTCTTCTCCAGTGGAAAACTGTATTAAATGCCATGACACAGAAAGACATTCATTCATACCTCCTATAGAAAGTGCTGGATGCTGAATACTGAGTTAAAGAAGAGAGTGACTCTGAAGAATTATGAGGCATGGGTTATCTTATAAGAGGTTTAGACAGAAGTTCAACAGACAACAATCAGGTCTCTGATGATATAGATTCAGAATGAGAGCCAGGTGAAACAGCCACAGGATTTGATGAGGGTCACGTACTTGCAAGGCTGCAATGTATGGGTGGCACCTTGACTGAAGTGGCCTTTCATTTTTCTTGAATATGTGCCAGGCATGACTGTCCAAAAGGGTTGAAATTGTGAATCTGAAATCACTCCAACACAGAGAATTTCAGCATCTTCATTGAAACGTTCTACTCCAACAAAAATCAGCTCAGTGCTTACTTCCACCACAGTTGACTTCTTTTTCTTTCTTGTGTCATCCCAGCCCTTCTTCCCACATAACATGAATAAATCTGCCATTTTAAAGTTAATTTTTTGCTCGAAGAGAATGGTCACACCAAGTTCCAGTGTGTTATTTTTACGAATTACCATCTAAATTATTAGTGCACTAGTATCCTGACTGGTCTCCCTGTCTCCAGCCTCGTTCCTCTTGTCTATACTGCAGCCACCAGGACCCAGCTCCTGAAATTGGGTGTGGGATAATTCAGTATGGCTCAGCGAGCTCCATGCAGGGCCATGGGGGAAGGTCTTACTGTGGACATACCCTTGCTCACTCCCCAGAAATCAGTTCTTCAAAGATTCCAGATGAGCACTTTTCTAAGTGTCAATGCAAACTATTATTTCTTAATTGCACAAGTGAAATACTAATACCATAGAAAAGCAAAACAAAAAAGAGAAAAATCACCCTTAACCTCACTATCCCAAAATAACCACTGTTAACATTTTGATGTGTAACCCACTTGAAAAGCAAGATTTAAATTACCTTAAATATTTAAAACATTGATGAGATCAAAGCTTCCTCATTGTTTTGATGTGTATTCCTTTGATTTATAATAATGTAAATGCTTTTTCATGCTTTTATGCTGTTTGGATTTCTTCTTTAGCAAATTGCCTGTTCATGCCCTTAACCCATTTTTCTGTAATATATTCATTTGTATTTTATAAACTTAAAAAATGTTTTCATACATTTAAGAATTGTCTGTCATTTATGTAGCAAACATTTTCCCCACTTGAAGTTTGTCTTTCAACTTTGTTGATTCAGGTGCAAAATATACTTAATTGCTGAAATTTTGATACAGTCAAAAATATCCACCTTTTCATTATGGTTTCTGCCTTCGAGATCATATCTACTGTCTGTCTCAAA
Organism: Gorilla gorilla gorilla; assembly: GCF_029281585.2. Taxonomy (NCBI): domain Eukaryota; kingdom Metazoa; phylum Chordata; class Mammalia; order Primates; family Hominidae; genus Gorilla; species Gorilla gorilla. The sequence goes on along the minus strand of NC_073224.2, from coordinate 181,430,660 downwards.
ATTAAGATTAAATATTTATCATTATTTTCTTCTAGTACTTGAATGACTATGTTCTTTCTTAAATCTTTTAAAATATTTAATCTACCAGGAATTTATTTCAGCATAAAATAGGAGGAAAAAAAATAACCTAAAATATTTTCGGAATAATTAGGCCAGTGGAGCTTTTACAAAGGATGCATGCATGTGCCCTCCCCATGGTTAGGACCACCAAAGTAACTGCTGTCCCAACAATTAATTTAACGTGTCCTGACTGACTTAAAGCATCACTGTCACAATATGCTAAATTCCTGTAAATATCTACATATGTTTCTGCAGTTTCCCTTTTTTTCCTTCGTCTGACTGTTCTGGAGTTAGTGCATGATTCTTTCTATTTATTGTAACTTTGTAATATACATTTTATTTTCAAATATTGTCTGGCTCTTACACATTTGACCTTCAAGATGAACTTCTGAACAGTTTTTTTTCAGCTCCCTTCCTCAAAAAAAAGGAATTGGGATTTTTGATTCTGTTATTGTTGTTGTTTTTAATCTTGGATTCATTTGGGTGAGATGTATATCTTTGCAATGTTGACTATCAATCAAGGAAATATGTGCATCTCCATTTATCCAGGTCTTCTTTTATGTCTCTCCATAAAGTCTTACAGTTTTCTTATATGGGTCAAAGCAGTATATTTTTAAAAGGAACTATAAACTTTACTTCTTAGGATTACGGAATCTCAGAGCTTGAAAGGACTTAAAAATCACCTCACTGGCCGGGTGCGGTGGCTCATGCCTGTAATCCCAGCACTTTGGGAGGCCGAGGTGGGCGGATCACGAGGTCAGGAGATCGAGACCATCCTGGCTAACACGGTGAAACCCCATCTCTACTAAAAATACAAAAAAATTAGCCCGGTGTGGTGGTGGGCGCCCGTAGTCCCAGCAACTTGGGAGGCTGAGGCAGGTGAATGGCGTGAACCCGGTAGGCGGAGCTTGCAGTGAGCCGAGATCGCGCGAATGCACTCCAGCCTGGGCGACAGAGTGAGACTCCGTCTCAAAAAAAAAAAAAAAAAAAAAAAAAAAATCACCTCACCACTCCCACCCCATCTGCTGCTGAGTCCGCATCTCAACCAAAGATATGTGGCATATTTTTAGTGGTTTTTTTTTTTTAACATAATGGTATCACACTATGAATATTTTCTGTAACTTCCAGGTTATCACTTGCACAACATGCCTTGGAGAAATGTCTTTATCAATACTTGTAGATCAATTTAATCCATTTTAAGCACCATAAGATGTCTTCTGGAAAAGATTTTGCGTCATTTACTTTATTACTGTTGATGGACATTTAAACCATTTCTATCATTTTGCTCTCACGAACAACTCAGCTCATAACCTTGAGCTCTAACTAAAGTAAGTCTCCAGATTCCTAGAGCACACGCCACTGGGGGCACAGTTCCCCTCCTCATATATCACTACCAAGTGTTGTAATGCCTGTTCAAAGAAAGGCATTCGTTTACCTTTCCATGGAGTCTCAATTCTGTTCAACAAACATCTATTGCGCATGAATTATTTAGTAAGTACTGGGCTTTTTGTTTCTAATCACTAAGATTTATTTTTTAGGGAAATTTTAGGATCACAGCAACATTGAGCAGAAAGAGTGTTTTCATCTACTCCCTGTCCCTACATGGGCACAGCCTCCCCCACCACCAAGAGTGGTACATTTGTTAAAATTAACATGCCATTATCACCCTAAGGCCATAGTTTATATTACAGGCATTTTTAACACACTAATTTTGATACAATAAACAAATCCATACATTCAATAATACTATGGAGGCTACACTATATGCCAGATACTCTACAGAACCTGGTGCTCCAGGGAAAATAGGAAATCCCCTACTCCTCCTCTCAACCTAAACAATTCCCAAAATAAAACATGGGTCATCGCATCATGGTATCTATTTATTTATAAGCACAGGTAACTCTTCATCTATCAGATCACTAGACCAGGTAGCAGATTTCCAAATAATTTGGATAACCTCTGGAATTTGAGGTATCCATGCTTAAATTTCCATGTTCTTGTACATGCTACTCTTTCTGTGTGTCTCCCAAGGAGACCTCCCTATTAGACAGCATCCCGCACAGAAAGAGTAGCATGTACAAGATGAGGATACAAATGTGACAAGCACAAAGATTCCAATACAAGTAACTTATTTGGGAGGTGATCCTAGGAAGCACCCATTGGTGAGTAGAGAAGTGAGACAGGGAAGGAAAGAAAACTAATAAAGAATACATTAGCAAACTAGTTACAAAAGGGGCCAATGGGGTGTCATCCCTCTGAGGACGGCTAGGAGAATGTGTAAAACAGGGCACAGAGTTTTACCAAGTGAGTTTGGGGAGGCTGGGCTATTTATTCACCATTCCTGCCAGTAGCATTGGTTGAGGGCTGTCCTAGTAATGATTAATTCTATGACACTTCCAGCCTCCTGCATATGCACATAGAGTGGGCTCCTACAGGCCAGAGAAAGACTCAAGCAAGGAGCTTCAGGTTCTGGCAGTTGCCAGTTGAACCAGTGTGTGCAGAAATATGGGCCAGGCACCAACATAAAGGGAAATGTGAGTGGACACCAGTGGAATCTGCTACAAATGCCTATTTCTATCAACACCTGGCTAATTCACTCTTCAAAACACAGGGCAAAATTGTCCACTCTGGCAAGTGTTGCATGTATCTGCACCAGGCCTGGGGAGCTACCCTACTTCTGTATACCTGGGGCAGTTTGTGCTTATGTCACTCCTACTAAAAGATTGTAAGTGGTTGCACTGAGTCCAGGTTGGCCTGACTCCACATCCCAAGCTGAAACCCCTAAGCCAATATAAGTGAGCCCCTTAGCCCATAGATGCATCATTCTAATGTCTGCCTCCATCTTCACATTGCCCTATTCTCTGTGTTTCTTAGTGTCTCTCCTCCTCTTATAAGGACAGTAGTCATTGGATTTAGGCCCACAAGATCATTAACTTAATTAACATCTGCAAAGACTCTATTTCCAAACAATATCACCATTCTTTTTTTATTATTATTATTTTTGAGACGAAGTCTCGCTTTGTCACTCAGGCTGGAATGCAGTGGCACAATCTTGGCCCACTGCAGGCTTTGCCTCCCGGTTTCAAGTGATTCTTCTGCCTCTGCCTCCCAACAAATAAGATCACCATTCTGAAGTTCCAGATGGACATAAATTTTGGGACTCTCTTCAAACTACTACATGGACAAAACAGACCAATTAGACTAATATCATATTTTACCATTGAAGGGATAAAAATTCTACTGTGTGGCTCTTAAATTAGGCAAATATAAGACAAGGACTACCGATGTGCATTTTGGCCAAGATGAGGAAAAAGCTGGCCTAGAAAATGAAATGAAGCAAAGAGCAGATGAAGATATTAAGAAACAGACAATCAGCATAAGCTTATATCTATTAACGAAACTGATCCAATAATTAATAATCTTCCATAACAGAAAACCCCAGACCCAGGTGGATTTAATGGTAAATTCTACCAAACATTTAAAGAAGAAATTATACTAATTCTCTACAATCTGTTTCAGAAGATAGAAACAAAGGAATACTTCCTGACTCATTCTATAAGGCCAGCATTACCTTAATACCAAAACCAGACAAAGATATAAGAAAATAAAATATATCAGCAAATATCTTTCATGAACATAAATGCAAAATTCCTCAATAAAATGCCACCATATTGAATACAACAATGTAGAAAAGGAATCTTATAGCACGACCAAATGGGAATTATTCTAGATATTCATAGGTCAACACTTAAAAATCAATTAATGTAATTTGTCACATCAGCAGGCTAAAGAAGGAAAGTCACATGATCGTATTAATACATGCAGAAAAAGCATTTGACAAAATCCTATGTCTAGTCATAAAAACAAAAACCTCTCAGTAAACTAGGAACAGAGGGAAACTTCCTAAACTTGATAAAGAATCTCTACAAAAAGCCTACAGCTAACGTCATACTTAATGGTGAAAAACTAGATGCTTTCCCGCTAAAATCAGGAACAAGACAAGGATGTCACCTCTCACCACTGCTTTTCAACCTTGTACTAGAAGTCAAAACTAATGCAATACAATGAGAACAAGAAATGTAAGGTATATGGATTGGGAAGGAAGAAATAAAACTGTCTTTGCTGTAGATGACATGTTCATCTAAAGACAGAATCCAAAAGAATTAACCAAAAAGGAAAAAAAACCCTCCTGAAACTAATAAGCAATTAAAGCAAGGTTGCAGGATACAAGATTAATATGCAAGTCAACTACTTTCCTACATGCCAGCAATAAACAAGTGAAGTCTGAAATTAAAAACACAATACCATTTACATTAGCATCACTCAAAATGAAATACTTAGGTATAAATTTTTCTTTTTAAGTATAAAATCTATATGAGAAAAAGTGCACAATTTTAATGAAAGAAATCAAGAACTAAATAAGAGATATTCTGTTATTCATGGATGGGAAGACATAATATTGTCAGTCAGTTCTTCCCAACTTGACCTATAGAGTCAATGTAATTTCAATGAAACTCTCATCGAGTTATTTTGTGGATATTGCCAAACTGATTCTAAAAGCAAAGAAGCCGGAGTAGCCAAGACAATATTAAAAGTGACCAAAATTAGAGAACTGACACTACCAGACTTCTAGACTTACTATGAAACTACAGTAATCAAGACAGTGTTGTATTGGCAAAAGAATAGACAAATAGACCAAAGGAACAGAAAAGGGAGTCCGAGTCCAGAATTAGACCCACATAAATATAGTCAACTCATCTTTGACAAAGAAGCAAAGGTAATACAATGGAGAAAAGATAGTCTTTTCAAAAAATGGTGCTGGAACGACTAGATAGCCACATACCAAAAAACAAACAAACAGAAAAAAAAAACTAATCTAGATATAGACCTTACACTCTTCACAAAAATTAACTAAAAATGGATTACGGATGTAAATGTAAAATGCAAAACCAAAAGACTCCATTTTGCATCGTAAAATGCAAAAGTATAAAAATAGGTTTTCTCACTGTGTTGCTCCAGCCTAGGAGAAAATCTAGATGATCTTGCATTTGCCAATGACTTTTTTTTTTTTTTTTTTTGAGACAAAGTCTTGCTCTGTCGCCCAGGCTGGAGTGCAGTGGCGCCATCTTGGCTCACTGCAAGCTCCGCCTGCCAGGTTCACGCCATTCTCCTGCGTCAGCCTTCCGAGCAGCTGGGACTACAGGTGCCTGCCACCACGCCAGGCTAAGTTTTTGTATTTTTAGTAGAGACGGGGTTTCACCGTGTTAGCCAGGATGGTCTCGATCTCCTGACCTCGTGATCCGCCCTCCTCGGCCTCCCAATGTGCTGGGATTACAGGCATGAGCCACTGAGCCCAGCCAGCAATGACTTTTTAAGTGCAACACCAAAGGCATGATCTATGTAAAAAACAATTAATAAAATGGACTTTATTAAAATTAAAATTTTCTTCCCTGAAAAAGATACTGTCAGGAGAGTTAAAAGAAAAGTGACAGACTGGGGAAAGTATTTGCAAAAAAATACCTATTTTAAAAATGTTATTCAAAATATGTGAATAACTCTTAAAACTCAACAACATAAACACACAAAAAAATCTGATTAAAAATGGGTCAAAGACCTTAACAAATATCTCATCAAAGAAGAAATACAGATGATAAATAAGCATATAAAAAGATGCCCTACATCATATGTCACCAGGAAAATGCAAATTACAACAACGAGATACCACTACACACCTATTAGAATGGCCAAAAGGCAGGACACTGATAACATCAAATGCTGATGAGGCTGTGAAGCAACCGGAATTCTCATTCATTGCTGGTAAGAATGTAAAAATGGTACAGCCACTTTAAAAGAACAGCTTCTTACCAAACTAAACATACTACTTTTTATCAATGATCCAGCAGTTGCACTCCCTGATAGTTACCCAAAGACGTTGAAAACTTACGCCCGCACAAAAACCTACACGCAGGTGTTTATAGCAGACTTATTCATAATGCCAAAACTTGGAAGCAATAAAGATGTCCTTCAGTAGGTGAGTGGATAAAAAAAGCTGCAGTACATCAAGACAACGGAATATTATGCAGCAATAAAAGGAAATAAGCTATTAAGCCATGCAAAGACATGAAAGGCTGGGTGAGGTGGCACATGCCTGTAGTCCCAGCTGCTTGAGAGGCTGAGGTGGGAGGATGACTTGAGCCCATGAGTTCAAGTCCAGCCTGGGCAACATAATGACACCTCATCACTAAATAAAATAATAAATAAATAAATAAAGTTTTAAAAGAGAAAGGCACAGGAGAAACATAAATGCATATTACTAAATTCAAGGAGCCAATCTGAAAAGGTGACATACTGTATAATTCCAACTATATAACATTCCGGAAAAGGCAAAATTATAGAGACAATAAAAAGATCAATTGTTGCCACAAGTTAGGGTAAAGTGAAGGATGAATAGGTAGAGCCCAGAGGAATTATTTTAGGGCTGGAAAACCACTCTGTGTGATACTGCAATGGTAGATACATGTGATACATTTGTCCAAACCCATTAAATGTACACCACCAAGCTTGGGCCCTAATGTAAACTATGTACTCTACATGATAATAATATGTCATTTTATGTTTATCAATTGTAAAAAGTCTACCACTCTGGTGAAGGCTGTTGATAATGGGGGAGGCTGTGTGTGGAGGGGCAGGGGATATATGGGAAATCTCTGTACCTTTTGCGAAATTTTGCTGCGAACCTATAACAGCTCTAAAATATAGCTTATTGTGATGGTTAATTTTATGGTTAATATGATGGTTGATTTCACTGGGCTAAAGGATGCCCAGATAGCTGGTAAAACATTATTTCTGGGTGTGCCTCTGGGGTGTGTCTGGAAGAGATTAGCATTTGAACTGGTAGACAGTAAGAAATAATCCTCACCAGTGTGGGTGAGCCTTATTCAGTCTGTCCAGGGACCCAATAAAACAAGAAAGTGGAAGAAGGATGAATTCACTCTCCCTATTTCAGCTGTGACATGCATATTCTCCTGCCCTCAGTCATTGGCACTCCTGCTTCTTGGGCCTTCAGACTTGGACTAGGATTTACACCCCTGGCTCTTCTGGTTCTCAGGCTTTCAGGCTTGAACTAAAACTCACCGTTGGTTTTCCTGGGCCTCCAACTTGCAGATGGCAGATGGTGGGACTTCTTAGCCTTCATAATCACGTAAGCCAATCCCTCAGAATAAATTTCTCTCTCTCTCACTCGCTCACTATCCCTTTGGTTCTGTTTCTCTGAAGAACCCTAACTAATACATCTGTTTAAAAAAATGTAAAGATATTAAGAAAGAAAGAGAGTCCTGACAACATTATTTGAACACTTGGATCCAGCCATGGCTAAAGCTAACACCTCCCCTTCACTTTCCAGTTACACAAATCAACATATTTTCTTTTTGTGTAAACTTACTTGAGTTGAATAGCTAACATTCATAGCTGAATAGTCCTTGCTAATATAGTCAGTTATTGCACATCTAGTTGCCTCCGCAATACATTTTCCTTTCCTCTTCTTATACACGACAAGCTCCTGTTTGTCCTCAGGTCTCAGCTTAAGCAGAACTTTCTCGAGCAGATCTTCCCTAAACTGATTCCTACTTCCACTCCAGCTTACGTCAGTTCTCCTTGCTGGATGTTCTCATAACGCCCTGTATTTCCTCATAACACTCATCCCACACTATTGTAATTACTTGTTCCATTTATTCTCCCTGTTCCACCACCACTACCACGCTGAACTGTTAAGATCTTCGAGGGCAGAAAAAAAAATATTCTGTTCAGTGCTATATTATCATTTCTATTGTGATGGAATGAAGTGGGTAGCCAGTGTCTGTTCATTCATAGATTTAAATCTTCATTTGATTTTGAAAATTATGGTAAAATAAATTATGAGCAAGCGTAAGTGTTTTTGTATGGCTACCAGACAATTTTAGTAAGTTCTGATTAATTTTTAGCATAAAAGCTAGTAATCGCTTTTACTTAGGGAGTTCTAAATGAAACTGTAATAATTTTTTTTAAAACTCCCCAGGCTGATCAAAGGGAATAATTTCAAGAAGGTAATTATGCACATGGAGGATGAAGATTATTGCTTTAACAGTATTTAGCAGTCTGATTAAAGAAAGAGAGAACCCAGTCTGCCAGTTCTTTGAGCATTTTCTGAAGATCTGGATTGAAGTCTAAAGAGATTCCTAATTCATGCGTAAAAATCACAAGCATTCCCAGACACCAAAATAGACAAATCATGAGTGAACTCCCATTCACAACTGCTACAAAGAGAATAAAATACCTAGGAATACAACTTGCAAGGAATGTGAAGGACCTCTTCAATGAGGACTACAAACCACTGCTCAAGGAAATAGGAGAGAATGCAAACAAATAGAAAAACATTCCATGCTCATGGATAGGAAGAATCAATATTGTGTAAAATGGCCATACTGCCCAAAGTAATTTATAGATTCAATTCCATCTCCATCAAGCTACCACTGACTTTCTTCACAGAATTAGAAAAATCTACTTTAAATTTCATATGGAACCAAAAAAGAGCCCGCATAGCCAAGACAATCCTAAGCAAAAAGAACAAAGCTGGAGGCATCACGCTACCTGACTTGAAACTATGCTATAAGGCTACAGTAACCAAAACAGCATTGTACTGGTACCAAAACAGATATATAGACCAATGGAACAGAGCAGAGTCCTCAGAAATAATGCCACACATCTGCAACCATCTGATCTTTGACAAACCTGACAAAAACAAGCAATGGGGAAAGGATTCCCTATTTAATAAATGGTGTTGGGAAAACCGGCTAGCCATATGTGGAAAACTGAAACTAGACCCCTTTCTTACACCTTATACAAAAATTAACTCAAGATGGATTAAAGATTTAAATGTAAGACCTAAAACCATAAAAACCCTAGAAGAAAACCTATGCAATACCATTCAGGACATAGGCATGGGCAAAGACTTCACTACTAAAACACCAAAAACAATGGCAACAAAAGCCAAAATTGACAAATGGGATCTAATTAAACTAAAGAGCTTCTGCACAGCAAAATAAACTATCATCAGAGTGAACAGGCAACCGACAGAATGGGAGAAAAATTTTGCAATCTATCCATCTGTCAAAGGGCTAATATACAGAATCTACAAGGAACTTAAACAAATTTAAAAGAAAAAAAACAAACAACCCCATCAAACGTGGGTGACATGAACAGACACTTCTCAAAAGAAGACAATTATGTGGCCAACAGACATATGGAAAAAAGCTCATCATCACTGGTCATTAGATAAATGCAAATTCAAACCACAATGAGATACCATCTCATGCCGGTTAGAATGGTGATCATTAAAAAGTAGGAAACAACAGATGCTGGAGAGGATGTGGAGAAATAGGAACACTTTTACACTGTTGGTGGGATTGTAAATTAGTTCAACCATTGTGGAACACAGTGTGGAGATTCCTCAAGGAGCTAGAACCAGAAATACCATTTGACCCAGCAATCCCATTACTGGGTATATACCTAAAGGATTATAAATCATTCTACTATGAAGACACATGCACATGTATGTTTATTACAGCACTATTCACAATAGCAAAGACTTGAAACCAACCCAAATGCCCATCAGTGATAGACTGGATAAAGAGGATGTGGCACATATACACCATGGAATACTATGCAGCCATAAAAAAGGATGAGTTCATGTCCTTTGCAGGGACATGGATGAAGCTGGAAACCATCATTCTCACCAGACTAACACAGGAACAGAAAACCAAACATTGCATGTTCTCACTCATAAGTGGGAGTTGAACAATGAGAACACATGGACACAGGGAGGGGAACATCACACACTGGGGCCTGTCGAGGGGTGGGGGAATAGGGGAGGGATAGCATTAGGAGAAATACCTAATGTAGATGACGGGTTGATGGATGCAGCAAACCACCATGGCACGTGTATACCTATGTAACAAACCTGCACATTCTGCATGTGTATCCCAGAACTTAAAGTTTATAAAATAAAATAAAATAAAAACCACACACACACACAAAGATTCCTTTTGTTTAATTTCCATATAAACAACACTACCCATATAGTACACTTGCTTAGCCAACTTAATCTGAAAATTTAGGGGAAAAACCAAGGAGGTGTTTATGTCACAGTTCCATATATACCATTCATTCATTTATTCATTCAGCAGACATAATCTTTAAAATAAATGGAATATTAGAATTCCTTTTTCTTAGTCAAGTCACAAACTAGGGGTCTGATTGATACAGGAGTTAAGAAGAAATTACTTAGTCAGATAGCAAGGGCATGGGAGTCCTCGGTGAGGCTTTTCTTTTTAATGAAAAGCAGCCCCAAATCGTTTTCTAACAAAGAGCAAGCTGGGAACTTGCGCGGGTGAATGCTGGCAGGAACTAAAGACTAGACGTATTCACGATGGCAGCTCCATCTTCCCTTCTCTGCCAGCCACATGTACTATAAAGGAGGAGACAAGATCATGCTGGTTAACTGGAAATCTCCTTTGCATAAGAAGATTAGGGTGGGGCGAACAGCCTTCCCCGTGCACTATGTAAACGACATACCTGATCGAACCAATCTATGAGCCCTATGTAAATCAGACACTGCCTCCTCAAACTGGACTATAAAACTTGGGGGATTCCCCACCAACTGGTCCTTTCCTCTCGGAGACCCCTTCCTCCATAGAGGAAGCTGTTTCTCTTTCTCTTCTTTTTTACCTATTAAACCTTTGCTCCTAAATGCCTCCTGTGTGTCCATGTCCTAAATTTTTCTGGCATGCAACAACGAACCCCAGGGGTATATATCCCAGATAATGTAGCCACTTCATGATCTTATTTGAATAGTATCCTCCCCTAATTCATGTTCACCTGGAACTTGTATACGTGATCTTATTGGAAATAGGGTCTTTGCAGACATAATCAAGTTAAGATCAGTTCATACTGGATTAGGGTGGGCCCTCATTCAGCAAGTAGTGTCCTTATGAGAAGCCAAAAATTTGGACACAGAGATACACACAGAGGGAAGACAGCCATGTGAAGAAAGCAGAGATTGGAGTTATGCTGCCACAGTCCGAGGACTGCCCACAACCCCAGAAGCTAGAGGATGCAAGGAAGGATTCTTCCCTAGAGCCTTGATTTCAAACTTCTAGCTTCCAGGACTGGAAGAAATTAATTTCTGTTATTTTAAGCCTCCGAGTTTGTAGTAGTTTTCTATGGAAGCCCCAGGGTACTAATTCATGGTCCAATCTTCTGCCAAGTGACCCTTCCTTTCCCCTCACCACCCAGCCTCCATCCAATTCCAAAACATTTTCTCCCATGTCTTCTTTGTTGTTTCCTTTTAAAAGAGTTGGAGTTGAGTTTTGCCATGTTGCCTAGACTGGAATGTAGTATCTATTCATGCCATGTTGCCTAGGCTGGAATGTAGTGTCTACTCAAACACGCGATCCCTCTACTGATCAGCATGAGAGTTTTGATTTGCACCATTTCTGACCTGGGCCAGTTCACCCCTCCTTAGGCAACCTAGTGGTTCCCCGATCCCAGGAGTTCCCCAGATTGATGTCAAACTTGGTGTGGTCATCCAATCAACATAGCACACAGCAGCCCAGAACTCCTGGGCTCAAGCGACCCTCCTGCCTCAGCCTCCCTAGGAAGTGGGACTCCAGGCTCCAACCACCAAGCCCAAGTCTTTATGCAAAGCAGTTAAGGATCTTTAGCCCCTCACCCAAGCAAAGGCCTTCCCTTTGCATATAGGAAGGCTCAGACTCTGCCTCACTGAATGAGAGGCACCTAGAGAGCAGGTTTTCCTTTCCTCCACCCTAGCAGGCTTTTCAAAGGGTGAAGAGTGCAGTAAAATGGGAGTGTAGTAGAACAATTGATTTCTCCACTGATTAAAATTATACCATTCCCTTGAAGTTTAAAAAAAGAAAGACAAAAAATAAAACAGAAAATGAAAGCAGTTGCAATCAATTTGGATTTAAAACAACAAATTTTGCATTTAAAATGTTTGTTCCCATTTTTTAAAAATGGAGTCTTTTTATAATTTTGTTACTTCTGCCCCCGTCACGTAACAGTATATTGTGAGTATTTTCCCATGTTAGAAAGTCCTCAAGGATTATACCATAACGTATACAGATCCACAATCCCTTATCCACTGTCGGGGACAAGGGAAGCTCCTTTTCACTCTCTGAAGGTTCCCTGAAAAATCAGCTTACAAAGCCTGATTAATTGGACAAAAGGCATACAAATGTATTTAACTTATATACAATGAGAGCCTTCAGAAAGAATTTGGGGCTTGGATCCTGGCAAAACAGCTATAAGAGGAGAAGTCAATGGGCTTGAAGAACATACAATGGTCTATTGGGCCCACAGAGTGAAAGATGATTTGTGACAAAAGTCTGTCCAGGTTTGTTGACAGACTGGTCTTCCTTCCTGTGGTATGGGTTCAGTTAATGAAAACTTAAGGAAGGGACTGGAGGTAATTGTTCTCTTCTTTGGTAGGTCTGGACTTTAGGCAGATAAGGAAGCTTCGGAGAGCAACTTTATCCCATGCTTTGAGAGAGATGGAGGTGGGGGCAGATCTGGAGAGAGAAGTCAGAAAGACCTTGAAGCTCCTTTTTCAGTTTAGCATGTACAAAGCACTGCATTTTGGGATATCGATTTCTGAGCCACAACACCACAAATCCAAAAAGCTGAAAACCCAAGAGCTGTTTTAAAAGTTTGGCAGCAAAACTGACCTGAAGTGACCTAAGCCTGCTTATGGTCTATTTATACCACTTAGTGTGACTGTTAATGTTTCATGGCAGAAATCTAAATATATTGATTAGAGATGCTGTCACAGACCCTGTTGAAGGGATTAAAATCATGCACCAAATTATCCTTCTAAAATCCGAACATTTCTGAATTCTGAAACACACTAGATCTCAAGGTGTTATGAACCTATATAATCATCCCCTTGTAGTTAGATATTTATTTTCACCTTTTTACTATTATAAAAAGTGCTGCATGCAACATGTTATACATGTGAATCTTGTTTGCATCACTATTCATGTCCTTAAGATAAATTCCTTGATATAGAAATAGAAAGTCAGAAAAACTAAACATGTTCTTGGTAGATATTGTCTACTTGTTTTCCAGAAAGGTTATACCAATTAACACACCCCTCACCAGCACTGAGAAACAACAGTTTTATTAATTTCACGAAGGGAAATTGTCATACCATTGTGCTTTTAACTCATTTGGTTACCAGTGATGTTAGACATATTTTTAAAAAGAGGTTTATTAGTATTTCGAGTTCCTCTCCGGGAATTGTCTATTTATTACCTTTGTTCCTTTTCTACTGAAATTCATCTCATAAGCTTGCTTTGTGTATGTGCTGCACCAAGGCCAAGGGAGTGGGGGCCAAAATGAAGCCTGACTCTGATCACTAACTGTGTACCCTCCACTGAGGAGGGAGCACTTTTTCTTCTTTGAAAGGTGTCTCTCCACCTGGTGCACTTGCCAAGCCCTGCACTGTAAGGCTGAGTCCAACTAGATGGACTGTCTTTTTCTAATTTGTCTGCCCAGAGCAAACAGGATGCCCTTTCTAATTTGCACAAAAGTACCAAACTGAGATCTTAACTAGATGAATTGTGTTTCTAATTAATTTGAGTTTAAATTCTTTATATAAGCTAGGTGTGATGGTTCACACCTGTAAACCCAGCACTTTGGGAGGCTGAGGCAGGTAAATCACTTGAACAGAAGAGTTTGAGATCAGCCTGGGCAACATGGTGAAACCTGTCTCCACAAAAAAATACAAAAATTACCCAGGCATGGTTGGCGCATGCCTGTAGTCCCAGCTACTCGGGTGGCTGAGGCAGGATAATTGCTTGAACCCAGGAGGCGGAGGCTGCAGTGAGCCGTGATCATGCCACTGCACTCCAGCCTGGGGGCAGAGTGAGACCTGGTTTCAAAAAACACAAAAAATGTTCTTTATATAGTAAAGCTATCATATTAAAATTTCGAGTGTTATATTGTGCTGGCTGTGTTTTTCTTGCTTATTGCTTTGTATTTGTTTGACTCATAAGTTATCTAAACATCTTCCATTTTGCTTTTTCTTAAGAAATATTTGTGGAGCTATAAGTAGCTTTGTTTTTCTTCCTTTTGCTTCTGAATATTATTTTAGGTGGTGCGACATGGGTAGAAATGTTTGAAATCTAATCCTTGAACAGTTAATCCCAGCTGTCAAAGGGCCATACTTGGCCCTGTTTAAATTCCCAGACCAGAGATAGCCCTTCTGGAAGACATCTACACCCATCTCATCTATCCATCCATTCAACCAGCACTAATTATTGAGCACCCGGTATGCTCCAGGCACTGTGCGAGACATTGGGAATACAGAGGTGAATAACAGAAACCAGAATACCTTCCTTTATGGAGCTTGCAATGGACACCACGTGTTCAAGTTTCATATAACCATAACAATAGCTAACATTTAGGAGTGCTCACTGTGTGCAGGCACCAGTCTAAGTGCTTTACCTGCATTAATGTATTTACTTCTCTCAGCAACCCTATGAGGAGGTGGGTATATTATTGTTCCCATTTTACAAGTGAGGAAAATGCACAGGGAGGTTAAGTAACTTGATCCAAGATCACAGACCAGCAAATAGCTTGGTTACTTGTAAAGCTGTACCTAGCAAGTTTTCATCACTTCTGTTTCCCATGTCACATTCACAGATTTGTCACTTTGTGACAATGTGTCACAAATTTGTTTACCCCAACCCTCTCTTTCTTCCTCTTGGTATGGGGCTTTGCTTCCACCAATGCTTCCACGCCCTGCGAAGAAACTGCTCTGCCATCCGTGACTTCTGACTTGGCCTTTATCCCCTGGTAGCAGTCTGGGCTTGTCTTTTAGTCTCCACCCCTGGTTTTAACCATTCTTGGTTTCGTTTGCCAACGCTTTCTCATCTTTCTGGTCCTGGTGTGCTGGAGTCTTTTAAAGCATGGTGCTAGTTTTCTTCCCTTCTCAGTCTATCACCTTTTGCTAGACAATTGAATTTCTAACCCTGGCTTTTAAGTACTACCTATAAGCCAGTGCCTCCCAAATTCCCATCTCCAGTCCATACAACACCAGACTGCTATAGTCAGCTTCTGGATGAAAGCCTGAACTCAACTATCCAAAACCATCCTCATCATTTCCCTCACACCAAACATGTTCCCATCCCTGTGTTCCCTTTCTCAGAAAATAGTGCCACCAACCAGTTATGAAAGCCAAAAGCTACAACCATTCTTAACACTTCCCTTGTCCTCACCATTCCCATATAAAATCCATCCCCAAGTCCTGTTGATTTTATATCTGAAATATCCCTTCAGTACATCCACTTCTCCCCATCATCATCACTATTTTCTATTCCTGACCCTCATCCAAGCTGCTTTTTTTTTTTTTTTTTTTTTTTTTTGAGATGGGCTTTTGCTCTTGTTGCCCAGGCTGGAGCGCAATGGCACGATCTCAGCTCACTGCAACCTCCTGCCTCCCAAGTTCAAGTGATTATCCTGCCTCAGCCTCCCAGGTAGCTGGGATTACAGGCATGTGCCACCACACCTGGCTAATTTTGTATTTTTAGTAGAGACAGGGTTTCTCCATGTTGGTCAGGCTGGTTTCGAACTCCCAACCTCAAGTGATCCACCTGCCCCAGCCTCCCAAAGTGCTGGGATTACAGGCGTGAGCCACTGCGCCTAGCATTCCCAAGCTACCTTTACCTTTCACCTGAAATACTCCTATTACTGGTCTTTTATGATTTCCTTGCCTCTATTCTTGTTCCTTTTCAGTCTACTCTCCACACTCCAGCCAGAGTGATCTTTTCAGAACATGAATCTGCTTATGTCACCCCTGCTTTAAAACAAATAGTTTTTTCAAGGATTTCTCTATGCTGTTGACAGGGGAGCGGGTGAAGTTATGTCAATAGGAAAGTAGAGGACACTTATTTCTTCACACAAAGGCACCCACCAGGCCATTTGCCAAATTTGGCACTGCAGGGTTAAGTCCAACTTGATAGGAAGCATTTTTCTACCTTGTCTGCACAAGGGGTGTGCGCTTTGTGTCATTTGCACAAAAGTCAGAATACTTAGTAGGCTTGAAAGGCCTTCCATAATCTGTTCCCAGCCCACTTCCTCAGTCACAGGCAGCACCAGTCTTCTTGCTACCCACAATCCACCCATTCTTGTCTACTCTCAGGTCCTCAGATAATCCACACTTCCTCCTGCTTCAGGACCTTTGCACATGCTGTTCTTCCTTACTGAAATGCTTCTCTTCATGCACAGATAACATCTGCTCATGCCTTACATCTCAAATCAAGCATCAATTCCTTAAGGGTCTGACTTCCCCCAAGACTAGGTCAGAACATTCATATTTGCTTTTTTTTCTTTAGAGCATGTATCTCATTTTTAAATTGCACCCTTAGTTACATGATTGTGTTGTTAATGACTCTCTATGCTGTAGTCTTTATGTTCATTAAAGGCAGAGACTCTACCAGTCAGGATTCTTGGCTGTAAGCAACAGAAAAGGATTCTGGCTAAACTTAAGCATAAAAGGAATTTATTGGAGGATTTGGATTAAGTTCACAGAATCAGTGGGAAGGCTGGTGAATCAGACCCAGAAAATGAACAGGACCTAAGGTTGCCTAGGCAGCAGGGGATGTGGCCAATGTCAAGCTGTGGGGCAATCCAATTGGGATATTCTACCAACGCTGCTGCCACTGGACACTGGCACCCATGGAACAGCTGTGCTCTTGACAAAGCCAGTACTGTTCTGAGAAAATTTCTCAATTGTCCTGATCTATGGCTTCATATCCTCTAGGTCTCTGCCCAGGCAGGAGAGTTCAATTGGCTGAGCCATGTCACATGCCCATATCCCACCTGCCAGGGAACAGGACCATCAGGCCTCCCATCAAGGTTCACACAATGTGGGTGTTTCCCCCATTGAAAACATTGTGGGGTGCCAAGTAAGAAAAAAAAGAGCAGCAGAGAAACCATATCTGTTCAATTCATATGTTCCCCAAACTAGTATGATATCTGGCATCAAATAAGACAAAAAATATTTGAGGGAACAAATAAATGACCAATGCTGGGCATCTCTGAGGACACAGACTGTCCAACTTGTGCCTGCTTCAGGGTAACCGCTCACAATCACTGGGGCCTTTGCACTCCAGCTAGAGCCAACACTGGTCAAACTGGCTGCTTAGTCAAGATCACCCCAGTCCCACTGAGGTCAGATGAGGAGCCAGGAGCTCTATGAGCTAGAGTGAGTGGATATTACTAGACCCATTTTATAATGCAGATGTGAGGTTCAGGGAGGTGAACTGCCATATTCAAGATAATACAGCTGGAAAGCAAGAACAAGGACTTGAAGACTCATCTGCTGGCATAGTTTAGTACCTTTTCCCACCTTCTGTATTATGTTGTTTCAATTGCATATGACAATGTGCTTCACATAAAAATATTTGGGTGGCCAGGACATTTCCTCCAACAGTATCAGATAACAAGGGAGTGGAGAGTGCTGAGGTCACCTAAGGGATCAGCTACATCCAGCATGGGAGAAAGCTGGGCACACGGATTCCAAGGAGTTAATGCTTATCTAGTCAAGATCCCTTTCCTTGCAAGGAGACAAGATGCCTTGGTAAGCTGAGCTGCCTGCTGATAAACTGCTGGTTAACATGTTCAGGCTATCACTGTGGATCATTTATCTTTCCCTTCTTACCCAGATCAATTTGGCCTCCTTGTACATCATGAACCTCAGAATTTCCACTGAAATTGATGACATATGGCTTGCTGCAGTGCCAGGGGACACAACCCCCCTGTTTACAGTATAATTCCCTAATAGTGAATGGGCCCAGCCCCCCATCCATCCCCATCCCTCCCAACAATTCCTTCTTTGAGCTCACTATAAAAGGCTATAATGAAACCTCTAATGATATTTAGCAATGACAGGGAATGGTTCCAGGAGGGAAATTACAACTGGAAGATGTCCACCACGACCTGCTAGTAATTGTAAAGGAAATCTACTCAGGTCTCAAAGGGTCCTTTGTTTTATATAAACAGGAGGCTTCCAAGGTTGCTCTAGCCCCCTCTAATAGCAGAAGTCTATGGAGAGATATCTCCTTCAGAAAGTGGAGTGGAAGTTCTGTTCACATTACATTAGAAAGAACTCACTCATTACTAGTATTTTTCCCCCAAGAACTTGGGGGACCTTCCTCTAGTTCTAACAAGAGTGACTATTTACTAAATACATCATCAGGAGACTAACCAGGGAGGCAAGTGGAACACCAGACAGGATAGAGTCAGGGTGTTAGAGCTCTAGGGTGGCTCTGCCCCTCTCTGTCTGACTTGGGTAAATCCATTCTCCTCTGTGAGCTTCAGTGTCTTCATCTATAGAATCAGAATGTTGAACTAAATGGCTCTCTAAGCTTTTTCCAGCTCTGACATAACATTCTGTGATTCCACTTGGAAAATGGTAAGCAAAAAATTTGTAAGCAGAGGGAGGAATGGGTGATCTTTAAAAAAATGCTTCAATAAAAGAAACAGTAAGAATGGATAAAGCCCTGGTGACCTACACAAGGAAATCAGTCAAGTGTCCTCAGGAGGCTCAGAAGGCAGGCTGCAACTTGCTGGGCAAGCCACACCTGCTCCTCACATTCCTTCCAAGGGCAGCCCCAGGTCTGAGCTCTCGGCAGTGAACCAGTGAACTGTAAGGTATTTTTTTGTTTGTTTGTTTGTTTGTTTTTGGTGGGGAGGTGGGTGGAATCTTGGAGGCAGCTGCTCAATCCCTGAAGATAGCTGGTTCTTAAGACCCGACCCCAGCAGAGGAAAGCTGATTTTCAGAACAGAAGCATGAGGGGGCTCTTCCTTGGAAGAAGTGAGTAAAAAAAGGCATCTTAACCTGCTGGGTACCCAGCAGGAACAGGATGAAATAAGTATAATGGAGACATGTGGCTAGTTTTTACAGCTAATAGGTAAAACACATCTTTAAAGCACATTAACAGTAAAAATCTTAGCTACACAAGGCAAAAGTCCCAAGCCCCATATTTGGTATATGCAGGGTGTGTGTTCATGAGTTTACTCAATGTCTTTCAAATCTCAGTTTGCTGACATGTGACATGGATGTAATCTAAACAATTTAAAGTACATGAAACTTTCACTAAGCACCAGATTGTTTCAGACGCTCATATCAATTACTTCATTTAATATTCGTAATAGCGAGAGAGGGATTTATAGTTTCATTTAACTAATGAGGAAACAGGGGAGGTAAGTGACTTCCTGACCCAAAGGAATAAGATTTGACCTCAGGTTTGTCAACATTTGGGTTACTTCCAGTAAGTCAATGGCTCAAAGAAGATTATATGTGTGAAAACACTTTGCAAATTATAAATGCTATAAAGTGCAAGAAGTCACAGTCCTGAATTAATGCAGAAACCTAAATATCATCCAGAAGCAACATTCTGATGGAGTAAGGGGCTTTTTCAGGGAGTCTGCTTTGTTCAGTTGCCCACTGGATCCTTTATTTTCCAGGCAGACAAGTGAGTTTTTAAAAGTGACTCTTGAAACAATGAGGCTTTCTGGTTCCAGCTGTGCTACAGAAACATTAATCTTGAGAATTCACTTGCTCTTTTCATGTGTGAAATGCGGGGTTAGGTCACAGGTGATCACCAAGGTCACTTCCGTCAAAGCACTTCAGTGACTCAGAAGTGGAAAGCACCCAGTGAGACCTAGAGTGGGGAGTCTCACTCTCATTGTTAGAGAGCCAGTTCTAACTTCAGGTACTTGGGCCACCCTTCCTACTGTAGGAGAGCCAGCTCACATCCACCCTCTCCCCTTGGTAAGTCTTATTTGACCCTGGAAGGAAGTTTGGAGCCTGGAGGAGTTTCTCCCTTGGTGAGTGGCAGCAGACTTTGAGATCTCTGGCAATCCCACAGTATCCACTCCACCAGCGCATAGCAGCCACAGCCCTAAGTTGAGAAGCCAGTAGCTGAGAGCTCTCTCCCCAATTCTTACTGGTGTTTCAGTCTTGGGAGGTCCTCATAGACTATAGAAACAGGATGGGAGGAGGGGCATGAAATGGATTCCAGGGGAAGAAACTGCAGTCCTGGATCTAGCTTAGCTGTTGCTGAATATGTGATATACCAACCACTCCCTCCTTTGTACACACCTAGTGTTGTATCAGTTTCTCAGTTACTGTAGTAAGTTGTTTACTTGTGGGGTACCCCACAGCCACACTCATAAATGAACGTGAATGAGTGAAAAGGAAGAGATAAGTGTAAGAGGGACAAGTGGCTAGTTTTTACAGCTAATAGGTAAAACATATCTTTAAAGCACATTAATAGTAAAAATCCCTGGGTGCAGTGGCTCACACCTATGATACCAGCACTTTGGGAGGCCGAGGCAGGTGGATCACCTGAGGGCAGGAGTTCGAGACCAGCCTGGCCAACATGGTGAAACTCCATCTCTACTAAAAATGCAAAAATTAGTTGGGCATAGTGGTGGGCACCTGTAATCCCAGTTACTCAGGAGGCTGAGGTAGGAGAATCGCTTGAACCCAGGAGGTGGAGGTTGCAGTGAGCTGAGCTCACTCCACTGCCCTGCAGCCTGGACAACAGAGCAAGACTCCATCTCAAAAAATATATGTAATAAGTAAAAGTCTTAGGAAAACAGCCTGTGCACACCCAGCAAAAGTGTAGGGCCCACTGCAGACTGGCTCTAATTATGTGGGAAAGTCGTTTAATCTTAGAGCCACAACGCTTTGAGATTAAGTGATTTGCTCAAAGGCTAAATGGAAATAGTACCACCTATTTCAAAGTAGGGCTGGGATTCAAAGGAGATACAGCTCTTGAACTAGAGTTTTCTGTCTCCATTGGTGATAAGCCTTGTTTAGAGATGACCAAAGACTGGCACTCTTTTTCATAAAAGCAGCTAGTTTTAGCTTCCTCCCTCAAGCTCACCCTCCTGCAGTTTGAAGGAAGTTTCCAAATAATCTTATTTAGAAAGAATAGCATTTACACTGGCCAGTTAGTATATCTTAGGACACACCAGAGTAGCAACATGAAACACCCACTTCTGGGGAAAAAAAAGTGTTATAATTTGAAATAAAAAAAAAATACAAGTCTTGGGAAATTAGAGACCAAAGTGATAGAAATCTGGAGGGACTTTTCACAAATGCCAACTTCTGGTTTGTGCCTTTCCCATATTTTATTAAATTCGTGTTTTATTAAAAAAAATTACAGCAACATTATCAAAGACAACATATGTACAAACATTTTACAAAAAAGAACATTACCAATATCAGTGGTAGTAAGGGCAAGCTGAAGAATAAATAGACTGAGTTTCCGGGCAATGTCTGTCCTCAAAGACATCTAAACTGCGTTCAGGCAGCTGAAACAGGCTTCTTTCCCAGTGACAAGCATATGTGGTCAGTAATACAAACGATGGTAAAGGAGGCTACTACACAGGCCCAGTTAACAAACTCCTCTTCTCCTCGGGTAGGCCATGATACAAGTGGAACTCATCAAATAATTTAAACCCAAGGCGATAACAACGCTATTTCCCATCTAAACTCATTTAAGCCTTCACAATGTCGCAATGGATTCAGTTACTTGCAAACGATCCCGGGTTGTCATACAGATACTTGTTTTTTACACATAACGCTGTGCCATCCCTTCCTTCACTGCCCCAGTCAGGTTTCTTGTTGTTGGACCGAAAGGGGATGCATTTTAGAAATGCTTCCTTCAAGACAGAAGTGAGAAAGAAAGGAGACCCTGAGGCCAGGATCTATTAAACCTGGTGTGTGCGCAAAAGGGAGGGGGAAGGTAGGAATTTGAAAGGATAAACGTCTTCTTTGCGCCGAGGAATCAGGAAGCGTGACTCACTTGGGTCTGGGACGATACCGAAATCCGGTACCCCACCCCATCCCCTGCCCCGCCGGGTACCTACAAGCTCGGTTCCTTTCTCAACTCCCCCAGTTCCTTGATCTCCACCTTCTTGTACTTCCCTGACTTTCTCCGGTTGGTGATCACCAGGACGGCCATGCCGGCGACGAGGGCCACCACGACCACCACGATGACGGCGATGAGGCCGGCGGTGAGGCGCTTCATGGAGAACTTCGGGGGGATCTCGTCCAGGTAATAGATGAGCGTGCGCTCCACCTGCAGGGGTTCTCCGCGCACGCGCAAGTCCAGGCCGCCGCGGCCCTGGAATAGAGACTCGCCCTTGATGTCCCTCTCGAAGTAGTAGGCGGCATCGCCGATGTCCACGTCACCGGCGGCCTTCTGCGACGTGTTCTGCCGCAGCTCGATCTGGATGGTGGGCTGCTCGTAGTGCACGGCCGCCACGAACTTGGGGTGCAGCCGATAGCGCTCGCGGAAGAGCCGCCTCAGCTCGGCGTCCAGGTCTGAGTGGTTGAAGGCGCCGGCGGTGGGGCGGTGGCGCAGGTCAATGAGGATGTGGTGGGTGCGCACCAGCTCATCGCAGCGTAGGCTCAGGTCGCCCTTGTCCGTGCGGCGCACGCCCACCGAGTTCACGCACCAGCACACCGACGTCTGGTTGCACTGGCGCGCCTTGAAGCGGCCCTCGGGGTCGCAGTCGGGGTCGTAGAGGCCATCGTTGTCCACGAGCGCGTGCTCACTCGGCCGCACCAGCGTGCGGGCGTTCTTGGGGGCGCTCATGCGCGCCTTGAGCAGCAGACACTTGGAGGTCAGCGTGGAGCAGTCGACCGCCACGCCCGAGCCCAGCGCGCGGCACTGGCAGCGGCCGCCAGGGCCGTCGGGGCTGCACACGGTCATCTTGTTGGTGGGACACGTGCAGTTGTCCTGCGCGGCCGTGTGGCCGGTCACCGCCGCCAGCACCAGCAGCAGCAGCGGCAGCCGCAGCGGTGGCGGCGCGAGGCCGGGGCCCCGAGCCATGGTGGGGCGGAGGAACGCGGACCGGACGCGGGCGGATGAGGCGCGGGGACTCGGCGGGGCTCGGGCTCCGGCGTCTGGGATGGTCTGCAGGCGTCTGCCGCCCGGCCGCTCCCTGCGGCTCTTATACTCTACCCGACCTGCCCGGCTGGTTCCACCACCGACCGTCCCCAATGGTATTTGGGTGACACATCCCGCCCCCCTCCCCGTCCCACGGAAGGCCAAGCCGGCCCTGCGCCGCCCGCGATAGGATCAGAACAGGGAAGCTGCTCCCGCCTCCTCCGGACCGAAAGCCGGGAAGGGGAGAACCGATACTCACCTGTAGGCTTCTGGGGACCCGCCCTCGGCGCGGCCTCCTGCTACAGACCTGGCGCGTCCGGGCCGCTCTCCCGGCAGAAAGTCTACCAAGAGTTTCATTGCAAAGTGTGGCTCGCGACTGTCGCGCTCTCCTCTATACGCGACTCCCTTTTCGTTCTTTCCCAGCCCCAGCCCTCCCTTAATTTCTCTCACTCCCTCTCTTCTTTGTCCAGTTCTCACAGTAGCACACGTTTATATAGTTTACAGTTCACAAACATTATCTCATCCTCACACCAGTCCTGACAGGTAGGGACTATCAGACCCATTTTATAGGTGATGCTGATGAGGCTTAAAGACCTGAAGTCACACTGCTATCAACTTCCTCATATTTCTGAGAGGGGTCTTTGGCACCCTGCCTAGGAGTGATGAGACCTTAAATAAAGTGTTTGTGGACACGAAGTGACACAGAATCTGAAGGGAAGTTAGGGAAGCAGTTCTGTTACTCACCATATCAAGGGTAAAACACAGGTATCCTGGTGTTCAGAGGGTTAAAAGTTCTGTTAAACACTAATTTTCTGGACCTCACACAAGCGCACACACACAGGCACACACGCACATAATATTTATTTGTGCACTGGCTATAAAGAGACAAACAGGAACAAATTCTTAAAGAGCCAGCAAGACTGTAAAGAGTTTTTTGTACGATTTGATTCTAACACAGCAAATCATTGCTTTTCTTTTCCTGTATCCCACGTAAGTAGCTGAACCATGTAAATAATGAAAGAATGGAGACTGTGAGAAATTGCTTGTCTGCCACTGTGTGGCTACTTTCATGGCATACAGGGGTTGCAATCTCTTTTTGAGTCATTGAGAAAGTCTAGAGTTTCAAAGCTGTGGTAAAATTAACAATAATTAGCAAGCTATAATTATTCCCAGGTCCTCCATCAAAGCACATTTTATATGTTCAGCATTTAATGTGCACCACCAGTCGTGCAAGGGTGTTGTTTAGCAGATGAAAGCCAGCTGGGCCTCTGTCCCATTAATTTTCACGCAATTCCTGAGGCAGGAAGATTGAAATATATTCTGCCTTGACAGATAGAGGAAGCAGAGACGTGTGAGCGACAATTTCTTTTTTCTTTTTTTTTTTTTTTTGAGACGGAGTTTTGCTCTTGTCGCCCAGGCTGGAGTGCAATGGCGTGATCTCGGCTCACCACAACCTCCGCCGCCCAGGTTCAAGCAAGTCTCCCACCTCAGCCTCCCGAGTAGCTGGGATTACAGGCATGCGCCATCACGCCTGGCTAATTTTTTTTTTTTGTATTTTTAGTAGAGACAGGGTTTCTCCATGTTGGTCAGGCTGGTCTCGAACTCCTGACCTCAGGTGATCCGCCCACCTCGGCCTCCCAAGGTGCTGGGATTACAGGCATGAGCCACCACGCCCGGCGAATTTCTTTTTTTTTTTTTTTTGAGACGGAGTCTTGCTCTGTCACCCAGGCTGGAGTGCAGTGGCATGATCCCAACTCACTGCAAGCTCCACCTCCCGGGTTCACGCCATTCTCCTGCTTCAGCCTCCTGAGTTGCTGGGACTACAAGTGCCCGCCACCACGCCCGGCTAATTTTTTTGGTATTTTTAGTAGAGACGGGGTTTCACCATGTTAGCCAGGGTGGTCTCGATCTCCTGACCTCGTGATCCGCGTGAGGGACAATTTCTTATCCACAAACATGAGGAATTGTGGGATAGTCCTCTGCTGTCTATCCCCACTGTCTCTGTTCAGGTCTTCCTTGGACAGATATCTGAGTCAGGTTCTAGTTCCTTTTCCCCTCTCCGACCTCGGTCCACCCTGCATCCAAGAAGACTTTCTAAATCAGAAGTCTGTGCCCACCTCCTCTCTGTTAAGTAGAGTGAGGGTGTGCTCTCGGCTCTCCAGATAAAATTCATGCTTCTTATATTAGCCCTTAAGATCATTCCTATATGATGTTATAGGCAAGCTAAGTCTCTGTGCCTTAGTTTTGTCATCTGTAAAATGGGGATAATAAAAGTAACTACCTTACAAGGTAGGTTTTATAGTTAATGCAGATAAACCGCTTTGAAGAGTATCTGTTCTAACAGTATCTGCACATAGTAAGCAACGGATAGATGTTAGCTGCTGTCATTTGTCATCGTTGTCATCGTCGTCGTCATCATCATCATCATCATCATCATCATCATCACCGTGCTCCTGCCAACCTCTCCGGCAGTCCATGTTTTCAAGTCTTTGCAAAGTCACCTACCTGGAGTCTCCCTTTCTTTATTTAGTGCATAATTCTGTTTTTCTACTCAGCTCTTGAGTCACCTCCAAGATGCCTTCCCTAATAAGGCCCTCCCTGTTACACTCAGGGATATGCCTCTCTATTCGTTCCTAATCTCAGACATACTAGGATGGCAACATTAACTTTTCTGGGCTTTTGTCCTCCCATCTGTCAAATGGGCAAAATACAGCCTGTTTCATAGATTATGCTGAGAATCAAATACAAAGAGATGAGATGGTAGATGCCAAAGCTTTGTAAACTCTAAGACTCTGTAAAAATATTAGATTTCACTTTTATTTCTAAAATATATATACCCTCTTCTTGCTTTTCCAGGTATTAACTAGGTAGCCACAGTGTTCTATAACTAGCAGAGTTCTCTATTTTCCATTCCATCAGGTCCCAGGCTGGCAAGAGGAAAGCTGATGAGAGAGGGTTGGAATTTGTGTGATGGTGTCATTGACTACCAAGCTAGAACAGCCCCACATGGGTGGTACTGGGGCTAGTGCTCTGAGGCCTCCAAGCCTTTGCTTCTTCCAATTATGTTAGGTACTGAGAGGACAGGAATAGAAGGGGCCCAGCCTCAATATCTTCTGGGGAAGTTAGAGTAAGGCAAAGATGACCTCCTAATCCCCTCCCCCCACAGACTCCACTTGCTTAAATTCTCTGGTTCTGCCAGGCTTCCCCCAACAGCACACAAAGACCACAATGAGTTTATTATGTAAACACAGTCTCAGCTGTGATTCTCCCTTTTCCCTTCGTCCTTTTTCTGCCAAGTTCTGCAAAATAGCATGTATTAGCTTTATCTCTTTTTATTTTATTTATTTATTTATTTATTTTTGAGACAGAGTTTTGCTCTTGTTACCCAGGCTGGAGTGCAGTAGCATGACCTCGGCTCACTGAAACCTCCTCCTCCTGGGTTCAAGTGATTCTCCTGCCTCAGCCTCCCAAGTAGCTGGGATTACAGGTGCTCAACACCATGCTCAGCTAATTTTTGTATTTTTAGTATAGGCGGGGTTTCACCATGTTGGCCAGGGTGGTCTCAAACTCCTGACCTCTGGTGATCCTCCCGCCTTGGCCTCCCAAAGTGCTGGGATTACAGGCGTAATCCCACCACACCCAGCCTGTATTTTTAAATTTTAATTTAAAAAATATTTAACACGAGCATTTCAGGCTTGTCATGTGTTTATGAGGGGCGGGAAGCACATATAAGCACTGCATGTAGCCCCAGCACCAGAATATTAGGCACTAAGTAATGTTTATTGGATTAACACTGAGTTGTGCCCAGAATGTTTCAATATCAATATATTCTCCTAGGAGTGTTCATGTGGACCATTTCAGTACTTCTTTCCTTGTCTAAGCCTCACCACCTGCCCCAACCATGAATCTCTGTCCCTACCCTAACCCACCCTCCAAACACCCAATTTCAAGGAAGACTGGGTAACGATGCCCTTATTGCCATTTTTGTCCAATCCTTAACTTTTGTCAGCCTTGTGCCTGCAAGGATGAAGGATATGATCTGAGAACGCCAAGAGCAGCCACAGATTCTATGAGCAAGTGTATAATGTAGTTGAAAGAAAATGGACCTTGGATCCAGTGAGACTTAGGCTCAAGTTTTGGCTTCACACCACTCACTGCTGTGTGTTTCTCAGCAAGTTGTTTCAGCACTCTGCGCCTCAGCTTCCTTAACTGTAAAATGTGGGTAACAGGGCCTACACTGCATCAATGCCTGTGAAAACAATGATTTCCCACCTTGTAATTAATAACACATTTTTCCCCATTGAACTTCACACTTCAGCTGTTCTTGTGCTCTTTGATAAACTCTTGGTGATAATCTGATTCTCCTTGGTATAAGACCAATATCAGCATGTGAATTTTATATTAAAGGGTATGATATATAAAAACAAAACATAAAAATAAAACTGTTTGATTAATTAAAAATAAACAGCACTTACCATCGAGAATTATTTTAATGATTCCAGATAAAGAATATAAAATACTCAACATAATGTTTGGTATGTGCTAAGTGAAATATCTTAGCTATTATTATCAGCCATCTCAGGAATGTGAAGATGCTTTAAGATCATTAAAGGGTTCTTCACAAGGCCAGTGATTATGGGGACTGCTGAAGATCAAGTCCAGGGAGCTGAGTGCTAGGCAGGAGAGCAGCCCGAGAGCCCCCACCATCCCCTGACCTCCAGGATGCAGCAATATGGAGAGTATCTAGATGCAGATAGTGCTTTAGTATATTTGCCCCCATTATCTGCTGGGATCCCTGCAGCACCTCTGGGGGTTAGGCAGGGAAGATATTATTATCCCTATTTTATAGATGTGGAAACAGAGACCTTGGGGGAAGGGAAGGATTTGCCCATGGTCACATGCTTATAAAAGGTGAGGCCAGGCCTAGAAACCAGGTCTCCTGACTGCAAATGTATATAGAAATTAACAAAGATGGAATTAACAAGGGGTTGAAAGAGCTTAGAGACTCATCTCATGTTTCTCAGGTTTTCTTTAACTTTTCATTTCTTCCCTTAATTGTACAAATATTTTTAGGAATTTGTTGTTTCAAGAAGAATGATTAAATAATTTATTTTCTAGGACACAGCTGTGAGCCCACAGCTGAAGACCCTAATGCCCAGCGCTATGCAGGGAGGGGTCTGCACTCTTCTTTCTAGCCTGACCACCATCAGCTTCAGCCTCTTTTAAGGAGCTCCTTTTGAGACAGTGGGCAGTGCTGGAGGGCCAGAGTTTCCTTTTCTCCTCAGCAGAAGCTTGCAGTCCTAGAAGAAGCAGGTAACTCTTCAGCCAGAATACAGATAATGCAGAGAGAGAAGTTGGTTGTGGTGATTGTTAGTTCAGGCTGGAGGAAGGAAGCCCCAAGAAACAGAACATAAAAAAGGAAGTTGGACAGGGTCCAGAGTGTAGAGGTGTGGAGAACGGAATAGACAAGGGCTACACAACTGTATCTTCGGTGTTTCATTTCTTTAAAAATGTGATTTAAGTATTTCAAAATACTAGAAATCAAGAGCTAGGGAATGGGTACACTCTCCATATTTTGTTTGCTTCAAATGTTTGTAATAAAAAAAATTCACATCAATTCCTCAAAGTAAGTTTTGGAGGAAGTATTTGGGAGTAATATTTTCTGTTTTTGCTTCCTCTTTTTCTCCATTTCTGTAGTTATTTTTATTAATATAAGCTGTCATTTATTGATCATCATATTATAAATTCCTTGTAATTCCCCCAGCAAGCCTACAAAATAATTACTCTTGTCCCCATTCACCTGATCAGGAAGCTGAGGCTTAGGGTCACATAGTTAGAAATGAGTCCAGGAAGGATCTGAGCCCAAGTCTGGTGACTGGGACATTTTTCCATTGCACAGTTTAGTCTCTCGCTGATGGGTCTTGAATAAACGAGAGAGGTCGAAGATGTTCTGCTGGTAAACTGGGTGTGGTCTGGGTCCTGGCTGCCCAGGGAATGTTTGATCATTTCACTTTTCTGGGAAGACAACACGTTTCTGTTTGTGCTTGCTCATTTGGGTGGGCCCTACTCAGTTTCTTTCAGGAGAGGTTGCCTGTGATGTGTACAGTTCTGCTTGGTTTTTGTGGTTCATCTGGATTTGAAAAGTGACTGCAGTTTCACCTTACAAGTGTGTGTCATGGTTTCATTTCAGAATCCTGCCCATCATCTTCTCTTCATGGTGTCCTTGTTCTGAATTGCAAACCATAAATGGCCTCATTCTCGTTCTGGTCTCTTCACCTAGGGGCAGTCAGCTTCTCCTATAAGGGCTTTACACTCTGGGGAAAGCCAGTAAAACACTCAATGACTTTTAATTTCACTGGGCCCAACAGCTTCCGGAGAGATTTGGCAACAAATAAAGGAGATTGGGAAACCTTCTCCCTACATTCCTGAGGCAGCCACAATGCTCGAACCCCACACTGATGAGTCACGGTGCTTCCTTTCCCAGAGCTGGCCCGGTGATGTGTGATGCCCTGTTAAGGGGGTGTGGAGGTGTTTGTTGTTTTTAACCACTTTCAGCTGTCCTTGAGATAAGGGCGGGTGGTGAGAGGTCTTAAGTGGGCTGCTGCTACTGACAAATTCGTCTGCCTTTCTGGACAGTCCTGATCCAAGTGATGCTCCTTAGAGTTATCAAAAGGGGTCTTAGAGGACATGTATTCCAGTCTCCCACCCAAAGAGAGGTATCTCAGAATGCTAAACAGGTGCTTGTAGGCTACCTGTGATAATGAAACATCCTTACCTCCCCACAAGACAACTCATTCCAGTCCCAAGCAGCTTTACTAAGAAGTTCATCATAATTAAGGAAATTCAGTGCCTCTGTAATTTTCACAAACTGATCTAAATTTCTACTCTTGGAGCAAGAAAGAGTAAGTAATGTTCCCCTTTCACTCCTTGGTTCCTCAGGAATTTGAAGCCAGTTCTCCTGTCCCCAGACTTTCCCCTTTCCTGCTCTCTCCCTGCCTCTTCCATTGCCTTTCTCTAGTGGAACGTCTCTATCCTGTCATCCTTCCTCCTGTGCCAACCTCACACCCTAGGTGGTGGCAAGCACCATCTCCACCAGTGGCCCAGCCCAGCAAATAACATTATGAGAGATACCAGCAGAGGATTCTAGGGAAGCTTTGAGGAGGTTTTACTCCTGTTGTCTTGCCTTTCTACTCCCCTGTCTAGGAAGGCAGGAGTAACCCTAACAGCCCCTTACCTATCTATCAATTTCCTCTTTTCTAGGAACAGATGGTTTCTGGGCAGTACTTACAATAAATATCTACACTGTATTGAGAGCCTATTACCAGCCAGCAACTCAACATGTGTTTCCTCTATCCCTATAACATCTGAAGGGAGTGGGTTTTGTTATTCTCACTTTACAAATAAGGAAACAGGCAGAAGGGCACTTGTCTAAGAATACACAAATAGTAAATGGAACAGCTGGAATTCACATTCTTTTCTAAACATATTTTAGAGACAGGATCTCTCTCTGTTGCCCAGGCTAGAGTGCGGTGATGCAATCATAGCTCACTACAGCCTCAAACTCCTGAGCTCAAGTAATCCTCCCACCTCAGCTTCAAGTAGCTAGGGCTTCAGGTATGTGCCACTGCACCCAGCTCACACCCCTTTTTGCCTGGTTCTGAGATTATGCTTTTTCTGTGACATCATGCTGCTACAGACCATATAAATTTCCTGAACCCAACATGTTTAAAACTCCAGCATGGTAGTATAGAAGTCCACTGGTATACAAGTTCAAGTTATACCCTAACCTCTCTTACTCCTGCTGAATCAGAACATCAAAAATGGCCTCTCAAGAGAATCCAAGTAAGGATAAGGCTTTGATTTTATCCGACAACTTACCACCTTTAGATTGTATGGATAGTAAGTTTTGCTATCTTCTCCTTTTGGGAAGACAGACAAGTATTATGGACACTGCAGATTAATATAGTACAGCCTATTGCAGGTGAATTTTGTTTTGTTTTGTTCAAAACAAGAAAGCAGGACAGAACCTTTCAGTCTCCCTGGTAGAAGATGCTCTCCTTAGCTCTTGTGCTGCCCCTCCCACAGACTTTAATACCCAAGCTACATCCCTGGCATGGCTTACCCTCCTGCTCCTCCCTGTGCCTGTTCCTGTCCATCTCAAGACATCTCCAGTCACATCGGTCCAGGGCTGAGTGTGCTGAGGGGCTCAACTACACTCCTACTCTCAGCCGTTATGAGTCACAAGACTCACACCAGGGATGGAAGTAGAGGCGAGGAGGAGTGGGAGAGAGGAAAAGTTCAGAAGTCTAGGAAGAATGAGGCAGGCAGGAAAGAGAAGACTTCATTGTTCTCTAATTCTGGGATGTGTGGGCCCAAGACAAAGGGCAAGAAAGTCCTTGTTGTTCCTCTGACCTTAGTGGGATGTAAGAAAATGGATTAATTTCTTTGGATTCATGTGAGAAGTCCTGGCTCTGTCAGCTGATCTTCAACTAGCATCTTTCAAAGCATGACTGATGGGAAAATGAGGACTGCCCTCAAAAGCTTCTCCAAGATCATGGGAGGCTGCCAATTGGAAGGTACCAGAAACCAACACAACTAAATTGCTCAGCACCCTGAACCTCTTTCCCCACCCACACTACTGATTTTTCATATACTTTCCAGCCTTCTATTCATCCGTCTCTTCAGCCAGGCAGGCAGGCAGGCAGGCATCCTCACTGAGTGCCTCCCAGGTGCCAGGTCTGTATTGGGCTGAGGAGGTACAATGGCAAGTTACACCTAACCCCTGGCTCCATGGAGGTTACAGTGCACACAGCAACTACCACCTAGTGGGGGTTTAGTACATATTTGTTAAATAAATAACATGGAAACGTATGAATAACTACAATATGGATTTATAAACCATATCTCCTGTCCTCTCCACTTATACAGATGATTTATATAGAGTTGCAGGATACATCAATAGAAAAACCTCACTGGCTCTTAAGGTTGTCTGTTTTTCTCATTTTTTAAAGGTAATGAGTATGTAGCAATTTGGAGGTGGGAGCAAATACAATCCAATAGATAACATTTGCATTTTAAAAGGCATCTGAAATAAATAACATTTAGGCAGAAAAGACAACCTAAAGAGATAGCACATGAGGAAAAAAATCCAAATAAATAACATTGAAGAATGTTAAGGCTGGAGATAACCTTCCAAGAAAGCTAGTCCAGTAGTAGTTCTAATCTGTTTTGAGTCACAGAATCCATTTCTGAAGACAGTGATAGATTCTCTCTTCAAATAAATGCAACTGTGCACAAAGACAATATATTTTGCACAGATTCCAGTGTCACAGACTCCCTGAAATTCATTTCAAGGAACTTCCTGACCTCAGTTTTAAATTTCTGGTGGGACTCATCACCTTCATCTCACTTAACAGGGACAGTGAAATGACTTGCTCAAGATCATCAGCCAGTTAGTGAAAACATTAGGCAGGTTGGTCTTAAGAAGGAACTCAGAAACCAGTTGCCTGAGTTCAAATTTTGCCTTTGCCATTTACTAGCAATTTGACCTCAATACCTCATTTAACCTCCCCCTGCCTCTACTTGCTTATCTGTAAAATGGGGATAATAATAGTTAACCTACTTCACAGGGTTATTGTGAGGACTAGGAATTAATCCATGTTAAAAAAAAAAGTTGGAGCAGGGGTTGGTTAGCAAACTAGTTAGTTAAAGGCTAGATAAACAATTTAGGCTTTGTGTGCTAAGGATCAAAATTCAAGATGAGACTGGGTGTGGTGGCTCATGCCTGTAATCCCAGCAGTTTGGGAAGCTGAGGCGGGCAGTAGCTTGAACCCAGGAGTTCGAGACCAGCCAGGCAACATGGCAAAACCCTATCTCTACAAAAACTTTAAAATTTAGTGAGGTGTGGTTGTGTGTGCCTGCAGTCCCAGCTACTTGGGAAGCTGAGGTGGGAGGATCACTTAGGCCCGAGAGGTCGAGGCTACAGTGAGCCGTGTTGGCGCCACTGTGCTCCAGCCTGGGTGACAGAGCAAGACCCTGTCTAAAAAAAAAAAAAAAAAAAAAAAAAAAAATTCAAGATAATTATGAAGTACTTATATAATTATTTAACAATGTAAACAACATCTCGGCCAGGCTCGATGGCTCACACTTGTAATCCTAGCACTTTGGGAGGCCAAGGAGGGTGGATCACTTGAGCTCAGGAGTTTGAGACCAGTATGGACAACATGACAAAACCCCATCTTTAAAAAAATCCAAAAATTAGCCCAGCGTCATGGCATGTGCCTGTAGTCACAGCTACTCGGGAGGTTGAGATGGGAGGTTGGCTTGAGCCCAAGAGGCGGAGGTTGCAGTGAAGTGAGTTGTGATTTTGTCCAGCCAAGTGACACAGCCAGACCCTGTCTCAAAATTTAAAAGTGTCTCAGCCCATGGACCACACAAAGACAGAATTTGGCCAGTGTAGTTTGCTGACCCTTAGCTTAAAGCAGCACCTGGCACACAATAAATGCTCAATAAATGGTAGTTTCTATTATCCAAATCAGGGGTCTTTCGATTGCTCTGAACTGCTTATGCTCCATGTAACATAAATAACAGGAAACAAGGTGCTGGCTGACCAACTTAGCCAACCTGTTTGTTTAGACACAAGCCAAAGTTACCAAGATGTAACACGTCTCCGTGCTCCTCCCTGTATCAGAGCCTTCCTATTCGTGTCCTGCTCCAGTAGGTAAAGCAGCCAATGCTCTAACTGTTCTCAGGGAAGCCTCAAGTCAGGCGCCATATGAAGGCAGGTAGGAGGAGCTGGAATGGTTTCTGGGCAGAGGTAGAGACCGGAGAAGGAGAGAGGGGCCCATCCCACAGCTCTGAGGTGTCCCAGACTCTGAAGCACTATGCTATCTTCCAACTGTGGCGTCCTGGCCACATCCTGCCTCTTGTACCTGTAGAAGGCCAGTTCTGTCCATCAGCCACCTCCTGCTACTTTAGAGCAGCCCTGCCTGGGGCAGATCCAGACATAAATTCAACCACAGCTCTGAGTTAGAAGGGACCCCATCATCTACTTCCAATCACCCCATTTTACCAATAGGAAAATTAAGGCCTGGGTTGGAGAAGTGACTTGCCTGAGGCCGCATAGCAGGCACAGTTATGCTGGGATTAAAAACCCAGGCTCCTGCCTCCCAGGCCAGTGCTTTTTTCTTGCCTGAGTTCCTGCAGGTTTCTCTTTGGCACATAATGGAAATACCAGCGGAGTTGTCTGGTGCAGTTTTTTATGCTTATCAGAGAGCAGCTGGATTTGACGTAGAAACAGCCCTCTTCAGAGGGTATTCTCTTGTTTATCAACATTCCTTGAGCTCCTTCTATGTGCCAGGCTGTGTGCTGAGCACAAAAGATGAAAAGAGAGCCAATGTCTTCTTTCAAAGATTCAGTTTACAACTGGATGTGATTATTGTTTCTCATTGGTTGGTTTGCGTATTTGTTTGTTCATTCAACAAACATTATTGAGCACATACTTTGTGTCAGGCATGGCACTAGATGCTGGGACTAAGCATTAGTAAAGCCTCTGCCTTTGCAAAAATTATGATCTAGTGAGAGAGATACACAATAAATGAAATAAACACAGAATAGTATGCACATACATGTTTGAAAACAAGTTCTCCAGGAGAAAAAAGAAAGTACCCTAACTTGTAGCCTTTGGTGATTTTCAAGTAGCTAGTCAGTGGTGAAGTCAGGATTTGAACTCAAGCAACTGGTTTCTGAGTTCCTTCTTAAAACCAAATTGCCTAATGTTTTCATTAACTGGCTGTGTGACCTTGAACCAGCCATTTCACTATCCCTGTTAAGTGAGATGAAGGTGATGAGTTCCATCAGAGATTCTAAATTGAGGGCAGGAGGGGCCTTAGTGTGCTCTCCCTGTGACCAATTTCAAGCTGTCAACATGGTGTCACTGAGTGCCAGTTTGGGAGTGATTCACACAGTTGGCTCTTGCAGCCCCATATTGCATGGGCCCTAGACAGATGACAAGTGCTCTGAAGGAAAAGAAGCAGGTTACAGGGTGGGAGAGTGAGGGAGGCTGTGCTATCTTAGATTGGCTGGTCAGGCAGGTCTTTCTGAGAGGCAAGATTTGAACAGAGACCTGAATGAAGTAAGGAAGCCAGATATTTAGTGAATATTTAGGAAATGAGCATCCCAGGCAGAGGGAACAACACGTGTAAAGGCCCTGAGTCAGGACTGTGCTTGGCCCTTTGAGGAACGGCGAGACCAGTCTGCAGTGAACACAGGATTTAGGGGAGCACACAGAGGGGGAACTTGAATTCAACAGGTATGTGCAGCAGTAGTGAGGGCAAGAGTTGTTAGCTGGACAAAGGGATGATATTTGCAGGGTATCTTAAAACACGAGGACAGGTTTAACCAGAAGGGTTGGAGTGTGGGCAGAAGTGGAAAGAGAAGAGAGCTCTGGAAAGAAAGAATGGTGTGAGCAAAGGTGCCAAAGGTTGGAACAGAGTAATATGGCTGGGGGATTGGGAGCATATGGCCAGTCAAACCTGCACGGGTAAGTGAGAGCCACATCGTGAAGCTAGTGATAGTTTTTCACCCGGGATAGACATATAGGCAGGCATTTGTGGAGGATAAATTTGACAGGGAGACACAAAAGGCAAAGAGGCTACTCTGGAGGCTACTGGTACAGGATAGAAAGGATGGATGAGTGCTTGATTTAGGGAAGAGAGAAAAGGATGGACATGGAACAATAACCTCATGTCTCTGTAATGATTTACACTAAGGGCTTTCATGCATGCCATTGCTTCTCACCTTCACAACAGCCCTGCGAGGTACATGGGATATGTGGTGTGGTAGGTTCAAGATGGTGACAAATCTTTGACACTCCTCCCTTCACTTCCCCTTGAATCTGGGCTGGGCCCATATCTCATTTATAGCTAATAGAATGTAGCAGAAGTGACACAAAGGGACTTCCAAGCCTAAGTCAGAGGTAACCATTTTGTTTCTGCCTTGGCATCTTGGCATGCGTGCTCTATGGGAAGCCAGCTGCCTTGTGAGAAGTCTGATTATTCTAAGAAGTCCCAGCTAGAGACAACACATGGCAAGAGAGGTGTCCAACCAGCATCCAGACTTTCAGCCTTCCCAGCCCAGGTGAGTAAAAAAGCCACCTTGGACATCAAGCCCAGTCAAGCCTTTGGATAAGTCCAGCCCCAGGGGCCTCTGACTGCAGCTGCGCTAGACCCCAAGCAAGAACCACCCAGCTGAGTCCAGTCAACACGAACCCTGAGAGGTAATAATTGTTGTAAGCCATTAAGGTTTAGGGTGGTTTGTGATGCTACAATAGATAATCAGAAGACACCTGATATTATCCCCATTTTAGATGGGGAACTGAGGCTCAGGGAGATCACGAGGGCTTGTCCAAAGTCATATGGCTAATAAATGCTAGAGCCAGAGCCAAAATCCAGATGTGCTGACATTTATAACTGTTGTTTGGACTCCTTTCTGCTCTGTCATTACCATCCTCTCCCATGCCCTGGGCCCAGAAAGGTTGGGGAGGGAGGGAGCCAGCCATCTGAGTCTTTTTGCCAGCCCAAAGGAGAGGTCTACTCATGCCATTTATAGCAGCCCAGTTCTCAGGGGGGTTAGAGAAGTGTGTCCCCTCCAGCATCCTGATGCCCAAAGGGTACTCCCTTCTGGCATGTCCTCATGTTCTTCCTCTCTCTATTCAAGTCCTTCTGTCAACCAGCTGTCCCTTGGGAACGAAGAAACGCACATTTACTGAGCATCATCTGCCTAAGCATTTTTACATGATGTTAGCTCATATAATCCATACGGCATGAATACCAAGTAGATACTGCCACAATTGGTGGGAAACTGAGGCTCAGAGGGGAAGATCTTTGCCCAGACTCACACAGCAAGTGAGTTTCAGAGCCTGGATTCCAACCCAGATTTGTCTATTCTACCATCTGCATTCCTTCCACTGGAAGATGGGGCTAATGTTACGCAGACATGCCACCAGAGCATCTGATGTGACACAGGGTCTCAGTGTATGCCACATTCCCTTCCTTTTCCCTCCCTCTATTTCTGCTCCAT
Source organism: Gorilla gorilla gorilla (assembly GCF_029281585.2). NCBI lineage: Eukaryota > Metazoa > Chordata > Mammalia > Primates > Hominidae > Gorilla > Gorilla gorilla. The sequence goes on along the minus strand of NC_073224.2, from coordinate 181,393,500 downwards.
CCCAGAGAAATTCATAACCTGCCAAAAGGCAAGAGAAGTCCTTGAGTAGAAAAATAAGACTCAACAATTATTGAACTCTCTGTGATATAGGCTCAAGGATTATCTTATTCTCACAAATACACTGTGAATTTAGGTGCTGTTATTAGCTCCACTTTCCATCTGATGAAGTCGAGGCTTAGACAGATAAGAAACTTGCCCAAGATCATACAGCTAGTAAGGGATGGATTTAAGATCGAAACCCTGGTGTTGTTGTCTCTGAAGTTCATGCTCTTAAACAGCAAAGCCTACCTCAGCCCCTGAACTGGGAGCTCCCATGACAGCTGCATGCCTGGCAGCCTGCCTGATAGAGCAGGACTGGGCAGGCTGATTAATGAGGGGACCGACCTGGGGAAGGAATGAGGTCACATTCCAGGAGGCTGAGGCAAGGCTGTTCACGAATCACTTCAAAATACTCACTCTCTTGGAAAAATACTAGCAGGGTTGGATACTCATGCCAAATAAGAAAACTGGATATACAAAATGGATATTAGGACTGAGCATAGTATTCAATCTTCCAGGGCCATAGGCCTAAAGGTGACCAATTGCTCAGCCATGGGTCATAGCCTTCCAAGGACTTGTTCATGTCCTGCCCCCTTCCCATACCTATCCCTGGTCTCCAGAAGATCAGATGGCCTTCCCTCTGACTTCCACCCCTCTTTGTATGTGACTTAAGCACATAACATGTGCTTGAATTATTAATAAATTCGTTGGCTTTAAAGATATTTTTTGGGCACCGACTTGATGTCAGGCACTGTGCTAGGAGTAGTGAATATGACATATTACTTACCCCCTTGGCCCTTACAATCTAGCGAGGAAGGCAGACATTAAACTGGAGATGAACATTTTGATAGGATAGGGTGCTATAGGAACTAACATTCTTCCTTTCTTCTTTCCCTCCCCCATTCCTCCCTTTTTCTATTCTCTCCTTCCTTCCAGAAATACTTATTAAGAACCTACTATGTGCTAGTATCAGTCGAGGTGCTAGAAGAGAAAGCAGTGAACAACAGAGATGCTTGCCCCCTTGGAGCTTATATCCCAGTGATGACTGGGGAATTTGACTTGGGATAGGAACAACTTGTGAAGGAACTTGTGAGCCATGCCAGAGTTTGAACTTTATCTGGTTGGTAAAAGAGAACCTAAAATTGAATTTAGGCAAGGGAATAGTCTGAGCAGATTTGTGTTTCAGAAAAATCGCAGGAAAACTCTATGGAGGATGAGTGGCAGGAGGTGAGACTGGAAGCAGCAAGATCAGATTGGAGGTTGCTGGGAGACCATGAGAGAGACGGGTTGGTGCTCTAGACCAAGTGGGCTATTGAGAAAGGAAGAGAGCCCCATAACTCACTCCCACAGGGTGAGTAGTGACAGTGGCACCTTGGACAGGATAGCAGAGTAGCACCTCTTCAAACTGATACTTGAAAAAATCATGGACACATCTATTTGGTGGGCATAGAGAGAAACAAATGACTTGTTGTTAAAAATTGCATGCCCATTGCTTTATGTTAATTATGTGTACTGAAGATGACATTTCAAATCATTTGAATTATCTTTCATTTCACAATTTCTCTGTCACTCATAGGAGGGTAGCAAACTGAGACACCATGGGATGAATCCATCTACCCCACTGGAGAGACCACATGGAGAGGGGGAGGGGTCCAGCCGAGCCCAGCCCAGTCTCCCGCTGTCCCCAGCGGGGTGCCAGGCATGTGAGTGATGACATCCAGGATCCTCAGACCAGACCAGATGCCACCTGAATACCACTGAGTAGCCCCAGTCAAAGCTCTATGAAGCCTAAGTGTCTCCAGACTAAGCCCTGCCTGAATTTATGACCCATAAATGGTGAGATATAGTAAAATGTTAGTATGTTCAAGCCAGTTTTGTTGTTTTCTGCTCAGCAATTAATAAACAGAACAGCCCCATTTGTTGACAGTCAAGCAACATCAAAGTTGACAAGCCCCTGCACCACCTGGAAGCCTTGTCATGTGATCCCCCCAGAGGCCACTGTGGCTGAGTCTCCAGTGTCCATTACATCCCAGCTGATTGCTCTAAGTAAACCTTGCTAACATCATTCTCCTTGACAGGTGGATATGGGGAGGCTTGAGACAATGTAAGCCCCTGTGTCATGAGGGGAGGCTCCTAAACACTCTAGTAAAAGATTTTTCATGGGTATCAGGTCTCTTTCTCTCCTTCACTGGATGTGAAAAAAGACATATATCCCAATTGCCATTAGCAGCCACCATCTGATTACAAGGGGAACTAGACTTGGGAAGAAGCCAGTGCTATTGAGGGCAGAGGGGAGAGATGGAAAGAACCTAAGACCACAATGGCATCAATGAATCACTGAATCAACCAACCCTGAAGCCCACCCTGCAGTTGGACAGGTGCTATGTGAACCAATTCTTAAGTTTCCAGCTTAAGCTAATTTGTGCAGGATTTTTTGCTTGCTACTCAAGGCAATCTACTTAATTTAATGCTATGGTTCCGTTCTGTGAAATATGGATGTTTAGTTGGTAAATTCAATTTCTTAATTTCTAGCTTATCCTGAACTCAACCTATTCTCACTTGCTGTAGTTAAAGCCCTAGAATGGAGAATGAGAGAGAAATATTTTTGAGCCAGCTATCATTTAAACCATAATTTTGACTTACTACACAAAATCCATGAAAGCAGTGCCTCTAAACAGTAAGAGTGCTACCAATGAATATTAATAGCAATAATTATAAGAAGGATAACAAATATCATGGAGGAGTCGCAATATGCCAAACATTGTTTTAAATACCATATGGATTACCTCATTTAATTCCCATAACACTTCCATGTGGTTAGAGATATTTTAATCTCCATTTTACAGAGCAGAATCTGAGACAGGAAAAAATTAAGTTAATTTTTTTCTAGGTCACATAGCAGCAAGTGGTGGAATTGGAATTTAAACTGAGAAAGTCTGACTCCCGAGCTCTGTCTCTTAACAACTATTATAAACCAAGGTAGTAGTAACAAGGAAAGTAGTAGCACCAGTAAAATAAATAAAAAGTATTATAGATCTGTTAGTAAGAAAGGACGACTTGACCAGGCACGGTGGCTCATGCCTGTAATCCTAGCACTTTGGGAGGCTGAGGTGGGCGGATCACAAGGTCAGGAGATCGAGACCATCCTGGCCAACATGGTAAAACCCCGTCTCTACTAAAAAAAAAATACAAAAATTAGCTGGATGTGGTGGTGCGTGCCTGTAATCCCAGCTACTCAGGAGGCTGAGGCAGGAGAATCGCTTGAACCAGGGAGTTGGAGGTTGCAGTGAGCTGAGATTGCACCACAGCACTCCAGTCTGGTGACGGAGCAAGACGCCGTCTCAAAAATAAAAAGAAAAAAAGAAAAGAAAAGAAAGGACGACTCACGGGGGACGGGGGATGTGGAGGATTTGGGAGTGAATGAATCAATTATGAGGTACAAGTGGACCCCTCATTATTTTACACATGCCCATGAACACTACTTACTGATGTTTTATAAATAGCTACATTATTACATATTCATATACACATATATATAGTATGGATTTATTGTGTGTGTGTGTTTTTTTTAGACAGAGTCTCGCTCTATCACCCAGGCTGGAGTGAGTGTAGTGGTGCAATCTCAGCTCACTGCAACCTCTGCCTCCCAGCTTCAAGTGATTCTCGTGTTTCAGCCTCTGGAGTAGCTGGGATTACAGGTGCACGCCACCATGCCCTGCTAATTTTTAGTAGAGACGGGGTTTCACCATGTTGGCCATGCTGGTCTTGAACTCCCGACCTCAAGTGATCCACCCACCTCAGCCTCCCAAAGTACTGGGACTACAGGCATGAGCCACTGTGCTCAGATGATTTACTGTTAATGTTTCTTTTCTATGTGACCTTTCAAACTTTAGTTTTATTAATCATGGTAACGTATTTTGGGAGAAAGCTATGACCCTAGACAACAGGTGTCAAAACCAAGCCCCATAGCAGTGGTTTTCCCTTGATCAGCCCCAGTTGCTCCCTCTGGCTTCACTCCCTCCTGGCTGCCTCTGAACTCACCGTGCTAACACTTCCAACTATAGTCAGGTCACTGGGGCAAAATGAAGAGGAGGTGGATATCCCAAAATGAGTTCTGCATCTGTTTGTGATAAGACCTTGATTCCTCCAATGTCACTGGTATGTCTGCTTAGAGGAAAGGAGCTCCTGACTGGCTGATTTTACCACCAATTTTGCCAGAGCCTAGGCATTGCTGAGCCACACATGTACCTGCTCTTCAGGCTTTCTTCTGAAAAGTAAAATTCTTCAGTATCATGGCTAGGCTTCCACGCAGACCCAACCTTCACAAACAAACAAGCTGTCAGGTCAAATCCTTGGAGAAGTGAGTCTGTATTAAAACCAGAGCCCTTCAAGGGCTGCATGGGAAATGTTCCCTCTCTGGGATTCAGTCTGTTCTGAGGACTGGGCAGCAGGCAACCTCTGAACAAAGACAATTCCTGCATTTTGAGGCTCTTGAGCATCTCGTTGATCTTATGAAGTGGCCAGGCACACGCCAGCCTCCTCAGAGGCAAATACTCCAGGGAACAACGTTACTTATTGACAACAGACGCCTGTGAGTGGGAAGCATCGTTCCCTTCCGAGAATTTGATTCCATTCAAAGCTGCTGAAGAAAATTTGTTTTTTAAAACATGATAGATTTTTTCCAGATGATATCCAGGTTTGCCAGCAATTTAAGAGACCTGCTATATTTTATACTGAGTGTATCCACTCCCTGCAAAAAACAGATCATAGAGATTGCAACCCTACCCATGTTGAAAGAACTTTTCTCCAACTGATGTCATTATTGCCTTATTTCAAGCCGTTCCCACAAAACTCACCCTGATCTTCTCCTTTGTGCATTCGTTTATTTATACATTCAACACATGCATTCATTTCACATGAAGAGATTGTCACATCCCAGGCACTGGGCAAGCTATTGAGAATACCGGGGTGTACAAGATAGATACACTTCCTGCCATGATGGAGTTTAGCAGGGAGGGCTGACCAGTTCTTAGAGGGTGGTGAGTATAATCACAGGGCGATATGGTGGGTATTCTCAGCAGGGACTGGGGATGAGGTGGGGCATCTAGACAGGCTGTGGGGCAGGGAACATCTTCTTAAGCAAGTGGAGTGTAACCCAAGACCTAAGGATGAGTAGTACTGGGCCAGGGGAAGAGGTAGAGCAGAGTGTTCCAGGCTATGCAGATGTCGTCCACTGGCACTCAATATCTACTCCAACCTTCTTCTACCGTGTTAGTCTGGAAAGCTAAAAGCCACATTTTCTGGGTTTCTTTGTAGCATGCGTTCTGAATGTGAATTAGCTCCATCAGTCAGTGCATTCCTGCGGGATTTGGAAGATGGGGGTGCTGCAGTGGCCTCACCTCCCTGCTTCTGTGGCTTCTGCTGGTTGGTAAGCTCCTCATGGACGGAAGTCTGGCCGCCACAAGGCACTTCTTGATTTTGGTGGCTTCCTGGGTATTTCAGTTTCTAGGTTGTGGCTGTTTGCTGGTTTTGGTGGGTTTTTGATCCTGACAGAGAGCTGCTGCAGGGGCAGCTTCCCAATTTGGCTGCCAGCTCCCTGATGGCAGAAGAGACAAAAGCCCCCGAGGTGGCCAGACCTGCCTGCAGCTCTTGGGGTTGTCTTAGAGTCTCATTTTCCCGGCTTGCCATTGCTTCTGGAACCATGTAATATCCTGCAATAAATAAATCCCTTACTACTTAATCTAACTAGAATCGCTTCTCATTCCTATAACTGATCCCTAAACAACTTACAGACCATAGGAACCACATATGGGAATGTCCACTAGGAAGAAAGCTGGTAGCATTCCAACGATGCCCCCATGTGTCTGGGACAGAGCCATTTAAGGGAAGAAGGACTGGAGGGACAAGAAAGTGCTAAATCATGGAGTGTCTTATTAAGCAGGCTAAAAATCTCTATTGAAAGGGCACCTGAAGGTTTTCAAGCAGTTTGACCCCAGAACCAGATTTGTACTTTTCAAACACCCTGCCCACTAAGTGGAGAAGAGATGGAAGGCGGGGACTGAACCCAAGAACACCAGTTGGAATCTATTGTGTTAGTCCTGGATTCAGAATATGCCTCATGTACCAATACTCAATTCCATGTTGAAAACAGGTAGTTAAGAGATTCTCAAGTTTATTTGTGTAAAAATTAGATCTTTCTTACTTCATCTTCTATCTTATTCCAAATAGAGTGTGACCACCATTCTTTTCTTTCTTTCTTTTTTAAGATGGAGTTTCGCTCTTGTCGCCCAGGCTGGAGTGCAGTGGCGCAATCTTGGCTCACTGCAACCTCTGCCTCCTGGGTTTGAGTGATTCTCCTGCCTCAGCCTCCCAAGTAGCTGGGATTACAGGTGCCTGCCACCATGCCTGGCTAATTCTTTTTTCTTTTTCTGTATTTTTAGGAGAGACAAGGTTTCTCCATGTTGGCCAGGCTGGTCTTGAACTCCTGACCTCAGATGATCTACCTGCCTTGGCCTCCCAAAGTGCTGGGATTACAGGCATAGGCCACCGTGCCCAGCCGAGAGTGACCACCATTCTAACCATCAGTGTGCAATATTTCTTGGCAACCTTGTTGTGTCCTTCAACCCAAGGTCACAGCCACCATAAGGAGGCCCTCTCCATGGCTTTTGTTCTCTTTTCCTTCCTTCCCTCTCTCTCTCCCTATGTATCCTCTGTTACAGTAACTACTCCTCCCCTGTTCCTTCTTCGCTAAAATGGCAATGTCTCGTGAGTTGTAATTAGCTCTGGGATCCTGTGCTATCTCTTTTTGCCTTGTGGTTTCCCTATATCCCACCCAAATCTTTCTAAGTAGTCCTTTTACTAAGCCCTTCTCAAATTACCTAATTTGAATGTGCCATCTGTTTCTTGCTGGGACCTTGATGGATACACTGGGTCATTTGTCATGTAGAATTCTCCTACATTTTGAGTTTGGCTAATTGTCTCTGTCATATTATTCAATACATTTCTTTATCCTCTAGATTTCCTGTCAACTGGTAGGTAGACCTAGAGACTTGATGAGGTCCAGATTCAAGGTGTTTTTGGCAGGTGGGGTGGGAACAACAATATTTCATAGGCGGCTTCTTTATACCTCTATAGCATCTCATTAGAACCCACATAAAATCTGATTGTCTAATTTTTTTTTCTGTCAGAAAGCTTGTTGTCAGCTTTCTTTTTTAATTTTTATTTTTTTATTTTATTTTTATTTCAATAGTTTTGGGGGAACAGGTGGTTTTTTGTTACATGGATAAGTGCTTTAGTGGTAATTTCTGAGATTTTGGTGCACCTATCATCCAAGCAGTGTACACTGTACCCAATGTGTAGTCTTATCCCTCATGCTCCTCCTCCCGAATCCCCAAAGTCCCCATCATTCCTATGCCTTTGTGTCCTCATAGCTTAGCTCCCACTTATAAGTGAGAACATATGATATTTGGTTTTCCATTCCTGTTTTACTTCACTTAGAATAATGGTCTCCAACTCCATCCAGGTTGCTGCAAATGCCATTATTTCATTCCTTTTTATGGCTGCATAATATTCCACAGTGTATATATATATCACATTTTCTTTGTCCACCCATTGGTCGATGGGCATTTAGGCTGGTTCCATATATTTACAATTGCAAATTGTGCTGCTACAAACGTGTGTGCAAGTGTCTTTTTCATATAATGACTTCTTTTCCTCTGAGTAGATACCCAGTAGTGAGATTACTGGATCCAATGGTAGTTCTACTTTTAGTTCTTTAAGGAATCTCCACACTGTTTTCCATAGCAGTAATGCTAGTTTACATTGCCACCAGCATTGTAAAAGTGTTCCCTTTTCACCACATTCATGCCAACATCTATTATTTTTTGATTTTTTAATTATGGCCATTCTTGCAGGAGTAAGGTGGTATCTCATTGTGGTTTTAATTTTCATTTCCCTGATAATTAAAGATGTTGAGCATTTTTTCCTGTTTGTTGGCCATTTGTATATTTTCTTTTGAGAATTGTCTATTCATGTCATTTGTCCACTTTTTGATGGGGTTATTTGTTTTTGTTTTTCTTTCTTGCTGATTTGTTTGAGTTCCCTGTAGATTCTGGATATTAGTCCTTTGTTAGATGTATAGTTTGCAAATATTTTCCCCCATTCAGTGGGTTGTCTGTTTGCTGATTATTTCTTTTGCTGTGCAGAAGCTTCTTAGTTTAATTAGATCCTATCTATTTATTTTTGTTTTTGTTTCATTTGCTTTTGCATTCTTGGTCATGATCTCTTTGCCAAGCCAACATCCGGAAGAGTTTTACCAATGTCATCTTCATCATTTTTATGGTTTCAGGTCTTAGATTTAAGTCTTCAATCCATCTTGAGTTGATTTTTGTATAAGGTGAGAAATGAGGATCCAGTTTTATTCTTCTGCATGTGGCTTGCCAATTATCCCAGCACCATTTGTTGAATAGGGTGCCCTTTCCCCATTTTATGTTTCTGTTTGCTTTGTCAAAGATCAGTTGGCTGTAAGCATTTGGCTTTATTTCTGCATTCTGTATTCTGTTCCAATGGTCTATGTACCTATTTTTATACCAGTACCATACTGTTTTGGTAACTACAGCCTTGTAGTATAGTTTGAAGTCCAGCAATGTGATGCCTCCAGATTTGTTCCTTTTGCTCAGTCTTGCTTTGGCTACGTCGGGTCTTTCTTTTGGTTCCATATGAAATTTCAGATTGTTTTTCCTAGCTCTGTGAAGAATAATGATGGTACTTTGACGGGAATTGTATTGAATCTGTAGATTGCTTTTGTCAGTATGGTCATTTTCACAATATTGATTCTTCCCATCCATGAGCATGGGACGTGTTTCCATTTGCTTGTGTCATTGATGATTTCTTTCAGCAGCGTTTTGTAGATTTCCTTGTAGAGATCTTTCACCTCCTTGGTTAGGTATATTCCTAAGTGTTTTATTTTATTTTTTGCAGCTGTTGTAAAAGGGAATTAGTTCTTTATTTGTTCCTGAGCTTGGTTGTTGTTGGTGTATAGCAGTGCTACTGATTTGTGTACATTGATTTTGTATCCTGAAACTTTACTAAATTCATATATCAGATCTAGGAGCATTTTGGACGAGTTTTTAGGGTTTTCTAGGTATACAATCATATCATCGGTGAACAACGACAGTTTGACTTCCTCTTTACCAATCTGGATGCCCTTTATTTCTTTCTCTTGTCTGATTGCTCTGGCTAGGACTTTCAGTACTATGCTGAATAGAAGTGGTAAAAGTGGGCAATCTTGTCTTGTTCCAGTTTTCAGTTTCAGTTTTCCATTTGTCCCCATTCAGTATAATGTTGGCTGTGGGTTTTTCATAGATAGCTTTTATTATTTTGAGGTAAGTCCCTTCTATGCTAGTTTTGCTGAGGGCTTTAATCATAAAGGGATGCTAGCTTTTGTCAAATGCTTTTTCAGCATCTATTGAAATGATCATATGGTATTTGTTTTTAGTTCTGTTTATGTGATATATCACATTTATTGACTTGCATGTGTTAAACTATCCCTGCATCCCTGGTATGAAACCCACTTGATCATGGTGTATTTTTTTTTTTTTTTTGACATGCTGCTAGATTCAGTTAGTTAGTACTTTGTTGAGGATTTTTACATCTATGTTTATCAGGGATATTGGTCTGTAGTTTTCTTTTTTTGTTATGTCCTTTCCTGATTTTGGAATTATGGTGATACTGGCTTCATCAAATGATTTAGGGAGGATTTCCTCTTTATCTTTTGGAATAGTAAGATTGGTATCAATTCTTCTTTGAATGTCTGATGGAATTCAGCTGTGAATCCATCTGATCCTAGACTTTTTTTGTTGGCAATTTTTAAATTACTGTTTCAACCTTGCTACTTGTTATTGGTCTGTTCAGAGTTTCTGTTTCTCCTGATTTAATCTGGGAGCATTGTATATTTCCAGGAATTTATCCATCTCCTCTGCATTTTCTAGTTTGTGTATGTAAAGGTGTTCATAGTAGCCTGGAATGATCTAGTACTTCTGTGGTATTAGTTGTAATATCTCCTGTTTCCTTTCTAATTGAGCTTACTTGGATCTTCTCTCTTCTTTTCTTGGTTAATCTCACTAGGTCCATCAATTTTGTTTATTTTTTTAAAGAACCAGCTTTTTGTTTCATTTATCCTTTGTATTTCTGTTTGCTTGTTTGCTTCAATTTCATTTAGTTTTGCTCTGATCTTTATTTTTTTCTTTTGCTGGGCTTGGGTTTGGTTTGGTCTTGTTTCTCTAATTCCTTGAGGTGTGACCTTAGATTGTCGATTTGTGCTCTTTCAGACTTTTTGATGTAGGCATTTAATGCTATGGACTTTCCTCTTAGCACTGCTTTTGCTATATCCCAGAGGTTTTGATAAGTTGTGTCACTATTATCGTTCAGCTTAAATAATGGTTATTTTTAAATTTATTTTTATTTTATTTTTTGAGACAGTCTTGCTCTGTCACCCAGGCTGGAGTGCAGTGGCACAGTCTTAGCTCACTGCAAGATCCGCTTCCCAGGTTCACGCCATTCTCCTGCCTCAGCTTCCAGAGTAGCTGGGACTACAGGTGCCCACCACCACACCTGGCTAATTTTTTGTATTTTTTAGCAGAGACAGAGTTTCACTGTGTTAGCCAGGATGGTCTCGATCTCCTGACCTCGTGATCTGCCCACCTTGACCTCCATAATTGTTTAATTTGTATCTTGATTTTATTGTTTATCCAAAGATCATTCAAGAGCAGATTATTTAATTTCCATGTATTTGTATAGTTTTTAGGATTCCTTTTGGAGTTAATTTCTGGTTTTATTCCACTGTGGTCTGAGAGGATACTTGATATAATTTTGATTTTCTTAAATTTATTAAGACTTGTTTTGTGGCCTATCACGTGGTCTATCTTGGAGAATGTTACAGTGCTGAAGAAAAGAATATATATTCTGCAGTTGTTGGGTAGAATGTTCTATAAATATCTTTTAAGTCCATTTATTCTAGAGTATAGTTTAAACCCATTGTTTCTTTATTGACCTTCTGTCTTGATGACCTATCTAGTGCTGCCAGTGGAGTATTGAATTCCCCCACTATTACTGTGTTGCTGTCTATCTCATTTCTTAGGTCTAGCAGTAATTGTTTTATAAATTTGGGAGCTCCAGTATTAGGTGCATATATATTTATGATTGTGACATTTTCCTCTTGGACTAGTTCTTTTATCATTACATAATGTCACTCTTTATCTATTTTTACTGTTGTTGCTTTAAAGTCTGTTTTGTCTGATATAAGAATAGGTACTCCTGCCCACTTTTGGTTTCTATTTGTGTGGAATATCTTTTTCCAACCCTTTACCTTAAGTTTGAGTCCTTATGTATTAGGTGACTCTCTTGAAGACAGTGGATACTTGGTTGGTGGATTTTTACCCATTCTGCCATCCTCTCTCTCTTAAGTGGAGCATTTAGGTCATTTATATTCAACGTTAGTATTGAGATGTGAGGTACTTTTCTATTCATCATGTTCGTTGTTGCCTTGATACCTTGTTTTTTTCCCCTTTTTGTTATTGTTTTATAGGCCCTGTGAGACTTACACTTTAAGGGAGTTCTATTTTGGTGTATTTCAAGGTTTTGTTTCAAGATTTAGGAGTCCTTTAAGCATTTCTTGTAGTGCTGGCTTAGTAGTGGTGAATTCTCTCAGCATTTGTTTGTCTGAAAAAGACTATCTCTCCTTCATTTATGAAGCTTACTTTTGCTGAATACAAAAATCTTGGTTGACAATTATTTTCTTTCAGGAGGCTAAAGATGGGACCCCAGTTGCTTCTGACTTGTAAGGTTTCTGCTGAGAAGTCTGCTATTAATCTGATAGGTTTTCCTTTCTAGGTTATCTGATGCTTTTGTCTCACAGCCCTTAAGATTTTTCCCTTCACCTGGACTTTAGATAACCTGATGATTATGTGCCTGGGTGATAATCTTTTTGTGATGAATTTCCCAGGTGTTCTTTGAGCTTCTTGTATTTGAATGTCTAGATCTCTAGCAAGGCCAGGAAAGTTTTCCTTAATTATTCCTTCAAATAAGTTTTCCAAACTTTTAGATTTCTCTTCTTCATCAGGAACAGCAATTATTCTTTGGTTTGGCTGCTTAACATAATCCCAAATTTCTTGAAGGCTTTGTTGGTTTTTTTAATTCTTTTTTCTTTGTCTTTGTTTGATTGGGTTAATTTGAAAGCCTTGTCTTTGAACTCTGAAGTTCTTTTTTCTACTTGTTCTAGTCTATTGTTGAAACTTTCCAGTGCATTCGGTATTTCTCTAAGTGTGTCTTTCATTTCCAGAAGTTTGTAATTGTTTTTTTCTTTATGATATCTGTTTCTCTGGAGAATTTTTCATCCACATCCTGTATTTTTAAAAATTTCTTTAAGTTGGTTTTCACCTTTCTCTGGTATCTCCTTGAGTAGCTCAGTAATCAATCTTCTGAATTATGTATCTGGCAATTCAGAGATTTATTCTTGGTTTGGATCCATTGCTAGGGAGCTGGTGTGACCTTTTGGGGGTGTTATAGAACCCTGTTTTGTCATATAATCAGAATTACTTTTCTGATTCCTTCTCATTTGGGGAGACTATTTCAGTGGAGAGGTCTGAAACTCAAGATCTGCTGTTCAGATTCTCTTGTCCCATGGGATGATCCCTTGATATGGTGCTCTCTTCCTCCCCCCAAGGGATGGGGCTTTCTGAGAGCTGGACTGCAGTGATTGTTATTGCTCTTCTGAGTCTGTTATTGCTCTTCTGGGTCTAGCCACCACATGGATCTAGTGATTGTTTTTGCTCTTCTGGGTCTGGCCACCATGTGGGGCTATGAGGCTCTGAGCTGGTGGTCTGAAAAAAGTCCTGTGATGTGATCTGACTTCAGGTCTACAGCCATGGATACCAGCACCTGTTCCAGTGGAGGTGGCAGGGGAGTGAAATAAGACTCTGTGAGAATCCTTGGTTGTAGATATGTTTAGTGCACTTGCTGAAGTGGCATTGTTGTCTGGGGTAAATACACAAGGTTTGTTGCCTCATGCCAAGGAAATCAAGGACATGAACACATGTGGAGTGAGGTTAAGAGTATAGGTTTAATAGGCAAAAAAAAAGCGAAAGGAAAACAGCTCTCTCTCCTGTGAGAGAGAGGGGTGCCTGAGTGGGACTTCAGGCCTGCGTCAGTGCACCGGATTTTATAGACAAGCTTGAGGAGGCAGTGTCTGATTTACACAGGGGCCAAAGATTGGTTGGACCAGGTGCGCACATTTATTTACATAGTGCATGGGGAAGCTGGCCCCCCACCCTAATCTTATTATGCTAATGGGGTCTTTACTTTATTATGCAAATGGTGCCATGTTGTCTGTTCCTTACTGTAGACATGGTTGATAAGGAAAGGGGAAGATGGAGCCACCATGTTGGACATGCCTAGCTCTCAGGTAGCCTTTTCCTGATGGCACAGCTGCCAGCATTCACTCATGCAAGCTTCCAGCTTGCTTGTCTATGTCTGCAGCTCAATTTTACAGGCTGCTCTTTGTTAGAAAAGAAGATGATTTTGGATCTGCTTTTCATTAAAAGGAAAACCTTACCAAAGACTCTCTTACCCTCGCTATCTGCCTAAATAATTTCTTCTTAACTCCTATATCGTCGCTTTCTTGAATTCTGGTTCTATTAGCAGTGAAGTTGTCACATGGACACATTCAAAACCTCTGGTTACCCAAGATGTTGCAGGCAGTGGAATTAGGTGTTGTCTTCTCCTTTCTGGGATCAGGGTTATTCTGTCATGAGTTGCTGTAATAACCTGAGTTGGTTGGCCTCCAGCCAATAGGTGGCAATTCCAAGAGAACACCAGCTATGATAGTGGTAGGGAGCTCTAAACTTGCCCTAAGATGGCCAGGGTAAGTATTTTGGTTTCTCAGGTAATGGGTGGGGCCATAAAGCTCCAAAGAATGATAATGTTTTGTGTTCAGCTACCAAGGTGAATAGGGAAATACCATCAGGTGGGGACAGGGTTAGACAGGTCTGCACTCAGATTCTCCTTGGGTAGGGCTTGCTACTACCCAAGGCCACTGTGGTGGGTGGGTGGTGGTTCTCAGGCCAATGGGACTACGTTCCAGAGGGGATTATGGCTGCCTTTGCTGTGTCCAGGGAAGTGGTGGATAGCTGGTAGTGAGAGGCTTCATCCAGCTCCCACGCACTTGGAGAGATTGGTCTTCCACTACAGTGCCCTGCTCAGACCTTGCCCCAGGCCATGAGCTACCCAGCTGAGAATCAGCACAGCTTCCAGACCTCATCCCTCCCCATCTGCTCACTCCGTTGGTGACAGCTCCTGTGCTCACTCATACCAGCAGCACCTGATCATCCCCCAGACTCCACTCAAGAAATTTGTGCCCAGTCCACTACCAATTTCAGTTGGGACCTTTCTTCATCCCACAACACCTTCCCAATTCCACTGACTGCCTTCCCCAAGGGCCCCAGTGAGATATAGTCAGGGATGGCTTCCCTGGGCTCAAGCTGGATACTGGGAATATGTGCAAGGTACTTCCCACTGCCACTTCCACTTTTATATTTCATGCAACCCCCTAAATCTGTTTCATCTCTAGGTAAAGTTAAATCCTTCTCCTGTGATCTGGATTTTCAGATTCCCCAGTGGGGATATGTGTTTGGAGGTAGGTTTGCCTCCTCTCACACTTTGGGAACTCACAGATTTTTTGCCTGTTTCATGGAATTTGCAGCAGTGTGCAACTTCTTTCAAAAAATCTGTGAATTCCTTTGGTTTTCCCGGTACGTTCCTGTGGTAGTTCTTGGAGCAAAAGATCATGGTGTGAGTCTGCACACACTGTTCTGTCCATCCATGTGGGAGCTGCACATTAGCCCTGTCTCCTATTCATCATCTTCCCCCGTACTTGTCCTGATTATCGAATTTTGAGTGCTGTTGAGGTTGATCTGTGGGTTCAGGTGTTTCAGCTGTACTGATGGCATTATAAAGTTACTCATCAATTTTCACCTAATGATTTTTTTGCAGTCACTGATGATTGCTGACTACATCCACTATTTCATTAAAGATTTGCAAAATAGTGATTTTCTAATTCTACCCTTCATTCTGCACCTATTAGCTGGGTTTTTCAATAAAGAGGAACTTTCCCTCATCAACCAAAAAGCTTCTTGCAAGGTTTTCTTTTTGGTTTACTGTGGGTTCATTAAGATGTGACAGATACAACTAGATGCAGGGACTTGAGAATGCTTTCCACCATTTCTCCCTCACATATATACTCTTGTCATCATGTACTTTTATTCTACATATTATTATTGTTGTTTTCATTTCAATGTTTCACTCCAATGTTCATTTATACAATCAGTGAAAAATATTCCCCATAAATTAATCTTTCTTTCTTTTCTTTCTTTCTTTCCTCTTCTTTTTTTTTTTTTTTTTGACAGGGTCTCACTCTGCCATCCAGGCTGGAGTGCAGTGGCACACTCATGACTCAATGCAGCCTTGATCTCCTGGGTTCAAGCGATCTTCCCACTTCTCACCTCAACCTCCACAAGTAGCTTGGACCAGAGGTGCATGCTACCATGTTTGGCTAATTTTTTTTTATTTTTTGCAGAAATGGTGTCTCCCTGTATTGTCCATGCCCTGTATTACCTCAAACCCTTGGGCTCAAGTGATACTCCCACCTAGGCCTCCCAAAGTGCTGGGATTGCAGGCATGAGTCACTGTGCCTGGCCAAATTAATCTTTTTCTTTTCTGCATTCTTTTCTGTGTCTCTTCATTCTTTTCCGCATCTCTGACTTCCAATCTGGAATTTGGTTTCCAGCCCTAAATTTCCTGGCTTCAGCACTGGCAAATTCTATTTTCCCAGGGAGGGCAAAAAAAGTTCCTGACCAGGCCCAAAGACTTCATTTATATTCTTCATTATTTTATTTACCTCTATAGGGGCTTTTTCCAAGTCACCCTCAATGGGATTTCCTTTACTCTATCTTCTGTAACAGCCAGAGCACATCAAATAAGCTGGCATTCTAGGCCATAGTAATTGTTTAGTAGGTACTTTATCTTGTTTACTTTGTTGGATAGTCTTTCTTAACAAACTTTCTCTGATATCTCAGTCTCAGATACAAGTCTCCTTGCCTTTAACCATTGTATCAGTTAGGACTTGCATTAACTGCAAACAAGTAAAAACTCAACCACATTTTACAGTTAGGCATTACACATATGCACACATGTATATATACACACAGAGAGACAGAGAGAGAGAGAGAGAGAGAAGTCTAGAACTTCTAGTCCCACGGCTTAAAAGTGTCAGGACCACTGACTCCACATTTTCCAGGCACCTTCCTAATGCCTGTGAGTCAGCTAGTATTGCTTCAGCCATGACATCTATATTCCAGACAAGAAGTAGAAGGAAGAAGAAGAGAGGAAATGTCTCTACCTGTATCAGGTGTATCAACCAGACTGAGAAATCCCCACTAGTCCGTTGCTTACACCTCATTGGTCACAACTCAGTCAAATGGCTACCTCAATCTGAATGACAGGCTAGAAAATGTGTATATATGTGTTAGTTGTGCACTTCGCTATCCTAAACAAAACTGCAGTTCTGGCAAGGAAACATTGACTTTGGGTTGACAATCAACAGTTTGCCCTCTCCCTACTCTTCCCTTGGCATAGGATGCCCTTCCCTCCTCCCCACCTACCGAAATCTTATTAGAATGTCACCTCTTCCAGGAAGTCTTTTCAGGTTATCTCAGTAGGAATTTTCTTTTAATTCTTCAGTTTAATAAGCAATATCTTGTTTGCCTAGTAACTGCAAGGCGCTACTAAGATACTATAGATGGAGATAAGTAAGATAGCGTTACTGTCCTGATGGAGCTCAGTTTACTTTTAGTATCTAAAAATCAGACTCCAATTATTATTTAATGATTACAGAGTTTCTATTTGAGGTGATGAAAAGGTTTTGGAAGCAGATCATGAGGATGATAGCACAACAGTGTGAATGTACAACTGACCCTTAAGCAACATGAGTTTGAATTGCATGGGTCTATTTATAGAAAGATTTTTTTCCAACCAAATGCAGATTGAAAACACAGTATTTGCAGAATGTGAACCCAAGTGTAAAGAGGGCCAACTTTTCATGTATATAGGTTCCACAGGGCTGACTACAGGACTTGAGTATACAGGATTTGGATATATGTTGGGGGCAGAGGAGTTCTAGAATTAATCCCACTTGTATACTGAGGGGTGTCTATAATTAACACCACTGAATTGTACACTTCAAAATGATTACAATAGCAAATTCTGTGTTATATATATTTTATCACAGACAGGCAAATCGGACTCTGAATCCAAAAATGCTAGCATGGTGTGAAAATACAGACAGAAAGGAGGGATGGGTGTTGGGGTGCATAGAAAAGTCATTTAAATTACCTAGGCATTGGATCCTGCTCTGATGCTGTCTATTCACACTGCCATAAAGACATATTCAAGACTGGGTAATTTATGAAGAAAAGAGGTTTTATTGACTCACAGTTCTGCACGGCTGGGGAGGCCTCAGGAAACTTACAATCATGGTGGAAGGGAAAGAGGCATGTCTTACATGGAAGCAGATGAGAGAGACTGAGCAAGAGCAGGGAAAACTGCCCCATAAAACCATCAGATCTCTTGAGAACTCACTCATTATCATGAGAACAGCATGGGGGGAAGTGCCCCCATGATTCAATCACCTCCCACCTTGTCCCTCCCTTGACACATGGGGATTGTGGGGATTACAATTCAAGATGAGATTTGGTTGGGGACACAGAGCCAAACCACATCACACTGCTAGTTCTGTCTACTGAGAAGCAGATGCTGAGATGCAGTTAGGACAAAGAGGCATATTTGGATAAACTTGTGAAAGGAATTTCTTCTACTTTCACAAGAAACTTCTTTTCTTAGAAGCAGGACTGGTCAGAGGAAGCCATTAAACCGTGAAGTAGATCAAGTAGAAAAAGCCTCTCTGCCTAAAGGGGAGCTCTAGAGGAAAGAGCCCATTACAGGAATCCTACTTTGGGTGCAAGTGCCTAAACCTTGCTCAGTCATTGGCTGGGGCTGCACTGGGAAGAACTGAAGGAGACCAGAAAGAACAAGTGGAAGCTGTCAGCCCACCACCTTCTCACAGTTAGGCAAGGCCTCCTTTCTTGCAAGGGAATAAGTACAGCCCACCTCTGTCTGCCACAGCTGCTACTAGCTATGTGATCTTGTGGCATTTGAGCTTTCTGCGCCTCAGTTTTTTCATTTGCAAAATAAATATAATAATAAAAATAGCAACCCAATCTGGTTATTGGAACAACTATATGAGCTAATGAATGAATAGTTCTTAGAATAGTGTCTGTTTAATTATAGGTGCTCATTAAATGTGGGCTATCATTATCAATATTGCCAAGCAGAATGAACATTATGAAATAAACACAAAACTAAATTACATATATATGATACAGTAACTATAAATCAAAATTCTGATATCTTCTGGACCTTGATTGGTTTTGTTCTATTTTTAGACTTCTGGTTTGGGCAAGAAATGACAGTGACTGCAGGTAAGATGGTGGCAGTAGATCTAGTAAGATGTGAACAGATTCAAAATGCACTTTAAAGTTTTAGAATGTGCAGTGAAGTGGTCAAGGGGGGTGAAGTAGAATCAAGCCTGACTCTCAGACTTTTGGCTTGATCAGCTGTGTGGATGCTGCTGTCAATAAGGTGAGAAAGACTGGAGGACAAAGGGCAGATGGAGGCCAGTCAAGACTTTCATTTGAACCCATGAAGCCTGAGTTATCTGTGAGGTAGTGGAAGCCAACAAGGCAGGTGGCCATGAGAACTAAGAGATGCAATCTGAGCTGGAAATAGAAGTTTGGGAGTAATTACCATAAGGATGGTATTTAAGTCCACAGGAATGGACAAGATAACTGCAAGAGTGAAGAAAACCAGTCTCTACCTGCTCCCTCACCCTCCAAATCCAATCAAGCTTTGGCTCTACCTCACTGTCTTTTGGCTCCACCCCTCTTGTTTATCCTTTGTTTTGCTGCACCTGCTCAGTCAATACTGCTCATGACACTGTCCTTATAAACCATATAAAATTAATCAGGGAGGAAGGGAGGAGGAGAAGCAAAAATAAGCCAATCTTGCAGCACATTTAGTGTTAATCACTAGGCCAGTTTGCTCTCTGACCTGCTTCCTCATAGTTGTTTAGTGCCTATTGCCTCAGAATCACGTAGACCCTGTTACAGGTTATAGTTCCCCCTAACTGCTCTATACATAACAACTTGAACATTATACAATGTTACGTTTTCTATATGAGATCATCTTTTAAGTCCTGCATGCCAGTGAAACTATGGACACCAGCTGGTCTGAAGGACTCCACAAGAAGCTGACTCACAATGCAATTTCCACATCCTTATGGTTTTATACCCCTTACTCCAGCCACTTAATGACCCCAATTTTCCAGTCTCCCACCCTCCATGGTCCCCTTGTGGATCCAGAAGTCCTTGTGGAGATGTATTTGAGAGTCTCCTTCCATCTCCTTGCTCAGCTTCCTGAGATCATTAAACTCTTTCTCTGCTGCAAACTTTGCTGTCACAGTGTATTGGACTATTACTGTGCCATGGGACTACAAACCTGTTGGTCCGGTAAAAAATTTTGGTGAGTCAAGCCTAGAGCCCCTTGTGGGCATTTGTCCATGGCTCAGTGCCCCCGCACAATTGGGACAGGCCCAGAGACAAGCCCACGTAGCCACTAGGTTCTATTGTACTAGGAGCTGTTGACAGGGCAGTGCCAACCTTCAGCACATAAGTTGCTTGCACCAAAGGAACAGTTTCCAGATTTGAAAGACATCTTTAGTGAGTTTTCTCTGTGCAACTGGCACATTTAATTGGCTGAAAGTCTTTTGGCTCTAAGTCCCTTGGCCATAGGGTCCCACTGAGGGACAAGATGGACCCAAGGCAGGTAGCCATACCACTTCGGCAACAACATGGGACAGAATAAAAGCTTGGCCATCAATGCAGCTTCTGGCATATCTTGACCAAAAAAGGGAATGTAAATTAAAAATAAAATTCTAAGCCCCTACCAATGGGACAGACTCTGCTTATAGCCAATGGAAACCCAGAAGGACCTTAAAACCTGAGTTCCTAGCCATGATGGAATGGGTGGTCAGACATGTCTCATTATACTGTCTCCCTCTCAGCATCTAGACACAGCAACTGGCCAGCAGCATTAATGTTAAAATGGAGGTCATAACACTGACAGAACAGACTCTTTGTGTCAGTAAGATCTCATGAGTATTCCAGGGTTTTCAGTCTTATTTTGCAAGGACTTTTGAAATTTGAGCTCACAGCTCTGATAATAATTAATTGCACACCAGATTATAAGATAATAATTTATAGATAAATATAAATTTATTTATAGATATGCATTTATCTAAGACGTATAGATAATTGAATTATCTATAAGTTATATGCGTTGAACTATCAGTTGTTTAGGCTTCTGTATACCTGTCCTTGATTTGAAAGGTCTGAATTAATTTTATCCCTTGAAACTGGCCCTTACAATCTTATGTGCCCACATCTTTTTTCATGGTCCCTGGGCCTAGAGAGAGGATGTTTGATATTGCATAATTTTAGCAGCAGTGCGTTGGCAATGGAAAACAGATTGTCCCAGTGAGATTGAATAGTTTCGGATTCTGGCCCTGTGTTTCATGAAATATTATCAGAGACTAAAAGATAAATTATTATCTTATAGTCTGGTGTGCAATTAAATGCTGTGCTAAGACAGTGGATTGGAGCACTAATGTGTTTGTACTGCACCCCTGAGATCCCCAACCGAGCACTTGTAAATACTTACAGGTTACTCCAAGGCAGTTTCATTCCTCTGATCCTGACTCTTACCTCAACTGTGCCCCTTGCCAACAGGAAGAAGCTAGGGTCATCTTCCCCCAGTTCCCATCATATTAGCTCTCACTTCAGGATTGAAGTATGACCAAGCCCACAGAGGGACAGAAACCATCCTTATAAATAGTATAAAATTAATCAAGGAAGAAGGGAGGAGGTGAAATAAAAATAAGCCAATCTTGCAGCACATTCAGCATTAAGCACTAGGTCAGCTTGCTCTCAGACCTGCTTCCTCATAGCTGTTTGGTGCCTATTGCCTCTGAATCACGTAGACCCTGTTACAGGTCATAGTTCCCCTTAACTTCTCCTTAACAACTTAACTTCTCCCCTTAACAACTTGAACATTGTACAATGTTACGTTTTCTATTTGAGATCATCTTTCAAGTCCTGCATGCCAATGAAACTATGGACATCAGTTGGTCTGAAGGACCCCATGAGAAGCTGACTCACAAAAGAATGCAATTTTGACATCCTTATGATTTTATACCCCTCAATCTAACCAATCAATGACCCCAATTTTCCAGACCCTCACCCTCCAGAATCTCCTTAAAAACCCCAGCCAAGAGCTTCCTGGGGAGGATTTGAGGGTGTCTTTCCATCTCATTGTGGGTGCCCTGTGATCATTAAGCTCTTTACTGCAAACCCTGCTATCTCAGTGCATTGGACTATTACTGTGCAGCAGGCATTCATACCAGTCCATCCTGTAACAGTCACCTGGATAAGGACACCATCTTGTCTGATTGGTTTCCCATGCCCTTATTTTGCTTCCTCTCTCATATCCTATTTCCTTATTCTTCTAATCCGTCTTCCAAAATGGCCACAAATCATTTTTCCAAAACCCCAATCTGCTCATGTCAATTGAATACTTGTTTCCTTAAAATCTTTCAGTTACTTCCATTGCACTCAGAATAAATCTCAACTTTCTCAGCTTAGAGCTCTTTCTTGGCTAGGCCTTTCATGTTCAGCCTCCAGCTTGCTTTTCTACTGATTTTTCTATGATCTCTAGTGTGAACTTCACAGGAAAATCATATCGGACTATTTGTACGTTTCTCAATGCTTCCAATTATCTCATGCCTTGCCACCTCAATGGCCTCAAGGAATCCTCAGACTCACAATAAAATCCAGACTCCTAATCATGGCTTGCAAGGCTCTGTCTAAACTGGATACCACTTCAACCTCATTCCCTACCTCCCTTTCCCTCCCTCCGTGCTGTAGCCATTGACCTCCTAGATATTCCTTCTCTTTTTTCTTTTCTTTCTTTTTTTTTTTTTTTTTGACAGAGTCAGACTCTGTCACCCAGGCTGGAGTGCAGTAGCATGATCTCGGCTAACTGCAACCTCTGCCTCCAGGGTTCAAGCGATTCTCCTGCCTCAGTCTCCTGAGTAGCTGGGACCACAGGTGTGCACTACCACGCCCGGCTACATTTTTTGTATTTTTAGTAGAGATGCGGTTTTGCCATGTTGGCCAGGCTGGTCTGGAACTCCTGACATCAAGTGATTAGCCCACTTGGGCCTCCCAAAGTGCTGGGATTATAGGCATGAGCAACCGTGCTCGGCCTTCTCTTTTCTTTTGACTTAATTTTTTTTAGGGCAGTTTTAGGTTCACAGTAAAATTGGGAGGAAAGTATTGAAATTGCCCATATACTCCCTGCCCTAACACATGCGCAACCTCCCCTATTACCAATATCCCCTGTCAGAGTGGTATATTTGTTACAATTGATGAATCTATATTGACACATCTATCACCCAAAGTCCATAATTTACACTGGGGTTTACTCTTGGTATTGTATTTTCTATAGGCTTGGACAAATGTAAAATGACATGTATCCACCATTACAGTATCATACAGATTATTGTAAGAATAATCCTAAAAATTCTGTGTGCTCCAACATCCTAGCTTTTTCTTGAACTTGCCAAAAAAATTCCAGACTCAGAGATTTTACATTTGCTGTTCCCTTTATCTTGAATGCTGTTCCTCTAGATGGTCAAATGTGTTAGTCTCTCATTTCAAATGAATTTCCACTTATATCTTGCCTCATCAACACCTCCCCTCTCCACTCTATGCATAACAACTATGGCCCCTTTCGTACCTCCCCCTATTGTCTCCTGTATCTCCTTCATCAACTTCATTGCACTTTTCCCTATCTGATGTTATATTACGTATTTCTTCTGTTGTTTGCTTACTATCTCTCTCCTCATTCTAGAATACAAAATGCACAAAGGCAGAGATTTTTCTTTTGTTCACTGCTGTATCCCCATTGCTTATATCAATTTCTGTATTTATAGGTTATTTATTTATTTCTGTATTTATAGTAGGTATCTAACAAATACTAGTTAAGTGAATTAATGAATGAATAAACACAGGAATAAATGCCACCACTTCTGACTGTCTTTTTCCACTTGGTTAACTCCTACTCATCCTAAAGACTCAGGGTAGGCACCAACTCCTCCAGCAAGTCTTCCCTGACCGTCCGCCCAGGCTGGGATGAGGGCCCTTTGTTGTTCCTCTGGGCTCTCTCAGCCACCTGGACTGGCACCTCTATTGCAGCACTTCTTATCTTGTGCCTCCTAACCCAATCTCTAAGCTTCTCTAGGGCAGAAAAATCTTATGCATCTCCCCCTCTCTCCAGTGCCTGGAAGAAAGTAAGTGCTCTGTAAATGTTCATGAAATGAATGGAAGAATGAATAAGTGAAAGAATTATAGCAGAATTAAAATGTGCAAACTCTGATGTGCAAAATAACACAATTTTCTTTGTCATTAACTGATCTACTTTGCTCTTGCATCTCCATTCCTACTGATGGTGAAAAATAATCCTTAAATTTGCCAGTTAAAGGCAATTCAGTTTGCTTTGCAACTGAATTCAGTCTGCAACTGAATTCAGTCTGAATTCAGTCATGTTGGAGTTGATTATTGAAAAAATATCAATACCATTTCTCCCCTCATTCAAAAGACTCCTCCTTTTCTTCTTTGCCAAGATTGTATCTGGGTACAAGTGTGTATTTCTGCATCTCCATGGTCAAGAAGGTGGTGGGGAAGAGAGTACAGGTGAAGGTGGAACCCCTGGTCTGAGTTCCCTTAGTTCTCAGAGAATTCCAGAGGGTTGGCAGGTTTAACATGGTCCCTGGGCACTCTGAGTGGATGTCTACTGAGAGATTCATAATACCTGTGGTCTTCTGGGTGTCATCCATCTATCCATAGCCCCTGATGCTGAAGACTTCACCCTACTTTACCGTCTAGTTGTGAGGTTCCTGCTGTCTGTGGCTTCTAGCTCCTGTTCCCAGGACTGGAGCTTGCAGAAATGTTCTGTTTCTCTGCCCAAACTAGTGTGCAGCCTCTACGCTGTTGCCTCTAAGCACCTCCTTACTATGTCTGTACTGTGTTGGACATGATGCCATGCTGAACCTGAGAGTTGGGATTTTTTTCAGAGCTAGATCCTAAGAAATAAGAAACAGATGATTCTGCCCTGTTATCCCCACATCTCACTCATAAAACCTCCTGCTTCAGAGAGCTCAGCCCTCAGGTTGGGCTTTCTTCTCCCTCTGTCTCCACTGCCCTAACCCCCAGTACAAAAGGAGCTTTCTGTTACCCATTCCTGTCTGATAGATGCCCCTTTATTTCTTACCTTCCTTCTTTTGTGCTCTATAGATTTCTATGTTCCAGGTGGTTTCCTCTGTTATCACACTTGGGCAATAAGTACCATATGGTGTAGAGATGCTAGAGATTCAAGAAAAAGGAAACTACCCTGGAGATAGTCTATTCAGATGAGAGGCAGGTGGGTAGATGGATGGATGGTTATTAGATGACTTGTCCCATATCATCAGGTCCTTATGTAAAGATCCCAGGACTCCAAGCCAGATCTTCTGATCACTCTTTCCATTGTATCTTTTGGATTGAAAATCCAGTTCTCCAACTTCCCAACTTTCCCAAATGCCATTCATCCTGGAAAGCTTTCTCAGAGGGTAATTATGTGCTTGAGGACTCTGAGCTGTTCAGATGTGAGGACATGCGTCCCAAGATGTGCACAGCAGTAATTTGCCTTGTGGGTTTCCCAGTGCTCGGTGCTCTGTAGAGCCAGCTAATTAAAGGCCACATCGCAATTATGGAAAATCACAAGGCAGCAGTTTAATTAGATTTTCATGTGGAACTCTGTTTCATTCCCCTCATTTTTGCCTAAGATGGCTGAGAGTAGAATTGAGTCTAATGGCCATTAAAGTAGGGTTTGTTTTTATATTTAATTTCCTCTTCTCCGAAATCTTGATGCCTGAACCCTAAATGCCCAAGCAACGCTTAGATGTCTACTCAGCATTTCAAATTTAGTGTCCAAAATGAACTCCTGATTTCAACCCTATCTCTGTTCTTTCCCTATCTTCCCCATCTGGCAATACATTCTACTAAATCTTGGAATTAACTCTCCTCTTTTTCTAATTCCTCACATTCATTCCATCAGACTTCATCACTTGTCTCTGCAATATTTTCAGAGCCTGAGCTTCTCATCACCTCCAAAGCTACTACCTTTTTCCAAGCCACCATCATCTTTGCCTGCACTATTTCAAAAGCTTCTGACTGGTTCCTCTGCTGCCACTTTTGTCCACAGAATTAAATGGTCTGTGTGTGCCTGTGAGTGCACACATACAGCTTAGTCACTCTAACAGAGACCCAAATAAACAGTGGCTTAAACAAGACAGGAATTTGTTTCTCACTCATGTAGCAACCCGTGTGGAAGCAGTCCAGGACTTGTGTGTCAGGCACCCTGTTTTCATGGTTCCGCCCTCCTTAGGGTATTTCCCTTGCTCATAGGATCCAGTATTACTCACCTCCATGTCTGCTTTCCGTCCAGTAGGGAGGAAGCCCTGGAGAAGAGGAAGGCATGCCCACTTCCTTTAACTGCCTGGCCCACAAATTGTGCCCACCACTTCCACTTGTCTGCCAATGGTCAGAATTTTGGCTAACAGCCACGTCTAGCTACCTGGGGGGCTGGAAAATGCAGGCTATTTCTGGGCATCTAGGAGTCCAGCTAAGAATCACAGCTCTGTTGCTACAGAAAATGTGTTGAATGGATATTGAGGTTTCTGTCCTACTCATTCCCCCTGGTCTGTTTTCCCTACAGTGGCCAAAGAGAATAGCATAGAGATCAGGACATGTCACTCAGTAAATGACAGGCTGGCACTCAACAATTATTTTTCTAGTGCCCCATTTAATAAATTCCAAGTCACAAGAATCAGGCCTCAATTCTAGTCTGCACTAGCTGGAAGAGACCCCAGAGAATATTTAGCGCATGGTTTTCAAAATGATTTTAGGCTATATATGTATATATATTTAGAGAAACTTTAATAAGGAAGCCTACTATGTTAAATGGAGAACAAGCTGGCTGCTATTTTTGAAATCAAGGGCAAGATGGATTCATTTGCTTTTTCTTTTCTGCTTTAACTCAAAGCTGGTTTAGATTCAAAGTCCCACTTCCAGAGGTGTTCGGACCACAGATTGAAACAACGAACTCCAGCAGAACATCTTCATTTTCCCTATGGGGAAACTGATGCCCAGGGAACAACAGGAGTTGTAGCTTACTGAGCTCAGTGCCTCACATGCTTGAGCTAACTTTCCCAAAGCGGGGATCCCAGCCATGGAAGAAAGCCTGCCTCATGACTGGCCACTCTCCCAGAAGCACCAGGCTATGTGCCCACCAGAGGGAATCCCAGCAGATTGATTCCTGCAATAACTTCATGCTCTCTGAAAAAAAAAGTACCATACTCATGTTTCAGTACCTCCAAACTGGCAGTGGGGTTTCCTTTGTGGGGGAGGGGTAAGGAAGGAAACACTGGGAGGAGCCCTTCACTTCAGCTAAACCAGCTCTGAAAACTTGGCCGAGTCTCTCATTTACTTTGGTAACCATATCTGCTTGGAAGTGTTGCTGTAAAGATCAGAAAGAGACGAGGTCTACAGGCAACAATAGAGAGATGTAAGGGATTGTTTTTTCTGTGTGGGCCGTACACTATCCCACACTCTCATACCCTTGAGGGGCTCACCAGCTGAAGTGGAGACAGGACAAGAAGGGAAGCCAAGAATCTCAGGTGTCTGGCATAGAATCAAAGGAGCAGTGGGAATTGTGCGTGCTGCAGGAGGGACCAGGGCTAAAGTGGTGAGGACAGGGACACACCCTCCAGTGCTGGGTGGAAGAGAACCTGAGGGATAACATAGAGGTGGTGAAGGACAGGGCTCCCCACCTGGGGATCTTGTTAAAATGAAGATTCTGGCCAAGAGGACTGGGGAGAGGCCTGAGATTACTCATTTTTAACAAACTTTCTGGGGATGCTGAAGCTGCTGCTTCTGGTAACACCTTTAACACCTTTAGTAACAGCATAGAAAAAGAGACCCCACTGGTGCAGGGATCAGGCCAGCCTGAATTCCAGCCTCTCTTCTACCACCCAACAGTTGTGGACCTCAGGCAGCCTCGGGCCTTTTACCTTATAAGTGGGCACACTATTAGCAACTTTACACCAGAACTGCCAGCTTTCAGAATCCACTTCTCTCCTGTGCGGACAGAGGTGTGGACACATCTAGTGTAGAATGGGCCATCTGCAGTGACTCTCTCACTCTGTTTCTAGTCCTCTGCCAGCCCTCAATCCTACACACTTCCTCCCACCGCCTGTTTGTTTTGTTTTGTTTGATTTCATTATCTTCACTTCTCTGAAAAACAGAGGTAATACTGGCCTTTCAGGTTTGTTGGGAGGATTAGGTGAGCTCTTGTGTTCTCAGAAGCAATTAGACCCGCCCCCAACCGCTCCCATTGCCCTGCCCCTCCCCAGCCTAAGGTCTGTCCTTCACTTTCTATCACACGACCCCAGTGTCATCCCTAAGGCGGGGAACCTCTGCATCCTTTCCAGCCTTAGACATGGGCAAGACACCTGGGAGCAGCCTCGCTAGACCAAAACTAACACCCAGAGAGGAACCCACCCTCCAGGGAAACAAGAGGATCTCTTGCTTCCTGCCTGAGACTCTGAGACCTGAGAGGTCAACCCACCAAATCCTTTAACCTCTTCAAGTGGTGTTTTTGTTTGTTTTTTGAGACGGAGTCTCACTCTGTCACCCAGGCCTGGAGTGCAGTGGCATGATCTCGGCTCACTGCAACCTCCGCCTCCTGAGTAGCTGGGATTACAGGCATGTGCCACAATGCCTGGCTAATTTTTGTAGTTTTAGTAGAAAAGGGGTCTCACCATGTTGGCCAGGCTGGTCTCAAACTCCTGACCTCAGGTGACCTGCCTGCCTCAGCCTCCCAAAGTGTTGGGATTACAGACATGAGCCACCACGCCCAGCCTCCTCAAGTGATTTTTAGTGAAGAAGCACATTCATTCATTTTCCTGTCAGTCAATCTCTGTGAGGGAACTATTATTTCCCCTTGGTAGGTGAGTAAACAGAGGACTCACTCTTCTGAATCCCACAGCTGACAAGTGACAAGATTCAAGCCCAGGCTTTGGAGATTTTATCTCTGTTCTAGAAATGAGCTTTTTGTCTTAGAGGATCCAAAGATGTCCAGTGGTTGGGCGTAGTTTGTTCATTTGCTGATGCTTTAGCCGAGGCAGGGATGATAAGAGAATCAGGAGGCAAGGGGGAGGTGTTTGAAAATCAAGGCTGTGGAGAGGATAGATCCTCCCTGAGCTGTGCGAGCTTGGCCTAAATTGCCCCATCTCCAAAATGAAATAATAATAACCACGACCTACCTCATAGGGTTGTTGTGAGGATTAAATGTGGTAATGTTATCCCCATGCCTAGCACACAGTAAGCACCTAAATACATCTCAACCATAATTATTTCCGCCTCCCCTACCACAATCCTTGGCTTAGGATTAACTATAATTATTAACGACACAACTGAACCAGGCTCTACCACTTCCTCAATTTGTAATCTCAGAAAAATTCCTTACTCATTGTGAACCTTGGCTTCCTCTTCTGTAGAATGGGAATGATACTCACCTCGCTCTGCTTTGGGAAAGATTAAGCAGTCTGATATGGAATCTAGCACAGTGCTTGGCACAATACAGTCAATAATAGGGAACATTTCTTGCCGATGCCTGATGTTTCTGTTCTGTGAAGGAACCATCTTGCTCTTGGGGGTAAGCCTGCCCACGGGGAGTGTACACTGCTGATTCTCCCTCCCAGTGTCCCCTCACCTGGGTGGGCGTCTGCTTAATGCCATGGTTCCCTGGCAGACCCACTTGGCCTTCAAACTAAGCTACATCCTCTGACATAGCATCTATCAGTAGTAAAAGTGCTATCTGGCTTGCGTCTTCATCGACTTATTTCTCAAATTATTCAGAAGTGTTATTCATGGGTACCCTCCTCGGAAGGACTTAATAAAGAAAATGTATTCAATTAGTCTTTTATTTAGCTTTTATTTAATCCACTATGTACTAGGAACCAAGCTAGGGATTAAGGCATAAATAAGACAATCCTGTCCCTCAGGGGCCCACCGTTTACTGTGGGGAAGACAGGTGTGTAAACAGATGGTAATGCAGTATGCAGGGTGTTCTGGGACAGACATGTCAGGATGTGAATGGAATACACAGGAGAGTACATAGCCCAGCGTGGAGAATCTGGAGAGACTTCCTGGAGGGAGGTGACGTCTAAATTGAATTTTAAAAATGATTATTCAAGTCTGTAAAATATATAACCCAGCATCACAGTTTAGTGTCATGTCCACCTGTTCCCTGCTTTGAGCCAAGTGCCTGATCCATAGTAAGCACTTAATAAATCATGAAATTACAAATAGGAGAGGGTATGGAGTAAAAGGAGCAAGAAGAGAGAGCTGGAGAGTAATTAGAGGGAGTGGGCGCTGCCATCGGGTCTGGGATTTGCTGCTCCCACCCCTGCTGCAAGTTCCCGAAAGACATGGAAGGTGGATTAAGAGATACATGGCAAGGGGGTGCTGTGATCTTTCCAGGCCCAGGACAGAATAGAGGTTGAAAAGAGAGCTGCAGGCTTCAGAGGAATTCATGACATCAATGTGGCCAGAGGGCAGAAGACATGAGCGAGTCTCCAAAAGGAGCACAAATCGTTGAGGAGGCAGCAGAGGGTGAGCCCCTTGACAGCAGGGCGTGATGGGTCTCCTACTCATCCTTATCCAGCCTCCACAAGAGGAGAGCTTTGCACTTGACATGACATCAGAGTTGAGCATGAATAGGATTTCTCTGGTTTTGTTCATATTTGAAAATTCCATTAAATTTTCTTAACAAAAAGTTAAAAATCTTTTGGAAAAAAGATTTTTTTTTTTTTTTTGAGACAGAGTCTCGCTCTGTCACCCAGGCTAGAGTGCAGTGGCCAATCTTAGCTCACTGCAATCTCCACCTTCCAAGTTCAAGTGATTCTCCTGCCTCAGACTCCAGAGTAGCTGGGATTACAGGTGCTTGCCACCATGCCTGGCTGATTTTCGTGTTTTTAGTAGAGACGGGATTTCACCATTTTGGCCAGGCTGGTCTCGAACTCCTGACCTCAGGTGATCTGAGGAGCTCTTCCTCGACCTCCCAAAGTGCTGGTGAGAGGTGACAGCGTGCTGGCAGTCCTCACAGCCCTCGCTCGCTCTGGGCGCCTCCTCTTCCCGGGCTCCCACTTTGGCGGCACTTGAGGAGCCCTTCAGCCCGCTGCTGTACGGTGGGTTCCCCTTTCTGGGCTGGCCAAGGCCGGAGCCGGCTCCCTCAGCTTGCGGGGAGGTGTGGAGGGAGAGGCGCGGGTGGGAACCGAGGCTGCACGGGGCGCTCGCCGGCCAGCTGGAGTTCCGGGTGGGAGTGGGCTTGGCGGGCCCAGCACTCGGAGCGGCCCTGCCGGCCCAGGGCAATGAGGGGCTTAGCACCCAGGCCAGCAGCTGCGGAGGGTGTACTGGGTCCCCCAGCAGTGCCAGCCCACCGGCGCTGAGCTGGATCTCTCACCAGGCCTTAGCTGCCTTTCCACGGGGCAGGGCTCGGGACCTGCAGCCCGCCATGCCTGAGCCTCCCACCCGCTCCATGGGCTCCTGTGCGGCCGGAGCCTCCCTGATGAGCGCCGCCTCCTGCTCCACAGCACCCAGTCCCATCGACCACCCAAGGGCTGAGGAATGCGGGCGCACGGCGCGGGACTGGCAGGCAGCTCCACCTGCAGCCCAGTGCGGCATCCACTGGGTGAAGCCAGCTGGGCTCCTGAGTCTGGTGGGGACGTGGAGAACCTTTATGTCTAGCTCAGGGATTGTAAATACACCAATCGGCACTCTGTATCTAGCTCAAGGTTTGCAAACACACCAATCAGCACCCTGTGTCTAGCTCAGGGTTTGTGAATGCACCAATCGACACTCTGTATCTAGCTACTCTGGTGGGGCCTTGGAGAACCTTTGTGTCCACACGCTGTATCTAGCTAATCTGGTGGGGAGGAAGAGAACCTTTGTGTCTAACTCAGGGATTGTAAATGCACCAATCTGCACCCTGTCAAAACAGACCACTCGGCTCTACCAATCAGCAGGATGTGGGTGGTGCCAGATAAGAGAATAAAAGCAGGCTGCCTCAGCCAGCAGTGGCAATCCGCTGGGGTCCCCTTCCACATCGTGGGAGCTTTGTTCTTTTGCTCTTTGCAATAAATCTTGCTACTGCTCACTCTTTGGGTCCACACTGCTTTTATGAGCTGTAACACGCACCGTGAAGATCTGCAGCTTCACTCCTGAAGCCAGCGAGACCACGAGCCCACCGGGAGGAATGAACAACTCCAGACGCAGTGCATTAAGAGCTGTAACACTCACCGCGAAGGTCTGCAGCTTCACTCCTGAGCCAGCGAGACCACGAACCCACCAGAAGAAAGAAACTCCGAACACATCCGAACATCAGAAGGAACAAACTCCAGCCGCGCCACTTTAAGAGCTGTAGCACTCGCCGCGAGGGTCCGCGGCTTCATTCTTGAAGTCAGTGAGACCAAGAACCCACCAATTCCGGACACACTGGGATTACAGGCGTGAGCCACTGTGCCCGGCAGGAAAATTATTTTAAATAAACAAAATTAAGGTTTTAAAAATAATTAGATTATACTATTAACTAAAAGTTGTTGAAAATTAAGTAATCTAGCCAAGATGCGGTTAAGGGAGCCACTACCCAGTGGGAGAAGAACATCATAACAGCATAGTTTGGAAGCAACTCCTAGGAAAAAAAAAAAAAAAATTCATGTTTATGCCTGACTAACTGGACTCCCCCTAAAACAGTTACACATGGAGTTTCTATGAGATGAGAAATAAAGAAGCAAAGAAAAAAGATTGGTAAATAGAAATATAAAATAAGATGTTAGAAAGAAGTCCAAATACCTCAGTATTCACAAGAAATGTAATAGATTTAAATACTCTGTTAGAAGGAGTAGCACTTGGCACAGTATTATAAAATACTTTCTTTTCTTGGTTCTCGCTCCCTACCCTCTCCTGGTTTTCTCCTACCTCACTGGACGCTACTCCTCAATCTCCTTCTGTGGATGTGTTTCCTCTTCCAGGAGGAGCTACAAGCATTAGAAGAGGATGCATTTTCTCTTCCAGGAGGAACTACAGTCATTAGCAGAGGAAGACGCACATCCTCTCCTAAGGATTGTAGCTCCCCTATGTCTCAATCCTCTCATGTCTTCTCACCATACCCTCTCCAGCCTCATGGCTTTAAATAACATTTGATAACTCCAAATTCACATCTTCAGCCTGCAGCTTCTTCCTTGAGCTTCAGCTCACTTATCCAACATCCTACTTGATGCCTGTACTAGGTTATCTAATAAACCCATCAAAATTGGTGGAAGTAGAACTCTTGAAAATGTGCGTCCTGTTCCCATTCTTCCTGAATCTTCCCCACCCAATAGACGGCACCACCGTTTTGTTAATTGCTCAGTCCAAAACGCATGTAGTCATCCTTAATATCTTCTTTTTCTCATATAATCTTGGTACAGGCCTACATTTTAAACTCCTCTCCTGGGATTCTTTCCCTTGCTCAACCTGTTTTAGTCACATTTGTCTTTGTTTGTTATTCGTAGAACACACCAAGGTTGTCAGGACCTTGGCGTCTGCTTTTTTTCTGTGTTAAAATGGTATTCTGCCTGGTCTTCCCCCTTATTTCATCAATTCCTACTAGAATAGTACCCCTCAAAGGCTTCTTGCCTGACCCCACTTAAAAAAAATGGAGCTGTCCCTCCAGGCCACTCTCTATTCCTTTACCCAACTTCATTTCTCTGAATAGCACTTTCTACTGCCTCAGATTATATTTCCTATGTGTTTGTTAGCCAGTTTTTTAGTCATCTCCCCCAACTACAACATAAGTTTTGTAAAAGCAGGGGTGTTGTCTTGTTCACCGCCACATCCCCAGTCACTAGAAATATGCCTGGCGCAGAGGATACTTTATTAAATGAATTTCAGATTGATGAATGAATGAATGCATGAATATATTAATGAATAAAAGGAGGTAGACCTCTTAGGAGCTGAAGAAATAGTCCAGGTGAGAAATAATGAAAGACTGAACTAGATGGCATGGTTAATTTAATGTGGCAACTTGGCTAGGCCACAGTGCCCAGACATTTGGTTAAACATTATTCTACATGTTTCTGTAACAGGACTGTTGGATGAGATTGACATTTACATTGGTAGACTTTGAGTAAAGCAGATTCACCTCCATAATTTGGATGAGCCTCATTTGATCAGTTGAAGGCCTGAGTAGAACCAAAGACTGACCTTTCCTGAGCAAGGGAGAATTCTCCAGCATGTAGCCTTTGGACTTGAACTGATATGTTAGCATTTCTCTGTGTCTCCAGCATACTGGCCCACTCTGTAGATTTTGGGCTTGCCAGCCACTATAATCATGAATTAATTCCTTAAATAAATCTCTCTGTATATACACATCCTATTGGTTTTGTATGTCTAGAGAACCCCAACTAGTACACTAGGCCAGGTAGATGGGATGGAGAAGTGAAATAAGATACAGGAAATTAAGAAGACCTGGGAGGAATCATCAAATTAAGGCATTTGGCTTGGGAGACTGGGAACCTATGGAAGCCATGCACCAACACAGAAAAGGCAAAAAACAGGTAACCCCAGCAATAATCTTGCAAGCAGTTGGGTTAATTCATTTGTTCGTTTGGAGGAATCATCAAATTAAGGTATCTTAATTATCTTAGTCTCTCCTAGGCTTGAGAGACCAAGAACTTGTGGGTGCCATACACCAAGACAAAAAACAAGTATCCCCAGCAATGGTCTTGCAAGCAATTGTGTTCATTCATTTACTTGTTTATATATTCATTGGGTCCAAGTACCTGCTCCACATGTAAGGTTCCTAAAAGCCAGGGAGATTACAGGATTTTCATAGATTGCACAACAAGTTTCTTTGGTTTGAGAGTTCTTTTTATTATTGTTATTATTACATCTCTGATAGGGAGTCCAGTTTTCTTGATTTTGCGATAGCCAATAATAATTGAGGGAGTTTTATAATGATTCAGCATGGGAAAATCAGAGTTAAGAAACTGCTCAGAGGTTCCCTGCAATTCCTGGTTGTGGCCTTTCATTGTTACTGTTCAGAGACTCAATCTTTGTCATCCTGCTGGAAGTGAGGCCACCCCTTCTCCCTCAGGGTTTGCTGCTGCTGCCTGAGCTGTTTCCTCCCTAGCAGCCAATGGGCTAGTGAGGCTGTGAGTATGGTATGATGCAGATCTAAGTAATGATGGCCTGGAACTTTAAAAAAGCAAAAAGCTCAGTGAATTATTATTATTAGTCCTTCTTCAGAAGTACAGGGAAAGGGATCCTATCGCATTGGAGAAGTGTGGGCTGCACCAGTTAGATTGTCAGAAATGATGAGGCAAGCCCTATATGGAAGATATCATTAACGAATAAAAATTCTAACATTTCTTTACTATGAAGTTTATGAAATGTTTTAAGATGTATTGTGCATTGGAGCTTCACGGCTATACTTTGAAGCAGATATTTTTATTACTCCAAATTTCCAAAAATAGAAACTATCAGAGATATTAAATGACTTTCTAAAATTCCATACTTAGTAATTTACAAAGTAGAATTCAAGCCCATGTCTTTTGGTTTCCAATCTTCGGAATTTTTCTAGAGGTTAGCTGGTTTTAGGCATCAGAGATGGGCTAACTAAATTGGAATGAATCACTTGTGCAGTTTGTTAAAAATGCAGATCTCTGGGCTCCACCCCCAAAAGGTTCTGATTCAATAGGTTTTGAAGCCCCCAGATCTATATATTTATAAAATACACTATAAAAATCTCCTGAGCAGCCAGGATGTTAACTAAGCTCCTGCTATGCTTAGTAAAATATGCTCAATATAAAAGCTCTAACAAAGGACAAAATAATAGTTTTTATTTCATCATTCAAAAAAATTGACATAGTTTCTATCCTTATAGAAATTTTAGTCTCTTAGGTGAGATAAACATATACAATGATCATACAAATAAATAGATATTTTGAAATAGATAAACAGAGAAGGAGTAAGAGGGGATGACTTGAAATTTAAAATATCTGATTTAGATAGGGGCAACAGGGAAACTTAAGCAGAGACCTGAAAGAATGAGATGGGTTAGCTAGACCAAGGGGGAGGCTGGGGTTGTTCAAGGCAGAGAGAAGAGCATGCACCCATGGCCTGAGGTAGGAAGAACTTAGTGTGTTCCAGAAATTGAGGAAGGCCCATGTCACTGAAGGCTGATGAGCAAAGAGGATAAAACAAGGCAATTATGACGGGTGGTGGCCTGGTGATCTGGGGCCTATGGACCATGGTAAGAGATTTAGATTTTAAGTACAACCAGAATCCTCTTTCATGAAAGAAAAAAAAAAGTCAACGAGATTTGCATTTTTTTAAAGATTTGGATGAAGAACCAGAAATGGATGAAGAGTAATAGGGGATTCAGGGAGGCTTCTCAGGTGGTTATAGCACAAATCGAGGTGAGAGATGATGGTTTAGACCAGTGTGGTTAAAGTGGAGGTAGAAGGAAGTGGATAAAATTAAGAAGTATTTTGATGGGAGAATGAATGTGGTTTGGGCAAGAAATGAGGAATTCTCAAAAATGGCCCTGAGTTTCTGTCGTAAGTAATTGCAGTACCTGAGTGAAATAAGAGACATTTGTTGATCTGAGTCATTGTGGAGAAGGAACTTATTTGGGGACATAAAAAGATTAAGAGTTTAGTTGCTGACATACTAACTTTGAGATGTCCATTAGACATTCAAGTAGATGTGTCAGATCTTGGCTGGAGATAAAATTTTTGGAATTTTCAGCATAGCCACAGAAGTGGATGAGATTCCTTGAGGAGAGAGTGCATGTTGATAACAGGAGCGCTATGAGAGAGCCCTGAGGAATGGGACTGATGCATGAGGTCAGCAAGTGGCTCCTCAGATTGGGGTGCATTATTTCTTGATCTATAGGAGGTCACTGTAAAGAGAAGAGCACTTGTCATCCTGCAGTTAGGTATCTGCTTATTTGTCTTAATTGCTCAATAGGTTGTAAGTCCTTCAAAGGTGAAGGATAAGAGTGTAACTCAATTATCCTGAAAACCACAACACCTAACACACTGGGCATCTAAATGAATCATGCACACTGTTAAAAGCTTTACATTTATCACATAATGTAGTGCTCCAAAATTATATTATTCTCATTTTACAGAAGAGGAAACCTAAATTCAGAGATGTTAAATTCTTTGACCAAGGTCACATATTTAGTAAATGGGAAGGTTACATTTAGAATCAAAGTCTATCAGATTGACAAATATGGATTTCAAATTCCAGTGGATGAGAAATTTTAGACAACATCCTATGATAGATAAGTGTTGCTATGGTTTGAATGTGTTCCCTCGAAGGTTCATCTGTTGGAAACTTAATCCCTAAAGCAATAGTGGTGTGTGCATGTGTGCTGGGGTGGCGGGGTGGGGGCACTACTAAAAGGTGATTGGGTCATGAGGGCAGAGCCTTCTTGAGTGGATTAATTTTGTTACTGTGGGAGTGGCTTAGTTATCATAAGCAAGTTGTTATAAAGCAAGTCCTAACCCTTGTGCCTCTCTTTCGGTCTTTTTTTTTTTTTCAAATTTTAACATATTTTATTGATTTAGGGGCCAAACAAGGCAGCATTTGGTCAGTTAAGAAAGGCACCTCATTGAAAATAATACATCACAGTGCTGTTGAGTGATCCCAGTCACAGGATTTGAGAATGGAAAGGACAATCTTTGGATGACATAGCTTAGGACACTTGCTCATTTATTTAAAAGAGTCCCTTCACACATTGCAGATAAAAGAAGGCAAGAGCATAGGATTGTGGCATGTGCTGGGTAGCTGTGAGAGGTTACTCATGAGAGTAGGCAGCCTAGTAAATTAGTGGTAAGTCAGGGGAAGGGAATCAGCCTCTCTTTCCATTTCATTCCCTTCTCCCTCCCCTTGATTCCAGTTTGTTTGATTTGTTGAGCCACCATCCCTATGAATACACCTTACATCTCTTTCAAATGTGGAAATGGTTTTTTGATCTTACAGTGTGTGGAACCAGGGTCAGTAATCAAAGCCTCCCTGTTCCAAGCTATAGACAGACAGGACAACAATTTGATTTCCTGTACTCTTGGTCTGGAACCCATGGGGTTCTGAGATAAAAGCTGAGGTCTTAGAGCACTGGCTTTAAAAAATATTTTCACCAGTCCAGAGTAAATGAAAACCCGATTCCTTAGAAATAATATTGTGTCTCTCTATTTCTACCCCCACACTCCAAGCATGGTGTTTTTGAAAAAATTAATTTTTCCCTTACACTTTAAAAACTCTCACCTATGTATAAAAGAAACTGCCACACTACAATAACACTGCTGTTGTTCCAAGTATTCCTCTCAGCCCCTCACCGGCCCTCCCTCACCATCCTCACCCTGACCACCCTTCCCCTCTGCCCAGCACCTAAGAGCAGGGATCACGCCACCAGGTGATGAGCAGTGTTGCAGTCTCGCCTGGCCTTCTGATACTAGGATGTGGCTTTGGAGAAGGCTGCTAGGATGCTTGCGAACCCGACATCAGGGGTCTGGGATGCATCGATGGCAGAGTGGATCCCCCGTTTCCTGTAGTACTCTATGAGTGGGGTGGTTTGAGTGTGGTAGGCTTGCAGGCGGATTTTCAAGGCCTTTTCATTATCATTTGATCGATGGATCAAGGGTTCCCCGGTGATGTCATCTTTCATGGGCTTTTTTGGAGGGTTGAACTCCTTGTGGTAGGAACGGCCACTCTTGGGGTGAATCAGCCTTCCTGTGATTCTTCAGATCAGCAGAGAGTCTGGGATGCTGAATTCAATCACAGAATCAAGCTTCTCTTTCCTCTTCTCTATGAGGTCATCGAGCATTTCTGCCTGCCTCACAGTCCGAGGGAAGCCATCCAGAAGAAAACCATTTTTGCACAAGGGGGTCTCCAAATTCTTCTCAATGAGCTCCACTACCATTTCATCACTCACCAGTTTCCCAGCATCCATAGTTGCCTTCAGCTTTTTTCCTAGCTCTGAGCCAGAAGCCACCATGGCCCTCAGCATGTCCCCAGTAGCTAAATGGCAGACACAGAAGTTTTCAGCCGATCTGGGTGCCTGGGTGCCTTTACCGGCCCTGGGAGGCCCCAGCAGCACAGCCCGGATGCCTTTAGGATACTCAGGTTCTGCCGCTGGCACGCTGGGAGCCATGTCCACCGAAGTCTCTCACTGCCACCAGTTCGCACACCTCACAGGTCCCTCTCTTTTGGTCTTATGTTCTCACTTCCACCTTTGTCCTTCTCACCATGCGATGACCCTTGCCAAATGTTGGCACTATGCTCTTGGACTTCCCAGCCTCAAGAACCATGCGCTAAATAAATTTCTGTTCATTATAAATTACTCAGTCTCAGTTATCCTTTTGTAGCAACACACAATGAATCAAGAGAGGCAATGTGTACCAAGAAGGGGGGATTGTTGCTATAAAAATATCTGAAATTCTGAAAGCAGCTTGGTACTGGGTAATTGGTAGAGGCTGGAAGAATTTGGAAGAGTAGGTTAGTAAAAGCTTGTATTGCTATAAACAGAGCATTAAGGGTGATTCTGGTGAGGGCTCAGAAGAGCTGACTTGGGAAAGTCTGAATCTTCTTAGAGATTACTTAAGTAGTTGTGACCAAAATGTTGATGCAACTATGGACAGTAAAGGCCATTCTGATGAGGTCTTCAATGGAACTGAGGAACAAGGTATTGGAAGATAGATCAAAGGCCATCCTTGTTATAGAATAGCAAAGAACTTGCCTGAACTATGTCCATGCGCAAGGGCTTTATGGAAGATGGCATTTAAGAACAATGAATTAGATCATTTGGCAGAAGAAGTATCTAAACAGCTAAGCACTCAGGCTACTGCCCAGCTACTTTTAACCACTTATAGTAAGATACTACAAGAAAGGAATGGTTTAAAGACAGAATTTATCATTAAAAGGGAAAGAGAACAGAAAGATTTGGAAAATTTGCAGCCTGGTCATGTAAAGAACAAAAAAAGTATGCAAGGGTGAAATCAAACAACCTTTTGCTAAAGAGATTAGCATGGATAGAAGGAAGACAGCTCTGTTCATCAAGACAATGGTAGAAAGACCCAGAAGGCATTTTAGAAATCTTCAAGGGTTCCTCTCCTATCACAAGCCAAGAGTTCTAGGAAGGCAGAATGGTTCTGGAGGATGGGCCTAGGGTTCCCTTCATGGGCTCACCGTCCATGG
Organism: Gorilla gorilla gorilla; assembly: GCF_029281585.2. NCBI lineage: Eukaryota > Metazoa > Chordata > Mammalia > Primates > Hominidae > Gorilla > Gorilla gorilla. The sequence continues at coordinate 181,353,835 of NC_073224.2, read as the reverse complement.
CTGCCTTGGGTCTCTGCATCCTGCATCTTGCTTGGGCAGTGCTCTTGGCTGCCCCAACTATGGCTCAAACAACTACAGGTGTGGCTTGACCCACTGCTCTGGAAGGTAGAAGTGGCAAATCTTGGCAATGTCCACATACTGCTAGGTCTGCAGGCACGCAGAATGCAAGAGTGGTGGGGGCATGGCTTCCTATACCAAGATTTTAAAGTATATCACAGAGAACTGGGGGCCCAGGCAGGGACTTGTCATAGTGATGGAGCTACTATAGAAGAGCCCCCACTAGGACAAGCCGAATGGAGCCATGGAAGCAAAGCCACCACAGAGTCACCACTAGGATAATGCCTAGTGAAGCCATGGGTGCAGGACTACCTAAGAACTGTAGAGCTACCAGTGTAAGCCCAGAAATGCCATGGGGCTGGGGTTGCCATAGGTCTTGGGGATTTAACCCCTATTCTAGTGTGCCTAGGATGCAGGACATGAAGTCAAAGGAGATTATTCTCCATCTTTAAGCCTTAATGTTATTTCAGGTTGGGTTTTGGACTTACTTGGGGACTTTCACTTTTTTGTTCTTGCCTGTTTTACCCTTTTAGAATGGGAATATCTGTTCTATGCCTGTCCCATCATTATAGTTTGGAAACAGATAATTCGTTTAATTTCACAGGCAAACAGCTAGAAGGAATTAACCTCAGGGTGAATCATGCCTTGAGTTTCACCCATATCTGATTTAGATGAGACTTTGGACTTTTGAGTTGATGCTGGAATGAGTTAAGGCTTTTGAGATCATGGGGATGGAATAAATGTATTTTTCATTCTGAGAATATAAATTTGTGTTGGGGGGGAGGGGTGGAATGCTATGGTTTCATGTATCCCCTAAAAGTTCATATGTTAGAAAAAATCCATAATGCCACAGTGCTGGGAGGTGGGACCTAATAAGAGGTGATTGGGTCATAAATGGTTTAATGTTGTCATCGTGGGAGCAGGTTAGTTATCATGAGACTGGGTTGTTATAAAGCGAATCTGGCCCCTGGTGCCTCTCTCTCTGTCCTTTGTGCTCACTTGTACCTTCTGCCCTTCTACCATGGGATGACCCTTGCCAGATGCTGGCACTATGCTCCTGGACTTCCCAGCCTCCCAAACTGTGAGCTAAATAAATTTTTGTTCATTAAAAATTACCCAGTGTCAGGTATTCTATTATAGTAACAGAAAATGGACTAAGACAAGTATCTTTGGTGTCTTGTACCAAATTTTGCATTTGATAGTTTTATTTTATCAATCTTTATGATTTATGCATTATGTCCTATTTTAGTAATCTTTTCCTACTCTAATCTCATAAATATATTGTCTTCAAAAAGTTTTATAGGCTATTTTCTTTACTCTATTTGTAATTTATTTTTACAAATGAGGTAAAGTAGAGAATTAATTTTGTTTATTTACTTGTATGTGTATGAATAATACACTGTCCTAGGACCATTTATTAATGTTTTTCCCCCACTGGTTTATAATACCACATCTGACCTTCATTCATTCAATAACTATGTATTAAAGAGCCAACTATATGCCAGGCTCGGTTCAAGTCACTGGAGAAAGTATTGACACTCAGAAGATTAGGAAGATCTAGGCACAGCTGCTGGCCCTGAAAAGATTTTCTTATGTGATAAACATTTTGCAACATATCTTAGATTCATGTTGTAACAAGATAATATATAAATAAATAAGCAGTTTCATTCTTTAGGCCCAACTTAGGCCGTCACAATTCTAGGAAGTCTTCTATGAGCTCCTCAAGCTGAGTTAAGTCCTTTTTTTGGTGCTCTTTCATTATCTTATAAAGTTTTCACTATAATATTGACCACATTATATCAATGCCTGTTTACATATTTTTTTCCCAGCAACAACAAAAATTTTGAGAACAGAGACTCTCCCTTATTTATTTCAGAATCTTGTACAGGGCCTTGGTTCCAATCATATTTGATAAATAAATAAATTACTATGTAACACTTTGGTTATAACTGTTTGACTTCAGGAGTGTGAAGTACATTACCAAGAAGAAAGCAATGTTGCTATTAGCTAATTGCAAACATATATGAAATCCAGAGGATAATGCAAACAGAAAACAGACACACACACACACACATACACACAATGATATGGTTTGGCTCTGTGTCCCCACCCAAACCTCATCTGGAATTGTACTCCCATAATTCCCATGTGTTGTGTGAGGGACCGGTGGGAGATAATTTGAATCATGGGGGCAGTTTCCCCCATACTGTTCTCCTGGTAGTGAATAATTCTCACAAGATCTGATGGTTTTATCAAGAGTTTCCGCTTTTGCATCCTTCTCATTTTCTCTTGCCTTCACCATGTAAGAAGTGCCTTTTGCCTCCCGCCATGATTCTGAGGCCTCCCCAGCCATGTGGAACTGTAAGTCCAATTAAACCTCTTTATCTTCCCAGTCTCGGGCATGTCTTTATCAGCAGCATGAAAATGGACTAATACAGTAAATTGGTGCTGGTAGAGTGGGGCATTGCTGAAAAGATACCCAAAAATGTGGAAGTGACTTTGGGACTGGGTAACAGGTAGAGATTAGAACAGTTTGAAGGGCTCAGAAGAAGACAGGAAAGTGTGGGAAAGTTTGGAACTTCCTAGAGACTTGTTGAGTGGCTTTACCCAAAATGCTGATAGCAATATGAACAAGAAGGTCCAGGCTGAGGTGGTCTCAGATGGAGATGAGGAACCAGTTGGGAATGTGACTCTTGTTATGTTTTAGCAAAGAGACTGGCGGCATTTTGCCCCTGCCCTAGAGATCTGTGGAACTTCGAACTTGAGAGAGATGATTTAGAGTATCTGGTGGAAGAAATTTCTAAGCATCAAAGCATTCAAGAGGTGACTTGGGTGCTGTTAAAGGCATTTAGTTTTATAAGGGAAGCAGAGCATAAAAGTTTGGAAAATTTGCAGCCTGACTATGTAATAGAAAAGAAAACCCCATTCTCTGGGGAGAAATACAAGTCAGCTACAGAAACTTGCATAAGTAGCAAGGAGCCTAATGTGAATCCCCAAGACCATGGGGAAAATGTCACCAGGCCATGTCAGAGACCTTCATGGCAGTCCCTCCCATCACAGGTCTGGAGGCCCAGGAGGAAAAAGTGGTTTTGTGGGCCGGGCCCAGGGTCCCCCTGCTGTGTGCAGTCTAAGGGCTTGGTGCCCTGTGTCCCAGATGCTCCAGCCATGGCTGAAAGGGGCAAATGTACAGCTCGGGCTATGACTTCAGAGGGTGCAAGCCGCAAACCTTGGCAGCTTCCACATGGTGTTGAGCCTGAGAGTGCACAGAAGTCAACAATTGAGGTTTGGGAACCTCTGCCTAGATTTCAGATGTGTGGAAATGCCTGGATGCCCAGGCAAAAGTTTGCTGCAGGGGTGAGGCCCTCATGGAGAAAATCTGCTAGCGCAGTGCTGAAGGGAAATATGGGGTCAGAGCCCCACACAGAGTCCCTACTGGGGCACTGCCTAGTAGAGTTGTGAGAAGAGGATCACCATTCTCCAGACCCCAGAAAGTTAGATCCACCAACAGCTTGCACCGTGCACCTGGGAAAGCCACAGACATTCAGTGCCAGCCCATGAAAGCAGACAGAAGGGGGCTATACCCTGCAAAGCCACAAGGGTGGAACTGCCCCAAGACTATGGGAACCTACCTCTTGCATCAGCGTGACCTGGATGTGAGACATGGAATCAAAGGAGATCATTTTGGAGCTTTAAAATTTGACTTCTCCTCTGAATTTCGGACTTGCACGGGCCCTATAACACCTTTGTTTTGGCCAATTTCTCCCCTTCGGAATGGCTGTATTTACCCAATACCTGTACCCCATTGTATCTAGGAAGTAACTAGCTTGCTTTTGATTTTACAGGCTCATAGGCAGAAGGGACTTGCCTTGTCTCAGATGAGGCTTTGGACTGTGGACTTGTGGGTTAATGCTGAAATGAGTTAAGACTTTGGGGGACTGTTTGGAAGGTATGATTGGTTTTGAAATGTGAGGACATGAGATTTGGAGGGGCCAGGGGTGGAGTGATATGGTTTGGCTCTGTGTCCCCACCCAAATCTCATCTTAAATTGTACTCCCATAATTCCCATGTGTTGTGGGAGGGACCCAGTGGGAGATAATTTGAATCCTGATGGTGGTTTACTCCATACTATTCTCGTGGTAGTGAATAAGTCTCACGAGATCTGATGGTTTTTATCAGGGGTTTCCACTTTTGCATCCTTCTCATTTTCTCTTGCCACCACCATGTAAGAAGTGCCTGTTGCCTCCTGCCATGATTCTGAGGCCTCCCCAGCCATGTGGAACTGTAAGTCCAATTAAACCTCTTTGTCTTCCCAGTCTTGGGGATGTATTTATCAGCAGTATGAAAAAGGACTAACACACAGTCCCATCTTCTTTTTAAAGGGTATACTCCAGCAAAACTAGGGAAAGAAAAAGACATGAAATCCAGGCAATAGAGGATGCTACCCAGGAGGGTAATAAAGAGAATTCCCCAAATGGCAGCTGTGCAATAGGCATAGAGAGCAGCCTGCCTAGTCTACAGCAGGCGGACAGAGCTCCTGGAGAGATGTCTCCATGTTGAAACAAAAAGAGAAGGTAATGAGATAAATAAAGAGTCTGATATGAGAGTTTTGGAAAACAATAATCAAAGCATAGGTAGATGGCAGATCTGATGAGCAGTCTGAGCAAAATTGAATAACTATATTTACATAGTCATTATAATATAAACCCTAATTTCCAATTAAATTTAACAAATGATATGGGGCAGGTGGGGGATGGGAGATTGTGTAAGAATGCTAAAGGCATGGATTATCACAGAAATATAATAGATGACATCTAATTTTGACAAAATAGGAAATATTAAAAGAAGCACATTTGTTTAGAAATATGAGATAACTGGTGAGATAGCTCAAGGAGTGAACTGAGGTTTCCTTTAGAGTGTGAAACTGGGTTTCATTATAAGTCTCATGACATTTTTTTAAGCTATGTGTATGTATAAATTGATGAAAAAATTTTTTTAACTTTTAAGTTCAGGGGTACTAATGCAGGTTTTGTGTCATGGGGGTTTGTTGTAAAGACTATTTCATCACCCAGGTATTAAGCCTTGTGCCAATTGGTTATTTTTCCTGATCCTTGCCCTTCTCCCACTCTTTGAAAGGCCCCAGTGTGTGTTGTTCCCCTCTATGTGTCCATGTGTTCTTATCATTTTGCTTCCACTTGTAAGTAAGAACATGTGGTATTTGGTTTTCTGTTCCTGTGATAATTTGCTAAGGGTAATGGCCTCCAGCTCCATCCATGTCCCTGCAAAGGACATGATCTCATTCTTTTTTATAGCTGCGTAGTATTCCATCATGTATATATACATTTTCTTTATCCAGTCTATCACTGATGGGCATTTAGTTTGATCTATATCTTTGCTATTGTGAATAGTGCTGCAATGAACATATGTGTGCATGTGTCTTTAAAATACAATGATTTATATTCCTTTGGATATATATCCAGTAATGGGATTGCTTGGTCAAATGGTTCTGTCTTTAGGTCTTTGAGTAATTGCCACACTGTCTTCCAGAATGGCTGAACTAATTTCTACTCTCACCAACAGTGTATTAACTGTTCTTTTTCCCTACAACCTTGCCAGCATCTGTTATTTTTTGACTTTTTATAATGAAAAATGTTGAAAAACTAAGTGAACCACTGTTTTACCAGGAGTTCTAGGTGAATCGACTGCTCCTCTATCTATGTGGAAGCATACAGAAATCTTGCTCATTTGGAGAGTTGATTCATCCTGGAGTGTTTATGTTGAGCCAGGGAAGCTGTTCTTCTGACTCCTTGCTCCTTGTTGAGAAGGGGAAGAAATGCCAAGTGGCCCCTTAGGGCTAATGACAGTGTCCCCTGTGAACATGTGTCAGAAGCAATAATATCTAATCTTGACAGCAGGTCTTTAAAGTGAGTATTATCGTGCCCCATTTAAATGATAAAGAAACTGGGATTCAGAGACATTGACTTGCCCAAGCTGCTCCACTAAATGGAGCTATTATATATTTAGTGGTGGAGGAGGGATCTGAACTCATGTATGCTGACTCCAGAACACAAGCAAGCCTGGATAGCAAATTATCTCTAAAGTCCTGCCCAGACTTGTTTTCTGTACTGCCATGCACTGCTCACATCTGCTGCAACCCCTTCTATGCCCATCTTCTCCCATCCGACAAGCCTAGTTCCAACCCTACCTCTACTCCAGCTCTGGCTGCCTCTCCCAGCCCCCCAGCTAACTCCTGCACCCATAGTCAACACTGGTTTATGTCTTTCCATTTATCTTTTTATATAGATACAAATCATTCTCTTTTAAAGATAAATGCCATCATAGGGTACATAGTGTTGTATTCTTCATTTTTCTCATATGTCTTGTCTTTCCACATCACTTCAGGTTGTTCAAGATCATTTTTTTCCATACATGATCTGTACTATTCTGCAGTATATATTTCCTTAACTCACTTATCTCCTTTATTTTTCTCTAGGGTCATTTGTCAACATTTTATCATTCTGACCCTCCTAGCAACACTTTTGACAGAGGTATTATTATTCTAGCATGTAAAGATGGAGAGTGGAGGCTTAGACAGTTAATTCTTTGGCACTAGCTAACAGCTCTACAATAAAGGATTGACAGGGACTATCCACCATCCAGAAACAACTCCAAAGACTTCAAAACGTGTTCCTTACTGGGCACTGCCTTTGGCCAGAGGGAGCTGTCTCACTCTCTCCCAGCAACGGCAAGGGATCACCACCTGGCTGATGCCCGGATATAAAGACCCTGCCGTTTCTGCCTCAATTTGGACAGCTCTGAAGGATCCTCTCAACTGCAGGGCCCACTGTAGGATGGGCTGAGGGCTCAGTTGCAATTATATTGCAGTTCAGCTTCTCCCTCTGTCTAATCCTTCTCTCTTCACTTCCTTAGAGTTAAATATCCTGAGAGCACCTCCCAATAAACCTGCATGCAATCTCAGGCTCAGAGCGTGTCTCCAAGGTACCTAGTCTGAGATATTTAGTTACATAGCTATATATCTATTCCTTTTTTTTTTTTTTTTTTTTTTTTTTTGAGCCGGAGTCTCACTCTGCCACCCAGGCTGGAGTGCCGTGGCGTGATCTCAGCTCACTGCAACCTCCGCCTCCCAGGTTCATGCAATTCTCCTGCCCCAGCCTCCAGAGTAGCTGGGATTACAGGCATGCACTCTTTGTATTTTTGTATTTTACAGGCCCGGCTAATCTTTGTATTTTTGGTAGTCACAGGGTTTCACCATGTTGGCCAGGCTGGTCTCGAACTCCTGACCTGATCTGCCTGCCTCGACCTCCCAAAATGCTGGGATTACAGGCATGAGCCACCGCACCCAGCCTGTATATCTACTCTTTAAATAGTGCTGTCTGTCATACTCTCTACCTTTGTTCATAGCACTTTCCAGTACCTGATACATGATATATTTATTGGGTTATTCGTTATCTGTTTTCCTGTCTTCAGAATGTATGCTCCGTGCAAACAGGGACTTTATTTTATTCTCTATTGTATCCCCAGCACCTAAAATAGTGCCTGACACTAATTAACAATAAGGAAATTGTTAAATTGATTGAATAAATGAATCCTTTGAAAATTGTGGAGGCAGCATAGACAAGTGGATAAAATCATGCTCCTTGATAGCAGACAGGTCTGAGATAGAGTTCTAGTTTGGCCCCATTCCCAGGGGTGAGCAAGTTCCTTAATCCATTTGAGCCTCAGTATCCTCACCTATAGAATAAGGTAAATAATAGGACCTACCTCATGGGGGTTTTGTGATAACTAAAGGAGGTAATGCATACAAAGCCTTCAGAATACAGCATACCCATTGTAAGCTCTCAAAACTGTTAGATGATGATGATTATAATGCTGAACAGATCCCTTGAAAAAGGTAATTATAAAAATTACATTTCAAAATTATTTTTCTAAACCATTGGGTTAAAATACTGGAGAAAATACAATTAGACAGTGATTATCTCTTCAACCTGCTGCAGGAATATTTTCTCTAATTGCAATGAAGATTTCATTAGCTGGGTCTGCAACATACAGTCCAGGACACAAAAAGCCTACTTGACAAATTACCTCCTGTACTCACTGGGCATGGAGCCTTCCATCTGAGCAACTGGGGCTTTAAGGCATGTAGCTATTACCTGTAGCAGACTGCAATGGCAGGTGTAATTTGGTAAACTAGGGAGGTTGGAGAACTGATTTTAAAGCTAGGTGATACAGAATTAAGAGTATGGAAAGAAGGCTTGCCTTTGGGTCCTTGTCACTCCATCTGCTGGCCATGGCATCCTAAACAGATCACCCATCAATCCATCCATGTATCCATCCATCCATCCATATATCCATTCATTCATGTATCCATCCATCCATCCATCCATCCATCCATCCATCCATCCATCCAACATTTACTATGCATTTACTATATGACGATGCTGTGCTAGACCCTGGAGATAGAGATGAGCCATTTCAGCCCTCAAGGAGCACCCCCTTTTGTGAAAAAGAGAAAAAACAACAATTTCATATTTAAGAAGTAAGCAGTGGCAACAAGTCCAATGTTGCTGGGGCTTAGTCCTGTGCTGGGAAATGGGAAGTCAGGGGAAACTTGTTGGAGAAGTTGATGATAACTGAGTCAGTCAGGAAGACAGAGCAGGGATAAAATGCCAGACAGAGCAAACAACACATAAATAGAGATGAAGTCTTGAGTGCCATGCTTTTTGTATTTTTATGATTTCTGTTGATTTTGCTGTTTAAAGTGACCCCCAAATAGAGGCTGAAGTGCTGCCTAGTGTTCCTAAATACAAGAAGGCTGTGATGTGCCTTATGGAAAAAATATGCATGTTAAATATGTTTCGTGAAAGCATGAGTTATATTGTTGTTGACCATGAGTTTAATGTTAATGAATTAACAATATATATTAAATAAGTTGCCTTTAAACAAAAACACACATAAGATTAGGTTATGTATTGATAGACTGAGAAAAATTTTGTGACTAGAGGCTCACAGGAGCCTAATTCTGTATATCCTGTAGGTGCAAATTTTCATAATTCTGTGTTCATAGTGATTTTATAGAATGGAAGTACTGTGAATAATGAGAATCACCTATATCTGTTATCTTCCACAAGACATAAACCAAGTCCCTTTCCTCAATTTCTTTCCCTGGAGAGAAGCTCTCACGTGTGAGGCAGTGTATAATTGGGTAGCGATGTTTTCCCAGATTCCCTGAAGGTCTAGGTGAACGAAACCACACATGTATTTCTTGCCTTTTAAATATGGGCCTCATCCTTGTTTCTCTAAGCCTCCCTCTATGTTGCCCCCTTGTCTACTTCCCACTAGACAAGGTTTATAGTGTTCTGCACAAGTATTGAGACTCTATGACACCAGGGAGTTTTGCCTCCTAAGATTGCCACCTCCACATCCCTACTCTCCATTCCTGATCTACTTTGCTCCATGCTCCAAGTAAGTTAGAATGAGAGGTTCTCACTATATGTGTGGGAGCACGTGCCTGTCCTCTGCTTCACAAGGCCCATCTACATTAGAGTATGTATTTGAATGTCCTTCTATGGACATTAGGCTCATTTTATAAAGCACCTCCATTCCCTTTGCCCCATTCCCTTTAGGGGATGCCTAGCTGGTTCTTCCTGATGTCTAGCTGCTTCTCTCTACTGGCTGAGTCTGGTGTCTTTACAGGCACAGCATGGGAGCTGGGCAGCCTGTAGGTAGTTTTGGAAAAGGCATCATTTGATTGGTAAGAGGACATTATTCAGAAAGAACAAATTGGGAGAGAGTGGGCACACAGGGATGGAAGTTCTCACTTTGGGCTGCAGGTTTCAGGTGAAACTTGTCAAGCTGATTCTAAAATTAACATGATTTATTAGAGGGCCAATATTAGCAAAGACAAGTTTGAAAAAAAAAAAAAAAGGAGGAGAACTTGCTGCATCACCTATCAGGACTTATCATAAAGCTCTAGAAACTAAAGTGGTGAGGAATTGTCACAGAAATTGACAACTAAGGGAACAGAATAGTGAGCCCCAAACAGCCAGGCATCTACTGGAATTTGACACTTGCTAGAGGTGGCATTAAAAATCAGTGGAAAAAGGACAGGCTATTCAACAAGTGAAATGAGACAATTAGTACACATGGGGAAAAAATAATACATAAAAATCACATTATGGGCCTTAGTATAGGAAATTAGACCTTCCCACCTAAAATCCCATATGTCATAATGTAAATAATAAAAACATTTTCAGCTTTCTCAAAATTTAAAAGTTATATGTGTAAAATAAAGTCTGAGAAAAAGCTGCAGACAGGGAGATAATTTTGCAATGCATATGAACAACCAAAGATCTGTAACTCAAATACAAAAAACTGCTGCAAATCTATGAGAAAAGCCAAACAACCTAATATAATGAGCAAGAAAAATGAACAAGTAATTCCCAGGAGAGGAATACACCATCACCCTCCACAAAAATGAAAAGATGCCCAAGCTCCCCAATCACCCAAGAAGTTAGAATTAAAACAATAATCTAATACCATTTCCCTCCCATCAGACTGGCAAGCATTTAAAAGTCCGACGATACCAAGTGACACTCTGATGCAAGGGTAACAGGAGTGTCTATGAATAATACAACTTCAAAGAGAAATTTGGCAATCCCGGTAAACTTGGAGCTGCAGATACCTTTTGGCTTCACAGTTCCATCTCTAGGTATACGTCTCAGAGAAACTCACACACATGCTCATGGAGAGATGCAAAAACATATTAACAGCAGCACAGTTTGTGACATCACAAATATTGGAAATGACCTACATTTTCATCAAAAGGGAAGAATAACTAAACTGTAGTATGTTTATATAATGGGATGCGATTAAGATGAATGAAACAAATTGACACATATCACTATGGAAAAAATCTATAAACCATCAACAGTAGAGTTTCATAGTTCAGGTTCCCAGACAGACTCTGATACTCTGGTGAGATTTGCAAGAGTTTTTTGGGAAGTACTCTTGGCAACAACACTTGTCTGGGGTGAGGGAGGCAGGATTGTTTGGACACAGGAAAAGCTGAACAGAGGCCATTGCCAATCCCATGAGCATCTCTGGAGCTGGCATGTCTCTACTGAGTTGTCCTATTGAGGCAAGGACTCCAGGTATTTGTACTCTTATAGTTACCAGTCATTGGATAACTAATCATTGGATACCAGCTTCTTTCTGTAGAGGTACAAGACTCAGCTGCCTTGGCAGCTGGAGAGACTGGCCCCCTGACCCTGAAGGACAATCTGGCCATGCACCTCAGTATCCACCACAGAGAGAAAATCAGGCAACGCATCAAGAAGATACATTACTAAGAGGGTTAAGATATTAATAGAGGGTTTCAGGTAGGCTACAGGGGAACTGCTCTTGACAGAAGATAGAGCACGTACAACACACCCGTCTATGGGAAAGCATGTAGGTGACCTGCTGCCATTGAATGTTTCAATCTTGTTGTCTTTAAGGGGCTCTTTATGTATTATGGATTTTAATTGTTTAATTTTTTTTACCATGAAAGGAAAAATATTTTTCCCTTGTGGCTTCTGATTTTTGTGCATTGCTTGAAAGGCAAGTATAAGAATATTTTCCAGTATATTCTTAAGTGATATATTTCTACTCACAACATAGGCCCAACTTCATGGTGAAGGCCAAGACAGCTATTAGAGCCCCCTGTCTGTTGTTATCTGATCTAAGACACCCTTCCCTTCCCCAGAGAACCTAAATCAGGAACGATTCCTCCTTCAGGTACTCTACTGTCCTCTGTCTATAGAGGGTACGCCTTCCACCTAGCAGGACCTTCGCATGCAGCTGCCTCCTTTGGACTGTGTGGATCGACTCTCCACCTGTATTCCAGGTCCTTCCTCTAGCTGGAATGGTTAGAAAACTAACCATTTCAAGTCCCAGAATATCAGAGTTCTGCATGCTGATTGGGTTCTGCCATTTAGATGTTCAGGAGATGTAAAAGGGCAGCGAGGGGGACGCTAGCAAGTGGGACTGTGGAGATGTGAATTTTCTGGAGAACTGCTTTGTAGGGCCCCTTCATTCACTGGTGGCAAGGGCTGCTTGCTTGGCTTCCTGATCCCTGGGTGGTCAGAGCCACAGCTTCCCAGTGTTCAGAGGCAGTAGAAATAGTAGTGGTCACTGCAGCAGTGGTAAATTCTTAATTCTAGCAGGCCCTAATGGTGGCCTCAGAGGTTCTAGTTCCCTCAGTTGGACAGTAAGAATCATCTGGTGGTCATTTCTGGCAGTCTTGAGTAGAACCCAGAGCTGCACCCCTTTCCAACAGTTTTATAAGCATCCAATTTCCTGTGTTAAATCCCCTCTTATATAAAATATTTACATGGTTTCTATTTCCCACACTGAAACTTTGCTGATCCAAATAAGAAGAGTGGCCGGGTGCGGTGGCTCATGCCTGTAATCCCAGAACTTTGGGAGGCCAAGGCAGGCAGATCACTTGAGGTCAGGAATTCAAGACCAGCCTGGCCAACATGGCAAAACCCTGAATCTACTAAAAATACAAAAATTAGCCAGGCATGGTGGCACTGGCCTGTAATTCCAGCTACTTGGGAGGCTGAGGCATGAGAATTGCTTGAATCCAGGAGGCAGAGGTTACAGTGAACCGAGATCACGCCACTGCCCTCCAGCCTGGGTGACAGAGTAAGACTCTATCTCTGAAAAATAATAAATAAATAAATAAATATATAAATAAGAATATAAACAACACCACTAGTAATACTAATAATAAATGCAACACTAATAGTAGCTAAAATTTATTGAGTACTTGCTCCATTCCAGGCACTGTTCTATATATTTCCATGTATGAACTCATTTAATCCTTGCCACAACCTTGCAAGTTAGGTACTATGAGTGACCCCGTATACATATGAAGAAACTGAGAAACTGAAAGATTTCCCAAGGTCACACATCTAGCAGTCGCAGAGGTGGATTAAACCTGGGCAATCCTGACGTAAATACCATAAGAATAACAATGGCCAAGAAGGTGTCTTTCTTACATGTCTTCTCTGTTTCTCCCACTAGACTCAGGACTCCCTAGTCCCTCATCACTTTAACATTATAAAAGTGCTTTATTAATTATTCATACAGAACCAATATAGGTGGGACACGGTGGCTCACACCTGTAATCCCAGCACTCTGAAAGGCCGAGACAGGAAGATCGCTTCAGCCCAGGAGTTCAAGACCAGCCTGGGCAACATGGCAAAACCCCATCTCTACAGAAAGTGCAAAAATTAGTCAGGCACAGTGGCATATGCCTGTAGTCCCAGCTACTTGGAGGGCTAAGGCAGGAGGATCCCTTGAGCCCAGGAGGTTGAGGCTGCAGTGAGCCGTGATTGTGCCACTGTACTCCAACCTGAGTGACAGAGGGAGACCCTGTCTCAAAAAACAAAACAAAACAAAACAAATCTGATTAGAGAAAATGCAATCATATTTATTATGGCTGATATTCAAACTCTTCTCGGAATCTACATTGCAAAACCAGCTCAGCAAGCTCTAGACTATGCCTTCCCTAAATCAGATCTAAATCAGTGACAGAAAACTGTATCTATTGACATAAGGAAGAAATCATCAGGCTTTTATGTGCTCCAGAGAGCTCCAGAAAGACAGGTCAGATCTGGGCTTAACCTTCAGGTTGAAATTCATTTAGGAGTAATTCTGGAGCAGTCGTCTCCAGTAAGAAATGTTTCCTTCTCTTACCCCTGAGTCATCAGCCCAGGTCTTCCAGGGTGAAGTGAAGATGATGTTGGCTATTCTAACTGCCTTTGTTGATCATGAATGTGCCTGGATAAAGCAGGACTTTGGCTCTGGATGCTCAGGGCTCTGGAGAAACTTGACAAGGCCTGTTAGAGAGGATTGGCAACAGGTCACAGGGAAGAGCTTGGGTTCTGGCTTAGATTTCAGGTCCTGGTGGGAGGCCCCAGGGGCAGGAAACAACATGTGGCCTTAGAGATGTGTCTGGTAGACAGGTGCTAGAATTGGGGTTTAGGTGGGGCCTTATCCACCAGATGGTTATTAGGATTGGGGTGGGAGTTCTAGAACAGTCCCCAACCTTTTTGGCACTAAGGACTGGTTTCGTGGAAGATCATTTTTCCATGGACCGGGGATTAGGGGACAGTTTTGGGTTGAAACTGTTCTACCTTAGATCATCAGGCATTAGATTCTCATAAGGAGTGCACAACCTTGCATGCACACTTCACAATGCGCTCCTGAGAATCTGATGCCACCACTGATGTGATAGGAGGTGGAACTCAGGCGGTAATGCTCACCGCTGCTCACTTCCTGCTGTGTAGCCCAGCTCCTAACAGGCCATGGACTGGTACCAGTCCACGGCCTGGGGTTTGGGAGAACCCCTGTTTTAGAGGAATCTGTGGCTGGGATGACTAGATACTAAAGACTCCAGAGCCCAAGATGTTCTATGTCTCACTCCTTCCCTACTAAAGTCAAAATGGATCCCAGAATATCCAGAAGGGCTGAGTCTGAGTAGGAGGGTGAAAGGTGCCAAGTGGTTCCAGTTTTCAAGGCCAGTGGGCATTTGGTCATTGGGTCAGGCCCTCAGTTATACTGCATGCCCACTTGGACACTCTGGAAAGTTGGTCTTTCCCCAAGTGCCCTGTGGTCATGGCTTGAAGACGAATCCCTTCCCCCAAGAGCAGAGCAACTTCCACTCTGGCTGATCACCCCCTGGCCTGTTTCTGGAATCTGACTCCACATCTCTGCTAACAGCACCTCATCCCCCATCTCTCTCAGTCTTGTCAATTCCTGCCTGGCCGTCGCTCCTGCTTGCAGGCAGGATCCAGGGTCTTTCCAGTCCACCTCCAAAATCTCTATCTGTCTCCCTCTCATTGCTTTTTCTTTTCTGATTATAAAAATAATGTGGCCAGGCACAGTGGCTGATGCCTATAATCTCAACACTTTGGGAGGCTGAGGCAAGATGATCACTTTAGGAATTCAAGACCAGTCTGGGCCACATAGTGACATCCTGTCCTACAAAAAAATTAAAAATTAGCCAGGAATGGTGGTGCACGCCTTTAGTCGCTGCTACTTGGGAGGTTGAGGTGGGAGGACCGCTTGAGCCCAGGAGTTCAAGGCTGTGGTGAACTATGGTGACACCACTGCACTGCAGCCTGGGCAACAGAGTGAGACCCTGTCTCTTAAAAAATAATAATAATATATGCTAATCAAAGGGAATGTAGAAACTATAGAAAAGCATGCTGGATTTGGGTTAACGGATTGGTCACGCACAATGAAATTCCATGCCCTCCTGAAACATCACTCAAGCACAGCAAGGTAGTAGGGGGGCTTTGTTTTGAGAGACATGACAATAATGAATCAATGCATGGGGTCTGACTTAGCAGGTCTGGAGAGTGGGAGAAGCAGACCCTCAAGAAGTGACCTGATTTACCTTGTGGAACCCCCAAAGCTCAAGAATTTGTAGCACCAGGGACATCTGGAATTGGGGATGCCAGTGGGGCTAGGATGATGACAGCTGGTAGAAGGTGGGTTGCGGGTTTAAGGCTAGGCACGGTGGCTCACGCCTGTGATACAGCACTTTGGGAGGCTGCCAGGGGAGGATCACTTGAGGTCAGGAGTTGGAGACCAGCCTGGCCAACATGGTGAAACCCCATCTCTACTAAAAATAGAAAAATTAGCCAGGCGTGGTGGTGAATGCCTGTAATCCCAGCTACTCGGGAGGCTGAGGCAGGAGAATCACTTGAACCTGGGAGGCGGAGGTTGCAGTGAGCCGAAATCACACCACTGCACTCCAGCCTGGGTGGCACAGTGAGACTGTCTCAAACACACACACATACACACACACACACACACACACACAGAGAAAGTGGGTTTAAGATGTAGTTATCCCTTAGTGGCTTCCTGCTTCCTTAGCAGGCTACTGACCATCTCACCCCCAAGAGGGTAGTCGCTGCCTGGTCAGTCTCTGGAGAAAGTGAAGCAGAACCTTTCTGGAGTTGGGGAAAATTGGAGGATTAGGTGAAAGTTTACATGCTCAATTTTGAGGTGTCTATATCTTTTCTCCTACTTGGCTCCCCAGGGATCTGGAAGCCAAGCTTAAAACTTGGGTGAGAGATTGGGCAGACACTGGAAATAAACAGGGCCAACCATAAGGGCCACTGTACTTCCCAGTGCCTCCTCCCTTCAGCCAAATCGGCTCTGCTTGGTTCCTTCCTTCCTTCCCTCTCTCCCTCCGTCTCTCTCTCTCTCTTTCTAGATGTAATTCATAGATCATCAAGTTCACCATTTTTAAGTGTGGTTTTTAGTATCCGGAGTGGTTTTTAGTATATTCAGAAGGTTGTACAACCGTCACCATCACCACTAATTCCAGAACATGTCATCACCCCAAAAAGACATCCTGTATCCATTAGCAGTCACTCCCCAATCCCTTCTTCCCACCTGAGACTCCGGCAACTTCTAATCTACTTTTTCTATCTATGATTTGCTTATTCTGGACATTTTCTAGAAATGGAATAATACAATATGTGGTCATTTATGTCTGACTTCTTCACTGAGCATAATGTTTTCAAGGCTCATTAATGTTGTAATATATGTCAGTGCTTTATTTCTCTTTGTGGCTGAATAATAATTCCATTGTATGGATAGACCATGTTTAATTTATCCATTTATCAGTTGATATCCAGTTGGGTTTTTTCTATTTTTTGGTTATTACTTGTTTTATATGCTTGGTTTTAATGCAAGATTTGTTTTCAACAGCGATTTCTAACTAAATAAAAGTCTGAATACTACTGGCTTAGAGAAACCTTTTCATTTTAGGATTTGAAGATGTTGGCTGTTGATTGCCTGAATCTCTTTCCATGAGGAACATGAATGCACCCCTCTCTAAAATAGCATTGGACACCCTGGGGGACCTGAGCCCATGTCCACATCACCTTCTGTGGCCCCCGACTCCTAGCCACACACGATGCACACCAGCCTCATGGAAATCTACACTTCTTGGCACTGTGCCACCGCTTCCGGGGCACCTTCTGCCTAGAGCGCCTTTTCTCTCTTCTCTTCCTGTCCAGATCTGGCTATTTCACCAAGAAAGCTTTTGACCAGAAATCCAGGGCTCCTATTGTACAGCCCTGTCTCTCTACAAAACCAGAAGGAACTTCATGCCACATAGAGCCCTGCAGGTCCCACAGCTTGTCCCAGGTCCCTGGATCAGGAGGGAGGGCTCTTGAACGCGTAAACCCCAGCGGCATGGCAAAATTCTTTCCTTCTCCTTTTGCAGCAACAAAAGGCCCCCAAGCCCTCCAAATGTCTGCTTTTTAGCGTTGCTATTTTGGTTCTATTGTTGTTCTCCCTCCTAAGGAGGAGATGGTAACTAACTGCATTCTGGGTCTGCCCAGAGTATGATATATCGTCCTCCACTGGGCCCTGGGCAGAGAAGCTGGGCTGCATTGATTTCCTGGGTGAAACGGAAGTGCAATTCACAGGCATCTTTCAAAGTGGAGAAAGGTCCTGGGTGTGGGCTGGAGCTGGACCTGTCTCTCCTGGCTCCCCTCAGCCAGGGCTGTGGATGATGCACCTAGTCCTGTTTGTGTGACAGAAAAATCACTTGCCCAGAAAATGCAGAACCCATCCCACTGCTGGACCTCAAATCCAGCATGACTAAGGCACCTTAGTCATCTTTAAATGGATTCTACCCTTTTGCCTGTTTTTTCTGTTGTTTTGTTTTTTTTTTCATTTTGTTTTCCATGTATGAACCCCACAGAAGAGAACACAAGGTGATGGATGAAAATGTTTGAGCAGTTGCTACCCAACTCGTAGTGATAAAAATACTCAGGATATAAAGTGGTAACACCGCTGACGCCTCATAATTACCCAAGTTATGTTGCACTTTTGATTAGAAAATGCAATTATGTTTATAGTGTTATAATCTCACCTGCCTTTGTGTTTTTGAGAAAATTGCAAGAGAATACCTCTCCTGGAGTAGGCTGCCCTTGCTAATCAGTTGATTCATGTCTCTTGAAGTGCTCATTGCACTTAAGATAATGAAGAGATGCGGCTTCTCCGGGGCTCTCAGCTCCCACCTAGACTCTGGGGCTTGTTTTTTAGAACAAACAGCTTTGTCTCAGTTATTTTCTACTCCTCACAGGAAATCCAGCAACTGATTGTCATAGAACTGATTTTTCCCCAAGAATCCGCCTTCCATTCTTTCTTTTTGGTTTCTTTCACTTATTCAATTATGTATCCATTCATCAAGCTGCCATCAATTAAGTGCCTTCCTAATCTATGCTAGGTATTATACTAGGCATTGGGGATATGAAGTGTGAGAAGGCAGGGTCCAAGCCCTTCAGAAGCTCCATCTCATAGAAGTAGTAGGAAAGAAAAGAGACAAGCAGAAGGCAGTGTGACTGGGGCCGAGATAAGAACAGGGTGTGAGAGGGGCCCAGTCAACCCCATCTGGAGTGAATGAAGACTCAAGGCAGGCAGGCTTCCAGGTGGAAGTGATGTTTGAGCTGAATTTTGAAGAAGGTTGGGACCAGGAAGGGTGTCGTTCAAGCATGGGGAAAGGGGTGAGCCTGCAGGGGTGAAGCTGCCCATTTTGGATTTGTCTAATCCAAGATGGGCAGTTGAAATGGGTTGAGTGGCTAGGGCAAAAAGCACAGGCAGGAGTGTGTGCGTGCGTGTGTGTGTATTTGAAGGCAGGAGCGGCAGGAGGTTAGGCTAGAGAGGGGTGCATCGTAAGTAAGGGTCTTCTGCGCTTCCGCGTAAGGAGTGGTGCAGAAAACTCGCCAAGCCATTAAAAAGCTTTTAGCAGCTGGGCACGGTGGCTCACACCTGTAATCCCAGCACTCTGGGAGTCCAAGGCGGGTGGATCACGAGGTCAGGGGTTCAAGACCAGCCTGGCCAACATGGTAAAACCCCATCTCTACTCAAAATACAAAAATTAACTGGGCATGGTGGCACACGGCTGTAATCCCTGCTACTTAGGAGGCTGAAGCAGGAGAATGGCTTGAACCCGGGAGGCGGAGGTTGTGGTGAGCCAAGATCACACTACTGCACTCCAGCCTGGGTAATAGAGTAAGACTCCATCTCAAAAACAAAAAACTTTAAGCACAGAAATGATGTGCTCAGATTTATGCTTCGTGAAGAAAAAAAAAAAATCCCTCTGGCTTCAGTGTAGAGGATGGAGGGGGACCTGTTGGAAGCAGGAAGATTAATTACCTGTGACAATGCAAGAGGCTCTTATGAAATAGAGAATAGAGAACCATGTCAGAGCAAAATTTCTATCCATAAGGTCCATTCCTTCTGTTGTCTGGGTAACAAAGACAATCCCTTGGTATCATCTACCATCTTTGGGTAAAGCATGACACAGGACCAACGAGCACAGGATTTCTTTTGTTGCTCAGAGAAGGCAAGAATTGCCATGAGGCGTGATCCAAGATCACAGGATAAGGAATGCACACACTTTGACTTCCCAATCTGGCTTTGACTGGGTCTGTGACTTGGACTTGGGTATCAGTTCTCCCATCTCAAAGTGAGGAGACTAAACTAAATTGTTCCTTAAGTTTCTTCCAGCTCTGAAATCAATAACGTAATAGCTTAATGAGCTGGCTTTAGAATTATATATGAATCTGAATTCTCTCTGCCACTTCTGGCTGCATGACGTTGGGCAAGTGACTTAAACACTCTATGGCTAAGTTTAAAATGGGGGTAGTAAGATTATTCTTGCAAGGCTGTTGTGGAAACTAAATGTGACACTGTTATGTAAAGCATTTTTAGCACTGTATCTATGTATAATAGATGGCTGTTACTATTATAAACAAAAGTGAAGATAGTTAACCTGGATACTATGAAACAAGGAAACTCATCCCTAGATCATACTATGTCAAGGAACTAGAAAAGTGAATGTATTAGTGCTTACAAATTCAGCTACACGTGCAGTCTTTTCTGCCTCTTAGGCTAGCCAACAGTACTGGGCTGAGATGGTAGTGCTGACACACTGTGACAGAGCACCCTCTAGTGGCCGTAAACATTAACATTTTCATTACAATTATTGAAGAACATGGCTTTGTGGACATGCACGCAAACATCGAGGATTTGGGTTTGTTACTCTTAGATAATGCCAATAAAGCGAATAAAGTCTCACTAATTATAGCACTTCCAATAGTAATTTCTTAGTCAACTGTTCCACAAAAATCATGTTCTGGGCATTGATAAGACCTTGCAGTTCTAAAAGAGACAACTACATTTTAAATTTAAATGTATTAACATTTGAATCTCACATAAAATACTAAGTAGTTCTTTATGAGATTGAAAAGTAATGTGACCACTCAAAAGGATGGTGCAGTAGCACTTGGGTTAGGTGGCAGAGCTGGGGTCTTTCTAGGGGCGATCTTGCTACAAACTTGGCTGTGACTTTGGGCAGCTTGCTTCATTTTGGGGAACCTGTTTCTTATTAAAATATAGAACTGTAAGCCTGAACAATCCTTTTTCCAGCTTTAAAATTCTCTGAATTAAGGGGGACAGGTTATCCATTTTAATATAGAGCTCTGGTTTCAAAGAAATTTGATGTCAACTTTTCTTTATGAACATGGGGTCTCAAGTACAGTAGTTTAAAGGCCATGCAAAGACAAGTTTATACTATTTTAGAAAATCAATCCAAGCCATCTGTAGCAGAGATAGCTAGTCACTAACAAAGATTCATATTTCCTTTCCATAGTGTAGAATTTTGCAGAAGTACCTGTCCAATCAGGACTCCATTTAGCGGCTCCCTTTGCATTCAGGTGGGACCGTATGTTTAGTTCTTCCCAAAGGAATAGCAAAAACCATGTGTATTTCCAAGTAGTTAAGTACCAGGTGCGTAACCCTCCACTCCTCCTCGTTCCCCTTGTCCTCCAAGGGATAACACTAATGTGAAAGGAATCTATCGAAGATGAGCTGCCCAGGAGGGCCACCCAATCAGAAATACCTGCATTGGATTTACTATTTCTTGTACTTTGCCACCTAAATTATTATCATTTAGGTGCCTGAGTTCAAACTGGTTCTATAACAAGACAGAATATGCCTGTACTACTCTAAGGAAAATTAGCTTATAGGAATAAAAATTTTTCTGCAGATACTAACAAAATTTAAAGGGTGCATAGTTGATCTAGCAACTAAGGTTCTATGACTCTTCTGAGAAGTATTAACTGTGTAAAAGAAAAAATATATTTTTAATAGAAAAATGGAAACAACCTGAAGTTCAACTGAAAACAGATCAAATAAATTAAGACAAATATCTACTGCAGAATACTATGTACTTACTGTAAAGGATGAATAGACTTTAGGCACCAACATGGAAAAATGTCCTCAATGAGAATTATAGAAGTTAAAGATATACAGTATGATTCTGTTGGGTTTTTAAAAAAAATTTATAGGTTTTGCATAAAGACTGGAAAGTTGAAGATCAATAAATGATGGAATACTGCTTTTAAGGTAGATTTTCACTTCCTTTACACCTTCTACAGCCTTTAGTTGACAGAATGTGTATTGCTTTCATAATGAACATCTTCATATACTCTACCCTTTAACCAAAACTCTCGCCATTCTCACTCCTTACCTCCACACCTATGCTAAACACTTCTCTCTGGAGCATCCTCCCACAAATGCTATTTAACCAAATCTGATTAGGCGGCTTCTCTTCCCCAGAAACTGATCTCACTGCTCATATTCCAGAGAATTTTCTCTCATTTGTTTAACCATCCATTACCCTGGAAGTCTTTTTGCATCTCAGTGTCTCAGCTATTCATGTTGGGCTTTATCTGTTTTCCCACTTACAAGGCTTCTTTTGGGAAGAAATTAAGATTTCCTCATCTTTGCTTCCCCTACAGTGTTCTATATAACAGATGCTCAACAAATCTTTCTTTGATAAATTAAAATGTGGCATTTTTTTTGCAATTCAATGTGTATATTGCTAATAATTTAGAAAGAATCCAAATGATCACTTTATTTTCAAAATTTTATTTTTATGGAATTTTCAGCATGTTTAAACTTAATTTTTAGAACAAAATCCAAAAGCTTAAAATCAGATATCTTATAATGTGTCACAATTAAGTATGGAGAGTTCTGTCATTTTTGAGGAAAATCTTTCATAATTCTTAAAATGCAGATATTTACAATATTTTTAAATACAGACATATACAACATGGCATATTTAAATGTACAAAATAGTTGAAATTATATTTTATTAAAGAACATTCCAAAATTGAAACTAATTTTTAAAAGTCCACAAACACTGATAGCATTTGGAAAAAAATAGCAACAAGTTTATCAATAACCATGCCGTATGTTTAGTAACTAACTTACTTATACACAACACATAATTTACATGTCAAATCCACAAATCTAAAGATATATGACTAATCTATTTAACTCACGCTAGAATCTAAATACTATTTTATAATTCATAGGTTTAAACACATGTTTCACAGTAATCTATGAAACAGGAATATAAACTATGAAAACATATTTAACTGACCTCTTAAGAGACGAGGAAATGTCAAAAATAGCAAATCAGGCATTTTTTCCCCTGAAATTAAAGTTCTTATGAATACCTTCATAAACACCAAAGGAAGAAAACAAAAACAACTCAGATACTATAACTTAATTCTCAGAACTTAATTCTCAAAAAAACGTCTCAAACTTCTGTTTAGAGCTCTTGGCATAATCACAGCTCCCCTGGGATATTTTTATTTTTTCCTGATTTAGTGGAGACAACTATTTATTCCCTCCCTTGTTCCAGGAAAAATGTAAGGTGGCTTAGAAGATAGACTCAGAATACACTAGAAAGTATAATTATAGGTTAAATAAAAAAGAAAATAGAGAAAGCAGAATTTGGGGGAATAGCACATGAAGCCATTTAAGAAAAGGTCAGGAAATATATCCTAAAGTATATTACATTATTCTCCCACAGTGATTTTTCTGGAAATATTGCAAAATACATTAATTTGTAAGAAAACTAATATTAAAGTACTGGTAAACTAGAGATGCTGACCAAATTGGTTAAATTATTTATTTACCCTGATGAAGCAGATGATTATAAAAATGTGTGTGCTTTTCTTTGTGCTTGGATAAAAGAAGTTTTCCTAAATACCATATATTGGTAGAGTATAGGTGAAAAAAAAATAAAATTTGGGCACCCTTACTGAATTTCTACTGAGAATTCCATCAACTGCTGTCTGCTGACTTGCGACTGGATGGCTTCAACTCAGGTGCTCATGTGTTACATGGCTGTTTTGTGAGCACAAAACAGAGCAACATCAATTCCAGGGCATCCTGACTATTGGTTCCTCCAGCTCACCTCATCAGGACCCAGCAAGAGAAATGGGAGGAAGGTAATGCAGAGGAGACCTGCTCAGGTTGGCATGTTGAAGCCACAGTCTCCTCTGTTGGGTTGAGAGCTGCAGAGGTTCTGACTGCTTACAGTCTGCATGTCACAGACCTCAACCCCACTCCTAGGGGCAGGGAAGGAATGGTATGGACAGAAGACTGGGAGCAGCATTAAATAGCTTCATGGAAACATGCATGGTCTGTCCATCTCTATTTTACAGGCCTAGCTTTCAACAAATAATAGAAAGAAGGGTCTTGTATCTATATGCTGAGAAGTAAGAATGCAGGGAGTGATGATGAAGGAAAGGGTTTGTGGGAAATGGAGAGGAAAGAAAGGTAGTAGGATGTTTCCCTTTCAAGTGTGGCACGAGTTTCAAAACTACAGATTAGGGACTGACCAGAACAAAAATATCTGAAGACTAAAACAAACCACTGCCTCCTATCTTTTTTGAGGATGAATGGTCCCAAGTAATCCTTGTGAGTTTTGGTTAGGTTGGGAAGGAAGTAAGTTCAAATCTATAGATCTATAACCGTGGAAACTGCAGTGCTCTTGGATGGAGTGGCAAAGGCTTCTCCAAGGACTGTGGTGGTGGGAGAAGGGGACAGAATAATGACTGCTATTTTTCCAATGATGCCCTTCAGAATACAGGCAATGCCGACTTATCCATTAGGCACAGTACCTAAGGCCCACAGTTTTTTAGAAGCCCACAAAAATGTTTTAATTTTTTTTAGCCTCATAAGAAAAAACTGAACTTCTAAACAAAATGTTTTAATCTAAAATATTAATACATTCATTTCATACAGATACAATTGTAAAATATCACTTTTAATTTTGTATGGAAGAAGGGGTCTAAGATGGCAAAACTATCTAGGGCCCACAAGAATCATAATGCAGCTCTGAATACAGGGTCAAACAAACTGTAACTGAAGCAATATAACTTGAACTGGAAACTGAAGATAATTTAAAAGGATTAAAGAAGAATGGTCAAGGCTAAAATAATGGAGATGGAGAGTCTGAGCTTACTGATCCTGTTCCACCGGTTTTTCTTTTCTTGAATGTTACTTTGGAATTAGATTAAGTCTAACATTGGGGAAGCGCTAGTGTCGATTTCCATTAGCCAAGCCAGAAAAAAAAAAAAAATTAGGTCATTATTTTATAGTCATTGTGCAATAACAAAGACAGAATCAGGATGAAGACACCTGCATGTCTTTAAGTCCTTTAGTCCTTTCTCCACTTCTGTAAACATTATTAAAGGCAGGTGTTCCTTTGAGACTCTGCCTCCTGAACTTCCTGTATCATAGGCCCCCTCAGTTCTAGACTTCCTCTGTGCTTCTACAAGGCCCTGGGGCTCCATTATCCTCAGTAGTAGCCCAAGGCTGGTAGTGCCAGCAATGTGGGTACCTGTGGTTGCAAAACTGTTTTAAGAATATGACAAAAGAAAAAGGAAGCAGGGAAAATGATAGAGGAAGAGAGAAAGAAGTAACCAAGTTTAACATACTAAAATTATACTGTCAAAAAAATGGGGAAGGATTTATATACTAATTGTGTTTTTTAAAATAGTAGCACTGAGGTATTTGTACTTCACACTTCTCTGTATTTTAAAATATACTTTATAAGACAAATGTACTCTATAGTCAGAAAATACTAAGTATTATTTTGAAAACTGTGCTCTCAAGGCCCCAAACTCTTGACAAGTATCATCCTTGAGATCCTCGCAATATGGCTTAGATTAGCAAATATGGTTAAACATTGGCACACAGGGCAGGGAGACTCAGATTTGAGAGCAGAACTTTTAACAATTTCCATTACTTTCCATCACCCAAATTCATCAGTATTATAGGGAAATGTCAATCAAGAAAGCTAGTATAAAACACTTTTTTTTAGTATTTGTTCCCCAATATATCATGAGGAAACAGGTCAAAAGGAAGGTGAGTACGAAGGAATCAATCACTGCCTTTCACAGAATCACGCAACTTCGGAGCTTGGAAGGGAATACTAAGCCATAAAATTCAGGCCCTTGATTTACTGGTGAGGAGCATGGGGTCCACGTTATGTGTTTTGATTAAGGTCACACAGCAAAGTTGGTAACAGAGTTAGGGTAAGAGCTCAGGTTTCCTGACTTTTAGTATCGTTCCTCTTACACTCTCAGCCCTCAAACTAATTGTTTTATAAGCTACACTTCATTGTTTATCCTAAGTGCACACAGAGAAATGGAAAAATACTACCCTTTTTTTTTAAAATGTATGTTAATTTGGAAACTGTATTAACTCAAAATATAAACTTCACATGCGTAGTCCAACGATTAGAATGAACAATAAAATTTTAGTTCTGGAAGGACATTAAGAAGTTAAGTTACAGTTACACAAGAATTAAGGCTCAGGGAAAGTAAACTATATCTCCCCAAATCACAAAGTTGAGACAAGAACCAGGTCACCTAAAGCTGGCTCACTGCTTCTTCCAATACTCCTTATTCTTCATTGGCTATTGATTACAAACAAAGCAAAATATAGAATCAATCTGATTTAGATATAAGGAAACATTAGTAAGAATGTTTGGTGAATAGGTATAAATCAATTATCTGACTACTAAGAAATAAACTAAAATCTACTGAATTTCAATAAATGAGGCAGCATGACTGCTTATTTTAAAATTGGCTTAAATGCAGATCATAATTCTGAGTTTTGGTGTCATTTGAAGATGACGTAAAGCTTAACAAATGTAAAACAAAATTCTAATGTTTAAAATTCTCTAGATCAGGGGTTGGAGAATAATAGCCAACAGCCTATGTTTTATGAGGCCTGTGAGTTAACAATGGTTTTTATCGTTTTAAAGGGCTGTAAAAACACACACACACACACACACACACACACACACACACACACACACACAAAGAAGAATGTCTCATAGACATCATATGTGGCCTGAAAAGCCAAAATTATTTACAAACTGGCCCTTTATATTAAAAAAGTTCACTGACCTCCATTATAGATTCAGAAAGCATATGAAACTGGGCTGAATATGTAATATGTCCTGAAAGGCTTGTTTTAAAAATTAAATCTCTGATTTATTCCAGCTTTATTATCATTTGCCTCTTTCTCCTAGTAGTAGGCAGTAGAAAAAAAGTTTGAGTTATGATTACCTATGTTCCAGTTAAATGAGGTTTTATCACACCTACTAATGTAAGTGGACTCACAATTGAAGCTAATTATTTTACGTGTGTAAAATTGGTTAAAAATTTGCAGATAGCTGAGAAAATGGCATATCTTATGATACTGTTGCTATACAATGAAATGGAAGCTAGTGTCTATGATTAGAAACCGGTAATTTAGTTCTCTCCTTTGGGTTTTTCCTGTTTTTAAGACTTTCTTGTCATGCCTCTCCTGGCCTCCTGTTAGATTTATTAATCAGTAGTTCTAAACCATATTAATTATCTCAGTGACCACCCATCCATATCTCATTTATAGCCATAAACAAATCTCAGCAGAATATATGGAAAGAATGGAAGTGCTTTTAAATGAAATATGCGATACCACAATGGAACATAAATGACTAGTTCAGGGAAGAAATGACTTAGAGACATAGTCCAAATCCCAAGCTGAACACAACAGTAAAGCCGACCAGGTTGCTAAGTTTCACAGCCTACAGCATTGCTCAGTAAAGGACTAGAACACCGTGGTGGACCCTGGTTTGCAGAACACTCTGATAATCACTATATGAAAACAAATTTGTATCTCTTCCTTTTCACATGATTTATGTGGCAAAGTTTGGATTCTGTGAAACAGAGAAAAAATACCAAAGCTGTGCCAATGTTAGCTACAATCACTTCAAGGTTATAACTTTGAAAGTAAGATCTACTGTGTCAAGATTAAAATGTCTTAACTTTAAAATAATCACATTAACAATTCCTTTGTACAGTTCTCTTCGGTTACTCCATTCTCTTGGTTGCTTTTATAATTGGAAAGGAACAAATTTTCTATTTCAGTCAAGAATTCTTCAGCCATAAAGCAATTGGTCACTTTGCTCAGAGTCTTCCTCATACACTCCAAAAGCTAGTTGAAAAGAAAAGTTTTATATTTAAATACAGAAAAAGTATGAGGGTTTGCATTACTATCACTATTTCATCCCTTTCCAGACCTCACATTTCCTAATGCTCAAATGAGAAACACTCTCCTTAAAAATGGTTGAAGATTAACTTGTGTTTAATAGTCACAGAGCTGGAATGTAGGAAATTGCTGCTGAGGAACACTCAGCTTAGTACTTTTATGATTTTACATAAGGAGACAAACCTGAGATTGTTTATGTGATGCTTTCTACTTTGGACGTATTTGTGACTTTTCTCCATTTGTAGTTATACTTACAAAGCAAAATAATCCTGAGTATACACACACACAAAAATCTAGGTACATAAAAACATAGGATTCTGCATTTCAAAATGAGGATGCTAGCTGGAGTCTATTTCCTTGGAAATGTGCACATACTTTTTCAACAACACACAAAAAACTGCATATAACAGAAAGGAGTAAAACATACTAAAAAGAAACTTAATGTTTAAATTTTCTATCCCCAACTGCTATTTAAAAAGACAAATGTTGCAGATCTACTAGCCTTCAATCATTACAGAAGCAAAACCTAGACGTGAACTGACAGAATTCAAAACTCTTATTTCCTATTAGAAAGTTAAATAAAATGACTATTTAAATTTAATCGTTGGATTTATACCATCATTCTTAAAAATGACCAATTGTTAAGGCTAAAATGGAAACATGGCACTTCAAATTTAATAAAATAAGAAAAATGTTCTCCATTGTGTATAATAATAATCTGCTAAAATCAGCCGACACTGACAAATTTATTCTAAAATAGAATTTTTTCTATGTGCAAGCTTGGGCAACAAAACACGTTACTAATTGTCTCCTAGAAATTAATTTTCCAAAGGAAAAACTAATAAAAGAAATATACAGAAAATTATCCACAAAGTATTAGGCATCATGGGAAAACACATTGAGATGAATAGCTTCAGAATCTGTGAACAATGGAACCAATTAAAATGAAGACAGCTTACTTTCTGCAAACAAGTCAGGTCAGAATCCCGGCGAAAGATTTTATCCATGGGGACGCTGCTGTAGGAAGAAATATGAAAACAAACTGGTGAAACGAATACTATAAACCAATCAGTTTCATAATAAACTATCACGGATGCCATACATCACAATTTTATATTTAACTTGGGTTTTCTCTGAAACATAATTTAATGAGCAACACTGCAGATGTGCAACCATCTCAAACCACAGTACATACCTATGGGAGAGCCTGTATTTTTCTATTATCCATCTTGTCTTTTCAAATACTAATCCCCACTGAGGTTCTTCTAACATCTGCTGTACTTCAAATTTGTAAGGTAAGCCTAGAAAAGCATAAAGAAGCACATTTTCATCAACTATTTCTTAACTCTCCAATCTCCTTTTAATTATACTTAAAATTCCCTTCGGTGTTTTTACAACCATAGCTTTGCAGATCAGCTGAACAGCACTTTAAACATAGTGGGCATTCATTAAATATTTATTGCCTGATTGTACTTGGTCCACTAAGCATATTAATGCCAAGCTATTAATAATAATAATGAGTAAAAGTGCCATTTACATGACAATTCTACGCATGGCACTATGATGGGATGATCACGTAATTTATCACCTAAACCAAGAGACTTTTTGAATGAAAGAAGGTACTATTAATAATTATGCCTGAACCACAGGTTTAAAGTGGGATTATCCTAGACAAACTAAGACATATTGCCATCCTAGTGATAATTAAAAATCTATATATATACAGGTTATTAAGCTTACAACAATGCCGTAAGGCATTTTTTTTTTTTTAACAGGTGAGAAAACTGAAGCTGAGATACATTAAAAAACATATTTAGGCTAGCAAAGTGGCAGGACATAGATGTTAAAACCCAGCAGGTTTGCCTCACTTCTGAGCCCAAACTCATTCCGCCTCCCTAGAAGAGCTAATCTAAGACTAGACAAGAGGATAGGATGAACTCTGGGGAGGCAACAACTGCTTTGGGTCAAAGTTGTTATACTAAACTCTGGAGGAAAGAAAGAAGCCCAAGGGGTGAACATCATATATTCATCTAGAACGGAAAAAATACCAAACGATGAGTTATCTTAGCAATTTTTCACATATCCTTCAAGACCCCCATGCAAATGCATCTATAGCATTTTTTTAAAAGCTCAGCTGATTCACTAGCAAAGGCTGATACCATCATAGTAACACTTATAATGAATACTATGTGCCACCTAAAACTTAATGTGAAGTCACTTAAATGAAGTAGCTGCCATTATTCACCCCCCACCTTTTTTTTTTTTTTTTTTTTTTGATGAGGACACTATGTCATAGAAAGGTTAACCTGCTCATGATCAGATATAAAAGGCATTGGCAGGATTTGAACCCAGGCAGTCAGGCTCGAGAGTTCTGCTTTTAACTTATACATAACACTGCCTCTCAACTGGGTTTCTACCATGGTAAGGAATAAATAAAATGCCAGCAAATCAGAAGGCATGGAAAAAAAAAAAGGGGAAAAAATACAATTATTTCCTCACAATGAAATAAAGCATAGCTTAACTGTCAATATGCTCTAAAAAGGCATTTTTTCAGGTGTTTGGAAGGAAAGGGGACCGCAAGCCTGATGATGATGACTGATCTTTTTTATTTAATTGCTCAATTTTCCTCTTCTCCAAAAACTTAAGAAGAGTGACACATTATAGTACAGGGGGTATTAAGCAAACTCCTTATGGTGATAACAGTCATTTACTTGACATGCTTTGATTACTTACTAAACATGGATACCATCTATATAATGATAACCACCCACTGAAAACCTATTATTTGCTAAACACTTTACATATATTACTGACACACCTTACAACCATATACCTACTGTAAGCAAGGTAGTAATTTTTTCTCATTTTACAGATGTAGCAAAGGAGAATGAGGGAGTAGACTGCCCAAGGTAAAATAAGCAATAAATGTCAGAGCTGGGATCTGAATCCAGTAGAGTGACTCCTACTCTCAATGAAAGTTGAAGATGAAAATAAAGAGAGGTAAATAATGCATTTTCAATCTATGCTGATGCAAAAACATGAAAACATACACACAAATTATATACAGGTCTATTTGGTATTTTTAAGAATATTTTTTAAGTTAAAAAAGGTACTTTTAAAGTCAATAAAAGTTTCCTTTTATACAGAATATTTTTATCCACTAAAATATCAGAAGAAAACTGATCACTAAATATATTTCCTGCCTGTCACAAGTAAAGAAAACATTAAACCATTAGAGATATTGTAAAGATATGACCTGAGTTAAAAGTACTGTAGCACAAGGTATCCCATGGCTTCTAGAAAACCTTAATTCTTGCACCAGAGGATTTCTAAGGGCAAAGCAAAAGACCTAGGATTAAGATCTAACACGCAGTGTTAAGCATGGACAAGTCATTTACAAGACAGCTCTGTCCAATGGTAGCTCACGGGAGCATCATGGATAGTTCCCTCTAATGCTTTCAAGTGGTTCTTTCCCATCTGGGCTAGTTTATTCACATGCATGTGCTGATCTGTACTTTGCTAAATACTCCAGGGATACTCTTCTACAAATCTCCAGAGTTCACTCTCCATTCCGCTTTCTGTTCTCTTGGGGCGCTGTCTCACAAACTCAGCTGTCTTGGTCTCCTTATCTCCATCACCTTAATTGAGTCTGCCTGGCTCTGGGTGGGTTTCTCCTTCTTGTGCCATATCTGAAAACCCTCTTAAGCAGTAAGCTAGGGTAATGTGGGGCTCTTTTCATTTGTTTCCCATCTCTTAGCAATCGTATTCCTTTGCTGCTCAATGTTGTGTTTATATACCATTATTTTACATATTTTGTCCAGTTTTTTTGGTAGTTTCAGACAAGTTCTTGTTACTTCATTTTGGCCAGAGTAGAATTCCATGAACTAAATTTTAAATTTCATGTAATTCTAATCAACTTACATTTAAAGTCACATGTACTGCTATTGTACTGGATAGCACCAGAATTGAGGTTCATTACCAAAACCTAGCAGTCCGTGAGATTATAAAATCAAGTCAGATGATGATTTAAAGATGGTTTAAAAATGATTTAAAGAGAGAACAAGTTAATTGCGATTCTTTTTATAAAACTGTACTGAGCTAAAGAATAATGTGTATTATGTGCTATGCTCAAAATGGACATTCCAGACTAAAAGCTAATACCAATATTATTAATTCAATAAAAACCCATAGTGTTGACCACCTCCTAGATGCAAAGCAATTTATTAGGTGCTACTTGAGAAAAAAGACAAATAAGACACAGTCCCTGCTCTTTGGGCATACAATTTATTACGACTTGCTAAATAGATAAATTGCATTAAAAGACAAAGTGACCATGAAGGCAGGAATAAAGTGTTGCAGATACATAAAGAATAAAGCAACTAACAGTAAATAACATGGGGGCAGTGCTGGTAAATCTATATCAAATATAGGGCATACAAGTGAGATCATTAAGAATGAAGAGAAATTAATTATTAAACAAATATTCATTTAGTATCTACTTTATGCCAGGCCTCATGCTAGAAACAGGATAGAAAAAATGGGTACAATACAGTGTTTATTCTCAAAGAGCTCATAATCTAATGGGGAAGAGTACAATGTGGGGTAACTGTAGTGGCAGTGTCCAGGGGACCTGACCTATAGCAGTGGTAGTAATGACAGAATAAATATCCTAGAGTTATTTAGCCTACTGTTTCCTCTGATTATTTGCTTTCTAGCCATGCTCCCTTCCTTTTCCTAGTCTGCTATACTAATTCCCTATCCGCCCAGGAATGTTTGGACTACAAGTGGACATAAACCTCAGAGGAATCAAGTCAGATGATGGTCTATGCCAACCAAATTCTTTCCTGAGATAGAATGGGAACAAAGAGAGACACAAATTGAGTTAGTCATTGTTAACCCTAAACTGGGAGGTGACAGAGAGCTGGTGGTCATTTTTTTTTTCATTTGCATGCCATCACAGAGAAAGCCAGTCTGCATTTATAAAAAAATTTTCATGAGAACAGAGACTGTTTTGTTTACTGCAACATCTCCAGTGCCTAGCATACACACTGCCTGGCCATAACTTTTCTCCATATTTCAATCCTTTTGCCCAGTGGCCATGGTAACAAAAGTGGGGACTTGAATACAGCAGGAGATTAAGAAACGGAAGAGGGTGGCTGCACTAGGGTGGCACCCAAATAATGATTCCCTAGTTGAGGGCACAAACTCTTGCATTAAATAATTTTGCACAGTTGCAAATCTTTTGATTTGTATGAGTCAAAGAAATAAGAGTAGAAATAGGATAAAGTTATTTTTGTTGAAAACTTACGATAAGAGCCATCTGGGCTAATTTCCTCACTTATAACCAGGCAGGTAATCTGAGAATATGGTAAGGGATTATTTCGATTATAGGGACTAACAATCATCCCAATGAACTTTGCACCTCCTCTGGAGAAGTAACTCTACAATTACAAGAAAAATACAATTAGTTTCAACTATATAAATTCAAAAGCCAATATTTATCCATACTAACATTTTAAACATCTAATGGGGAAAAGCAGGAACAAAAAGGTGCATTAAAAAGTTCACATCTGGCCCAGCACAGTGGCCCACGCCTGTAATCCCAGCACTTTGGGAGATTGAGGCAGGCAGATTGCTTGAGGTCAGGTCAGCCTGATCAGGCTTGAGACCAGCCTGGCCAACATGGTGAAACCCCGTCTCTACCAAAAATACAAAAATTAGCCAGGTGCGGTGGCACGTGCCTGTAACCCCAGCTACTCAGGAGGCTGAGGCAGCAGAATCCCTTAAACCTGGGAGACAGAGGTTGCAGTGAGTCGAGATCCCACCACTGCACTCTAGCCTGGGTGACAGAGTAAGACTATGTCTCTAAAAAAAAAAACAAGTTCACATCCAAACTGCAACTAAATCAAATGCCTTAGATATTCATCTCACACGGTACATTTTTCAGGCAAAAATGTGTTCAACCAAATCCGAAATGACCCTTAAAAATAAAAAATGGCCTACACAATCTGTATTTGCCATGAATATATTTACTAATTATATTCACCACCCTACATCTGTAATTCTTATCAATACAGTAATAATTTACAAATACCCTACAGCAAACCCAGTCACATATCAAGTGTAAAATCCCAGAATAAAACTTTTTCTTCAGCTATAAAAAATACATTATGTTTCTTATTATTTCAGTTGTATCTAGTCCCTGTCCTAGTTGTTCCTATCAATTTTTAAAGGCTCTGGGAGTATTTACCAGTGATACATTCATGGCTTGTTTGTACTTAATAAAATAACTGACTTTCTAAATGTTTACATAAACAATTATCAATCTTGCAATCAGAAAAAAAATGCATGTTCTTTTAAAACCCCCAGTATATGTATTTTTTTTCTTTCTTTTTTTTTTGGCTGGGTGTGGTGGCTCATGCCTATAATCCCAGCACTTTTGGAGGCCGAGGCGGGCCAATCACCTGAGGTCAGGAGTTTGAGACCAGCCTGGCTAACATGGTGAAACCCTGTTTCTACTAAAACTACAAAAAATTAGCTAGGTGTGGTGGTGCACGCCTGTAATCCCAGCTACTTGGGAGGCTGAGGCAGGAGAATCACTTGAACCTAAGAGGCAGAGGTTGCAGTGAGCCAAGATCGTGCCATTGCACTCCAGCTTGGGCAACAAGAACGAAACTCTGTCTCAAAAAAAAAAAAAAAAAAACAAAAAATAAACAAACAAAACCCCCAGTATAAAGAATATTAGAAATGTAATATGAAAAATGTTTAAAGTTTATCTATTTAAAAGGGAGCATTGAGGGGGTGTGCAACCATTTACAGAATATAAATATACATGTAATACCTGGTATTTAGCTTGTGTGTCAATATCTCGTAAGGAAGGATTAGGATCAAAAGCAGGATGAGAATGATACCATCCAATAACACTGAAGCCTCTAACAGCCAAGGTTTCTGAGGCCTGTGTTTGTGACACAGGATCCATCTCACACTGTAGTCCTGTACTCAGACTGTTACATGGTTCTGCTGCACAGACCTATAAACGATTGATCCTCAAATGATTATACTAAAATCCTGTTAATTCTATTACTCTAATGTTATAATTCTTTCAAAGATACGGAAACTTTTCAAGGCCAAGACTTTTATTTGACAATACCACAGGTGCCTTTAACTTGCAAATGACTTATACTCCAAAAGTCTGATTATATGCTAGGAACTTAGCATGCATTTTTCTACTCAAACAAGGTCATAATAATGGTTAGTTTTCCAGGTCAGCCCACATAATACCTGTACAAAGGTATTCTTTCAATGACTCCCGTTACTTATGACAATAATTTCAATAGAATGATGCATACAAACTTTCAACTAAAGTGTTAGTACCTATTTCTGGCCTCTTAGAAGTTGTAGCTTTTTACTAATAAAGGTAATGAGGACCCAAGGCCTGGCAATGTTCTCTCGGTGGTAAAAAGAAACAGGTGCTAGGCATATAGAATGTTAAGTCACTTCTGGGAATATATAACTTGCTACATTTGCATATTCTCATATATATCATAGGTAAAGTCTGTATTTTAATTATATTAACTGAATTCTATAAAAATATTTGGTATGGTAGCAGGACTAAATAACTAAAACATTTTTTTTAAAAGAGAGAACTTACTTCAACTACTTTATCAACTTCTGAGTATCTTCCTCCTAACAGACCAATCACTTCTGCCATAGAAACATGAGCATGCTAAAAGAAATACAAGACAGACTTAGCCCAAACGCACAAACCCACCTGACAAAGTAACAAAACTCACTTATCATAAGAAAGTCATTTGTAAGTATAGTCATCATGCTTTTATAAAATAAAGTAGCATAGGATAAGAACTAGATGCTAGGATCAGTGCACAGAAACTAAGATTTCAGGTCTATCTTCACTGCTGGCTGAGAAGCTTTCAACCAAACACTTAAAAATTCTCAGACTCTACTTTTGCAATTACAAAATGAAGATACCATTTACTCTCCCTACTCAAGGGAGGTATTATGTAAGGATACAAAGTAAAAATCACTCTAAATCCTTCTACACAAAGACATCACAAACACAAAAACTGTTGGAGGTATCGGTAGTTTAGTAAAAACAAAAAAACCCTCCAAATTACAGGAGTTGTGCTTTGTTTCAGTGATCTAAAAAGTGGCAGACACATATATTAGAAACTTAAAATAGGGTTAATGATGGTAAACAGTCTGCAAAAACTCACATTAATTTATTTTCTCTAAAATAGGGAAACATGCAATTGTTTGGCTTTTCTCCAAAAGAAAAGACTTATTTTTAGATTCCTTGTAAAAGAGGACAGTTAAGATCCAAAATACACGTCTTCCATACTCTGTCTTACGCCTGCAATAAAAATACACAAGAGTAGAAATCAGAATAACTAAGTAAACACAATAGATTATCCTTACCAAATCCATTATTAAAAGTGCTTCTGAAGCCACTTTCACCTGAAATGGCTCCTGAAATATAAAAAACAAAACAAAACGGGGGAGCATAAAAATAGAGATTTTTGTTCTCCCCACCTGGAATGCCCACCCTGTTCTCCTTTATCCACCCCACCAAGTTCTCAGCACTAACCAAAGATCAGCATAAACTAGACTTTTAAAACATTATGATTTAAAATACCAGCAGGGAGAAATTCTCTCTCATTTTCAGTCTTTTTATACATATGCCTTGCACATATGGAAAAAAGAGTAAGCATTTCCTGTTTGACGGGGGAAGCGGGGATTGTCTACTATCATTCATTAATGCATAAATAGTACCTGCTTTTCTTCACTAAAAAAATTACAAGGTATCAGTTGGAAGGGATCAAACGAGCTGAAAAAGAAAAAAAATTTTCAATACAATCTCAACAAGATTAGGAAAATAACATTTATTTGTAAATCTGAAAGTGTATATCAATAATCTAAACCCAAATTCTGTCTAAATGAGAGTTTTGTAGGAAATTCCATAAACCCTTTCGAAAGAAGCACTGTTCTTTTAGATTTAACAAGAACAAAAAAAACCCAGGAACTTTGAGATAAAGTTACTCTGTTGTCTTAATTTCCTTTAACACTCAAAGAGGACA
The DNA here is from genome assembly GCF_029281585.2 of Gorilla gorilla gorilla. Lineage (NCBI taxonomy): Eukaryota > Metazoa > Chordata > Mammalia > Primates > Hominidae > Gorilla > Gorilla gorilla. Next base: position 181,317,182 of record NC_073224.2, on the reverse strand, counting down.
CTATAAACTATCAGACATATGTCCCACACTAAAAGCAGATTTCAAAAAGTCCAATGAAAATATAATTAACTGTCATGAGACCCAAAAAAAGGTTCAAGAAAGATGGAAGTTTATCCAAAACACTTGTCAGTTCAATAATGTGCCCACTATAGAATAGGAACTTAAAACATTTTTTGAATGAATGAATGACAAACAGTTCTGGTAAAGATATTAATGTATTACTCCTATGATAAACTCTTAAAGTGAAAAAGTGGCCAGGTGCAGTGGCTCACATCTGTAATTCCAACACTTCAGGAGGCCAAGGTGGGCAGACCCCTTGAGCCTAGGAGTTTGAGACCAGCCTGGATAACATGGTGAAACCCCACCTCTACAAAAAAATTTCAAAACTAGCTGAGCGTGGTGGCGTGTGCCTGTAGTCCCAGCCACTCGGGAGGCTGAGGTGGGAGGATCACTTAAGCCCAGGAGGTGGAGGCTGCAGTGAGCCATGATTTTGCCACTCTACTACTCCACTCCAGCCTGGGTGACAGAGTGAGACCCTGTCTCCAAAAAAAAAAAAAAAAAAAACAAAAAAGTGAAAAAGTAAAAAGAGGTGAAAAAGAGAGAACCTAAGCAAGGTCAAAAGCACACATAAATCTCAGAAATGTCAGTAAAGAATTGAGGCTTGAGAACTATATTAAGAACAATAAAAAGGTTTTTTAGGCTATCTTCAGGGAAAGAAAAACACACAGGAATACATTCGCATTAACGCAACTGGAAGAGAGCAGGGCAATTCCATTCCCATTCAACCACAGATGGTTAGCTTCAAGAGAACATTTTGTTTTGCTTAATAATGTACCCCAAGTGATCAGAACCGTGCCTGACATATACAGTACACATTCAAAGATACTTATTGAATAAAGAAAGACCTTTAAATTAGAAAGTGTTTAATCAACACAAAAAGAAACTGAAGGCCAAGATAGATGAGAAAATAGCACAGAAAGAACATCCTGGAGTACTTAAGAACCACGGATATGGAACTGCTGTCAGTGTTTGTTGAGGAACTGCAGAGAATGGGAAAGTTACTGAAGGACTAGAAGTAGACAATTATTGAGCTTGTTTCACAATACAAAAAAGCAGACTGCAGAAAAGGAGGAACTAGATGTTGAACAGTAGTAAAATTCTAGAAAAAATTATGAAACAGCTGATTTGTGATCCTTAACCAAGTGAAGAGGTGACTAAGTAAAATAATGAGTTCATGAAAAGTCATGATAAGTAGACCTTATTGTAGACACTATTGATAGGAATAATCTGTTAGAAACTAAAGACTTAAATATATTTTATCTGAAATTAAACAAGACATCCGATATGATTATCCTTCTGTATAAGATGAAGATATATGGGTTAATTGTGGTAATCTATATAGCTGATTGAAGAATGAATGTCTTCGTTGTTTAAATATATACAATGAGGTTTACATTTCTCCAATTAAACATTGCAATCAGTGAGTAATGGCAGGAAAGGCAAGCTTATTGAAATGTTAATGATACAGTGCTACAAAGGCTAAAATGAGAAAAGTGGATCTGGATTCAAAAAGATCCTGAAGACCTTGAACAATGACTTGAAAATCACAATAAATGTAAGTCTCACATATAGTCAGAAAATCAATTATCTGGATACTGGATGAGGAGTCCTAGCTTATGGAGGACTATTTTTTACATAGTTTATCTAATTTAGTCTCACGACAACTGTGTAAGTTTCATTTTTACTTTAGAGAGGTAATATATAATGTAATGATTAGGGGTATGAACTCTTAAGCTTAACACTTGGGTTTAAAATCAACAGCTCCACTACTTGATAGCATGAGCAAGTTATTAAACCTCTATGCCTCTCAGTTTCCTCATCTATAAAATGGGAGTGAGAATATTAACTAATGCACAGGGTTGTCATGAAGACTATATGAGCTAATAAATATAAAGTCCTTAAAATACAGCTAACAGTGTTATTTAAATCATTGTTTAATAAATGAGAACCTAAGGATTACCCAAGGACATTTATCAGGCAAAAATATGATCTAGTGGCATTCCTGGATATCTTCTTTTAAAAGGTACACTGACAAAACTACAGTCTATTCAATGGGGCATCTGCAGGAAGAGGGAATAGAAAATCGAACATTTAACTTATTTGGTGACCCTTAATTTTAAAAAACTCAAATTTTAGATTACACATGCATTAGAAAACAACAACAAACCATGCAACAACTTGCTAACAATTAGTACCACCCAAAGAAAACCCAATCATTTCATGAAGGTTCCTGTCCATAGTGTCTAGAGTTGAATGACCAACCTGTCCTAAACAGGGCCCCTTTACAACATATGTTGGATCATATGTTCAATGAATCTGAACAAATTTAAAACGTTTGTTCAAGGTCTTCCAAATTCATAATCAGTGAAACAAAAAAATCTAAAAAATTGTAGCAGTATTTTTTAAACTTAATGTGAACAATATAATGCAGCCATTGAATATTTTTTCATACATTATCTAGCCATTTGTGATAAATGTTTAAAAACCACATTCATGTAACACTACACCTTTTTGTTGGTCTTGGCACTTTTAAAGATTTAACAGGTCTGCCTTTTTCCTCTTCTCTTCTTTTTGCCAACTCCTCAGCAGAGAGATGCTAAAACAAAATGCCAATTGATTAAGGAGTCCATCATCTACTAAGAGGCAGAATAAAAATAGTCCTTTAAAATCAAATTGAAGGGCATGTGAGGACAAGAGAGACTAAATTGATATAGATGGGCTTCCTTTTTGCTACCAACATGTAGAAAGGCTGGACAGTATTTTTTAAAAATTGTTTCAAAAGACACGGCCATCCCAAACTGAAAATTTACTCCTTCTCTTGATTTGCCCATTTCAATCAATGGTACCAGTCACCCAGGTTCAAAAACGTCAGAATCACCTGAGTCTTTTATTTCCCATTTCTACTTACCATATTCTACTGTGTTGAGTTTTCTTTCACAACTGAGAGACAGTGCAGAGTAATGATTAAGAACAGATTCTGGATCTAGAATGTCTGGCCCAGTTATTTACTAGCTTGGTGACCCCAGGCAAATTCTAAAGCTTTCATGCTTCAGTTACCTCATCTTTAAAAATGGGAACAATAAAAGTAATGATAAAAAGTAAACAATAATACCACTGTCATGGTATTATTGTGAAGATTGAGTTAATGTTTATAAAATACTGACATTGTCTGACACACAGTAAGCCCTTTATAAGTGTTTATAAAGTAAATCTCTATTCCATTTCTACGACCAACTTACACCCTAGTCCAAATGAACTATGCACCTTTTCCAGAATATATCTAGTATTTTCCCATGTCTCCAGCTTTGTTCCCTCAGCCTAAAGTGTATTCATCTCCATTTTGAGATTCTTCTGCAGATCCTTCAGATCAGATTATACCCCACACACTCTACGAAACCTGCCCTGATCACAGCCTTTGGGAGAAACTTACAATTCTTGGGACCAACCTTATTGAACTTACCATAGGTTTTGTCTTTCCTATTAGAAATACAAGCCCCTTATGGGAAGGATGAATTACTAATTACTGTGCCTAGAACAGTACTCAGGTAAGAAGTTGAGGGCAGGGAATGCGGAGGAGGAAAGAGAACTCAAGTTTGAGTACTTTGTGCACGCAAGGCTTACTGAATACCTAGTACTAGCATCTTTATATAGTCTATCTCAGTTCTTTCTTACAATACTTTGAGGGAGGTATTATTATTATTCACAATTCGTAAGTTAAAAAAGCATGAGATTCTGTGAGATTAAGTAGTTGCTTAAAGTAACAAAGCCAGTACTACACATTCACACATTCTATCCATTCTACTGCACTAGCTGTTAAAAAAATATATATATTTAGAACACATGTGTGTCTAATGTCTAATGCTTAGAACAATATTTTAATTGGTATATCAGAACCTCTTCCAATAAATGTTTAATGAAACGAATTGGGCATACCAACTTCTTGACACCCTTATCTTGAGTTAGAGACAAGAATACAGAGACAGAGAATCCAAGTTCTGAAATGAGTTAAACTCCTAGTTAACTGCACCACCAATGCCTTCTACTTTGGTGTTTACTGGTGACTTCCAGAAAAATTAACATGGGAATGAACACATACATGTTAATGTATAAAACAAGTACAATACATATGACATTAAGATGTACAAATATATATTTAAAAACCAGTTTTCATGGATGAGCCATTTGAAAGGTCAAAGTTACCTCAAACGTTTGTCCTTCTAAGTCCTTTGCATCACACCAGTTTCCCCATGGGTCTCGGACCCTACGTCTCCTTGTACGCTGCGATGAGATTAAAGTAAAGCAAAAGGTAGCAAGATTAATATGGAGAAATCATAGCACATTAATACACAAAATGAAAACAATAATTATCTAAAAGTCAATTAATCTATCAATTTAAATAGTATAACCTCTGGCAATGACTGACTAAACTTTATTAATTTATGTTCAATAGTTAGCACTCTAGTTACAAATATAATAAATCAGTGATGGCGAGGTAATGGCAGGAGCACCAGTAGCAGGTGGGCAGGGTGTGGGCTGGGTGTTGGCACCAGAGGGCTATTTAAAAAATAAGATCAGTAATGATTTTCTGTATTTTGCTAGCATTTCTTCTTAGCTTTTGTATTTCCTTTCATCATGTAGGAGCTAAAACACTATGACAAAATTTTGGGTTTTTTTTGAGACGGAGTCTCACTGTGTTGCCCAGGCTGGAGTGCAGTGGCGCGATCTTGGCTTACTGCAACCTCCCACCTCCCGGTTCGAGTGATTCTCCTGCCTCAGACTCCCGAGTAGGAACAAAAATATTTTTAAGATTAAAAAGAACCACCAAGAAAATGGCTTCCTTTTCAACCACTTGTGGTAGAAAATCTGCAAGAACACACAGCAAGAGGTGTAATATTGAAAACTAGAAGCAAAATAATTATTATTTCCAGCTTTAGAAAGGAGGTGGCCTAGTTGATCAAATAATGAAAAATTACAAAGTTGGTTGACTACATTATTAAAATCCAGTTTTGCAAACCTCAATAGTGAGGCCTTTAAAATGGACCAGTTGCCAAAGGATAGTGTATGACTAGCACCATATCCAGCAACTCTAATTGATAACATCTTTAAGATAGTAAATCTAGATAGAAATGGTTTATAGCCTAAATACTCTGAGAAAAACAGCTATTTTAGCACCTATACTTTCTTTTTCATATCTTATTTATTACTAATTTAATCCATTAGTAAAACTAACAGGATCATATATGACTCTGCCTTATAAAGAGTGTTGGATCGGCTGCAAACGGTGGCTCACGCCTGTAATCCCAGCACTTCGGGAGGCCAAGGCGGGCGGATCATGAGGTCAGGAGATCGAGACCATCCTGGCTAACAAGGTGAAACCCTGTCTCTACTAAAAATACAAAAAAAATTAGCTTGGTGTGATGGCGGGCGCCTGTAGTCCCAGCTACTCGGGAGGCTGAGGCATGAGAATGGTGTGAACCCGGGAGACGGAGCTTGCAGTGAGCCGAGATGGCAACACCACACTCTAGCCTGGGTGACACAGCAAGACTCTGTCTCAAAAAAAAAAAAAAGAAAAAAAAAGTGTTGGATCACATTTTTATTTGTTTTTTTTTTCCCCTCAAGATGTTTCTTTTTCTCCTAGTAGGGCACTTTATTTTTAAAGTATGATTTACGAATTTTAAAATATTATAAAACTGACTCCAAGAATTAAAAAAAAGTCTAGTTATTCCAAAAAGGTGATTCTTAAGGTTAAGAATTTTAAAAGAAAAATAAATGAGAGAAAAAAAAACTGAACTACATATTTTTAAAAGACACATTAGATTTATAAATTAAAATGAAGCATCCCAAGACCACTTTAGGAAAACATTATGCTTCTGCATTAAGTTTGCTAGTACATTTTAAGGGTTTTTAGGTTTGTTTCTGCCTCAGAAAGCAACATGAAATTGAATGAAACCCAGAAAAGCGATTGCTAAGGTGAAACACAAGAGGAAACATGTTTTTCTACTAAATGGTCATTTATTAAACAGCTCAAGATAAGTACGTAAACCGCACTAAACAGAGTAAGCAGCAATGTGGAGAGATCACTGAGAGAGATGACTGCTTACCATAGACTGCAGACGCTGGGCAAGTTGGTATGCTTCTACTGCATCTTTTCTGTCTCTGATTCGTACTTTGTCAACTGTTTGTGGCCTATTATACACAGCCTGTTCTATTGGAATTCAGGAAAGATAAAACCATCTATTATTTTGTGAAACTCATTTGTTAAACAGTAAGACACATGTACACTGACTATAGTGGAGCTTCTATGACTCTTATTTCACGATCATACATTTGATGTGCTACTGAGCACCCCTCAAATTAAAAGTAATGCTGTTATTATAAGAAAATCTTAATAAATGGAATATTTAGAAAATGGGTAGTTTGCTAACTTTGGCAGTCTAATACAGAAAACATGATTTAATTTTTCTTTTGGTGGCTGAGGAAGCGAAAATCCTTTAGTTTTCCTGAAAAGCTAGTCTCAATATTCAAGGCTTTGGGAAAACAAAGACACTGAAATGAAGGACAGATTCCCGGGCAAACTAAATTCTATCTAGCTCAATATAAAAGAAAATCATATCTGACAGAAAATCTTCTTGTTAGTTGTCTCCCTTTCATAGACAAACACAGAATATACTCTTCTTAAACCATGGGTTACAAGGTTTTATGTACCTTATCACTTTGTAGCTATGAATGGTTGTGTCATTTTAATTCAATAAAAGAGTAGAGGTCAGGCGCGGTGGCTCACGCCTGTGATCCCAGAACTTTAGGAGGCTGAGGCAGGCAAATCACGAGGTCAGGAGTTCGAGACCAGCCTGCCCAATATGGTGAAACCCCATCTCTACTAATCATACAAAAATTAGCCAGGTGTGGTGGCATGCGCCTGTAGTCCCAGCTACTCTGGAGACCGAAGCAAAAGAATCGCTTGAACCCGGGAGGCGGAAGTTGCAGTGAGCAGAGATCACACCACTGCACTTCAGCCTGGGCAACAGAGCGAGAAAAAAAAAAAAAAAAAGAGTAGAATATATTTTAAAATATGTATATTCATTAACTTTAAATTTGAAAAAAACTAAGGTACAATTGTCTTCCACAAAAAATATTTTGACGCTTTTATCACATTTAAGTGTAGAGGCTCACAAATTATTTCCTTTATTTAAACATTGCTAGGCAGTATTTCTAGCATGAATACAGTATTTGCAAATTAAATGGGCTATTATTAGACTTTTCATAAAATAATTTTATCTGCTAAAGAACTGTATTCTTAAATTATTTCTATTACTTAGATTGAATATTTTACCTTTAAAGTTACACTCTCAATTTTCAGTGTAGGTCAAATGAAAACACAGTTTAACCAACAGTAAAATTTTAATAAAACATTTATTAAATAATGTTACAGCACCTCTGAATTCTATATACCTATAACTACTTGAATTCTAACCATCATAAAAATGAATAAGTGCTGTAAGGATAAAAAATGTCGAGTAAAAGATGTTGTTGGGTTTTTATTTTTACCACATCCAAAATTGATTGCTCCTATCAATTCGAGGTATGTATGAATCCGTCCAATACAATTAACATCTCCACAGTTCTTCAGGCCAGGACGTACTGAGGTCTTATTTAAGTATTTCGGTTTGCATATCTCCCTAATTAAGAGATAGAAGTACAATTATTTTGGATAAATAAAAACGTGAAAAAAGATTTCTGGGGAAAACTTTCAATATTTGAAATATCTTTAAATTTTAATCCCTTTCAATGTATAAATGTGTAATAAATACAATACTAATACATAATACCCATGTACTTTTTTTCTGAAATAAAATATCCTTAAATGATACAATAACTTATTAGCATAATTTTTTACAAGCAATATTTCTTCCCCAATGTTAAATTCATAGATTCCAGTTATCCCAGGACCTTGAAGTTAGAAATTTATGTACAGACATAAATTGAATCTTTAAATACAAAGAGCAGTTTGATAATATATAGAAAAGATTTAGTATTAGACATTTCCAATTTGTAATATATTACTTAGATTCATCTACTCTTATTTTGCTTAACAGTGTCTTTCAATTATTAGCTATCTTACAAATGCTTAAACATTTTATATTTGTTTTTAATTACGATGACAACAAATATTAAGTGCTTGCTATCAGTGGAAAACAGAAACAGACGTTATAAGGGATTCCAAAGGGGAATCAAGAAACTCCCAAAGATTATGAAAGAAATAAGAGGTTTATATAATAAAACACGTATTTATTGAATATACTTAATGTACCTTGCTAGATGGTACAACATAAAATTCGAGTAATAAAGAACTTAGTAGAAACTAATTACGGAATGCTTAAGCCAGATTATTGTGCTGAGTTACACATCCTTAATCTTTACAACTATACAAGGTAGATTTTATTAATATTATTCTCATTTTGGAAATGAGGAAGCAAGGGGGTCAGAGTAAAGCACTTACTTAAGGAAGGGACATAATCAGGATTCAAGTATAGATATTATAAATTTAGGTATTCAGATATCTCATATAACATGGGTATTTCTCATTTGATCATTATTTTATTCCATGAATATATTGTTCTAAGCACTAGAGATACACAGATAATGTAAAATTTCTAACCTTACAGATCTTACATTCTAATGGGAGGGACTGTCAATAATCAATGAACAATATATATTATACTTTCAGGTAGCAATAGTGCTAAGTAAGAAGGTCAAGGGGATAGAGTGGGACAAACAGGCATAGACTACTTTAGATAGATAGGGTGCTTAGGCTAGGCCTCACTAAGCAGAATAGAGGGTAAAAATAATTTGTGATGTGGGAGGGTACCACAACTTCCATAGAAACGTTGAGATTTCAGTGTGTCTTGCAAGAAAATGCAACAAAATTGTACAAATGAAAGCAATAAAGCAGGCAAGAGTATGGCTACCAAGAAACCAAAGGAGTCTGAAAAAACTAGACTGAGCTAACTGAAGACTACTCAAAGTAAAAGGCTTTAAACAGAACTCAGTAATCTAGCACAGTGCTGAACAAATGGTAAGGACTCTAAAAATATGTTCATGGAATAATGATTCATGTTCAATCTTTTCCCCCTAACAAATAAGAGTACCTTCTATATTCTGAGCATTGTTTAAGAACTAGATTCAACAACAAACGAAACAGATAAAAATCTGCCCTCATGTTGCCTGCATTATCATGGGGGTTGAGGGGAGAAGAGACAGTACACAAATAAAAATGTAATTATTTGAGGTAGTAATAAATTCTATAAAGAAAATAAAATACAGGGCAAGAGAATGAAAGGGAGGAGATATGTGAGATATTTTAGACAAGCCTCTAATTTCCCTTGACCAGATTTCAATGAGACAAGAAAGCAACACTTGCCAAAATACGGGGGAAGAACATCCAAAGCAGAGTGAAAAGTCAGGGTCAAGGCCATGAGTTGGAAGTGTGAAAATAATGAGTCAAGACTGCAGACTCCAATATCTCCTTTACCTAGTGTGACCTGGAAAAGTTTTTTATCCTCTGTGAACCTCATTTTTCATATCTATAAAGTGAGAACGAGGTTGTCAAAAGGATTGGAGATGATTTAAATACAGTACGTGGTATTCGGGAGGCATTCAGTAATGGTACTGGTTACTGTTTTAATAAAAATATTCCCCTAACCAGGGAATCAACTGCATCTGCTTTTATGAAAAGGATTTTTATCTATAAACAAATCTGGCAGGCTTCTTTTTATTTCAAAACTTTAACTCTTCTATTTTTTTTTAACACCACCTCCAGTGCCTAACCACTCACTCTCTTCTATTTCTGAACAAATGTGAGTTCCTGTTCAAAACAATTTTTGCTTTCACAATGTTCTGCTAAATCACCATAACGAAATAGCAATACCTAACCAGTTTCACGAACCAAGGCAAATGACTTAGGAAACTATTGCCATGTAATTTATAGTACCTATATAAATTAGTCTGCCTCATCTGGAATTCAAAATTCAAGTAACAAATATAGAATTTGATTAAAGTAACAAGAATATAGTGATCATTCATATGGACATTTTTAAGAGACAGGATGTTGCTCTGTTGCCCAGGCTAGTGTACAGTGGCATGATCCCACCTCACTGCAGCCTCGAACTCCTGAGCTCAAGTGATTCTCCTCCTTCAGTCTCCTGAGTAGCTACAACTACAGGCACACAACACCGTGCCTAAGTTTTAAAAAATTTTTTTGTAGAGACAGAGTCTTGCCATGTTGCCCAAACTAGTCTCGAACTCCTGGCCTCAAGTAATCCTCTTGTCTTAGCCTCCGAAAGCACGAGGATGAAAGTTGTGAGCCAGCTGGGCGTGGTGGCTCACACCTGTAATCCCAGCACTTTGGGTGGCCGAGGTGAGTGGATTACCTGAGGTCAGGAGTTCTAGACCAGCCTGGCCAATGTGGTGAAACCCAGTCTCTACTAAAAATACAAAAATTAGCCGGGCGTGGTGGCACGCACCTGTAGTCCCAGCTGCATGGGAGCTGAGGCAGAAGAATCACTTGAACCTGGGAGACAGAGGTTGCAGTGAGCTGAGATCATGCCAAGGCACTCCAGCCTGGGAGAAAGAGTGAGACTCTGTCTCAAAAAAAAAAAAAAAAAAAAAAAAGATTGTGAGCCACTACTCCTGACCAATATGGACATTTTTGAGTTAGTTATGATTTCAAGGTCCTTAAATTTTGGCCATTCACCCTCTTATTTCCAAAAACAAAAGTAGATACCAATAGAAATCTAATTTAACTAGTCTTTGTCATTAGTGTGAATTAGGCCATGTAGAATAAAAGAGTGATTTACAGACACATGAAGACTGAAGTCCTTCATGTGTCAGTGACTGGTTGTATAATCAAAGGCAGGTCCCTAAACCTCTCCTGATCTCAGAATCATTCTCTATCAGATAAACATAATACCATCTGCATTATTTTACAGGATTGTTTTAAAAAATCAAGTAAGATGATATAGGAAAGCTCTTAACTATAAAGCACTATGTAAAGTCAGGATTTGTTCCTTACAAGTATTCTCTACTATGATGCCACCCTGACCCACATGTTGTACTTTCAGCACCTCCACCATCTGTAAGATAACTAAGAGTCAAGAAAAAGAACAAACCTCCTCCTTTGAGAATACAGCCATCTTTAAAAACCAAAGACTTATATTGTGTGGGTAAAATGAAGGTTACCGATTTATTATAGCAAGTTGTTTTCCTTTGGTAACCCTTCTAGGTTACAGCAGAAAGTTAACTGCAATAGGACAGGAAGGCTTTCGATACAAAAGAGAACAAAGGACAAAGCAGAACCCCTGCTCAAGGAACTAGGAAGCTCTCTGTAAAGATGGCCCTATACAATTTGATAGCTTCTGAAACAGAATTAGCAATTATGATTTTTAAAAATAATTTTTTTTTTTTTTTTTTGAGATGAAGTCTCGCTCTGTGGCCCAGGCTGGAGTGCAGTGGCACAATCTCGGCTCACTGCAACCTCTGCCTCCCAGGTTCAAGAGATTCTCCTGCCTCAGCATCCTGAGTAGCTGGGATTACAGACACCTGCCACAGTGCTCGGCTAATATATATATATATAGTTATTTTTAGAAGGGACAGGGTTTCACCACGTGGGCCAGGCTGGTCTCAAACTCCTGACCTCAAATGATCTGCCTGCCTCGGCCTCCCAAAGTGCTGGGATTACAGGCATGAGCCACCGTGCCCAGCCAGCAATTATAAATGTTTAATGATGGTTTAATTAAGCTGTTTTAAAAAATTCAAATTAGGCTAGTAAGGTGGGAAATTTTGGGGTTTGTTCCCTAACCTTCATTAAATAATTCAAATAAATGGTACTGACAATCTAGAGAATAAGCTTCATCTATCAGAAAACTGTATCCTGATAAAGCTGGATGAAGAAATTAATAGCACATTATTGTCACAAGTTCAAAGTTAAAAGCATTTAAGATCACTATTTAGAAGTGTTTCTGCAATCTGGCCACATTTAATACTATTGCTGTCATCAAATTTTTCTTTCTTTGTACTCAAAGTACATGATAAACCGGAAAGAATTATTTCCCTTTTCCCGTGCAGTGGTGTTCTCTCTATATCTTCCTAACGCTGTCCTAGGAGACTGCTTCATAAAGCAATCGTCTATCCCTTTTATTCCAGGCCCACAATCTAATGAATAGGCAAAAAGATGGGTTATGAGACTTATAGGTGATAATGTTTACCAAAGCTTTTTTTCATTACAAGAAATCTTAAATCTTCCCTATGTAGTGATCTCTAGATTTACTAGCAAAATTCTAAATTCTGTATAGGCCTAATTAAAATACTTCAGAATATCACGTTTTAAAACAACATCTATAATGTAATTCTTTCTTACCATTGATCCAAAATATAATTTCTAATTTTCAAATAGCGTTCTGGTGTTTTAGCTTGGCGCCCCTCAAAAAACTCAGGAATTGCTTGTTTTTCTTCTTCTTGAATGATATTTCTATCTATTTCTATTTCCTGTTCTGGTGGCTTAAGCTCTTCTTCCTCATGGCTTTCCTCTACCATTTGGCAAGAATGAAAAAGCATTTCATTATCATTCAAATTTTTCTGAATTTCACAAGGCTCTGGAGAAGGCAACTGCCTGGCATCAACTATTATTCCCCTTCCATCATGCTTGTTGCAGTTTTTAATCAATTCATTAAATTTCTGGTCATTTAATTCAATTGATTTTTTGTCACCATTGCTCTGTTTCTCAGTCCACCGTGTAATTTCTGAGCTTGAAAGTGTTTCATCTTGCTTTTCATTTTGAAGACAGTCCCTGGAAGACTTAGAAAAGAGAGCTTCCTGGCTGTCAGAAGCAATCAATTCTCCTTGATTGGTTTCATGCATTTTACTATTAGGAAAGTCTAACAAGAGATCACTGCTAGAATTCTTCTGGGGTGTTTGAGAAGACAACTCGTCCACCTCATCTGTGATGTCTACTTCTTCATCATCAGATAACTTTTCAATTTTTACAGCATTCAAGTTGGGATCAGCACGTCCCCTTAAACATGATGGTGTCCATGCCTTTGTCCCTTTATCTTCATTTTTAACTTGAAGATTATGGCCGGTCTTCTGATTTGGTGTTTCTTTATCCAGACCGCATTTGACCTTATTAAAAATAAAAATAAAATCCCCATAATGTTAAGATTTAAAAATTTAATCACTGGTACACACAAAAAAGGATAAATATACAGTTATTAAACTGAGTACATGTAAATGGTACATTATACCTCTAATGCGCTTTTCTTTTTTTTTCCTTTTCTTTTTTTTTTTTTTTGAGACGGAGTCTTGCTCTGTCACCCAGGCTGGAGTGCAGTGGCGCAATCCCAGGCCACTGCAAGCTCCGGCTCCCGGGTTCACGCCATTCTCCTGCCTCAGCCTCCTGAATAGCTGGGACTACAGGCGCCTGCCACCACGCCCGGCTAATTTTTTGTATTTTTAGTAGAGATGGGGTTTCACCATGTTAGCTAGGATGGTCTCGATCTCCTGACCTTGTGATCCACCTGCCTCGGCCTCCCAAAGTGCTGGGATTACAGGCAATGTGTTTTTCTTTAAAGGGTTTATAATAACTGCATTTTAGACAAGGTTGAGCACGTTCATGGTGGTAGGACCATAGACTACAACTGCATTTCAAATGTAAAGGATCACCATTTAAAATTTCTATAAATATATAACTAATTCATGGGTCTGGTGATTTCTATTAATCAAATAATCATGACCTATATTTACTACTTATTTTTCAATATTAAGTTGAAAACAGCAGCCTGGCTCAGATCAACTGTATGGAATAAACCAACAACTATCATACTAAGGTATCGTACAATATATTGAAATATTTTTAAAGGCTTCTCAGACTATCTGATACCATAGCTGATTATTTCTTATAATGCTAAAATAATCCTTAATCTATCTGACATCTTCACTGAGTACATTAAAACTACCTTTCATTTAAATAAGGGACAACAGAAACAAACTGTCTTTTGCAGGCTTATTTAATGAGCTTATATTATAGAGATTATATTTTAATGTGATACTTGAAAAAAAAAAGAGAGATTGTATTTTAAGCCATAAAAGTATCTCCCATACCTGCTACTACAGACATAAATATCTGGTAATGTAACAACAAAAAAAAGGATAATGAAAGTGAATGAGCAAATATAACATGAAATAAAATCCTTACCTACGAAGTTTTTAAAAAGTCTTATAAATGACTAACATACATAAGGGATATGACAGCTCTCAGAAACAGGTTATTTATAGATCCTGTATCACACAGAATTCCAGGATTAAATATTTGAGGTTAACTGGCTTACTATGTAGAGAATAAAAGGGTTGCAGGAGGGAAAGAGATTTGGACATATTGCCTGAAACAGCTTTTAACATCCCTGCTATTTATTTTAAGTATCCTGTCTATAATTTTAAAAATTCAGATGAAATTTTGCATTGATTTCATAATATACTAGTCTCTGTTACAATATGAAAAATGTATCCTTCTACCCCAGGTCTTTGAGTAAAACTGGCACTCCAAGATACATAGCATATATCTTGGAAGCCTAAGAGTAAGAATGACCAAGTTAAGCTTTATTCTGTTCTGAGGTATTAACTAAACCCTGGTGAGCTGCCTTGAAAATGCTTCTGTTTGGTTGAAAGATGGAGCATACAATCGATGTACGATGAATCCATTCCATTAGTTACCACCTATGTCTAGACAACACCGAAACAAATCTTACTGGGTAGAACTCATTATCTACATGAAGAGATAATATCAAATTTCACTCAAGACACTTACCAATTTTATATAATTATGTTCCTAGGCTTCAAAGAGGATATATTAAAAAATTCTAGGCCAGGCACGGTGGCTCACGCCTGTAATCCCAGCACTTTGGGAGGCCAAGGCGGGTGGATCACGAGGTCAGGAGATCCAGACCATCCTGGATGACACGGTGAAACCCCGTCTCTACTAAAAATACAAAAAATTGGCCAGGTGTGGTGGCGGGCACCTGTAGTCCCAGCTACTCAGGAGGCTGAGGCAGGAGAATGGCATGAACCTGGGAGGCCGAGCTTGCAGTGAGCCGAGATCGCACCACTGCACTCCAGCCTGGGTGACAGAGCAAGACTCTGTCTCAAAAAAAAAAAAAAAGAAAAAAAAAATTCTAAATATCAAAACGACATGGTTGCATATAGCACAAATTACTTGAAAGATTAAGAAACCAGATCACAATTAAACCTTTCTTAACACTGCAGTTTATTAAAGTTTCAGACAATCTTTCATAACAATTGTAAAAATTTCATAGCTATTTAACAGATTTCAGAGTCAGGATAGCATTTACCTCCTGCAAGCTCTAATAATTCTTAAAAGTTTCTACAACACAAATATTTTAAAAGGAAAAGTTATTTTCTAGAGGAAACAATAAGATAAGATCTCTAAGGTTTTCTCTTTGAAATACAATTTGCTTTATAGTATATTTTTGAGCAATTACTATTTTGTCCATTTAACTTTATAAAATTAAATAGAGTAACATGATACCTATTTAATGGCAATACTCAAAACACTGAAGATATGCTCTGAGGTTTTGTATAGTACTATGTGGGTATAAAATACTTTAAAAACTTTTAACAGTAAGACTTTAATGTCTGAATTAAAGAAATACTTCTGCTTAGTTTTTTCTAAATATTATCATTATTAACTAGGATACTGATATTCTGCTTACCTTATTTTTAAAATACTGTCTTGCATAACTCTTCACTTGTAAAACAGTGCGGCTTCCAATTAGCTTTGAAATTTTGGTCCATCTTCGGCCAAATTTAGCCTGTATTATTAAAATGGAAAAAAAATTGCTTTTGATTAATTTACTTAAGAATAGTCCAAGCTACTACAACATTAAAAAAAAAAAATACATCTTTATTTTCTGAAGCACACAATAAAGTCTTCTATATAGACTATGCTCTTAAAATCAAAGCCTACATTCATTCTTTTGGAATCTGAACTACTGAAAACTAATGGAAATGATTTAGAAACTCCTTTTTAAAAAGAATAGCTATCTAAAGGAAGATATTGCCTAACTGAATGAATTCATATTGTAAGTTATAATGTTCCATATCTAAAATAACTTTTTAAAATAAATAAGTGCCTGAAAGGGGTACAGGTTACATTTTCCATTTATATGATCAACTGAACATGTTCTATGCTAATTTCAACACTTTTTTTTAACTCAGATTCCCTATTTTGCAATATCCATTAGGTATCTCACAGCAGAGACTTTTACTCTATCAGATATCACAGTGAACTGACCTAAAAGATTAAATCGATTAAATCACAAATGAGGAAGTCCTGCAACAAATGTCTTCTTTGTTAAGATGCTATAAGCCCCAAGTTCTAACTACCCGTTTCATTACTCATCAGAGTTTCTCTTGCATATGTATATGCTGCACACATCAACAAACTCTGGTTTTCTCCTGTTAATGTCGTTGTCAGTTTTTATTTCATTTTTGAGACAGGGTCTCACTCTGTTACCCAGGCTGAGTACAGTGGTGTGATCACGGCTCATGCAGCCTCAACCTCCTGGGCTTAAGCAATCCTCCCACCTCAGCCTTCCCAGTAGCTGGGACTACAGGTACGCACCACTTTGCCGGGCTAATTTTTTATTTTTTGTAGAGACGGGGTCTCACTCTGTTGCCTACCCTCCAATTAATGCCTTCTAACACCTCCCACATCCCGGTGTCAAAGGCTGTGCATGTCATAACACTGAAGCTGTGGAGGGAAAAAAAAAATGACAACTTGAGGGAGCTCCTGTGTGTTCTCAAGTACAGAAAGGAACACATAATTTGACAGCTAAAAGGGACTGTTAGGTATCAAGTCTAACTATAATTTAATACGTAAATCCTCTTTGCAATATCCCCAACATAAGATATTCTCTACTTCCTAAGGTAGCTAAATAATTCTAAATTTTTAGAATTCTTAAAACTATGAAAAAAACAAAAAACTAGCCACAACTTAGGAAAAGTTGTGTCAGATTTACGGGCCAGGCAGTCATGCCTTACGGTAGCAAATCATTTTCAAAGATCTCACCCAAGTGATAAACCTTAATTTAAGTAAATTTCTGATACTCATTAGAAAATATGACATATGGACAATTTCTTAAACTCAAAGTGCTTCTGAAAATTATTAGTAAATATAAATTAATTATTTAAGATTGCTCTTAACACCTAGCTGAGATCAACTTACTGAAAAACTACTTATCTTTATTGTGGGATGAAGACAAATAGATAACATTGGTAGGTAGCATGGAGCATTTGTAGACAGAGGTCTACATATCTCTATATAAATAAATACACATTTACTTATATATGGACAAATATCTCTGGAAGAAAGCACAAAGAAGACACTGGTTACCCCAGGCAAAGCGAACTGAAGGCTAAGATGAGAGTGAGAAGACTTAATACCCTATAACTTTAGGAACCTTTTGAATTTTAAACCATGCAAATGTAGTCCCCATAAGTACCACCAACATAAAAAATAACAACCCAAAAATGAACCTTAAATTCAATCTATTTGCATATGTATGTATATATGTTAGTACAAACTGCACCATGTTGTAAACTCCCTGCTATTTTGCAGACCTTTGTCGAAGTGAAACATTTCACAGGGGTTCAGGCCATGAGAAGTATCCTGCCTAACCGCCTGACTACAAGACAAACAAAGGCCCAGCTAAGGAAATATCCCTATTCTATCTTGCTTGACAAAGGTCCAAAAAACACCCGAACACCACAACGACATCCCGCCGGAACAAGGGCCAGAACTGCCTCAGCATGGGAACATCTTATCGATGTCCTGCTGGGCAGCAAGCCATACTGCCCAGACCTCTTCTGCCCATACCTATAAATTGCCCCGGGCTATAAGCAGCAGCGGGCTCTGGCATTAGGTTGGTCCCCCACTTCTGTAGGTTTTATGCTGGACATAAAGCCTGCATTTGCTGCTGAGCTGCCCTCCTTCTGTGTGTGTGTGTGTGTCTTTCTTTAACCCTCACCTCCTCTTTAAGACCTAACATTATGTATCTGGTCTTTGATAAGGGGCAAAACACCAAAGTTGTTAGGAATCTTAAATAAATGATTAATTAAAGTTAGATCATATAAATGATAATCATACAACACACTGAAATATCAATATATAAAAAAAATCACCAGTATAGGAACAAGTCTTGAAGAGATAAAAACCTCAAGATCATTTATATATTTATATAAGAATATCATACAGTATATAGATGTCATGGTGTTGACTAAAATACAAACACAAACATTTTATTCTCATCATCTGTAGAAATGTTAATGATACTTCAATTAGCATACATAAATTTTATATATACAAATATTCTATATATGTAATGTATAAATATACATAATTTCAAAATTACTTAGAACATTACTAGGTATCATGCACCTTAAAGGAAAAGATATAAACTAATCTTGATAGTAAAAAAATTTTAAAAAAAATCCTAAGTATTTTTTTTTAAAGTTTCTTCATATTAAGGGGTATTTTCAGAATTAGAAACCAGAATACGTTTCTTTTCCATTATGCAACTTGTGAACATTTAAATAGATTTCAGTGTAATAGACATTCACGCAAAAAAAAATGTTTCTGGTCTTCATTTAGAGTCGCTGAAATATTTAGACAGTGTATACAATGCCAAATTATCTGAATAAAAACTCAGCTGATCACCCCAACAGTTTCAAATATACAAGTTTTTATTTTGTTTCAAAAAAAAAAAAGAGATTACTAAATAATTTTGCCTTTTAATCCAGGTAGTTGGTGTCATGTATACAGATATACCTCAATTTCTTGGATTTTGATAATACCACAAGAATGTGAAAACTACAGATCTAAATCTATTTTAGTATTTTAGTACCTTAGATCTAAGTTAAAAGGAATTCTCTTGCACTACACTATAAACATCATTACTCTAACTACAGAAGAACTAAAGGTGTTAAAACTGTAATTAAAAAGAAAATTCAGGTCTCTATAAATTAATTTAACCTTATAACTTTACCAATATTTGCTTCTAGAATTATTTTACTAAAAATTTAAAATTGCTCTATTTACCAGCCCTTGTTCAAACAGCTCTTTTTCTTCTATCGTCCACTTTACTGAGTAACTGGCTGGTTTTGTAGGAGAGTGTACCCTGAGGGGAAAAAAAGGAATTGCAAAAAAAATTTCTGAAATGGAACATTCCATATTTATGTAACTAAAGGTTATAGATAGCCATGGGCTAAATTCAATACTTTGAGTCTAGGAATTAAAAATAAACAAACAAACAAAACAAGAAGGCTACAGCCTCTACCTGGGGGCAGAGATTTACCCTGTCACGTGTCTCTAGCTCAGGATGATGGGAGCCCCAAAAGACATAATCCTTGGGTCTGAGTGAGGGTAACACTAAAAGACATCAAAGGAAGTCAATGTGATAACAAACAAATAGGCTCCCTTAGACGGGATACAAAGCAGCAGGTGTTAATACATTCCCAAATCCTGAAAGGCATGTAAGAGTTTAAATTGGTTCCACAAATACTATCTCTTTAGTTCTTTCATGTAAATCCATGTAAATATTTAGAAAAGAAGTCAAAAACTACAGCATTGTATTTATTGCTTTTAAAATTCATTATCTCAAGGAATTAAAAATAAAACTGATGAAGCTCACTAATTTAAGCAACCCATTAATCCTTTTGTTAACTTCATTTCATTGTTTATTCAGCAAAATACAAAAGCAAAAGGCTGCTCAGTACTCAACCTCTTGGGCAATTGCAAATACGTAAACCACCCTTTAAAGGACCATAAACTTCCAAAGTCATAAATGCTAAATAACGTTTTTTCAATTATAGGGAAAGGATATTTTTAAAATAGTTAATTTCTCCAGATAACTTTTGAAAGCCACAAATCCAAATGAAAATTTTGTTGAAAGTAAGTGAAAATTAACTGACAGAGTAAAAGAAATCAAGTCAATTCCAATATATTACATAACAGCTTCTCAAAATTTCCCCATAAACCCCTGGACAACCATATTTTTCACAATCTGAAAGAATTGCCTACGTAGGGCCATGAAAGAAATTCTGGCAAGTAAATAATGCCATAAAATTATACTTGTGCCACTCCAACATCTTTATTAAAAAAACTGTTTTTATATCTACTTTAAGGTCAAGAGGGCTTTTCCACGGCCAACTATAATTAAAAAAAAATTCTTCCATAATTTTTAACTAATGAAAACAGATTTAGAAATATAAAATATAAGTACATACATGATTTTTGCTGTTTTCTGCAGACTGCATCACATGAAAAAAGAAAATAAGGAAGCGTGTGAGGTTTCTAAAAATACAATCCAGACTTTTAGAAATATTATAAATTGATTTTACCTCTTCATGTATTTTTTATCATCTTCCTTTTGATCAAGCCAGACTTTTTCCGGTAGTGATTTTTTAGATAAATAATATCTGTGTAACTATCAAGGAAACTTTTTAAACAATATCACAGTCATGTAATTTTTACATTGCTTATACAAAACGTGTGCTACATAAATGTTATTAATAGTTCCCTTGTCTTCCCAATTAGAAGTGACTACAAGAAACAGCCTCCATGTTTAAATCAAGCTTGTACAATCCTCTGCCTGCAGGCTACATGTGGCCCAGGACGGCTTCAAATGTGGCCCAACACAAATTCGTAAACTTTCTTAAAACACCATGAGATTATTTTGTGATTTTTTTTTTTTTTTTTTTTTGGCTCATCAGCTATCATTAGTGTATTTTATGTGGGGCCCAAGAAAATTCTTCTTCCAGTGTGGCCCAGGGAAGCCAAAAGATTGGACACCCTGGTTTAAATATTTTCTTCCAAAACATATGGAGAATGTAATAGGTAAACTTGGTTGGTTGTCCAAGGCAATTCAGGAATAATTTTCCACATTTCTAAAGCCAACAGAGAAGAATCCAAGGATCTTCTCTACCTTAATAAAAATTGCAAACATTTAGATCAAATCTACCAGAGAACTTCCCTCTTAAAGTTATTAGAACTAGCCTGATGAGGCCAGGCGCGGTGGCTCACACCTGTAATCCCAGCACTTTGGAAGGCTGAGGCAGGCGGATCACAAGGTTAGGAGATCGAGACCATCTTGGCTAACACGGTGAAACCCCATCTCTACTAAAAAATAGAAAAAATTAGCCAGGTGTGGTGGCGGGCACCTGTAGTCCCAGCTACTCAGGAGGCTGAGGCAGGAGAATGGAGTGAACCTGGGAGGCGGAGCTTGCAGTGAGCCAAGTTTGTGCCACTGCACTCCAGCCTGGGCGACAGAGCGAGACTCCGTCTCAAAAAAAAAAAAAAAAAACAAAAAAAAAAACTAGCCTGATGAAATACTTTAAGATTAGCCTGAGATATTCTTCACTTAACAAGTATTTATTGGCTATCTATTGCATATGTCAGGTACTATGCTAGGTATAGATGCTGAGAACAAAGATACTCTCATTATTTGTTTCCATATCTAGAAGTGAACCACTGACTACTTAAGCGTTTTATCTAGACAGTGGCCACCAACCACATGTGCATCACTGGTTTCTGACCAGTGAAAACACTATTTGCATGAACTAGGATGTACTCTAAGTATAAAACACAGTGGAATTTGGCCGGGCGCAGTGGCTCACACCTGTAATCCCAGCACTTTGGGAGGCCGAAGCAGGTGGATCCCGAGGTCAGGAGTTCAAGACCAGCCTGACCAACATGGTGAAACCCCATCTCTACTAAAGATACAAAAAATTAGCCAGGTGTGGTGGTGTGCGCCCATAATCCCAGCTACTCAGGAGGCTGAGGCAGGAGAATCGCTTGAACCAGGGAGGCAGAGGTTGCAATGAGCCAAGATCGCACCATTGCACTCCAGCCTGGGTGACAGGGCGAGATTCCATCTCAAAAAACAAACAAAACAAAACACAGTGGATTTCAAAGACTTAGTACAAAAATGTAAAATTATCTCACTAATGTTTTTATCTTGATTAAATGTTAAAATGAGAATATTTGAAATATTTTAGGTTATATAATATATCGTTAAAATTAATTTCCTTTGTGTTAAATGAGGATATCGGAAAATTTTAAATTATATGTGACTTTCTCTGAATAGCAATAATCTAGGCTACAACTGCAATGTCTGGGGAGAATTAGAGAATAAGAAAGCCTAAATGGGGTTAACCTATGATAATTAAAGGTACAGAGACACTCTAAAATCAACATGGCAATAAGTGGAAATAGTGGGAACAGAGAAATTCTGGCTTAGTGAGGAGAAATCCATAAAATGAAGATGAAAGAGATTAATAAACCACTACTTATTAGACTATGACTGGCTATCTTTATAAATCATAAAATCAGAAATCATTTCGTTCAATCCTCCTTTTACATGTATGAAAACTGAGCTATAAATAAGGATCCACAAACGTAGGGAAAACATCTTCATTCTATAGTATTTGTTTTGTGCTTTTTATTTAGATTCCTCCCACGTAACACCTGTAAATTATGAAGTGAGAAGAACTTTTACACGTTCCAACTCTGTGTCCTTGGAAAATTAACATCTCTGGGTTTCAGCTTATATAACTTAAAAATGCAAGCTTGGACTTAAGGTTCAAAATGACTTAAATATTCTATCATTTCTACTCAATATTCAGATATCATAAACAGTTGGCTAGTGACAGAAACTCAAAATATGCAATCAGATCTCAGATGTTACAGTAAAACAGAACCTGAGGAATAAAGTGCTGCTTTTTGCATACATAGGTAACATGAAATTATATAATAGCAGTCTGGGGCTGTATAAAATCCATCTAGTAAACAGTGGCCTCTTGTAAATTTTGCATTTATAGATTTTTTCACCCTGAAACCTGTACTTTCCTCATAATCATTAAAGGATACTCTTCTTCCAACAACATTTTCTCAATAACAGCTCTGTTCTCTTCACTGATGGTGTTATCCAAGGTCCAAGGCTATTAAAAAAGAGAATATATTTGTCTTTTTATTTATTGCTTTTTGAAATTATCTTCTGTTTTGGTAAAGAAAAATACATGTTATAATGATTACAAATGACAGTCACCATTTACTGAGCACACAGACATATTTTTGATTACCACAGTAACACTGAGATAGGCATTAATACTTTACAGAAGCAACCACAGCACTACTAGCATCTTAAGTGGAAGAGCAGAGACTTTACACCTGAGTCTGTTGGATTCCCAGGCTCATGCTCCTGCCCAGGATGAGGTAATGATCGCCATTCAAAAAAGGAATCATTTGTTAGGCATCAGACACTCTGTTAGACACTTAACCTCTTTCCAAAACTCACCACTAACTCTCCTTTTTCCTCAGTTACAATCTCCATGATCCTACTCATTTTCAACGCTCCAAGTTAAGTATTTTCAGCTCATATCTCTTCTTCAAGCTCTAGTCCATAACACCCAACAGCCCATCCAAGATTTCTACTTGGATATCTAATTGGCTTCTAGAACTTAACATATCTAAAACAGAACTCACCATCACTTATCTCCACCTGCTTCTCCCTCTGCATTCCCAACTCTACGAAAGGCACTATTACTCACTAAGTTATTCCATGTAGAAATTCAGGAATCATTGTGGATTCTTTCCTTTTCCTTTGATGCCCATATCCAATCTATCAACCAGTTCTACCTCCAAAATATAATTCAAATCTATCTATTCTATCTCTTCTGCTACTACCTCAGGCCAAGTCCCAATCATCAAATCTTGCTTCCATTACCGTGAATGTTTCCTAACTGGTCCCTTTAACTCCACTCTTACTTCCCTCCAATCTTTACCACAGTACCCAAAATTAATTTTATAAAAATAAATTTGCTAATCTCTATTAAATCTATATGAAATGTTTCAATGATGTCCCAGTTCCTTTAAAACAAAATGTAAACCCTTTAGCATAATCCGACTCATAAGTCCTGCATGACAGAACTCTAGCCTGCCTCTCCAACCTTGCCACATGCTGCCACTCCTCCCTTTCCCACCATATTCTAGACACTGGCCTTCAACCAGAGCTTCTGTAGTTGCTGTTCCTTCTGCCTATAATTTTATTTTAACTGTTCACATATCTACCTTTTTTCCCATCATTTTCAACTTAAATCTCACCTCCTCTGAGATTCCCTCACTGACAATTTAATCTAAACTAGGTTTCCCACTCTGGTACTCTCATTCAGCATCTTGCTTATTTCCTTCAAAATCTATTATTAGTTTGTCTACCTGTTTATTATCTAACTCCCTCTTAGAAAATAAACTTCTTGAGAGCAGGAACACGTCTGTCTTCATTGTAGTCGTATTCTCCAAGCCTGACCTACTGACTGGCACAGAGTAAGTACTCAATAAGTAACTACTACATGGCCGGGAGTGGTGGCTCATGCCTGTAATCCCACCACTTTGGGAGGCTGAGGCGGGCGGATCACGAGGTCAAGAGATCAAGGTCAGCTTGGCCAACATGGTGAAACCCCGTCTCTATGAAAAATACAAAAATTAGCTGGGCGGGGTGGCACACGCCTGTAGTCCCAGCTACTCGGGAGGCTGAGGCAGGAGAATCACTTGAATGCGGGAGGCAGAGGTTGCAGTGAGCCGAGATCACGAAACTGCAGTCCAGCCTGGCGACAAAGAGACTCCATCTCAAAAAAAAAAAAAAAAGTAACTACTACATGAAGAAATAAGCCCTGTGACTATCCCATTTTGTTTTTTTCTCTTTGAGACCGGGTCTCATTCTGTTGCCCAGGTTGGAGAGCAGTGGCACAATCAGAGCTCACTGCAATCTCAAACTCCTGGGCTCAAGGAATTCTCCTGCCTTGGCTTCTCAAAGCACTGGGATTACAGGCAGGAGCCACCTTGCCCACCTACCACTTTTTTAGGTGTAAAGAAACTGAAGTTCACAAATTTGAGAAGTGGTAGAGCAAAGACCTGTACCTAAATCTAGCTGGCTCTGAACCTGTTTCTCAACAGGCCATTTTTCAATGTCAAAAGAAAGAGGTTTCTATTTTTAAAGTAAAAAAAAATTCTAAATTTCTAAAAAAGAAAAATATTACATCTGTGATAGTTGAGAACTAGCACTAAATTTAAAAAAAAAAAAAGAAGCAGCACTCTAGGCAATAAATAACAGCTTAATGCACCTGATATTTTTATAAAATACTTACAATAAGGCCATTCTCTGTTCTCCAAGATGAATCAAGATAGTGATCTTTTTGTAAAACTGATGCTGTGTTTTCACCACTTCTGTAATAATTAAGAAAATAAGTATATAAGTGAAAATCATATTAGTTAATGAATGTAACTTACACAGCACAGAAGCCAGCAGGTAGTAAGGGAACTAAGCAAATACTTAGTTCCCTTCTCCCCTTAACAAACAGATTTAACACTGTGGAAATGCCTGCTCTACCTCTTTGGCCTGTGAAATACATGGTAGTGCTAAGCTACCCCATCTCAATTGTGAAACATCAAGTCTGACTGCTCACTTCTTTTGGTTCTCGAGAATAAACAATCTCATGAGGAAAACAATACCCCAAAGCAGTAATCACAACATGCTCTGTGACTTGAACCAACAATGCAGTTTCAGCTGATTAGTACCAGTACTCATGTGTATACAGGAATTCAACTTTGTGATTAAACCTTTTAGCTGTATCTAAATTATAAAAACCACCAACAATAGCACCACCTATAAAATGAAAGAAAAAAAAAAACTAGATGAGAGAACCAAAACAGAAAATACTCAAAGAAAGACAGTACAGTGAATAGATAAGAAAAATGTGGTTTTAATAACAACTCATATAATTTAAAAAATTAATTTGATTTGGACGCTTTTCAATGTCCATGGGAGATCAAACTTTTTAAATTATCTCACTCTTTTCATTAAGCTCCTAAGAGCTCTTTAAAGTTACATTGTTTACCCCATATTTGAAAAGGCTGAGTAAGTTTTGGGGGGCTCAATCCATGATATAAATTTAATCTTTTGCTTAGTTATTGACTTTTTCTAGACCTCATCTAGTGATAAGAATTTTCCATCTCTAAGACTGCAAAAACCTTTCAACAGGCTTATAAATCTGAATCTTTAATTAGGCAGTAGTTATAATAAATTGTGGGGCTAATGAACTATTCTCTAAAAGCAATCATTTCTCTCAACTGTTGATGGTAAATAGATTTAATCTTAAATGTCAACTATGATCTGGAAGAGGCTACCAGGAAGGGTAAATAAAGGATTCAGAGACTTTTATCAGCTCAAAGAAACCTTTGCTCAAATAACTAGGTCTGCCAAGAGTTCAGAAAACAGAACCACTATCATTTCAAGTTCACTGTAGAAGTCTTTTTATTCCTCAATAAGAAGAATCAGCAACACTCATACTCTGGTAGGTACTTCTGGATCTCTACCTGAATCTCCATAGGTACCACATATTAGCATGTTTAAAGCTTGAAATCACCTTTCCTCCCAAATCTGCTACTCTTGCATTGTTCACCATCTCACTCAGTGGCACCACCATCTCCGTAGTTATCCAAGCCAGAAATCCAAGCCTGTCCATTTTCTTCACAACCCCCATTTAATCTGCCCTAATTCTGTTGTTTCTCCCATTTTCCAAATCCAGTCCTTCCAGTATTTTCATACTACCTCTGAGGTCCTGTAGTTTCCAATCTTATATAATTTTCCTGGATAAATGTAAAAGATAAAGCTGACAAACCATTCACCTCCCCTCCTTTATCTTTCTCCACCCATCTCCATCTGACATATATATAGGATTGCTGTCTATGTCATCTAACAAGAATGTTCTATGAGAGCACAGACTTGGTTTTGATACACTGTTATGTATCAGTGCATGGCATGTAGAAGGTACTCAATCAAAATTTGTTGGACTAAATGAACAAGGTAGGTAGGGCATGGATCACTCAGATCTCTGGTAGTTAAAGAATGAGGATTTTATCAAAAAACCAACTGGGGAGTGAAGAGAATAACATGATCAGATCTGGATATAAGAAAGATTACTCTGACTTCAGACTAGAACAGAATGGGGCCAAGGAGACAAGGAGCAGTTAAGAAGGAGAGATTTTAAAAATACTAGAGAAAGGTGACAATAACTTATAGCTACAGGACAATGTGAACAGGAAGAAGTGAATACAGTTGAGAAGATATTTAGACAGAATCAACAGCCCTAAATAACTGATAGGGTAGAGGAGTAGAAGGAGGGAGGTAAGGAATGATGAAGTTTAGGTCTGTGCTTTGGGTGACTGGGTGTGTGTAGGTGCCATTTACTAAACTAGGGTACGGTGAAGAGGCAGATCTGGTGGGGAAAATTTATAAGGTGAAACTGAGGTGCTTGTGGGACATCCAAGTACAGATAGATTCAGAGAACTGGATAAATGGATCTGTCACTTAAGAGAGAGATCTGGGTTGGTAACAGATTCGGGAAACATCAGCTGGCAGGTCAAAAATGGTTTAACACTGGTAAAATTTCATATGGTTCAACCTAACAAAGAGAAGTTGAAGTCTTAAGAGGGACAGTGTGGTCAGTGAATGAAAGTCCAATGAGAAAACTCCTTGCAACACTAGGAGTAAAGAACATAAGAAAAGGAGAATGAGAAAGAATGGTAGAAGTAGAAGAGAAACCAAAAAAAAAAATTTTTTTTTTTTTTTGAGATGGAGTTTCGCTCTTGTTGCCCAGGCTGGAGGGCAATGGCGCGATCTCAGCTCACTGCAACCTCCGCCTCCCAGGGTCAAGCAATTCTCCTGCCTCAGCCTCCCTAGTAGCTGCAATTACAGGCATGTGCCACCACGCCTGGCTAAGTTTGTATTTTTAGTAGAGACAGGGTTTCTCCATGTTGGTCAGGCTGATCTCGAACTCCCAACCTCAGGTGATCCGCCCGCCTTGGCCTCCCAAAGTGCTGGGATTACAGGCATGAGCCACCGCGCCCAGCCAACCCAAAAGTTTCAATACCATCTTCTAACTTTGACATCTAGCACTTACCAAGTGCTTAAAAGTGTCTATTAAATTTATTCTCAACGGTTTCACAGATGCTATAATATCAACTGTAACTACATACTTCAGAGAGTACCATCACACTAAATTCCATATGGTTGGAGCTCCAACACCACTGGACACTATTTATCAGACTATATATATATATATATATATATATTTTTTTTTTTTTTTTTTGAGACAGAGTCTCGCTCTGTTGCCCAGGCTGGAGTGCGGTGGTGATCTCCGCTCACTGCAAGCTCTGCCTCCCGGGTTCACGCCATTCTCCTGCCTCAGCCTCCCGAGTAGCTGGCACTACAGGCGCCCACCACCACGCCCAGCTAATTTTTTGTATTTTTAGTTGAGACGGGGTTTCACTGTGTTAGCCAGGATGGTCTCGATCTCCTGACCTCGTGATCCGCCCGCCTTGGTCTCCCAAAGTGCTGGGATTACAGGCGTGAGCCACCACGCCTGGCCCAGAATATAATATTAATGATACTCCTTGGGGTTGTATAAGACAATAATTGTAACCATCATCAGGAACCAATAACCTTTGTAATCCTGCTTGTTACCACAAGTGCCACCAGTAGACCTAGGCCTCAACTAAAATAGGAAGAAAGAGAAAAGGGAGAAAAATGAAACACAATCAGAAAAATTAAGATAAATCTATGGAAGAAGCATACAGCCAATGCCCTCAGGTGACCAATCTTTAGTGTTTCCAAGGCCAGCTCATTTCTTTCTAGACTGCAGATAAGTATCCCTGCCAACCTATTTCATTAACTTGTTGCGAAAAGTAAATTAAATCAAACATGCAAAAGCACTTGGTCAAGATTTAAACACTACATGAATGTCAACAAGTATTGTTATTAAGGGCTCCCTACTCATCTGCAAAGCTTTGAGGGACAATGACCATATGAGTTTAATTACCCCTCACGTCTTTATAGGGCTTTAGAGTTCATGATACACTTCTAAACACACTATCTTAGTGCCTCAAGCGCTGGGTTAGTACTTCTCCCCAGTTCACAGAGGCCCGAATATTAGGCTGAACTACATGAAATTGCCGCTTTATAGAACAAAAACGGTCTAAATATTGGCAATTTCATATGGTTCAAGCTAATACAGTTCTAAGGGAATTGTACATAATTATAAACAACATAGCTGGCTGACTTTAGAACTCAGGCTTTCTGATTCCTGGCTAGTCTAGGACTCTTCATGACTAAAAGGAGACTCATTTTTCATTCAGAAAGCAAGGAGTCAAAGGAGGTTCTGTGTCAAATCACACTGGGCTGTTTGTTCTGCTGGAACAGGTATTTTAAAAAATGTGATCCCTCACTGGATTCTCACAGTACTGTCCCCGAGGGTAACAGGATGGTGAAGAATATATTCAGAGGGCACCTACCGTATGCTAAAGCATATCTCATAATCATTTCATTTGATCCTCACAATTTCATGAAGTACATATCATGACTCTCAGTTTAAATATGAGCAGTCTGAGGCTCAGACAAGTTAAGTGTCTTGCCCAAGGTCACATTGCTATTAACTGGTAGGGCGAGCAAATGCAGAAGGAAAACCCAGAACTGTCCAACTCTAAAACCTGGCCCATTTAAGTCAACCTGCTTCTCGGGAAGTTTTACAACTATCCCCATGTGGAAGAAGGGATGAAACGACTCGCCCAAGGTCACACGGCTAGCGAGCCATAGAACAAGAGTCCCTGACCTCAGGTCTCGTCCGTAGCCGCTCTTGTTCTAGTTACTGTCGATGAGATCCTGAAAAGGAGGGAACGGAAGAAGGAATCTAAATGTAAATCAAACGCAATGTGGTAGGCGAAATCGGTGCTCTCACAGCATCCGGCAAAAGGTGAAAGCGACACAGGAGTACCTGAGCTCCAGGTAACCGCCCTGCCCGCTGGGCTTGGGACAAGCCGGCGGGCGCGGTGCCTCCCAGGCCAACAAGAGACCCTGGCCCAGGGGACAGTCTTCTGTTCCCTTTTCCCTTGCCGGACCTGCAGCTTTCCCAGGGCCCTCTCCTTCAATCCACTCCCCTCTCCGCCCCAAAGAGACCCGGTCTTTAAGCCTCACCCTGGCTGTGCCCCCGCCGCCGCCACCACGTCCCCTTCGATATCCACATCCGCCTCTTCAGCCGCCATGATGGGACCTGACCCCGTCTGTCCTCCCGAGAGATCCCGCGAGACGAAGATGGCCCGGGGGCAGGGCCTAACGCGTCACGGGGCGGGGTTGAAGCGCCGTCCGGCCCCTCCCGTGCCGGGAGGCTGGGTTTCCAGAGCAAAGGCGCCCCCAGAGGCCTGGGGCTTGGTCCTTTCTAACTTGTTGACATGTAGAGACCTTGGGAAGTGGCCCACGCCTGAGCTTTTTTTTTTTTTGAGACGGAGTTTCACTCTTGTTGCCCAGGCTTGGGTGCAATGGCGCGATCTCAGCTCACTGCAACCTCCACCTCCCGGGTTCAAGCGATTCTCCTGCCTCAGCCTCCCAAGTAGCTGGGATTACAGGCATGCGCCACCACGCCCGGCTAATTTTTGTATTTTTAGTAGATACAGGGTTTCACCCAGCTGGTCTCGAACCCCCGACCTCAGGTGATCCGCCCGCCTCGGCCTTCCAAAACTCTGAGATTACAGGCGTGAGCCACCGCGCCCCGGCCCTCCTGAGCTTTTAAGAGCTTCTGTTCTTGCACACATTCTTTGGGACCTCACTGCTCTCATTGATAAAATGGGGATAACAGCAATATCTTTCTGGACTGATGAAAAAGTCAAGCTAGACCCGCTTTGTGAACTGAAGGTTGCATACCTGCTGGTTATTTAAGTCTCTCTCTTTGTTTTTTAAAGAAAAGGGTCGTGCAGCACTTATGTGAAGTCGTTCAGCATTTCACCTAAGTGCTGAACAACTTTTATTTTAAAATTCAACAAATATTTAAGAATATAACTTATGATTGTGTAATTTGTTTTGTAGACGTCTTTGCAATTTAAAAATCACGCTCATGACCATTAATCCTTACAGTATCCCAGTGAGGTAGGCAGAGCTAATATCACCAGTTATACTTTACAGGTGAGGTAACTGAGGCCTGGAGAGCTGAAATGACTGTCCAAGGACAGGTAGGTTCAAAGACAGAGCCAGGAATAGAATCCAGGCTTTGTTGACTCTCTACTGAGTGCTCACCATGTAACAATCATGTTGTTAGAAATTGGAGGATAAACACCACTTCTGTCTAGTTTATAGTTTCTCAAGAAATTAGATACTGACAGCCAGATGCGGTGGCTCACGCCTGTAATCCCAGCACTTTGGGAGGCCAGGGAGGGCGGATCACAAGGTCAGGAGTTCGAGACCAGCCTGACCAACATGGTGAAACCCCGTTTCTACTAAAAATACAAAAATTAGCTGGGCGTAGTGGTGGGCACCTGTAGTCCCAGCTACTCAGGAGGCTGAGGCACAAGAATCGCTTGAACCCAGGAGGCAGAGGTTGCAGTGAGCCGAGATCACACCATTGCATTCCAGCCTGGGTGACAGAGCTGGACTCCATCTCAAAAAAAAAGAAAAAAAAAAACCCTTCTGCATTCCCCTGCCTTAGCAGCTATCACTCACACCTTGTAATTTTTCATCCGTCTGCCTTCTGCACTGGACTGTGAATTCCTTAAGGACAAAGACCATGTCTGCTACTCCTTACACTACCAATATTCAGCATAGTGACACATAGCAGGTGCTCAATAAATATTGAACAGAGGAATGAATGAATTAATTAATTAATTAAATGACCTCACTTCTCACACTATTCCCAATTTGTCCCATCTCACCTTTGTTCTCAGGCTGCACTCCGAATATGATGGCAAAAGATAGAGAGAAAGAATGGTAAAGAGGGAGAGCCCAGTTCAGAAACCAAACACTGCTAGGGCCCATTCTCAGGCCACCATGGGAGTGCTGCTTCTGTTGTCAGTGGGCTTATCCAGTAACCAGTCCCACTGGTAACACCATGCCTGGAACAGAGTAGGCACTTAAAGATGTCTGTTGAATTTAATTTAGAGCAAAATTAGGGTTTCTTAAAAAGATGTAATGGGCTGGCCTGGCGCGGTGGCTCACACCTGTAATCCCAGCACTTTGGGAGGCCAAGGCGGGTGGATTACCAGGTCAGGAGATTGAGACCATCCTGGCTAACACGGTGAAACCCCGTCTGTACTAAAAATACAAAAAATTAACTGGGCGTGTTGGTGGGCACCTGTAGTCCCAGGTACTCGGGAGGCTGAGGCAGGAGAATGGCGTGAACCCAGGAGGCGGAGCTTGCAGTGAGCGGAGATCGCGCCACCACACTCCAGCCTGGGCGACAGAGCCAGAATCCGTCTCAAAAAAAAAAAAAAAAAAAAAAAAAAAAAAAAAAAAGGTGTAATGGGCTAAATCATCAAAACAAATGTAAAATGGTATGCTTTTCACTGATTTTACATAGCAGGCAGGGATGGGGACCCTGGCAGGGCTGTCTGGATATACATGATATCAAATGAGAATGGTGCTTTCTAGAGCATAATGCAGAATACCATGTGAACAGCATCTCTGGCAATGCAGACGCAAAAATGTTTCTGGTCCAGTGCCAGATATCAGTAGGCATTAAAATATATGTGGAAGGAAAGGCCTGTACAGAATTCAGAGTTGCCCAATTCGTCTCAAAACCCCCCTGAACAGAGACACTAGCAAAAAGCTTTCCCGTACACACCTCACACCCTGCACTGGGTCCACTGGCTTTATGTGAAACTGGCTCGTAAGGGTCTAGGTCTAACTCCTTCCAACAGGATAGAGCTATGAGCTCACATGCAGATGAACTCCAGAGGCCTGGTCTACTATTTAAAATTCCCTCTAATCCTGCAACCCTAGGACTTGTTGAAAGACTCATTTCTCACCAAGTAGTTTGAAAGCAGAATGAATAATTCAGAATTAGT
This sequence comes from Gorilla gorilla gorilla, assembly GCF_029281585.2. Classification (NCBI taxonomy): domain Eukaryota; kingdom Metazoa; phylum Chordata; class Mammalia; order Primates; family Hominidae; genus Gorilla; species Gorilla gorilla. The sequence continues at coordinate 181,284,121 of NC_073224.2, read as the reverse complement.
GTTTCATGAAACTTGTAGCATTCCTACTGTGCTTGGTACTGATGCGTTGAATGAGATTGACTCAGTGTCTGCCCTCATAAAATCAATCAAATGTGCAATTTCAGGCCAGGCACTGTGGCTTATTCCTACAATCTCAACACTTTGGAAGGCTGAGGTGGGAGGATTGCTTGAGCCCAGGAGTTTAAGTCCAGCCTGAGCAGCATAGTGACACCCTGTTTCTATAAAAAAATAAAATGAAACAATTAGCCAGGTGCAGTGGTGCATGCTAGTAGTCCCAGCTACTCAGGGTGGGGTGTGGGAAGGCTGAGGTAGGAAGATCACTTGAGCCTGAGAAGTAAAGCTCTCTAGCACAGGCAAGAGTGAGACCCTGTCTTAAAAAAAAAAAAAAGGGCCAGGCGCGGTGGCTCACGCCTATAATCCCAACACTTTGGGAGGCCGAGGCAGGCAGATCACGAGGTCAAGAGATCAAGACCATCCTGGCCAACATGGTGAAACCCTGTCTCTGTTAAAAGTATAAAAATTAGCTGGGCGTGGTGGCAGGTGCCTGTAGTCCCAGCTACTCGGGAGGCTGAGGCAGGAGAATCGCTTGAACCCGGGAGGCGGAGGTTGCAGTGAGCCAAGATCACACCATTGCACTCTAGCCTGGGCGACAGAGCGAGACACCATCTCAAAAAAAAAAAAAAAAAAAAGGCAATTTCACAACAATGTAACAAGCTCCATGTCCATGTCTACATGTCCATGTAGCTCCACGTCTGCTACAGATGTGTGCTAAAAGAGTAATAATCATAATAATAAGCTTCATGATAGAGAACCTACAAATTGCTGTGGGATCTCCGAAGAGAGGCACTTAGCCCAGGATGAACCCTCTCCTTTACTGTACTTCTGAGGAAAACGTGGGTCAGTCAAAATTTGAAAGTACTGTCAGGCCTGTGAGCCCAAGCTAAACTATCATATCCCCTGTGACCTGCACGCATATATCCAGATGGCCTGAAGCAACCGAAGAGCCACAAAAGAAGTGAAAATAGCCTTAACTGATGACATTCCACCATTGTGATTTATTTCTACCCCAACTGATCAACGTACTTTGTAATCTCCCCCACCGTTAAGAAGGTTCTTTGTAATTCTCCCCACCCTTGAAAATGTACTTTGTGAGATCCAACCCCTGCCCCCAAAACATTGCTCTTAACTCCACCGCCTATCCCAAAACCTAAAAGAACTAATGATAATCCCACCACCCTTTGCTGACTCTCTTTTCGGACTCAGCCCGCCTGCACCCAGGTGAAATAAACAGCCTTGTTGCTGACACAAAGTCTGTTTGGTGGTCTCTTCACACGGACGCGTCAGACAAGTACCACTTTAGACCGTGGGAAATACAAAATAAAAACCCCTGTTTCTAACTTAAAGAAAGAAGCAATGGAAAAATACTAGAGGGCATAGTGCAATGCTGGGCACTCACACAGAGCCAGGAATAGTGTCTGCTCCCACTGGCCAGACTGAAAAAACCTCATGATTCAGGTAGACAATCTGAAGGGTGTGAAAGGAAAATAAACCTCGGGACCCCAAAATCACTAAGCCCAGGAGAAAGTCAAGCTGGGAACTATGTCAGGCAAACCTGCCTCCCACTTTATTCCTAAATAAGATAGCTGCAAAGATTAAAAAAAAAAAAAAAAGCTACATATCTCCTTCACAATTTGCGCACAAGGAAATTCCTTGTGGACAAGATCTTTACCCAAAACAGTTCTGTTGAATTTCACCCTGGCAATGTAAATTGATAGCTCATCTTCATAGGTGGGACAGAAAGTCACCCTCTGCTCACCTGAGACAAAGGTATATCTGATTGCTTCCTCTGCCCTATTGTTAATGTAAAAATGCAGATTCACTGAGCCAGTCTATGTAAAAATGCAGATTCATTGAGCCAGTCTAAATTGTGTATTCAGTGAAAGGCTGAGCTCATTTAAAAGTGGGAATTGAGCTCATTCAAAAGAATGCAACCTTTTGTTTCTTATCTACCTAAGACCCGGAAGACCCCTCCCCCACCATGGCTGTCACAACTTTCAGACACATACTGATTGATGTCTCATGTCTCCCTAAATGTATAAAAGCAAGCTGTACCCCAACCACCTTGGGCACATGTTGTCAGGACATCCTGAGGCTGTGTCACGGGTGCGTCGTTAAACTCAGCAATATAAATTTTCTAAATTGATTGAGACAGATATGTTGGGTTCACAAAGGTATTGCCCAAGTAGTGGAGAATGCTTAGCTCTGGGTGAAGCACTGTTCTGCCACTGCCTAACAAATCTTAAGGACAAGACCTAAAAGGATCAAATTGTTCCCTGGTAACTTCACTGCATACCCCTTTTCTCCTAAAAGTACAAGGATATTTATAGGGATACAAAAATAGCTAGCACTAAACAAGGTAAAATTCACAATGCCTGGCATCCCATTAACAGGCATGCAAAGAAGTAGGAAAATACGACCCATAATGAGGGGAAAAAAATCCACTGAAACCCACCCAGTAGTGGCACAGATGTTAGAATTACTACACTGGGACATTAAGACAGTTTTGTTTTTTTTGTTTTTTTGTTTTTTTTTAGATGGAGTCTCACTCTGTCGCCCAGGCTGGAGTGCAGTGGCATGATCTTGGCTCACTGCAACCTCTGATTCCGAGGTTCAAGCGATTCTCCTACCTCAGCCTCCCGAGTAGCTGGGATTATAGGTGCCTGCCACCACACCCAGCTAAATTTTCTATTTTTAGTAGAGATGGGGTTTCACTGTGTTGGGCAGGCTGGTCTTGAACTCCTGACCTCAGGTGATCCGCCCACCTCAGACTCCCAAAGTGCTAGGATTACAGGCATAAGCCACCTTGCCCGGTCTAAAATACTTACTATAACTGTGTTCTATATGTTCAAAAGGTTAAATAGAGACATGGAAAATACAAAAAGAATGAAATTGTTCTTCTAGAGATGAAAACTACAATGCCTGAGATGAAAATACACTGGATGGGACTAATGGCAGAGTAGACGTTGTGGAAGAAAGGATTCATGAACTTGAACACGTAACAAAATTAACAATCCAAAATTAAACACATGGAGAAATAAATAATATTAAAAATAAACAGAATCTCTGACCTATAGGATAAATTCAGGCTTCCTCGTATATATGCAATTGGAGTCTCTGAAAAGCAGAGGGTGGGGAGGTCAGGAAAAATGTTTAAAGAAATGACTAAAAAAATTTTCAAATTTGAGGAAAACTACAAACTCACAGATCCTGAAAACTCAAGGAACCCCAAGCAGGAAAAAAATAAAAATGAAGAAAGAAAACCATACTATGGCCTATCATAATCAAATTCTCAAAACCAGTAACAAAGAGAAAACCTTACCAGAGGAAAAAAGGTAGCCAGGCACGGTGGCTCACGCCTGTAATCCCAGCACTTTGGGAGGCCGAGGCAGGCGGACCACGAGGTCAAGAGATCGAGACCATCCTGGCCAACATGGTAAAACTCCATCCCTACTGAAAATACAAAAATTAGCCAGGCGTGGTGGTGCGTGCCTGTAGTCCCAGCTACTCGGGAGGCTGAGGCAGGAGAATGGCGTGAACCCGGGAGGTGGAGGTTGCAGTGAGCCGAGATCATGCCACTGCACTCCAGCCTGGGCGACAGAGCCAGACTCCGTCTCAAAAAAAAAAAAAAAAAAAAGAAAGAAAGAAAAAAAGAAAAAAAGGCACATTACCTATAGAGGGAAAAAGATAAGAGTGACAGCAAATTTCATGTTGAGGAGAATGGAAGCAAGAAGAGGGTAAAGCAACGTCTTTAAAGTACTGAAAGGAAAAAAAAAATCAGCCACATGTGAATTCTATACCTCATTAAAAATATCTTTCAAAAATGAAGACAAAGTAAGGGCTTTTTAAAGATATGCAACATCTGAAAGAGTTCATTCTCAATCTACCTATACTACAAGAAATGTTGAAGGACATCTTTCAGGCAGAAGGAAATGTTATGAGATGGAAATTTAGATCTATATAAAAGAAGATAATAGGGAATTAGGTAACTACATGAGTACATATATAAGTTTTTTTCCTAATATTTAAATCTCTTTAAAAGAGAATTGACTGTTTAAACATAAATAACATAGTGTGAGATTTATAACATATATGTCATAAATTATATATATGTTATATATATACTTATATGGACTGTTCATACTGATGTGAGCTTTGTGGCAGTTAAGATTCTAAAAGCAAGGAACAATTTGACTATATGCAACAGTAATGTGAGGTCCAGGAAGGAAGAAATTGCAAGGAAGAAATTACAATGCTATATTGTAAAGTTCGTATACTATACAGGTAGTGATATAATATCACTTAAATGAGCTATTATTGTGATATGTTAAAAATATGTAGTATAGCCGGGTGCGGTGGCTCATGCCTGTACTCTCAGCACTTTGGGAGGCCGAGATAGGTGGATCACAAGGTCAGGAGATCGAGACCATCCTGGCTAACCGGGTGAAACCCTGTCTCTACTAAAAATACAAAAAATTAGCCAGGCGTGGTGGCTGGTGCCTGTAGTCCCAGCTACTCGGGAGGCTGAGGCAGGAGAATGTCGTGAACCCGGGAGGCGGAGCTTGCAGTGAGCCAAGATCGCGCCACTGCACTCCAGCCTGGGCGACGGAGCGAGACTCCAGCTCAAAAAAAAAAAAAAAAAAAAAAAAAAAAAAAAAAGTAGTATAAACACTAATACAATCAGTAAAATAAAACAAAGTTTGAATGTTAACCATAAAAACATATTAATATATTACTTCTAGTATTTTTTTTTAAAGCAATAAAAAGGGGTTGGGAGGGGTTGCTAACTTGCTAAAGGACATAGAACTAGGAATTAATGGAGCAGGAATTCAAACCAAAGCCAATTTCAAAGCTAATGTTATTTTTTCCCACACCAGACTGTCGTGCGTGTGTGGGTATGTATGTGTGTGTGTGCGTGTGTGTGTGTGTATATAAACAATTTTTCGGCTCTTAGGTCTGTAGAGAGTTGACCCTCAGAACTTGTGAATACAAAACAACAGATTGTCTTCAGAGTTAAAAGGTGAGATCACCTCATCAGAGCAGAGCTATCCAAGTAAACAAATAAATGGAAAGACATTCAGGCCCAAATGAATTCATACGTCTAAGTTCACAGTGGTAAATGCTGTCAATGCACTTCCAAGCAATGTCCAAGGAGTAGGAAGCTGTAGTGTTACAAATTTCTGGTTCTAGTGTGGAGGAAGATTCTAATATTTTCCATCCCATTAGCCAGACCACCTATACTATGGCAAGATAAACTCTGTGAAAGGATGGACTTTGTTTTGTTTATTTCTTCATTCCTACAGTCCACAGCAGTGCTGGCTGTATAGTGGGCGCTCAATAAATATTCGTTGAATAAATGGTTCCAGAAGGCCATGACTAATAGCATGAATCCATTACACTGGAAATATACATTATTGTTAACTATAGCTACCTACTCTGATATTGAATATTAGAGTTTATTCCCTCTGTCTAACTGGATGTTTGTACCTATTGACCAACCTCTCTTCATCTCCCTGCCCCACATACCTGTCTATAGGCTTTTTAAGTATGCTCCAGGCAACCTTCCCACTTTATACCTAGTCACATCACTTTTTACTAATTTTGTACACAGAACCAAGGGCAAAATGCCAAATCCAAGTGAGGTATCTCCACAGTTTAACATTATGTTAAAAGGAACGTTTTCAGATGATCATACATTTTTCTCATCAAAATGAACTTTTTATTCCTAGTCCCCTTAAAAAGAGAATTGTATATTTAAAAATACATAACACTTACATAGGAAAGAACATTTTTATGCTTTATGGTACTCTGCTTTCCTGCAAACTGAATTAATGTCAGAATAATTTTAGACTGGAAGAGGAGGAAGAAGAGTTATAAACAGAAAGGGAGGGTCAGGGCTAATATGATCACCTGTCATATCCCAGATATTGTGTAAGGCAGAATCTTCCTTGGACCTCCCAGGAATCCTGCCAAGTAAGTAGTATTGCCCCCATTTTAGAGGTGAGGATAACAAGAGTCAGAGAGTTACCACAGCTGGTAACTATCAGAGCTGGGACTCCTACCCAAGTCTTTCTGACTCTACATTTACTGTATTATATTTTCATACTACAACAGAAAGAATATGGTATTTTGCAATATTATGTGAGCTGGTATTTTCTCATTTTGTTTAAGAATAAATTATAAGTGGACAATTTTCTGATTTGTTCAAGTCGCTTCATCTAGAAATAAGTAGAAAGTATATTTTAAAGGTTGGAACTTTGTCTTCAGTTTTACAAGTTCCTTTTCTGCCACCATCAATACATTCTATTTCCTTTGTTGATCCTAAAACAAAATTAACAGGAGATGTCATACTGTAAATCCTCATGGATGTTGTTAGAGGAACATTCAGTCAATAAAGGGTCTGTCTCATATTTCTACTACATTATGTTTGAATCCATTGGGAAGGCCGCCTATTTATTTCTTGTTTTCTCCCATTTTGAGTAAAAAAAAAAAAAAGATCACTGTATTTTTATTGAAAAAGCAAAGTATAATTGCAATATTAATCCATAAAAAGCTGGCATGTTAGCATTCATGCTAATTAGCTCAGATTTGTAACATGCTTTCAAAGCAGGAAGTGTCATACAACTGCTCCTAATGTTATTATTATGTTATGATCCAAACTGTCAGCTAAATGATTGCCAGGGATTCAAAAGAGTTTCCATTTTAAAAATACAATAGCTAGTGGGCAGGGAGGAAAACCACTTTATCTATATAGAGGTGAGATAATAGATGGATGCAGACATAAACTTATGGGTTACACTTGGCAGGCATTGGGTATGGCTTGAATTGTTCCAGGAAAGCAAGCTGCATTTTATTTTCTTTTCCCTCCCCAATTCCCTGAAATCACATAAGGTAGCTACTGAAAAAGCTGTTCTCAATATGTTGTAAGGAAAGTCTGCCAATGCACTTCTTACATTTTAATTACAGTAATGCTATATCCATCTGACATTATCTGAAAGGGAAAGAAGGAATGCCAGCATTAATGAGCTCCTACTGTGTGCCAGGCATTTTACATACATTATTTCTTTCCAGCCAGACAACAGCCCTTTGAAGTAGATATTGTTATTTCCGTTTACAGATGTGGTAACCGAGGCTCAGAATAGTTAAGCAATTTACCCAAGGTAATGTAACTTATCATCTTTTCAATTACATCATGCAGTCTTAGGTTAGGTACCAACAGCATCATTCAGACTTACATCTTTTCTTCTCAGCAACCCCCGTGGAAAAATTATACCTCTTTCCCAATAGCTCCAGGTGGATGGGTATGGTTGACCAGGCCTGGATCTCATGCCATTCCTGATGCCACATGGACTCAGTTCCACGAGGGCCACATGAAAAAAGAAGGAATGGTAGCTTCCTAAGCAAAATAAGAGGGCTATTCTCAGAGAGGAGAAAAGGATGTCAGGCAGGCAGAATGACAGATGCCCACTATACTGTTCTGTGTTGTATAATTCCCCTGTGTTCCCCCAAGCCTTTAGTACAATCTGTTAACCACTGCAGACTCATGTTAGTGTTACATCGGGCAAATTACTCAACCTCTTTAGACTTCTGATGGTTAAATGACCTATAAAATTATCTCTTCCAGGAGTAAAATTCTTTGATCATGTTTTTATTCATTTCACAGACATTTATTGAACATAGTTATAGGCAAAACAGAAGAATGGGTGTGTGGGAATGCACATGGGTTTATATATGGTTGGCTGGTTAGTTAAGCATGAACTACCATCAAAATATACCCTCTGCCTGACATCCCTACCACTTCCCCTACTCGCAGCCCATCCGCATTCATGGGGCTTCCTCCCTCCAGCTAAAAGTGCTGGTTCTGACTCAGCTCTGGCCTACTGTTGCCATTCTGGAACTCTGGCTCAGAGTTGCTGGATCTTCTGAGTTTTATAAGAGAAGTCAGAAATAAAGATTAATTTGTGAAAACCAGTTTAAATTTTTTAAAGACACTGTTGAATCAAACAAACACTTAAATGGGCTACATCTGACCTGCAGTTTGTGCCAATTGGTCTGTGTCCTTCTCTCATTCCACAGGTAATGCTTCAGTGTTCTTATTTTCTGATAGATCTGTCTGGCCCACAGTTACCAGCTTCTTCTTTTTTTTTTTTTTTTTTTTTGAGACAGTCTCACTGTGTCACTCAGGCTGGAATGCAGTGGTGCCATCTTGACTCAGTGCAACCTCCACCTCCCGTGTTCAAGTGATTCTCCTGTCTCAGCCTCCCAAGTAGCTGGGTTACAGGTGCCTGCCACCAAGCCCAGCTAATTTTTGTATTTTTAGTAGAGACAGAGTTTTGCCATGTTGGTCAGGCTGGTGTCAAACTCCTGACCTCAGGTGATCCACCTGCCTCGGCCTCCCAAAGTGTTGGGATTACAGGCGTGAGCCACCACACCCAGCCATGAGCTTCTTAAGGGCAGGGAACACTCCTCTGTTCATTGTATCCACAGCACCTAGCATGACACATAGTAGGCACTTAATAATTGTTTGTTGAATGAGTGAAGAAATCAACTGGAAAGAATAAGGCCAGGATTTTAAAAATTAAAAACAGAAACCTTACTTTATAAACACACAATCAATGGATACTTTAGATGAGAAAAACTATGGATAGATAAGATTTTAAAAGCAACTGACAGCTTACACCCATTAGAATGGCTACTCTCAAAAAAACAAAAAAAAACACAAGTGTTGGATAGACTGTGAAGAGATTACAACTTTTGTGCATTAGTGGCAATATAAAATAATGCAGCTACTATGGAAAATAGTATCGTGGTTCCTCAAAAAAATTAAAAATAGAATTACCATATAATCCAGCAATTCCACTTCTGGGTATATGTCCAAAAAATTGAAAGCAAGAACTTAAAGAGATATTTGTGCACCAGTGTTCACAGCAGCATTATTCACAATAGCCAAAAGGTGGAAGCAATCCAATTATCTCTTAATGGATGAAGGGATAAACAAAATGTGGCATATACATACAATGGAATATTATTTAGTCTTAAAAGGAAAGGGAATTCTGACATACGCTTCAATGTGAATAAACCCTGAGAACATTGTGCTAAGTGAAACAGCACAATCACAAAAGGACAAGTAACATGTGGTTCCACTTATATAAGCTACCTAGTGTTGTCAAACTCCTAGAGACAGAAAACAGAATTATTGTTCAGGGGCAGGAGTAGAGAGAAATGGGGAGTTAGTTTTAATGGTTACAGAGCTTCACTTTTGTAAGATGAAAAGAATCCTGTGGATGGTGGTGATGGTAGCATAACAATGTGAATGTGCTTAATGCCGCTGAACTGTATGCTTAAAATAGATAAAGCTGATACATTTTATGTTATGGCTATTTTATCATAATTAAAAACAAGTAAAAATAAAGACAAGAAATTGGAGCATGATTTTGATAAAAATACAAAACCTCACAGAGAAGGGGAAAATTGTTAACATAAATAGAGTCCCAAAGCCCCTTCCCATTAATAAGGGAGAGATCTATGAAGTTCTAGTGCCTGTTTAGAGTCTCTACTTTTGGGGGAAATGAAGGGCGACAGAAGGCAAATAACTAAGTTTAGGAAAACAGCTCATTCTGTATTGATTCTAAAGGACTTTTGAAGAATATAAATCTGTGCTGTCTCCCATTTCTATAGCTCATGCATGGTAGAATATATGCATACACACACACAAAAAGAATGCATGATCACAAAACCTAGTCTAGCCCTTCTCTTTATTGTCTAGGTAGTTCCCTTTCTGCAAGAAAAGTCAGCTTTAGAGTAGTCTCCTCACTTAATATCTTTCTAACGAGCCACACCCTCCCTCCTCTGTGACCCTACAGCCACTGTGCATGCTTGTGTTAGAGTGCTCATCGCTCTGAATATCGTCTGTGGCCCTGCCTGAGTCCACACTTGCCTAGGAGCTCCTTGAAAACAAAGACTATCTCTAAGTTATTCATGCTGACCCTTTGTAGGTGACCAATCAGTGTTTAGGGAATGGATGACTGACACACCGTCTACATTATGAAGCACATTGTTACCTCCAGAGCGTCAAGATACTCAATTCAATTTTGTAAGTGTTTATTGAGCACCCACTATGTGCCAGACACTGTTCTGGAAGTTTGGGATAAACCAATGAATAAAAATGACAAAGTTTCCTACCCTGGTGGAGCTCACATTCCTAGCAGAGGGGAAAGAAAATAAAAAAGAGACATAATAATTTAATTATACATTTATTAGAGGTGATTGAGTGCCAGAAAAAAAAAAAAAGAAAAGGAACAGGCTAAGGAGAGAAGGAGTTTGTGGTGGTTGAGGGCTATAGGTTCTAAATAGGGAATTCAGGGTAGGCCTTATTGGAAAGGTGACATAAGGTCAGCCTTGAAAAGGTGAAAGAGTGGCCGGGCACCGTGGCTCATGTCTGTAATCACAGCACTTTGGGAGGCCGAGGTAGGTGGATCACCTGAGGTCAGGAGTTTGTGACCAGCCTGGCCAACATGATGAAACCTTATGCCTACTAAAAATACAAAAATTAGCTGGGTGTGGTGGCACACACCTGTAGTCCCAGCTACTCGGGAGGCTGAGGCAGGAGAATTGCTTGAACCCAGGAGGCGGAGGTTGCAGTGAGCCAAGATTGCACCACTGCACTCCAGCCTGGACAATGGAGTGAGACTCTGTCACAAAAAAGAAAAGAAAAGGTGAAGGAGTTTGCCAAGCCAATGGAGTGAGACTCTGTCTCAAAAAAGAAAGAAAGAAAAGAAAAGGTGAAGGAGTTTGCCAAGCTGATAATGGAAGAAAGAGCTCCAAGTGAAAAAAAAACAGCCAATGCAAAGATTGCAAGCTGGAATGTGCCTGGTGGAGGCCAGGGAGGTGGAGAGAAGTGTGCAACAATGGGGGCAGTAGGAGAGGAAGACAGACAGGCAACAGGGTCATATGTGGTGGGGCTTTACTGTCATTGTAAGGACATTAGCTTTTGTTCTGAGTGAATCGGGGAGTTATTGTAGGGATCCAGTGAGATTAAATATAGATTTTAGCAATGTGATTTCACTGAAATTTACTTTGGATTGCTGTATGTATGGAGCGGTCAGTAATATGATATATGTGATTTTGGGAAGAGGTCTGATTTTTTAAGAAAAAAATCCCACCAACTACAACTGATAATTTTATTAAAATAATTCCTTTTCCCCATGATCATGAATGATCACATCTTTATCAATGTCAACTGTTTTCAGCTGCCTGACTTATTTTCCTTTTATTTATACTGGATTTCTTTCCATTATAAGGTTTCATTTAAACAGTCAATCAACTGCTTGAGAAATAGACTCACTGCTATAACATTACCCATTCATTTAAAACTTGAATTTTCACTCCATTGAGAGATCCTAAGACTGTAGCTGTGTGCAAGTTACTATGCTGGATAGCCACTGAGGTGAACAAGACCCTGTCATCACTGCTAAGGAGTTCATGCTCAATATATAAACTATTTATCATCAATGCAAGAAGACAAATGCTGTGTGAGAGAGGTCGGTACTTGGCAGCTTGGAGGTCTTATGGGGCACAGTTAACCCCGTGCATGTTAGGAAAGTGACCTCTTGTGCAACGCCTCTCGTCATCTCAGCACACCTTTTACTCTAGCTATTGCCATGGCAACAAGCTTCACACAAGTGCAAACTGACATCACCCTGCATCTCTCCCTTTCTGCACCAGGGCTCCTCAGGCTCATGCGCAACCTGGAAAAACGAAGGTGTTAATGTTCCATGAGGCAACTGATGACCAATGGGGAGCAGGAGCTGGTGAATGAATGTTCCCTTCATCCATCCTGCAGGTAACAGTTCTGAAGTCCATCCTTTGCAGATCCTCAAGTGGTCCATGTTTGGTGGAGCTCCAGTGGCCCACAGAAGGGAACAACTCAGTATTTATTTTATACTGACTCTCTCCCCTTCACTGTTTCACTCTTTTCCAGTCCTGCTCCATAAGCCTTGGGATCACTTCCTAAATAAATCATGATCTTCAAGCCCTATCTCAGGTTCTGCTTTCCTGGGGAAGTCCCAAACTAAGACAGTAGTGTTTGACCTGGGTTTTGAAAATTGAGCATGAGTTTTTTAAGTGGAGAAATAGAGATAGAGAAAGAACATTCCAGGCAAAGGGAGAAACATGAGCAAAGGTCAGTGGGCATGAATGGTACAGAATGTGTCTAGGGATTAGCAGCAATATACTGTGGCTGAAGCATGGGGTATACAGAGAATCTGAGGAGGAGATTACTGGTGGGAAGGTTTGCTGGTTGAGAAACACCTGTCAGATATACTGAACTAAGAATACTGGAAGAATGTTCACCCAAAATTATGTTTGTTGTTTGCTTTCCTCTCGAGCTTCTACATTGTTCTTCATCTCTGGGAAATCAGTGACCCATGGACTGGACAATAACTTTGAGCCATGCAGTCAAAATAAAATGGAATATTTAAGTGAAAGATCAGGTTCTGGAAAATAAAACTGCTCGTAGCTGCATATTATCTACCGGTGAGTAAAACAAGTTTACTGCCACCATCTTAGTGTGACTAAAAGAGGGAGATCCTAAAGAATTTCAAGGAAATAAAGAAAAGTAAATGGAAATGGATTGTATAATATTTGTTATTATTGATTACATTTATAAAATAGCTGTGCATTTTTATTGTTTTATTAATGCGAACAAAAAATTTTATAAGAGCTTTTGTATAATCATTCCTTACTTCACTACCTTATTTACTCTTAAGGACTTAACTACAAATACTCTCGCAAGGAGGGTGGTGCTTTAGGGTTTGAAAAGGAATTTCAAACCTCTTTACTTTAGCATTGTCTGTCTCTTGTCTTATGTAATAACCGCCATATTTAATCAAACCTAAATTGCATTGTAATGGATAGTAAGTGACTCCATTATTTTATGTGCCCCTAAAAGAGAAAAAAGCTCTGCCAATTACGTTTTGACACGGTGTCAATTGTAAGATGCATCCTAGTTCCAGAGATGTGAGAAAATATGTAGCTTAAAGTTATTTCTCCCACCTGATTATGGGTTCTGAAGGCAGGGATCCGACTTGTTCAACTTTGGCTCTTTCTAACACTTGGTACAATTCTTCATACATATATGATTCATATGTGTTCAACAAATATTTGTTGAATTAAACTGAACAGGTCTGTATTAGTCTGCTCTTGCATTGTAATAAAGAGCTACCTGAGACTGGGTAATTTATGAAGAAAAGTGGTTTAATTGGCTCACATTTCCATAGGCAGTATAGGAAGCATGAATGAGGAGGCCTCAGGAAACTTACAATCATGGCGGAAAGTGAAACGGAAGCAGGCACATCTTACATGGCTGCAGTAGGAGGAAGGTGGGGGTGGGAAGGTGCTGCACACTTTTAAACAACCAGATCTCTTGATAATTCAGTCAACAGCCTGAGAACAGCACCTGGGATCGGGGGATGGCGTTAAACCATTAGAAACTGCCCCTATGATCCAATCACCTCCCACCAGGCCCCACCTCCAACACTGAGGATTACAATTGAACATGAGATTTGGGTGGGGACACAGACTGCATCCAAGCCACATCAAGGTCTCTATCTTTACCTATTTTGACACAGCTCCTAATGTCCTACCTCAGACATAGGACATTTCATAGGATGAGAATCTCATCATCTACTTTAGAACCCTGCATAATATAATAAAATAGACCTACTAAGAGCATCAACAAAAATCTCATATTGCCATCTTTTTGTTTATTGTGACTTGAGGACTTAAAGTGTAGAAGGTCTTCCACAATGTGTTTTACGTATAAACTCCATGCCACAGGTTGTTTTCTATCACATTTATGAGAAAGCCAAGAACTGTTTTTAGAAAGTCATTGTTTAGGTAAATATGATAGTAAAAATAATTTTGAAAGTACAGATATTGTGTTAATTATTTACATATGAGGGTGTGTTTTGAAGGCCACATGCTGTCCCTAACTGTTCTAACCCTTTGAGGGATTTACTTTGGAAGAAAAAACTGGACATCAAGGAATTATTCATATACATTTTCTGTGGTTTTCATTTAAGATGGGAAGGGATTTTTCAAGGTTTTCCACGCTTTTATTTGATTTAATTTCATGCTCACTGAAGCCCATTTCCATCACAGTCACCAACACCTTGAACTTGCTGTGATTTCCATCTGTTAAGCAGCCCAGATGAGATTCAGTAAGATTCTTGGCTTCTAAGCCCCATGTCTTGGAAACCGACCTCACTGCATCAGTGAAGATTCCAGGGCATACTTCTTACTGATCCAACTAAGCCTTTGAAAATATAATATGGCCACTTGGATTTTTCAGCATTAGCTTGAATCTGGCATAAAAGGAGCCAGAGATGTTGGAAGGCTCTGTCGCCTGGGGGTGCAGTGGTTACACCTCATTAGCCCCAGAGCAAGGGCCCCTTTCCCCTTTTTCCTTGGGCCTCTGTATCTTCCCATCCTGGCCTGGGGCTGAGACTGCCTGGGCCTGGGGGAGGGAGCACAGAGTCAACTGAGGCCCTTCCCAGGAGAGCCTGTAGACTCACACCCACCCTTACACTCTACAGCAGGGATTTCATCTTTATTTCAATTTTGTCTGATCACGGCTTGTTCTAATTTAAGAACTTAGGTGGATTCTCAGAAAGAAAAAGGTGATGTTCACTGGCATGAACAGTGAATGGTGGAGTGGAAAGTGAACAGGCTGGAGATCTGGCTGTGCCATTTATTAGCCATGTGCCTTTAGAAGGTCCTCATCTTCTCCAGCCTCAGTTTCACCATCTGTAATGGTAGGTAAGAACCTCTACTTCAGAAGGCTGTTGGAAAGATGAAATGGTATGAGACAAAATGAAATAATGATATCCTAAGTGGAAACGGCTCGCCTGGGGTCTGGTGCATGGTAGGCACTTAACAAGTGTCACTGCCTCAGGTAACAGTCTTTCTCAGCAGTGCTGCATACAAACCTCCTCTGGCTTTGACCTTAACAGCCATTGTAGGTCAGTGTTCCTAGTAGCCCCCACTCAAGTGAGGGTCCAGCTCTGCAATGAGTTGTGCCTAAGAAGGTCACAGGGGACCAGCCCATGCTGTGTAGCCCAGGGAGGACGGCTCTGTCATTTCTGGCCATCATGGCCCTTTGCAGTCAGCCTCAGCCTGAGATAAATATCACACTCTTGCGTCTCACTTTATATCTGAGATCATCTGGCCCTGCCCACATCCTCCTCTGCTAAATGAGTAGAACAGACGGACTCTAAAGCTGCAGAATGATTTTAAAAATAAATAAAACCAAATAACAACTTGATTCTAATGATTTCCCTTCAGGTTGTGCAAGCAGGAAAGTTTAAAATCACATAAGAATGACTTGAGGGAAAAGAACACCCCTTTCTGCTCCCGGTAAACACAATCAGCTTTGCTGGTCTGGGTTTTTTAATGATCTACATTTACAGGAGTATCCATGACCCAGAGAGAGTATCAGTGTCAAGAATCTGCCAGTGAGAAAGTGATTTGAAGCAGCTCTGGAGTTCAAATGGCCACGGGTGCAAGTGCCTGCTCTGGTGTGCTTTGCCTCTGGAAAGAGGCCAAGTCTTTGAGAATCTTTGCTGCATCAGCCATGCTACATCCTGAGGACTTGGAGGTGAGGAAATCCTGTGTGTACTTGTTTCCTTCCCTTCAAATGATATATCCCAGAAAAATGGCAAGCTCTCTGCTTACTAACTCTTTTCTTTTTCTTTAGTTCCCCTTAGCTTTCTCTCTCCTTTCTTCCATCTTTCTCTTGCCCCCTTTCGTTTTTGGTAAAATCCGAAGCGAAATGTCAACTCAGAGGACATAGCTGTTTGTCTTCACCACCTACAAACTGTATTTCCTGGATCAAGCCGCTTCACTCCATTGAACTGTTTTTAGCATCCTGAAAATGGGGAACCACACTTTCCACTTATCCAAGCATTTGCTCACTCATTTATTAATAATGTAACACCCTTGAATGCCAGGCCCTGAACTGAAGATATCGTCCTGACCCACTGGGTGGTCACAGGAGAGTGGAGAATAATGCTTCATTTGCTATGTTGCTTCAAGAATTACATAAAATAAGGCAGTTAAAAATATTTTGTGAACCAAATAGTGCATTATGAAAAGATATTAACACTTCTTACTTTCTTATAGCAATTTCTAAATGATTTAATTTCTGCCATCAAAATATCCCCCTTGTGTTGATCTAAACCATCAGATTGCAAGGTAAAGCCCTGATGTAACTGATGAGATGAAGAACACTGTATGGCCATTATTTTAGGTATGATAAACATTTGACTTCTCTTACAGAGACCTAAGGAAAATGACTTAAATAGGGTAGAAATGTCTTTCTCATGTAACAAGCCATGCATTAGCAGACCAGGGCTAGTGTGACAGTTCCTCCATGGGTCACTGTGTGGCTCATTAAGGTGTTGCTCTCCTTGGCATGATCCACGATGGCTGCCAGTGTAACAGCTGAATGTCAACCAGCAAGACAGAGGTGAGGGGTGGGGAGGAGGGCATGCCTCTTCCCTCTGAGAAATTGCCCACCTACTTCTGTTTATGTCCCATGAGCCAAAATTTAGAATTAGGTGTCTCCACCTAGCTTCAGGGAGGCTTGGGAACTGAAGTCTTTATCCTGGGCATTCTAGCATACCCCACATCCAATCTGTCAAAGATGCATTTAGAATCCAGCCCCTTCTCACCACCTTTACTTCTTTCATGGTGGTCCAAGCCACTTTCACTGGATGACGGCAGTAGCCACCTAACTGGCTTCTCTGCTTCTTCTCTTGCCCTCCACTGAAATCTTTGCTCAGCGCAGCTTGAATAATGACTCTTTTAGGATATAAGCCAGATTTTTCAACTCCTCTGCTCAAACCCCTGCAATGGCTTGCTAGGCCCTGTGGGATTAGGCCTTTGCTACCTGTCCCTTCCTTCCATCCTCCCTCCTCCCTTGCTTACTCCACTCCAGCCACACCTGCTCCCTTCCTGGCCTCAGGAAGGCAGACATGCTCTTGGGTAGGGATTTTTACCGGTCGTTCCTTCAGCCTAAAGATTGTCCATTTCAGATATTCACAGGGCTCATTCCCTTGCCTCCTTCAAATCTTTCCTCAAATGTCACCTTCTCATAGAGGTCTATCATGACTTCTCTACTTAAAATGGCAAGACCTGCTTCCCAACTTTTGGCACTCCTAATCTGCCTTATCTTATTCTTTTTTTTTTTTTTCCACAGCAGGGACATTTTCTAATATAGGTTTATACTTTACTTATTTACTATCTTTAGTGTGTGTGTGTGTGTGTGCCTCTTGCCTTGCTAGAATGACAGCTCCCTGAAGGCAAGGATTTTTTTTCTTCCCTGATGTATCCCCAGTACCTAAAAGAGTGCCTGGTATATAATAGATAATAAATATTTCTTGAATATAAGCTTGCATGAAGAGATGGAGCCGAATCTAGTTCTGATGACATCATTTGAGCTCTGGTTCCATGTGTCTAAAGCAAGAATTCTACACTTTTCAGTTCCATGGGTCAATAAATTTTCTTTTGTTTATTTATTTAATTAGAAGACTATTATTTAACTAAATCAGTTAGAGTTGGGTTTCTGATATCTGCAAGAGAAGAGCCCTGGCCTTCACAGGGAGCTAATATAAAGTCATAGAAGACCTCTCTGAGGAAGAAACATTTAAGCTGATGCCTGGAGGAGGAATGGGAACTAGTCATAGCAAGATTGTGGGGGCGGATGGCAAGATAGGACAGTGCAGGGAGAATATTCCAGGATGGTATCGTGGGAGCCCCAAGGCAGGCAGGCATTGAAAGCTGGCCACCAAGGCTAAAATACAATGAATGAGCTGGAGAGTGGTGTGAGATGAAGCCAGGAGGTAGGCTGAGGCCAGATCACAGGGGCCCTAGGAATCACCAGGGAGGATTTTTAATGATATTCTTGGTGCAATGGAAATATATTTATGGGGCTTTAAGCAGAAAAGTGGCATATGTAGTGTACTTTTCTCAAAGATCACTTTGGGTATTGGATGGCTAATAGACTGTGGTGTGTGTGTGTGTGTGTGTGTGTGTGTGTGTGTGTGTGTTTCGGGGAGACTATTGTGAAAGTGGGGAGAGCAGGGGTCCAGATGGGAAACAACAGTGTTTGGACATGGGTAGTGGCAATGGAGAGAACTAGATGAAATTGAGATATATTTTGGAGGTATAATCAACAGGCTTTGGTGACAGATTGGCTGTGGGGGTGAGGAAGAGGGAGGCAACAGGAATAACTCCTAGGTTTTCAGCTTGAGCAGTGCGAGGGATGCAGGTGCCGTCTGCTGAGATATGGAAGATTGGAGCAGGAGGAACGTCGGGAAGAAGCCCCTGGTCAGAGGCAGCCTGGCCTGGCACAAGGTGCTTCTTGGCAGAGCATCGGTGACACTTCCTGCCATAGTTAGACACTGACTTATCTTGAATGTGTTGGACAAGCAACTTGTTGCAGCACATTAAAATTCCTTTTCCATGAGGGAAAAGTAAGGACAACAGTCTATTTGCTCTATTTTTCTCTGCAGATAATTTGGTGGTAGTAAATTCTCTCAAAGTGAGAACACAGATGCAGCCAAGAGCTGGGCCATGCTGGGATCATGGTGTTGAGGGCAGCTCTTGCTCATGGAACTATATTTGAGTAATCGTTAGGGTGCTCCTTGATGGGGGGGTGGGGTTTCAGGATGTACCATCACATTGGGAACTGGGCTTGATGGCTTTTGAGGTCTTACCAGCCTTGGGGTTCTGTGATTCCACAGTTCAGCCATTGAGAAGGTTTTCTTTTCTTTTTCTTTTCTTTTTTTTTTTTTTGAGGCCAAGTCTTGCTCTGTCGCCCAGGCTGGAGTGCAATGGTGGGATCTAGGCTCACTGCAACCTCTGCCTCCCGGGTTCAAGCAGTTCTCCTGCCTCAGCCTCCTGAGTAGCTGGGATTACAGGCACCAGCCACCATGCCCAGCTAATTTTTGTATTTTTAGTAGAGATGGGGTTTCACCAGGTTGGCCAGGCTGATCTTGAACTCCTGACCTCCAGTGATCCACCCGCCTCAGCCTCCCAAAGTGCTGGGATTACAGGCATGAGCCACCGCGCCCGGCCGAGAAGGTGTTTTTAAAATAAACAAAAGGTTGATGATTGTGGGTTAGCAGAACTTACTAACATTAATATCACTAAAGTTGGTATACAGCCCCCATCCACTGCTAAATTTGGCTGGCTTTTAAAAGAAAAATAAAATAAAATAAACAAAAGCTGGAAAGGATGAAGGAGGCCCTTGGATGAAACAAGTTACTAAGTGGGTTTTAATAATTCATTCGTATTCTCAAAGTGACAATTTACTCTCTCAGGCCAGCCTAGCTTTTGAGCCACCCCGGTAGGCTTATTCTCCTCCCTTCAGTATCAAAATATGAATACACAAATAACGGTTAAGATTTTACAGTAGCATAACATGTTTGGAATGTAAATTTGGGGCGAGGGAAAGGAAGAATATAAAGTTTGTTGCTGTTGGCCCTTAAAAAGTGCAAGTTGTAGAGTCCGACAGACTGAAGTCTGAATATATACTCTGTCATGTGTAGCTGTGCGATCTTTAACAAATTACCTAGCCTCTCTGGGTCTCACTTTTCCAATATGTAAAATACAGGCATGTAGAGCTCAGTTCCTGCCTCATAGGATACTTGTGAGGACCAACTGAGATCCTGGTGTGGAGGAAGAGGCCAGTCAACGTGAGCTACTATTTGGTGTTTTACAAGCACTTTAAAAACAGAAGTTAAAAAAAAAAGTATTTTGATCACTCAGAGAGAACAGTGTTAACACTTTGAGCCTTTTTTAGATGTATTTTTTGTCCTGTACATTTGTATTACATAGTTATGGTTATATTGAATTTTGTATCCTGCTGTTAGAGTCAGCTCAGGCTGCTATGACAAGATACCACAGACTGGGTGGCTTAAACAACAGACTTACTTCTCACAGTTCTGAAGGCTGGAATGTCCGAGATCAAGGTGCTGGCAGATTCACTGTCTGGTGAGAGCCTGCTTCCTGGCTCATAGATGGTGCCTGCTTGTGGTGTCCTCACATGGCCTTTCCTCAGTGTGTGCTTGTGGAGAGAGAGGTGTCACTTTCTTGCTCTTCTTATAAGGGCACTAATCCCAACATGAGGGGCCCAGTCTCATGACTTAATTTAAACTCAATCACCTTCCAAAGGCCCCATCTGCTAATACCATCACACTGGGGGACTTCAACATAGGAATGTTGGGAGGATGCAAACATTCAGTGCACAACACCTATTTTTTGTCTTTTAATATTATTAGGCCATCAACATTCTTCCTATTTTTTCAGTTATGTCCCAAATAAAGGTCTTATTTTTTCATCACAACTTTATTAATATATAGTTCATATACCATAACTTTCACCCTTTAAGGCATACAAATCAACTTTAAAAAAATCATATTCACAGAGTTGTGTAACCATCACCACCATCTAATTTTAGAACATCAGTTTCACCCCAAAAAGAAACCTCATCAGCTGTCACTCCTTTCCTTCTTCTCAACCTCTGGCAACCGCTAGTCAACTTTCTGTCTTCCTAGATTTTCCTATTCTGGATAGTTCATGTAAATGGAATCATATAATATGTAGTGCTTTGTAACTTCTTTCACTTAGCATCATGTTTTCAAGGTTCATCCATGTTGAGTACTTCATTCCTTTTTGTTGCCAAATAATACTCAATTGTATTACATTTTGTTTACCCATTCTTCAGTTGATGGACATTTGGGTTGTTTTCATTTTTTGGCTAGTATGAATAATGCTGCTATTATTTTAAATTCTGCATTTGAAATTTACTGAGTGGATGAATAAATTAAGGAAACGCAATTATCATACAAAATAGGCAGAAAATGCCATATCTGTAACCTTAACAGAATTTTCATTCTTTTTTTTGTCCTGAACAGCAAGAATAATTGGAAGTAGCACAGCGGTAACTGAAAGAAATAATAAAGGCCCAACAGAATTCAATAAAGCAGATGCACATTGTCGGCTTCAGGCTGACCAAGGAAATCAGAAGTTGTGTTTGAGTTTTGTACGGGATATGATGGCAGTCTCTGGGGCTTTGTTTACCAACTTGGCTTTGGTGGAAAGTTTTTGTCTTACTCTTTGTAATGTGCTTAATATAAGCCATTCATCGAAAGTGTCAAGAGAAACCAGCAAACTTACTAACCATGACTCTAATTCTTTTAGGTCATTTGTAAATTTGAGGAAATTAAACACATTATTAGCAATATGGGCAAGAATTGCTTATAAGCAAGGGCATAGGGCAAGTTAGGAATCGGCTTAACACTCGACCATTTACTTTGCTGTATGTCAGAGCTGGAAGCTTGGGGGTCTCCCTGAGGTGCCAGTCTCAATACTCCCCACTGGTTCTGAACCAGTTGAGTCAAAGAGAAGATAAACATACCAGATTTAGACTGACAAAAGTAGCCTCACCCTGAAGCAAAATTGGCTTCTTCATACTTAGCTACCTAGACACAGCTGGGCAAGCAGCCCTCCCACAAGAAACAACCACCTGCCTCACAGAGCAGAAGGAAGAGAAAGCTCACAGGTCACAAAATGGGAAGGAAGGGTGGGCCATGTGGGAGCACCAGTCTGAATACCTTAACCCCGGCCGATATGGGATTGTAGACTAATGGAGGCTAAACTATTGTGAAACCATCCATCACTAATTAGTTAGCAAGAGGCAGGAGGACCAAAAATTTTATTCTAGCAGAATGCCCTGGCTTTCTACTGCTGCTTTACAAACCATTCCTAAACCAGTGGTTACCTAGACAGATTACAATTTTCTCTCACAGTTCTGTTTAGCTGGGTGGTTCTCACTCAGGGTCTTTCATACAATTATAGTCAGAGATGGTGGCTGGCTCTGGCGTTTTCTGAATACTTCTTCACTTGTGCCTGGTATGTGGGCTGGGATGGCTGGTGTGCCTGGGCATCTCTTCTCCCATTGGCCTCCCTACTTTTCTAGCTTGGGCTTCTTCACAGCATGAAAGACAGACTAATTAGATTTTTTTTTTTATGTGGCAGCTGACTTCCCCCATAGCTAATTTTTCTAGAGGCCCGGATGAAAGCTACAAGGTTTCTTACAAGCTGGCTTTGTAAGTCCCAGAACATGATTTCTACTACATTCTGTTGGTCAAGCAAGTCACTAACATTAGCTCAGACTCAAGGGGTGAAGAATTAGACTCCACTAGTCAGTGACAGGAATAGCAAAAAAATTACAGCCATGTTTAATTTACTTTACAGAAATGCCTTCATGAAAACATAAGGACAGGGGATAGCAGCTAACAATGCTTGAAATACTATATGTCAGGGACACATTGCATTATCATGTTCACTCTCACAAGAGCCCACAGGGTGAAGTGTCATTTTCCCCATTTTACAGGTGAGGAATCTGAGGCCCAGAGGTTAAGTTACTTGCTGGTCAATAGGTGGTAGAGAAAAACAAAAAACAGAAACACTGTTATGTCTGATTCCAAAGCCTTTATTATTTCTGCTATACCACATTATTATTCATCTATTATAAATCTCTCATTACACAGAAGAGAAAATTGCACCCCCTTAAATGCTTTTGAACTAGCAGACTTGGAAAACAGTAACTTTTATGACAGTTTCACTGGTTAAATATTTGCTCTGGTCCAATATTTCATAAGTTAATTTTGAGCAAAATCCATACTCTATGATATGGAGTTCCCTATTAGGTGGGAAAGGATGCTTTCAACCAGGACCTCATCAAGGGAGCTTTCCTGGAACCCAGAAGGAGATCCTATCACACATCAGATTGCCGGAGGATGAAATTTCTTAGGAGCCCCTCTCACATCATGCTCCCAGGTTTTTTAACTTAGAACACTATAGCACTCTTACTCCATCCTAGAATCAAATCCAAGCCCTTACATTAAATAAAACTCTTCATTAGTGCTTGTCAACTCTATAACACCCACTTGTAGTAATACACATTATACGTATCTCCTTTAAAAATTCTGAAATAGGCCAGGCGTGGTGGCTTATCCCTGCAATCCCAGCACTTTGGGAGGCTGAGGTGGGTGGATCACAAGGTCAGGAGATTGAGACCATCCTGGCCAACATGATCAAACCCCATCTCTCCTAAAAATACAAAAATTAGCTGGATGTGGTGGTGCATGCCTGTAATCCCAGATACTCAGGAGGCTGAGGCATGAGAATTGCTCAAACCCAGGAGGCAGAGGTTGCAGTGAGCCGAGATTGTGCCACTGCACTTCAGCCTGGCGACAGAGCGAGACTCCATCTCAAAAAAGAAAAGAAAAAAAAATCCAGAAACAGAAATCATACTACTGACGCACCAAGCTCAAAGACAACCATGAAGGAGAAATCATGAAGAAGAAGCAAGAGGAGTGTATTTATAATAAAACAATATACATTTTAATAAGCAGATGCTGGAACACATCTATATTAGAAGAGATACATTACTAGTGGGTCTCAAATAATGATGAAGAACTAGTTAAAAAATTGTTTTATGATCTACTACTGTCCAATATGTTTGTAAAATATAATGAAACTACTGTGGTAAAATGCAACGGCTACAGAGGTTACTCTTACTTCCTGTAGGTAACTGTCAGGGGACAGCTAACAGTTTGTAGACCTGTTTTGGTCTTGGATCCCACTTTGAGTGGCAGTGCATCAGATCAATTAATTTTCATAGTAACCCTACCAGGTAGGTATTATTTGGAGTCTCCATATTATAGATGAGGAAATTGGGGCACTGAGAGATTAAATAACTTGCCTAAAGCTCAGATTCAGACTCAGGCATTTTGACACATTGCTAATGCTGGACTTCACAAACATACCTGTTACAGATACAAAGTAAGATTTGGTATCCCTGAGGTGTGCACAGTCTACTGGAAGAAACAAACAGAAAAATATTAGATTAATAATTTTGGATTTTGACAAAATGTTTGTCATCAAGTAAAAATTCAGGAGCAAGGCCATCAATCCACTGAAATCCCCCAAGACTCCAAAATCCCCCTCCAGGCAGCTTTTCAAGAATTCTCTCATTTTACCTCAATATGAATGCACAAATCTTTAAAACATCCAAATCTCCAGCTCTTCCTCTGACTCTCGGTGAGCCCAAGTTTTGAAAAGGTCTGGGGTTTGGGAGAAATGATGCTAGTCATTCTCAAGTTTAGCATCTTTTTGAGAAAGAGTTGTGCCCTTTGTGAAGGAGTGTGGAGGGGATATGAGAAATTAATTGGCACATCTGTTCTCATGTCTGTTCATAAGCAGCTTGTGATCATAAACAACTCATTTAAGGGCATCGTCAGTCTCTCCCCAAGAGGTACCACCCCCATAACATTTGTGGACTGCACACTCTGGCATGTGAATCACCTTTTAGAATGAGTGACTGTTGACTCACCCTTCGGAGAGCTTCCTATTGAGCCAGTATTTGCCCTAAAGCCTTGGAAAGAGAACAAAACAACTTTTGAAGGAAATGAATACCATTCCTTTGTCAACTGTGAGACTGTCACAGCTAAAAATGGGCTTCACTTCCCGTGAACAACAGCACCCAAGTTTCTGCAGGCTGCTGAGGCTTCGACCTACCACGCTGGATAGGCAGCTTCCTGAATCTTTCCAGTAGTGCCACTCAGGGGACATTTATTGAGCACTTACTATATGCTAGGCACTATACAAAATAATTTACATATACTATTTCATTTTATTCTGAAAACATAATATGAGGTAGATGTTATCATGATTTCCATTTTACAATTGATTTAAACTGAGGCACATAGTAGTTAAGAACTTGTCAAAAGTCAGAGAGCTGGAAGGTGGAAGAGCCAAAGTATTTGACTCCAAAGTGCTTGCTCACAAATGCCGAGCCTTAGTGAACATTAGACTCCAGGAAGGGGCCTCAAGAATCCAAGGGAGAGTCGGGCGCGGTGGCTCATGCCTGTAATCCCAGCACTTTGGGAGGCCGAGGCGGGCGGATCATGAGGTCAGGAGATCGAGACCATCCTGGCTAACACGGTGAAACCTCGTCTCTACTAAAAATACAAAAAATTAGCCGGGTGTGGTGGCGGGCGCCTGTAGTCCCAGCTACTCGGGAGGCTGAGGCAGGAGAATGGCCTGAACCCAGGAGGCGGAGCTTTCAGTGAGCCGAGATCCTGCCACTGCACTCCAGCCTGGGTGACACAGCGAGACTCCGTCTCAAAAAAAAAAAAAAAAAAAAAAAGAATCCAAGGAAGAATTCTCCTATATTTACTGAACAATTGCTTTGACCTCGGTCCCTACACTACAATGCACAAATACGATGCAGAGAATATGGCATCACACATGGTCCAAGGTCCTTGGACTTTCATCACCCTGTGATGGGGATTCAATGTCTCCTTACAGTTTGGGGAAGGAGCCACGAAATACTGTATGAAAAGCATCTCACTTAAGCCTGGTCTATGGCAGATACTCAATGTACATTATTCATCCGTCCTCTCCCACAACACTCATAAAAAACACAAGGAATGTGTAGTTGCACAAAGGAGATAGACACACATTCTATAAGCACAGTACTGAGGGAGGAAACAATGTAAAAAGTAGAGTTTTTGAGGCATACTTACAGATACCAATAGGATATTGAGCATCCACTGTGTGCCAGATATATATATATATATATATATATATATATATATAGTGTGTGTATTATATACATAAGTATAATATATTATTAAATATGTGATAACAAATTATTATACATACTATACATGATAATATTTATTATGTATATAATACTTATTTTACATACATTTATATTATGTATCATATATACAATAATATTTCATATACAATAAAATATCATTATATATGACATATAATTTATGTACAATAAGATATTATAATGTATACTTAATATATAATATATACAATGATAGATTATTGGGTACACAATAATAGATTATTATAAATGCAATATATAACTATTACATATTATATACATATTATATATGATCATTATATATTATAATATATAATAGAAAACCTGTAATTATATATAACATATAATAATACATAATTATATAATATGTCATGCACTATAATATAATATAATAATATATGATTATATAATATAAATTACATGTTATATGTAATATATAATTGAAATTACATATTATATGTAATATATAATCTAAATTACATACTATATGTAATATATAATATGAATTACATATATTAATATATTATGCATTTCACATAAAATGATATATTAATAAATGATATAATATATAATAATATATAATATAATATTGCACATATTATATATTATCATACAGTATATTTACATATAATATGTATATATACTATATAATATATTGCATATAATGTGTATATATACTATATATTATATAGTATATGTTATATATGCAATAGATAAATAAATAGAATTGCATACATAATATATAATACATATTATTGTATCTACACTATATAGTATATAGTATAGTATATAGTGTAGATACTATATATGTATACTATATGTATATACTAATACTATATAGTATTATATTTTACAAATATACGTATATAAATGTATATTTATATTATATATGATATATATGTATTTATATTATATATACCTGTATATATATACAAATATATACAAATGTATATATACATGTGTAATATAAATGTATACATATATTATATATGTATATATAGTACACATATATTATATACGTATATATAGTACACATATATTATATATGTATATAGTACACATATATTATATATGCGTATGTATGTATAGTACACATATATTATATATGCGTATGTATGTATAGTACACATATATTATATATGCGTATGTATGTATAGTACACATATATTATATATGCGTATGTATGTATAGTATACATATATATGCGTATGCATATATTTATATACATATATTATATATATACATCTATACATATATTTGTGCATATATGTATGCATATATATATATATATATATATACACGTATACATTTATTGGAGTCAAATACTTTGGCTCTTCCACCTTCCAGCTCTCTGAGTTTTAACAAGTTCTTAACCACTATGTGCCTCAGTTTAAATCAATTGTAAAATAGAAATTTATATATTGTATATGTATACATATATTATATGTATATATAATATATAGTATATATGATTATATATTATATATGCAACATATAATATGTAAATATGTTATACATATTTACATATTCTATGTAATATATACTATATGATATATAGTATAGATACATATTATATGTGTGATATATAGTATATATACAATATGTATATTATATAGTATGTATACAATATGTTATATATGTAATTTTATGCAATATATTATTACATATATAATATATAATTATGTAATATATATTTTTACATATATATGTTACAATGTATCACATATAGTAACATATAATATAATGTAGTATATATTATATTACGTATAATATAATATTACAATTGTATAATTATATAATAATTATATATCAATAATCATAATATCATTACATATCAATTATATAATCATACATATTATATATTGTATTATAACATATAATACAATGATGTTATTATAAAATATAATAATAATATATAATATATAATAAATGTTATATATGTAAGATATATTATATATTATACATTAATCCATATACTGTACATATGTAGTGTATATGTAGTATATACGAATGATATGTTATATATTAATATTATATGTAACATAACATTATATATTAGCATAGATTATATATTAATTTTATATATTATCATAACATATAACATATATGTAATATTACATGTTATCATGACATATATTATTATATATGGTATATTACATATAGAATAATGTGTGATATACAATATATGTAATAATGTATATTTTATATGAGTAATAATATATACACTATGCATAGTATATTACATATATTATATATTATATAGATCATACATCATATACTACATATATTATATATCATATAGATTATATCACATATATTAATATATGTAATAATCTATATGATATATAACATATGAAATAATCTATTACAAATAATGTATTATATAATGTATTATATATATTAATATACTCTTTTAAAGTCTCAGCATGGGTATTATTCTTCCCATGTGATACCAACGAATCTGAAACAGAGAGTTTAGGAAACTTGCCTAAGGAATGAAACCTAGTATGTCTCAAAAATTACCTTTCAGTTAAAGGGCGGTCTTGTTTATGTTGAATGTGCAATGTGGTAGCTGAATTGTATAAAAATAGGTTTGGTATTACCTTGAAGTTTGTTTCAAAACGCCTATAATTTCATGCCCTTTAGGTACATTTTTATTTTATCTAGACCTCTTGATATATAATGACAAAAGTAGAATTCAGGTATTTCTGTGTTGGTTCTGGAAAACAGGCTTGAGAGAGAAGGTGACAGCTGAGCATATCTGTGAATTCAACGGCCAAGGTGTTGACAATGGATGAAATGCATCATGAACCTGGTGTGTCAACAAGGTGGATTAGGGTACAAGCTGAAAATGTGTGTTTAGTGGAAGGATGAGGGGCTCCACCCTTCCAATTGGTTTCCCACAGTCTTGCCATGAATGCCTCACTGAACTTGCCCAGTTTTGGTCAACCCCAAACTTAAAGTATGGACGCCTCCAGCACAGCAATGCCCAAGCTTAGTCAACATGTTTGACCTGGTTGAAATCCAGAAATTGAATGAAGTGAAAGTTCTGGTGCATCCAGTTATAGCTGAGATTTTAATGCCATCAGATACGTTTGCTATTCAACTCATGGCCATGTTTCTACTTGGCAGCAGTTTAAGACATTGAGCAAAGCCAAATATGAGGCTTTGTCTATTACTAGGTTGGACTGCCTGCAGAAATATGATTCACAGCCATGGAAAATGATGACTGGATTTGGTAAAACAGTTTTTCTTGTTTTCCTTATCACTTAGTAAACCAAAAGTTAACAGAAAGAACTCTTGGGACAGCTTCCCATTGTATGTGTGAGAGCCTGGATGTGAACCTAGGTCTTTGCAACTCTAATGCCTATGTTCATTTTACATAGTTACACTGTTCTCTAACAATATATGTCAGAACTGAGTTATGACAAGTGAGTAGACATTTTCCAGATGGGTTACGAGACAAAGGGCATTTTAAGCAGAGACAACAGCATAAGCACAAGGCCTTGCATTATGGCAGAAGGGCCAAGATGAGGTCAAGTTGCACAGATAATGTAAGGGAAGACTTCCCATAAGAAGTTTTGAATGCATTGAAATACGTAACTCGTCATTCATTACTTCGGTAATTCAACAGTTATTTATTGAGTGCCTTTACATGTCAGGTAACATGTTACAAAACTGGAACTGGAAATTACTCAAATCCTATGTCAAAATATCACTGCATAGGCTGGGCTCAGTGGCTCGTGCCTGTAATCCCAGCACTTTGGGAAGCCAAGGCAGGTGGAACACTTGAGGTCAGGAGTTCGAAACTAGTCTGGCCAACATGGTGAAACCCCGTCTCTCCTAAAAATACAAAAGTTAGCCAGGTGCAGTGGCACATGCCTGTAATTCCAGCTACTTGGGAGGCAGGAGAATCGCTTGGACCAGGGAGGCAGAGGTTGCAGTGAGCCGAGATTGTGCCACTGTACTGCAGCCTGGGTGACAGAGCGAGACACCGTCTCAAAAAAAAAAAAGAAAAAAAAATCTCTGCTTATATCTAGAACTTCCTCTCCTCCTTTAAAACAAACAAGTCTGAGAGGCCGGGTGCGGTGGCTCACGCCTGTAATCCCAGCACTTTGGGAGGCCGAGGCGGGCAGATTATGAGGTCAGGAGATTGAGACCATCCTGGCTAACACAGTGAAACCCCATCTCTACTAAAAAATACAAAAAATTAGCCGGGTGTGGTGGCAGGCGCCTGTAGTCCCAGCTACTCGGGAGGCTGAGGCAGGAGAATGTCGTGAACCCGGGAGGCAGAGCTCACAGTGAGCCAAGATCACGCCACTGCACTCCAGCCTGGGTGACAGAGTGAGACTCCATCTCAAAAAATAAATCAATAAATAAAAAAGAGAGTCCCGCAGAACAACAGTTCCTTGGGACATTAACAGGTAAAACAAACAAGTCTGTACAATTTTGTCTCATTGGCAAAACTAGCAGCTAAAGTCCCTTAGCTGGCTTTTGAGTGAAATAAACTATGAATACTTATAATAGATTAAGAGGCAAGCATAAGGGAAAGTAAAGATAAGCAGAGAAAAGTGACAATATCTTTGGGCTGGGGAGGGCCTTGTCTGTCATATGGTTCAACCTGTTTATTCTGCTGAGTTCTGGAGTGAAGGGACTTGCCCAAGCTCTCTTCATTCCCTGTATTGGTTCCTTTCTTCTCATACTCCCTGCCAGGGTCTGCCTTCAGTGTCTCATCATGTTTCGCTTGGATTGTTATAGTAACCTTCAAACAAATCTCCCCGCTTTTACACAGCAGCTCAGAGATAATTCAGAAAAGCAACTTCTGGATTTTACTTTGTTCCTCAAAGCCGTTCAATATCTTCATGTTGTTTCAGGTTGTGCTCCACAAACTGTGGTATGTGACCAGGTCCCAGACAGTACCCAAGCCATAAGCTAAACATAATATCACTTTAAAATGCTAATTTTACGTGATGGCTAGTAACTAAAAACATCATTTTACATGAAAACAAATGAATATATTATAGCCAAGATGAAAAATTTGGACGGGCTGAAATATTTCAAAGAATTTTTTTTATTTGTAGCAGTTGGTGTCAGAACCCTTGCATATTAGTTCATACTCATATTGCTATAAAGAAATGCCTGAGACTGGGTAATTTACAAGAAAAGAGGTTTAATTGGCTCACAGTTCTGCAGGCTGTACTGGAAGCATGGTGACATCTGCTTCCGGGGAGGCCTCAGGGAGATTTTCATCATGGCAGAAGGCAAAGAGGGAGCAGGCACTTCACATGGCAAAAGCAGGAGCAAGAGAGAGGGAAGGGGGAGGTGCCACACACTTTGAAACCACCAGATCTCATGAGAATTCACTCACTGTCCTGAGGACAGTACCAAGGGGACAGTACTAAAACATTCATGAGAAATTGTCCCTATGATCAATCACCTCCCACCAGGCTCCACCTCCAACATTGGGGATCACAGCTGAACATGAGATTTGCAGAGGGAACACAGATCCAAACATATTACCTTAGCAGCACAAGTTTGCTCTTTCCGCCATAAGAGGTGTTTCAGTGGGAAAGTTTATAATTTCTTGGCCCATAGAATAAATGCCAAGTCATTAGTTCATATCCAAGTTTCTCCAAGATCTGTTCAGGCCTGTCTTGCCACCCACCCTCTTCTCTTTAATAGATTCTTGGAGACTCCACTCATCAACCATCCCATACCACTTGTATTAGTTTGTTCTTGCATTGCTATAAAGAAATACCTGAGACTGGGTAATTTGTAAAGAAAAGAGGGTTTAATTGGCTCATGGTTTCACAGGCTGTAAAGGAAGCATGATGCTGGCATTTGCTCAGTTTGCAGGGAGGCCTCAGGAAACTTTTAATCATGGTCGAAGGTGAAAGGGAAGCAGGGATGTCTTACATGGTCAGAGAAGGAGCAAGAGAGAGAGGGGAGAGGTGCTACACACCATTAGACAACCAGATCCCATGATAACTCACTGGCTCACTACACAGTACCAAGGGAGGATGGTGCTAAACCATTCATGAGAATTTCACCCCCATGATCCAACCCCCTCCAACACTGGGGGTTGCTATTCAGCACGAGATTTGGTCAGGAACAGAGATCCAAACCATACCACCACTTAAAATAATAACTACTGCCGGGCACGGTGGCTCACGCCTGTAATCCCAGCACTTTGGGAGGCCGAGGTGGGTGGATCACCTGAGGTCAGGAGTTCGAGACCAGCCTGACCAACACGGAAAAACCCCATCTCTACTAAAAATACAAAATTAGCCGTGCATGGTGGCACATGCCAGTAATCCTACCTACTTGGGAGGCTGAGGCAGGAGAATTGCTTGAACCCGGGAGGTGGAAGTTGCGGTGAGCTGAGATCGCATTATTGCACTCCAGCCTGGGCAACAAGAGCGAAACTCCATCTCAAAAAAAGAAAATAGTAATAATGATAATAACTACTATAGTCTCCAAGGTTTAGTGAAAAATGAAAACCACTGTAGGTATCTCAAACAGGAATAAATTTTATACAGGAAATTAGAAGCTTACAAAACCATTAGAAGAACCAGCAGAACAAAGGTTAGGCGAGCCAACTGCCAGTGTTCAGGACGTCAGGAAGCGCAGCCATGGCAGGAAGCTGCTGCTAATGCTTTGGGCTGTCTGCAGCAGCTGAATGGGTTATGTTCAAGAGCATGGCTGGAAGGTACAGCTCCAGAAAAACTTCACATCTGCCACCAGCTGAAAACCAAAATACTGGCTTTTGAGTCTCTTTTGCCTTTCAAATATTGCATGTATGGCTCTAAGCCCTGAAACTTTGTGATATGGGCTGAATGGTGTCCCCTCAAGTTCACATGTTGATGTTCATACTCCCCAGTACCTTAGAATGTGATTGTATTTGCAGATTTACCTTAATCTTTTTAAAAAGGGATTAAGGTAAAATGAGGTTATGTGGGTGGGCCCTACTCTAATATGACTGATGTCCTTATAAAAAGAGGAGTTTAGGACACAGATAGGCACAGAGAGAAGACCACATGAAGACATGGAGGTGAGATGACCATCCACAAGTCAAGGAGAGACTTCAGAAACCACCGCTTTCAACACCTTGATCTTGGATTTTCAGCCTACAGGACTGTGAGACAATAAGTTTCTGTTGTTTAAGCCAACCAGTTTGTGGCACTCTGTTATGGCAGCCCTAGCAAACTAACATATTCTGGGAATAGGGATTTTGCAAGACTTAGTTATTAGGTTTCTAAGGGCAAAAATGGTACTGAGTTGCAAGAGACAATCTGGCACAGTTGCCCTATGCTAGGCTCATGCTGAGGCCCAGTCATGGCACAAAGCACTTCACACATGTTATCTTGTTTAATTTAAGCCTCATATCATCCATCAGTAGTGGGAGCCTAGGTCAGATCTAGAAGCAGATCTTTTTGTGCTCTATCTGGTTGCATATGCACTTTCTTCTTTGGTCCACTCAGGGAACATCTATTGATCTTCAAATCGATGTTACTTCTTCTTGCTCTTCACCCAATGCCAATCTTCTCCCTCCCCACAGAGCCATTTCCTTCTTTATTTTCCCAAAACCATAGCCCATATGGATTTCTATAATAGTACCTATGCAGATTCTATGCATTTTTACATCTATGCATTTGCTTCTCCACTAAACTCTAGGTTTCTTAAGAGCAGAGACCACATCTTGTTTGCTTTTGCACTTCCAGAGCCCAGCTTTGTGTCTGATACATGGTTTTTCTTCAGGGTGTGTTGGAAGAAAGTGGGAGGAAGGATTCAAACTGGGAAAAGACCAAGGATCCTTTCACCACACCGCAGTGTCAGCATCTCATAAGAACACATTCAGTTAATCCAGAATAGATAGGAAGGAAGAATGCTTTTGCACACACACATGCATACAAATGTGAGAGACTTCTCTGGCTTGATGCTAGACCACTTCCCTTATAGAAATTGGCCAGCAGTGTGACAATTAATTAACTTTCTAAGTAGCTAATCAAATATCTCATTTACTCAGTCAACAGAGTGTTAAGAGAGAAGTGTGGTGGAACAGAGAAAAGGGACCTTAGGGAGCTGTGAAGGAGGCTTTGCAAAGCAGATGACATTTGAGCTTGATCTTAAAGAATGAGTAAGTGTGTTATGAAGGGTAGTGGGTCATGGGTATTCTAGAAAAGGGAGCAGCATGGGCCATGTCTGGAGACTTTGGCTTGTTCAGCAAAGAGCAAGTAGTTAGGGGTGGGGAAGAGGAGAGACAATAGGAAATGAAAAACCACAACAAACTTCTTTGTACACAAATATTTCTTCACATTTCAGATAGTCATAGAATGTCTTAGATCTGGGCATGGTTTATAATATCAAAAATTGGAAATGGCCAATGATAGGAGAATGGATAAGTAAACTATGGTGTATTAACTCAAAACAATATTATATAATAACATAATGACATAATTTATTAAAAGTATTAGCAAATACTTTACATAAATGCATATTAAATAAATGACTATTAAATGAATAAGTATTAAAAATAATGGCAAAGATCACAATTGCTTTTGCACCAACCTAATTATATAAGATTGTAATGAAGAACTTGTCACTTTACAGAAATATTTTGTGTGAATAATCCTAAGTGAAATAGTAGGATTTGGTGTGATCATATGCACTTAAAAAATAAAATAGGCTGAGCACAGTGGCTCATGCCTGTAATCCCAGCACTTTGGGTGGCCGAAGCAGGAGGATCACGAGATCAGGAGTTTGAGACCAGCCTGGCCAACATGGTGAAACCCTGTCTCTACTAAAAATACAAAAATGAGTCGGGTGTGGGGGCGTGCCTGTAATCCCAGCTACTCTGGAGGCTGAGGCAGGAGAATTGCTTGAATCTGGGAGGTGGAGGTTGCAGTGAGCTAAGATTGCAGCACTGCACTCCAGCCTGGGTGGCAGAGCGACGAGACTGTGTCTCAAAAATAAATAAATAAAATGAATAAATAAAAAAAAAAATAAAATCCTAAACAGAAGGAAAAAAATGGAAGGAAATATTGTGGGCAGTTGTTATCTTTAGGTGATTTTCCCCTCTCATTCCTATTGATTAATTTTTGCCCCTAGTTTATTGATAATGAAGATGAATTTATTTTTTATGTATTTTTGAAAAATCCATGTCCTGTCCTAAAGATTTTTGCTGCCAATTCCTTTATGTTCTGTGGTTATGGGACACTGTTTAGCTGTGACCAGAAGAGAAAAGGCCACAGTATCACCAAACCACCAAGAAGACAAAGGCTTAAGAAAGGAAGCCAAAGACCAAGGGGCATTAGGTCCTTGTGATTCCCGTCTCAGAGTGAAAACACAAGTCGCAGCTTCAGAGGGCTTCCCAGAGCTGAGTGGGCAAAGCCGATGCATCCACAGTGTCTAGGCTGTGAGGAAACTAAGACGGCCAAATCCCACCCACTCCACCCCACCTTGAATTCCTTCTAAAGCTTCCACAGGTTCCTAGACTCATCTTGCATGCTCTCAGCAATAAGTAGTCCTCACAGTTGAGCCAGATCCCTCCAGCCAGTTTAAAAGTTCTGCCCAAATCTACTTTTCAGATGGCCCCGGTCCGGCTATACGGACTCACCCAGAACAAAGCTAACTTTGCACGTGACAACCCCTACTACTCTGACCTCACTAGATTAGGTTTCATGAGACCAGCCCTTAGGTCTGTTTTGCTGTATCCTCAGCACTCAATATGGTGCCACGTACAGAGTAAGCACTTAGGACATATTGTAGGATGAATGAACAAGTGAAAGAGTGAGAGAATAAATGCACTCCTGAGTCTTCTCCTCTCCTGGCCAAATATCCCCAGTTCCTTCAACAGTTCTGATGTGGCTCCTGGACCTGTCAGCACTTGTTTTGGATATTCCCCAGCATGTCCGTGTTAAATGTGGATTTCAGGAACCTACACAATAGTCCTTGTGTGGTGTGGGGTGCACGATTCACAGGAACCATAACTTCCCTCATTTAGAACAACCTATTTTAATGAGGCAACTCAAGATCTTAAGAGCTATTATCAAAGCCACTAATGGTTAAAAAATCTGGACTATATTTTTAGGGGTTGGGGCCACTGCTATCAATCCCAGCAGCATGGTGTTCCTTTTTGACCATTCAAGACTCTGCCCAATGTGGCAAAGGCAAGGGTAAGGAGTCAAAAGACCTGGATATGGGCATTGGGATGGTAGCAGTAGCTACTATGGAGTCCCAGGTTCACTCTGGGCTAAACACTGTGCTAAACGTCTCACAAATATGTTCTCAGTTAACCCTTGTTGCAAGTAGAGTACTGTTTTTATCCATGTTTTACAAATAGAGAAATTACCTAAGCTTATTTCTGGCATTCCATTGTGCAGGAATCTCCAGCTGGTCACTCAAACTCTCTGGGCTTCATTTATTTTATCTGTCAAATGGAGATAATAATAATACCTGTCTTGGATAGTCACTGGGAAGATTTATTAAAAGGATGCAGTGAAAGTAACTGATAAAGCCTATAAACTTGCAATACATTATTATAAAGGCTCCGATTTTCCAGAGCAAAGTCTGGAGACATAGATTTCAATTTCCTCTCTGTGTCTGTGTCTGCCATTCCAGATTGCTGTCAGTTAATGTAACAAATGTTTTCTTCCTTTCTCTAATCTTGGACATTTTTTTAATAGATTAAGAGTAATTACTCCCAAATGGATACATGAAAGCCCAATTTCTGCCTAACATACATCAAACCATTCATAAATATGCATTTCTATTTTATTTATTATTCTTCATTAAATCTATTTCCAGTGGAAACAAACAAATCCACTCTTTCCAAGTATTAAATTAACTCAACGCCAAAGGTGTTTCCTGTAACACTCTTCCAGCAGAGGGCACTATTTCTCTATAAAGAGGGTGCCTTAGTTTTCTAAACTGTGATCCTCAGATTTTGAGGTAATTTTTGCAGAGACTCATAAATAAATTCAGACCCAAGTATTAAGAATTATTAATGAGGACAATGCCGTTTGGGTTTACTTCATGAAAAGAATTTTCAGTTAGTGCAGAAATGCTGATTTTTGCCGTCTGCCATATAAGGTCAGGTATCTCCTTATTTAGAAATCACAGAATATGAGAGTTAGGGCCTTTTAGATCACTTAGCCTGCAGATCACAAAGAAACTGCCTGCAGGTGAAATTCAGCCCACATTCATATTTTGTTTGCCTTGCAGAAGTTTATTATTATTGTTATCAGACTAACATTAACCACGAGGTTGCACACAACATATAGATTTCTTAGCATATTAAAAAAAAATAAATCTGAAGCTCTCACAATGCTGAGCCAACATGCCTCTATGGTGACAACTGGCTGGGATTCAATAAATTTACACCCTTGTGGACAGGACATATGCATGCTAGTTCCCCAACAGTGACTTCTCATCCAGGCTGCCCCATTAGTATATATCAACTACCTGGACCTAAAAGCACTTGAGTTTATGACCTGTAGATTCTGGTCCAACTTCTTCATGTTACAGATGAAGACACTGGAGGCCAGAAATAGGAAGGGCCTTGCTCAAGTTCACAACACAAGTGAGGCGCTGAGACCAGGTCTCATTCCCAGGCCTCCCAACCTACAGGGTCACGGTCCTTTCCCACCTCTGGGGTTTCTCAAAATTAAGAATTGATCCTGACTCCTGCCAGTGCCTCTGTCAGAAAGCTTCAGTCCTTTCCTCCTTTATCCTAAGAGGCCAGTGTTCCCAGGCAGGTGGGAGGGCCACAAAGAGGTCCAGACAGAGTAAAATGCAAGGAGAGGCGTTGGTGGTGGTGGTTGGGAGTCGGGGGTGGGGTCGGGGAACAGAAAGAAGGGGAGAGGGGGCCCTCTACTAGTTCTTCTAGGGCCTTGTTCTTGGCTGCTCCTGCTTTCCTAGGCCTAGTTTTGCTTCTCAGATCCTGATTTCTTGGGCTGATGGACAGAACTTGGAGAGCACAGTCAGAGAGACTTACTTTCTTAAAATTTCTGGGCCAGCCGGGCGTGGTGGCTCACGCCTGTAATCCCAGCACTTTCGGAGGCCGAGGAGGGTGGATCACGAGGTCAGGAAATCGAGACCATCCTGGCTAACACCGTGAAATGAAACCCCGTCTCTACTAAAAAAATACAAAAAAAAATTAGCTGGGCGTGGTGGCGGGGGCCTGTAGTCCCAGCTACTCGGGAGGCTGAGGCAGGAGAATGGCGTGAACCCAGGAGGCGGAGCTTGCAGTGAGCAGAGATCGAGCCACTGCACTCCAGCCTGGGTGACTGAGCGAGACTCTGCCTCAAAAAAAAAAAAAAAAAAAAAAAAATTCTGGGCCTTGGTTTCCTCATCTGTAAAGTGGAAACAGTATTACTTTGTGGAGGTTGTGTAAACATTTTCTATTCGATAAGAAAAGCATTTGTGATTCATTTGCTTATTGACTGCCTACTAGATGTAGAATGTTTGGGGGTACAGCTATGCCTGAAACATGAGGATCCTAAATAAATGGCAGCAATTATTGGGGAGAAAAAGGAGACAGGCTTCTTGTTATCCTGTGGAGACTCTGTGCCTTTGGCCCTGAGGCCTCCGCATTCCAACAGCTCTCCACCTAAGCCTGTGCTGCATATCTCGGCTGCACATTAAAATATCCTGGGCAGCATTTAAAATCCTTGGTGCCCAGGCTCCCCCTAGACCAAGTAAATCAGAATCCCCAGGGGTGGGGTCTGGTCATTAGTGCAGCACAGCTGGGAACCACTGTCATAAATCCTCTTCCTACCATGACACAGCCTAAAGCCGTTTGCTTTCCTAGGAGCCACCTTGGCCACACGCTTCCTTTGCTGCAACCCCACTCCTGCCCTTTGAGTCTGGACATATTAATGAAATTCCTCTGACCTTCTATTTCTTTTTCAGGAAAATAGGGGTGTAGGGGAGACAGTTGATAGCCTAACCGGCATCTGTTAGCTCCTTTTTCCATCTAAGCAGGAGGCAGATTTTGGAAGCTGACCACCTCCAGGGGTGAATCTGATTGGCCCAACAGTTATTCAATCAATCCTCTTTTGTCAGTGATTGGTTTAGGAATGAGACTGTGGACCGAACTCCGTTACATAAGATGTGAAAGGAGGCCTCTAGGAAAAGTTTTCTTGCTCTTGAAAAAGAGGAAGAAGGCCATTGCGTGGTGTTTTGATTTGACATGTGGAACTGCTGCCGCCATCTTGTGACCAGCCTGAGGATGAAGGCGACACCGGGGCACAACATGTAAAGATGAATGTTGGTTAACTGGAGTTTTTATTCAATAGAAAATTGAAGTGGCAAGCACGATGAGTAGAAGAGAACTAGAATTTACTGAGTCCCTATTATGTGCCAGACCCTCTGTTAAGTTCAGTATAATATGTGCCAGCTCATGTAATTCTGACAACTGTGGTCTGGCATTAGAAAGTAATCAGTTAGACTCTATTGATTTTTTTTTTTTTTTTTTGAGATGGAGACTCCCTCTGTCTCCCAGGCTGGAATGCAAAGGCGCGATCTAGGGTCACTGCAACCTTCTCCTCTGGGGTTCAAGCGATTCTCCTGCCTCAGGAGTAGCTGGGATTACGGGTGCCTGCTGCCACGTCCAGCTAATTTTTGCATTTTTAGTAGAGATGGGGTTTCACCATGTTGGCCAGGCTGGTCTTGAATTCCTGACCTCAGGTGATACACCCGCCTTGGCCTACCAAAGTGCTGGGATTACAGGTCTAAGCCACCGTGCCCGGCCGACTCTGTTGATTTTTCTTTTAGCTCTGACACTTAGGCAAATGCTTTCATCTCTCTAAACCTCAGTTTTCTCATCTGTGAGATAGAAATGATAGAATATATGCATTATGTGGTTGTTAGAAGAATTAAATGAAATAATGCTTGTAAATAATGCATGTAAATAATCTAGTAAATAATTAGGACCCAATGAAAACCAGGTGTTACATATGTTTATCAACCTGTAAGGCAGGTTATTAGTTTTACTATTATTGTTATTGTACTTTTTACATATGAATGGAATAAGAATTACAAGACCCAAGTGGACTTGCCTAAGATCTCACAGTGTGTAAGTGGCAGAGCTGGGATTTAAACTCAAGAATTCTTTTTTTTTTTTTTTTGAGATGGAGTCTCACTCTGTCACCCAGGCTGGAGTGCAGTGGTGCAATCTCGGTTCACTGCAACCTCTGCCTCCCAGCTTCAAGCAATTCTCCTTCCTCAGCCTCCCAAGTAGCTGGAATTACAGGTGCACGCCACCACGCCCAGTTAATTTTTTGTATTTTTAATAGAGATAGGGTTTTGCCATGTTGGCCAGGCTGGTCAAGAATTCTTACTACTAATCCACTGCTCATGCTTTTTCTCTCCTCTCCTGCTTGCTATATTCAGTTGAGGAAATCCCAGTATTCTCCTGCAGTAAGTAGTCCATGGAGAATTCTTCCACAAACACAAGTTTTCAAGCAAATGAAATGAAAAGGAGAAGCTGAGTCTGAGGCATGGTGTGACCCAGAGGCTGAGAAAAGTAAGGAACCCTCTTCAGCAGGACATACTTTAGGCTTGCAAAGAATAAAGGCTCATAGGATAATAGAATCTCAAGATCCAAAGAACCCTTAGAGATCATACAAGTATAACCCAACCCCATCCATGCTGAAATTCCTCTTTGCCTACCTTTTGAGATGGGGACTTCCAACTCTCCAGAGTGGGGCAACTCTGTTGAAAAGTTCTACCATTCCTTGAGATTACATTTGCATTTGCCTCCCTTGAACTTCCACCCATTGGTCCTAATTGTAGCCTCCAGGGAAAGAAAGAACAACCCTCATTCCTTTGCTACATGGCTGGCTGCCCTTTGGAAGCATGGTGATGAGAGCTCACTTCACCCTGAGTCTCCTTCTCACCTTCAAGCTACTCCGTCATGCAGCTTTCTCAACTGGTCCTCAAACAATACTGTTTCCAACTCCACCACCATCCTGACCCTTCTTTTACTCCACCACCATCCTGACCCTTCTTTTGCTATGGAGGGATAGAAATGGAATCAACAATTACAGAAGGGTTTCCTAACAATCAGAGCAGTTCCCCAATAGACCAAGTGATCAGTTTGAAACATTATTGTTTATATGTAAATTATACTTTTAAGAAGTCACAGGGGGGAAACTATTACCTAATGTGGTGGGCATCTGTTTTTGTTTGTCCAACATCCATTTCATTTCTTTTGGGATTAAGATTAAAACTCCCTTGGGTGAACAACCAAAGTCATTTGGATACAGTCTGGATGAAACAGTTAGCAAGGTGCCCTACTGTCCCCTAGCCATGGGCAGAAATATGGTCCTCACTGGGCTGGCCAGATCTTCCTTCCCTAGTTGGACAGGAATTAGGGTGGATGGTTTGAACTCATGGGTTGTCAAAAGGGCAACCGGATTAGCCTGCTCATAGTTCCTGTGGAACCCCTAGAGCCACTTCTGTCCTCCTCCCGGCTTCCTAAGCTTGGCTCCCAGCTTTCCTTTTGAACTTTTGAATTCCCCCATATATTCCCAGCATGTTTCCTTTCTGGTATATATTCATCAGATGTAATTTCTGTTGCTTACAGCTAAAGACCTTTGATTTATTTGGTAATAGAATAAAGGGCAAATAACATGATGGAATTTTAATAAAGCAGACTCAGAAACATAGGAAAAAATAAATACAGAATTTACTTAATCTCTATTATATTTATCTTATGTTATAAATGTATGATGAATATTTTTATGTTAATAATATTTTTAAAAATTAACTTGTATTATAAAAGAGCATGTCCTCATTATAGAAAATTTGGAAAATATATAATAGAAAGTGATATATTACCTATATAAAATTATTACTTGACTGCCAAAAGTCTGAGTCTATGCCCAGGGCAGAATTTATGCCACTCCATACTAGCCTGGCTTTTTGGTTACCTTTTGGTCTGTTTTTATTTCACTGGGAATGTGGGCCAGTGCTTATTTTCACAGCCAAATTAATTAATGAGAAAATCCTCAGACTTTCCATTTATCACTTCCAAACACCCACTTTTGATGAGTCAGTTGCCATTTGAACAATATAGGATAATTTTCAAATTCATTACAACAGGACAACAGTACAGCCCATTTCTTACTCATGTTATCTCCAAGGGATTCTGACTTCATTAATCTTTGGACCACCACTCTCAAACAGGGAAGGGACATTAATGACAGTTCTCCAGTGGGGGAGCAACAGGACCCGGAGAGAGCAAGTGGTTTGTCATTTATAGAGAAGTGCTGGAGTAATTGGAACTATATATCCAGCTTGGAGTCTTTCTAAAAAAAATTTTTTTTTTTGCTATTAGACAATCAATCAACCATGTTTGTATATTTAGTAGATACCTAATATATGCTATGAGTACTTAAATGTATGCAAAATACAAACAACTGTGGGTTATAGCTCCTATCCCCTTACAGTCCAAGGAGCAAGGAAAGACAGATCTGTTAGAAAAAACACAGTAGCACAGATATGATACTGTGTTGTTCATTAAGTATAAAGCAGCTGCTGTTTTGTTCTTTGAACACAGTATAAAATCTAATTCCTTGGCTTTTATATCTTTTCTCTGCTTGTGCAAATACTTGTTAGTATCTGTCATACACAAGGCTCTTTAACACACATCTCCTCTTTACATGATCACAACCACCGGGTGAAGGAGGCACTCCCATTTCATCCTACAGATGAGGGTGTGGCAGTGACAAAGCAGGTATGCCCTCTCCCTTCTCTCTCCCTGGGCTTTTCCTGGCTCCTCTTGGGCATCCCCATGGCCTTATCACCACTGCGTTCATGTGTCCCACATCTCTCTCTTAGCCTGGCTCTTTCTCCCTCTGCTGAACTTGAGAGTCGTAACCAAGTAACACTAGACAACTCCACCTAGAGTTTCTGCAGGCATATGAAACTCAATATGCCTTAGACAAAGGACATCTCTTTTCCTCCTCCAAACCTATTGCTCTTGTTTTGTTTTTAGTCCTGGAAAATACTGTCATCCACTGACACTCTAGCCAGAATCCTGAGAATCAGCCTAGATGCCTCCCTCCCCAGTGGACTCCTTTTCCATTCATTCAGCTATGATTGCTACTTCCTAAGTGTACCTCGAAACCACCCCCTTCTCTCCATGTCTACCAGAATGATCCTGGCCCAGGCTCTCACCCTTTATCTGCTGCTTGTTGCATCAGCCTGTCTCTTCTTGTCCACTATCCACCTCTCTGTAATTCATCCTCTATGCAACAGAGAAAGGGGTCTTCTATAAGAGATGCAAATATGATCATGGCAGTCACCTATGCAATGGCTCCCCAGTGCCCTGGGTACAAAGACCAAACTTTTAAGCATGACATATAAGTCCTTTAGGATTTATTTTCAGTCTGCCTCTGAACCTCTCACCTTCTTACTTTGGCCTATTTTTTTTTTTTTTTTTTTCTGCCTGGAACTTTTTTCACTTTCTTCCTCACCTAGCGAACTCCCATTCATCTGTCAAGAGCCAGCTCAGGTGCCATCTCCTGTAGGAAGCCTTCCCTGACCTCCAAGATGGAAAAAATTTTGGGAGGCAGGAGAGTGAAGGCAGGGTTTGATTCCCCTGACATCTTCTTTGTATGGTCATGCTGGTCTGGCTGTGACCGTCAACTGTCAGTCACTCTTCCTCTTATGCTGATCTTCTCGACACTACTCTTCCCTTCTAGGTTCCCATAGCCAATTCCCTCTGTAATTCTTTTGAATGTTAGCACCACTGCTGCTAGCCCTGGGTTCCTGCACAGCCGTTATGAGTCACCTGCATCCCACCCACATCCTTGTAAACACTCCCTTTGTAATAAACTTTCTTGGAATTATCCTAATATGTGTGTTCCATAGGTTTCTTATCAGGACCCTGTCTGATCCACCAATATTTTGCAACCAGAATCATATAGTCTTCTGTTAACATTTCAAAGCTACATCATCTTCATATCTGATTGATCTTTCATTGGCCTTGGTTTGTAACTCTTTAACCTAAAAGTGAGGGCAAAATAGTTTTTCTATCCCATTTGCCAAGAGAATGAAAAAGCTATTAAAATACACTACCTTTATTTCCAGGACATAGATCTTATCACAAGAATCATGGCCAGGCACAGTAGCTCACACCTGTAATCCTAGCAGTCTGAGATAGGAGGATTACTTGAGGCCAGGAATCAGAGACCAGCCTGGGCAACATAGCAAGACACTGTGTTTATAAGAAAATTATAAAAAGAAAAAGAATCATAAAAAACTACTAACAGATCTATCTATTCATTAGACTGTGTGCACCATGAGGGCAGGAATTAGGTCTTTTTCACCATTTATTCCCAAAGCCCAGCCCTGGAATACAGTAGACATCAGTAATAGTCAATTAATGAACAGATCACTAGTAACCCTTTAAAATATTTGTAGAATAAATGAATGAATACCTGGATGGAGAAAGAGTTGATACCCCAAACCTGTAAGTCTTAGGAACTGTGGTTGTTAACAAGTGAGCTCCCTTTTTTATTTTGTCCCCATGCCAGGATACTGAAGTGTTATTTTGGTAGAATTGGCAATTTTCTGAAAGAAGTTGAAAATATCTTTCTTGGGTTGGGCAAAGTGGCTCACCCGTATAATCCAAACACTATGGGAGGCTGAGGCAGGAGGATCACTTGAGGCCAAGAGTGGGTTGGGCAAAGTGGCTCACCCATATAATCCAAACACTATGGGAGGCTGAGGCAGGAGGATCACTTGAGGCCAAGAGTTGGAGAACAGCCTGGGAAATAGAGTGAGCTCCGTCTCTACACAAATAAACTAGCCCCTGGCACCATAGCAGCCTGAGGGCGCCTGGGCCCAGTCCAGGAAGCTAAACAGGGTCGGGCCCAGTGGGAG
Source organism: Gorilla gorilla gorilla (assembly GCF_029281585.2). NCBI lineage: Eukaryota > Metazoa > Chordata > Mammalia > Primates > Hominidae > Gorilla > Gorilla gorilla. Next base: position 181,239,417 of record NC_073224.2, on the reverse strand, counting down.
CTTGGAAGGGGAGCCACCTGGGGAGCCCAGAGGCTAGAGGCTTTTGCTGGGGGAGGTGTGAGCCACCTGTAATCCCAGCACTTTGGGAGGCAGAGGCAGGTGGATCACCTGAGGTCGGGAGTTTGAGACCAGCCTGACCAACATGGAGAAACCCCATCTCTACTAAAAATACAAAATTAGCCTGGTGTGGTGGTGCATGCCTGTAATCCCAGCTACTCGGGAGGCTGAGGCAGGAGAATCACTTGAACCCGGGAGGTGGAAGGGAGGCGGAGCTTGCAGTGACCCGAGATTGTGCCATTGCACTCCACCCTGGGCAACAAGAGCAAGACTCTGTCTCAAAAAAAAAAAAATAAAAAAAATAAATAAATAAAAATAAACTAGCTGGGTATGGTGGTGGGTGCCTGTAGTCCCAGTTACTCCTGCTGAGGCAGGAATATTTGCTTGAGCCCAAAAGTTGGAGGGTGCAGTGAGCTATGATCACGCAACTGCACTCCAGCCTGGGCAACGGAGCAAGACCTTGTCTCTAAAAAAAAAAAGAAAGAGAAAGAAAAGATGTATTCTCTTCAAGGTGTCTCTGGAACACATACTTGGAAAAAGAACTCTGCTGGAGTAGAACCACTAACCATGCTGTCACTCCCATCTTCTCCTTGACCCCCCTTGTCCCACCCCTTCAGATTTGACAACTCTGTAGGAAACCAATTTGCTGTTAATCACAAGGGAGTTTTATTTACTCTGCTGAAAGAATTGAAAAGCAGTCATTTTTATTAGCACCACAGCTGGTTCTTCCATCATGGAAGAAATACAATTACGCGTCTTCCTATGGCTGAATGCAGACAGCTACAACCTCATTATTCATTCTGGTAGGAAGCAGGCCTTTATAATGAGCAGAGGGAAAAATGTGCCCAACTCTCATTTGTAAAAGGAACAAATCTTAGTTCCTCGAATGACATTGCCACTGTCACCATAAAAAAAGGCTTTTTATTTGGTTATGTAATAGGGTGCTATCACTTTGGAGGCAGAACCAAAGGCAGTCATTATGATGTAGTGGAAAGAGGGTAGGCTCTGGCATCAGGCCAGTCTGGGTTCAAATTCTGGCCCTGTTTCTTATCAGCTGTGAATAGGGAGCCCATTAGTTCTTCTGAACCTCCATTTTCTTATTTGTAAATTGGAACCAGTAATAGAACAGCTTTGCAGGGTGGTGGCAAAGATTAGAGATTAAATTCCTACATGTGGCATCCAGCACCTGTGATAACATGATCTGCCTCTGCCTACCTCTCCAGCTTCATCTCCCACCCCTCAAACCTGGCATTTCTGCTGCAGCTGAACCTGCCATACTTGCCCATGCTCCCCTGACTTTGCTCATGTTGCCCCCTCTGCCTGAGTCACATGCCCTTTTCATTTCCCTTGTTCCTCTGACAAACTTCTTTTCTTAAAAGAAGTCTTCCTCTTAGTCCCTCCCCTAGACAGGCACTGGCAACCCCTTTCTGTTTTTGTCACCCTTTGGGCACACCTCACTATAGGAAGTGGCCGTGCATTGCAATGGACTTATCTGCTTACATATCTACACCAACCATCAGTCTGTAAGCTGCTTAAGAAGTAAGAACTGTGTGCCTGACTTACATGTCTACTGCTGACACTGTACCAGGCAGAACTGTTGGTCAGGAAATGATTTACCGAATGAACAAATGAATCAATGAAGACTTGGGTAAAGCACTTACTCCCCTGTGTGAATCCAACAGGCACTGTTGATTGTTAAACCACTGTCAACTCATTCCCTTGAAAATTCTCACCAAAGAGGCACCCCAGCTGGTTAGAGAAGTGGAGAGCCTGGTTACCCAGTTTGGGGCAATGAGTCATTGGAGGGAGTCTATTGAGGAGGTATTTGAGTTTCTCTTACTTGTCCTCAGACATCCCAACTGGATCTTGGTATAGAATATTCAATTCTAAAGGTGAATTTACCTTTATCCATCCTCATCTCTTGATGCAATTAGCAAAGTATGGCATCATTTGGAGTCAGACAAATGAGAGTTTGAACTTAATCTCCATTACCTTGTTTCCTACAACAAGAGATGACATGGCATGATGGTTAAGAATACTGTCCTGGGAACCAGACGGCCTGGGCTTGAGTGTTGGCTCCATTTTGAAGTTGTTGGACCTTGGGCAAATAATCTGTAAAATCAGAATCATAATCATACCTGCCTCATAGGGTTAAACAGAATCATGAATATAAAGTACTTAGAATAAAGTCTGACACATAGTTAGGGCTGTATTAATGTCAGCACTATTTTTATTAATAATACCAGTTGTGTAACCATAGGCAATTTCATATGTTCTCTGAGATTTGGTTTGAACGTCTAGAAAATGATGGTTAAAATGCCTCTGTAGCAGGATTGTGGTGAGGGTGTTAATTCATGTGTGTGGAGCATCAAGAACCGCACTGGCATGTGGCCACAGCTGGGCAAAGAGGGAAGAAAGACCATGACAAACTTTGGGACTTGGATAAACTGTGCTCTCACCTTTGCTCCTTGTGTACCCCCCGTCTTGTCCTTCTGCTCAAGGCCATTGGCAGCCCCTGAGGTCTGGACCTCTCCCCTCCTGCTTTCTCAGGAACCTTGTGCTATCAATTAAGCTCCTATCCCTTCAACCTTTTCCACTTGGCTTGCTTCTCCTCAAAAGCATTTAAATAGGCTCTGGTCTTTTCTAACTTAGAACACCACCTTCAAAAAAAATCAACTCTTCCCCCACTGTCCCATTCTTTCTCCTTCAATTTTTTCACAGCCAAACTCCTTGCAGTATTTGTCTACACAACCTGTCTCTACTTCCTCACCTCCCACTCAATCCTCCTGATGGTGCAGCCTTTAAAAACCGTGTTGAATACTTGGAGTCTGGAAGAAGCAAGGTAAAGAGAGCAAAGGTTATTTTCACCCTGAAGAGATAGCCTTTAGAGAAGTACAGCCAGGGAGTGATCGAGTCCCCTAACAAAGACACTTTGGTGAACCAAGAATGGGATGGCCCCGACTAGAGTTGGTCTTCACTGCCAGATGTCCAATCTGTCTTCACAGCACACTGGGCAGAACCCACAGTTCTCTCGTCTCATGACATACATGCGTGCAGATCCCTCCTGAATTATGAGCCCTTTTCCAGGCAGCACCAGACTCCAGATCAAGCCTAGTACAGCCAGAGCCAGTCTCTCTGTGCCCTTCCAATCAACAGCCTTCTCTGCAATAAGGAGGGGACCCATGGCTTCAGTGAGGCCCAAGCAGTACCAAGAAGAGAAGAAGGTTATGAAGGTAAAACATCTACGGAGTTGCAAGTTTCTAATTTTTTTTCTGTTTTCCTTTTCTTCTGCTTTATAATCATTTATAATGAGGAAAGGCCAGGATCAGATGCCATTAACTTCACTCTAATATTGTCCACCTGGGAGGTCACCCAGGAACACCTGAAATGCCATACCTAACAGCTCCAAAAGATGATAGGTAGTGTTTGAGAAGCAAATGCTACAGAGCTCTGCACATTCAAGAGCTCATTTGATTTTTTTAACAAATATATGAGGTAAGGGCCCTTGCCCACCCCATTTACAAATAAAGAGACTGATGTTTAGGGTCAGCAGCATCTACCCTCTGCAGGGCCAACCATATGTCAGGTACTGACCTAGCTGAATACTTTGAAAACAATCCTCACAGCCACAGCTTTATAGACAAGTGTTATTGCCCCTTCTTTGCAGATGAAGAGCATAGGATTTGGTACCAGACAAGGCTGGGCCTAGTACTTACTAATTAGATGGGTGACCTTGGGTGACCTTCTTAAGTTCACCCAAATATATAAAGTTTACCATCTATAAAATATCAGGGCTACGCCGGGCACGCTGGCTCATGCCTGTAATCCCAGCACTTTGGGAGGCCGAGGTGGGTGGATCACGTGGTCAGGAGTTGGAGACCAACCTGGCCAACATGGTGGAACCCCGTCTCTACTAAGAATACGAAAATTAGCCGGGCATAGTGGCATGTGCCTGTAATCCCAGCTACTTGGGAGGCTGGGGCAGAAGAATCGCCTGACCCAGGAGACAGAGGTTGCAGTGAGACGAGACTGTGCCACTGCACTCCAGCCTGGGCAACAGAGTGAGACTCCGTCTCAAAAAAAAAAAAAAAAAAAAAAAATCAGGGCTAAATTGAATGAGCTGAAAGGTCCATTCTGACGGAACTCTCTTCGACCTAATAATTGCTAAGTATCTCCTCATAACTCCCAAATGTTAGTGTCAGCTCTGTATACTGGAGTCACAGAAAACAAGTTCTTTCAGTTTTAGGAGAGGAAATAAAGTGTGTGGAGAAAAAGAACTGGATGGTCTGTAGCTGCCATTCTGTTTCCTTTTCACTAGGTTGTTCTTAGCGGACCTTTAACTTTCCAGATTCTTCTAATTTTTATTTTTATTTTGAGGCAGAGTCTCACTCTGTTACCCAGACTGGAGTGCAGTGCACAATCTTGGCTCACTGCAACCTCTGCCTCCAAAGTTCAAGTGATTCTCATGCCTCAGCCTTCCTAGTAGCTGGGATTACAGGCGTGCACCAACACTTGGCTAATTTCTTTGTATTTTTAGTAGAGACGGGGTTTCACCATGTTGGCCAGGCTGGTCTCGAACTCCTGGCCTCATGTGATCCACCCACCTTGGCCTCCCAAAGTGCTGGGATTACTGGCATGAGTCATCACGCATGGCCTAGATTCATCTAAATTTTAAAACATGGGATGTTGCAATCAGATAGAAGAGCCAGATCCAGTATTGGTGGCAGCTGTTACTGGTTTTGTGACCTGAAGAAGCTAATCAATGTTTCTAAGCCTCAATTCCCTCCTCTGTAAAAGTGGGTGCTCACAGTGTTGTTGAGAAGATTAAGCAGGGAAGAGTGTGTGAAACTACCTTACACATAGCAAGGGCTCAATAAATGGTAGTAACTGTTCTTTGTTTTAAAAAATTTTTGCTTAATCCACTGCACAATAAAGTGACCCATGGAAGACCTTGGGAAATGTTTACAGGTTTCAAATTTGGTGTTTGCCAAGTATTGCAAAACATCTACCCCTCCTCACTACACACTTGTACTCCTGTTAAAATACATTACTGTGCTTGAAGGTGTCCAGTCTTCTATTGTCTTGCATAATAGCACAGGCGAGCTTGGTGAAGGTAGGTGGAATCAGGGTGTGTTTTCAGCAACAAGTGAGCAGAGGAGCTGAGCGGGTGGTTCTGAGCAAAGGGCCCGAGAAGTGACAGCAGAGGGGGAGTGATGCCGAAACGATAATATTAGAGTACACAGAGTAATGCACAGCTGCCAGGTCATGCAATTTGAGAACTGCTTCAGAACAGTCAACTCTTCCACGCTGTTGCTAAGAGACGGGGGAGGTGGGGAGGCATTCATCCCTTGAACAAAAGGGAGGGGAAAAACACAAACAGACACAAACTCTAAGTTTTGGAAGTGATTTCATGGACTCCTATTTTCTGAACATTAGTGTCTTTGGAGACATTTTCGTGTGTTGAGTTCCTACTGTGTGCTATGTGTGGCTCAAGGCACTAGGAAGAGAGCAGTGGACAAAGTCCCTGTTTTCATGGAGCTTCTATTGGATTTGGTCTTCTCCTTTGATGTTGAGGGGACTGACTGAGGTCCTCAGAAGGGAAGAACTTGACTAAGATCTGAAGGCAACCTATTGGCAAAGCTGATCTTTGAATCCAGGCCTCCTAAATCCAAGATCGAGACTTTTTCCACATACTACATTTTACAAAAGAGATTCATCTGCAGCAGATTTTAATGTTAGCTAGGACTTAAGTACCTCAGCTAGGTCAAGGTCCATTCACTGGAGATTTCTGCAAATGAGTCCAAAAAAATGATGTTTTTTTAATTTCAAGTGTCCCACGGAGAAGTTTCATATTTATTCAGAGTCCTTGTCTTCCATCATTACACCTAGTTGAATGAAACTGTATAGTATGAAAGGAGGTAGGGAGAATCAAAACAGGAAAAAGATTTGGGTATCTCGTAACTGCTGAAAATTAGCAAGACATGGAAGTCAAGAGATCTGGGTGCAGAAGCAGTTTCTACTTCTTCCGACCTGTGACCTTCACCTCTCTAGGCCTGTTTTCCCACCTATAACATGAGGGATTGCATTATAAGAATCTCAGCATTCTTCTCCAGCTCTAAATTTATGATGAGTCACCCAACAGTGCCATGCAGTGAAAATAGCCCTAAGGCCCTAAGATGTAATTTCAGAGAGGGACTGTGGTTCAAAGATGAAAAACTGAGTGTTAATTGCCCCTTCTCCTGTGCTCCCATGGTCCTAGGGCAGGGTGCTGCTGTAGTGCACATTCTGCTGTGCATGCTGAGAAGCTGGCTCGGGGTCTGCACCAGCAGAAAGGTCTGTGCTTATGGAGGGTGAGCACTGTGTCCTGTGTACTGCCACGTGACTGTTTTTGCAGGCCTTTCTTCCCATCAGACCATGACTACTTTGATGGCAAGGACCATGTCTTATTTATCCTTCTGCCCTAGTGCCTGCCGCTGAGTAGTCTGTAGATGTTTACAGAGTGAAGGAATCAATGAATAATGACTGAGTGAGAAAACTATACTTTTTCAGGGTCAATAAAGGAAATAGCACAAGAGAATCTCCCGTGATAAACTTGTCAAAGTGATCCCAGAATTAAACATTCAGGCTGGAGAGGTTATTAGTGACTTGCTTAAGGCCACATTGTTTAAAAGCAGCAAAGCTAGGACTCCTTTCCTCTCTCCTTTTCTTTCTTTTATTCAGTACTCCAAAAGGGTGTTTGGCTCCAGCATTGAACACAGGTGACTTTGAATAACAATTTATCAGAACAAGATGAATTTTGAAGCAGGTAGGAGGGTGGCCTTTGAGTCTGACAGATGTGGGTTCAAATCCTCTGGGGCCGCTGACTATCAGTGTGATCTATGGCAACTTAACCTCCCGGAAGCTCAGTTTCCTCGTGTGAAAAGTAGAAGTGATAACATCTCCACCATCTCCCTTGCAGGCTGCTTCTGTGGGGTCATTTGAAGGCTTATGGTTAACCCAGATAAGAGGTAGGATGGGAGTTTCTAACACAAGTCTCTTACTGTCCCGCACGATTTGTTGCTTCAGAGAAATGGGGTCTTCTCTATCTTTTTGAAATGCCATTGTTGGCTTAGACAATGAGTGGCCTTCTGTGTATGTGATGTACATTCTCCCCCAGACCTACTGTTATGTATTTTCCAGCCTACTGAGGTAGTCCAGGCCCATTCACTATACACATCAGTGTGTGCTGGCTTGTGTTTTTTCCCTTTCTGCGGCTACAGCCTGAACTAAGACTGGGTCCTTCCAGCTCTCCAACACATGATTGCTGCCTGCCAGAACCACAGACCCTTCTTGGGACTGGCACGAATTTCAGCCAACAGAGCCTGCACAGAAACACATGGAAAAGGCTTCCGGTGGAGCTTACTGTGAGTCACAGACAGCCATAGTTGCACTGGATAGAGAGCTGGCAGATGCCATCAGCATATGCCCCTTAGAAACTCTGGTTGTTTTGTGGCCTGGAGAAGAGCCCAGAATTATGGAGCCTAAGAGGCAGCACCTCTGCTTTCTGAAGAGGAAGCCGTAGTGCCGTGGACTTCACCACGTGCACAGTGGCTGCATCCAGACCTGAATGCCCCTCTCATTACTCACCGGAAGTGAGCTTTGAACACTTCACACAGGAAGATGACTCGCTCCTCCAACAAGATGCAGAAAGTCTTTCCAAGCAAATGACTTGAAGTGTTTAAATATTCTGTTTCTCAGTCTGCTTTTTTTCTGTTAAATCCTTCAGCTTGAATGAGCACCTTTGTCTGCAAATTGATCCGGTTGTAGCATCCCTTGACCACCTAGGTGGATTTTTAATTTGTACTTAAGGCCAGTTACAATATGCCATCTGCAACTCTGCTCCCTTTATGCTCCTGTAGCACTGCTATAGAGAGGAAGGGTTTGTCGTAGCAATGGGAAATAAAACAATCAGCATACAACTTTTGCAATTGGAAATGAACAAGCATAAAAAAATAACGGCTGATATTTGTTATCGGTCAGGCCTGAGTATGAGAATTATGGGTCTGTAACATGCCTGAATTAGCAAGAGGATGAAATTGCAAGAAGGCAGGCTGGAGAACAACCTCTTGACCCCACTCAGCATTTTGGAGCATGGCAGCTTAACAGATCCAACACAGCAAACAAGGGAATGAGTTAGTCTGGTGCTCATTCTCAAAGGTAGATGTGTCTGAAGTGAGAACTCTTGTTTGCATTCTCTGGAACCAAGTAGGGATCTGTCATCTTTTGGGAAGATCTGTCCTTCCTCAGCAGGTGTCCCATCAGCAAGGACAAAATCTGGAACCCAGATTCCAGGGAAAGAAACTAAGAAGAGCTAGGCATGGATCCAGGCCATTCAACAACGGGCTAGGGACAACAGCAGGCTCTGAGCTCAGGGAAGGGACGCTTGGGCAGAAACTAGTCTTACGGGATTGGGGAAGGTAGCACAGTATCACAGGGAGAGCATGTCTTTGGACTTGAAGAGACATAGATTATAATCCCAGTTTTGGTGCTTACTAGCTATGTGATTGCAGGTTGGTCAGTTTCCTTCATGGGACTCATCTGCAAAATAATTCTTACAGAGGCATCATAATACCCAAGATCACAGTCAGATAAACTTGGAATAGAAACTCTGGCTCATCATTTATGAACCATTAGTTCCTTAACTTTTGTCCTAACCTTCCTTAAGCCTCAGTTTTCCTATCTGTAAAAAGGAGATAAGATTACTTATCTTAGATCTAGTGTGAGGATTAATTGAAACATTGCAAGTACAATACTCAGGATAAGGCTCAGAACACAGAACACATTCCATAAATGGTGCTATTGATTGGTCCTGGGATGTTGGGTCCTGGTCTGGTTGGCAGTGAAGGCAAGGAAAACATGTGTGTGGGATATGCTGACAGTTTAGGGGATGTCCTAGAGTTTCCCATAGTTGTCCCAGTCAGTTTGATCTTGGTATTATGCACTAGGCTGTGTACTGTTTGGCCCCAGTTAAGATTCCAGGTCTGAGAACATCTTTGAAGCCCCTAGATGGATGGGCTGAGGTGATGAAAGAGGTAACTTTGATATGAACTATGCCTCAATAAATGGGTTCTGCAAACTGGGGAAGGCAGGGCTGAAGCTGACAGCTTTATAGTTCAAAGAGTGTTTTCCCAAATATGATTTAATTTAATTTAATCCTTATAGCTTGCATCACCAAAGTTGTCCCCAAATGAAGAAACAAAGATCCTGAGAGGTTCCCTAAGTGGGAGTCAGTGCTGGTACAGGGTCCTGAACTTGGCAAGACTGCAAAACCATGCTCCACCTGTGTCGCAGCAAGGCTGTGGTGTCTGTCCCAACGCAGTAGTCAGTGAGTATCTGCTCTCTGCTCAGTCCTGTGGAGGGGGCTCATAGTGTTGACCCTGTTCCTGCCATATATATATGTGTATAGTATAATAATAATAATTCTGGGGATGTAATACAGTTACTATTTGTTGAGCACTAACTGCTTAACATATGCCATCTTATTTTTTTTCACAGAAAAACACCATAAATAGGATTTCTGATGTCCATTTTATAGATGAAGAAGGAACGTTTAGCAAGGCCATTCAAGGATACACAGCTAGAGGATGAGATGGAATTGAAGTCTCTTTGTCAGCATCCTTTTCATTCTTGATGCCATTTCATTTCCCCTCCTGGTATGTTTTGTTATGCAGTTAGCTTAGGCCTAATTTTATATACCCAATTATAAACTGTGAAATAGGATTCTGGTATGAATTTCCTATTCTTCTCCCACTAAGCAACTGATGAATCCCTTCGTGGTCAGATGTGACGAATGGGATTGTTTCTGTTCTACTATGGTTTGAATTTCTACCTTGATAATTACACAAAAACACTATCAACTAAGGTGGACGCCAGGTAAACACTGCTCCCTCCTAAGTGCTTCTATGGCTGAGATCCATTCTCTCGCTCTTTTTCTCCTTTCTTCAAGAACAGATGTTCATATTCTTTGCCAGTTTTTCTATTGAGTTATAAGAACACATTATATATTAAGAAAATTAGTCCTATTTATTTGTCTTATAGGTTAGAAATATTTACCTGTTGGTCAATGGTCTATCATCTGAATATATAGTATTTTTGGGGGCCTCTGTATCATAGTTCTGTATTATTTTTTAGGAAAGCCTTCCCACTCCATGAGAAAAAGTAAGTTATTTATATATCCACATCTTATGGGTCTTTGACTTTACTTTCTATTCTCTTCCACTGAATTGTCTGTCTATTTCCCAATTTCAATTGTTACAATATTTATAGCTTTATAATTTGAGTTAATATCTGCCATTTTAAAGCTTTTTTTCTGGCTTCTGTTGCATTTTTATGTCTTTATTTCTTTCAGCTATTATGCAAATGATACAACCTGCTATGGAAAAAAGAGAAATAACAGATAAGTATACAAAGAAAATACAAGAAAAACATGAACAGTAATAATCTTATCCAAATGTTACTGAGATATTTTTGGAGTACTTAATTTCAATCTTTTTCCTATATGCAAACACACACAACTTTTCTCTAACAAAAATCAGATCATACTGTACTAGCAAACACCCTACCTGAAATCTGTATATCCATTGCCTATTGATTATGCCCATTGCTTAACATACTATGTTTTATTTAATCATTATTTAATTGTTGAGTATGCAAGTTATTTCTAAGTTTTCACTCAAGCTGTTTACGCTTATTTCTGTCTGGGTGTGAATGAATCTTTTGCACATTCCTCTAGCAAGTTGATCAACATCTGGTCTAAGATATTCTTCAGTGTTGGGTTTGTGCTGTCCACATCAGCTTAGCAATGTCTGCACAAAGACTCCTTCCCCCTCAAAAGTGCCATTCAGACTTGCTGTGGCATAAGGGGAACAATCTCATTGAGGAGAAAGTTGTCATTGTGGTTGAGAACATGAACTTTGGAATTGGATAGAGCCGTGTGAATTTTGCCTAAACTCCGAGTCTGCTTCCACATCTGTAAAATGTAGACACAAATAGTTACTCATAAGGTTCTGGTGGGGATTAAATGTGGTTATACCTGTAAAGTCCTTAGCATTATGCCCAGCACATAGTGAAGATGTTCGATAAATGATAACTAAACAAACATTGTGTCCCCTCCCACTACAACCACACTGCCCTCCCTCATATTACAGACTTTGCTGCTTGACAATCTTGGGGTGGGGCTGCTGAAAACTGAATCTCAATTTAGGAAGCCATGTTGTCCCAGGATTAGGGGCATTGGCCTCACATAAGAATCTCCCAATCTGCAGAATCTCAGGCCCCACCCAAAAACTATTCAATCAGAAACTACATTTTCAAAAGATATCCCAGATGATTTGTATGCATAGTAAAGTTTGAGAAGGTTTTAGTCTAGGTATTCAGGAAGTGATGCTGGTTGTGTATGGAGGACGGGGGCCCAGGAACTGATGAAATCTCTAGTTTGGAATTCTCGATAGCATTTGCATTCTTTTTTTTTTTTTTTTATCTCAAATCCATCACTCAGTAGCAATGTGATCTTCACAAAGCTCCCTTTACTTTTACCACCATAGTGTTGTAGGAGAAGCTCTATCTTCCAAGTCAGACAGATCTGGGCTTCAATTCCAGCTTTGTTAACTGGAGGACTTATTATTAGCTGGGAGGACTTGGAACAAATCATGCCAACTTTCTGATCCCAGTTTCCTTCCCTGTAAAATGTAGATAATAAACCTTTCTTGAGGTGTTACTAGAGATAACCAATGATAAAGTGTTTGGGAAATCTGGCATATCGTAGGGGTACAATGAGTAAGTGGTTTGACTCCAAAGACCTGAGTTTGGATCTCAGCTCCACAACTCACTTGGCTGATTGCTTTCTTTCCCTGGACTCAAGTTTCGTCATCTGTAAAACTGGCATTTCAACCAAATAACTTCTGAAGTCTCTCCCTCCTTTAAAGCTTGATATTACAAGGGCAAATTTTAGTACAAATATCCAAATCCTAACGGTAACTCACAATTACAAAAGAGCTGAGTCTGTCATTCACCTGTCAAATGATCTAAACTGCGTCTCAGTCAGGAGATGTGAAAAGAAGGATGGATTTTCTATGAATGTTTTCAATTTGGTAGAAACAAGTGACTCAAGGAAAGTGTTGACAGTTATTAAATTGAGTTTCCATATAATAAGGGTATATAATAGGTGACAAATGACAGGTCCTGAGAGCTGCATTTTGAATATTTGGAGGATTTGGGGCACATATCTGGTATTGGAACTTCTCTGAATTGGATTAGAACGCTGCATGGCTCACGCCTGTAATCCCAGCACTTTGGGAGGCCGAGGTGGGCAGATCACAAGGTCAGGAGATTGAGACCATCCTGGCTAACACAGTGAAACCCCATCTCTACTAAAAATACACACTCAAAAAAAATTAGCCGGGCGTGGTTGCAGGTGCCTGTAGTCCCAGCTACTAGGGAGGCTGAGGCAGGAGAATGGCGTGAACCTGGGAGGCGGAGCTTGCAGTGAGCAGAGATCGCGCCACTGCACTCCAGCCTGGGCCACAGAGCGAGACTCCGTCTCCAAAAAAAAAAGAGAGGAAAAAAAAAAAAAAAGAAAGCTGTCAAGACCATCCAGACCTGAAAATACCTGATAGGGTGATGGGAAACAAAAACATGACTTCTCACAGTAGATCCTTTATTGGTGATCGAAAATTGGTTTAAAAGTGTCCTAACTAATCTTTTTTGAAGGGAAAGTCAGAAATACATTCAAACTCACAGTGTGTACCTCTGAGAGACAGTGGCTCATTCAAGTATCACTTATCCATTTGTGTCTTCATTCATTCACTCATTCCCCAAATCCTAACTGAGTACATACTATAAAACAGACACTTGCCAGGTATTGGGGGATGGAGGGTCTGAGTAGGGGTAAAGATTAATTAGGTAATAAAATCCAGATTTCTTTTAAAAACAATCAGAAAATCTCACAAGGCTGGACCCACATTCTCACACAATAATGATTGCTGGCGCTGAGTCACTGGGGACCTACTAGGTGAAGCAGGAATCCCTGAGTGCCTACAGCTCCCATCCCCAAAGCTACATCATTACAGCATTCCTTCATATTACCTACCTGTCATTACCTATGGATGTCTGAATTCATGAATCTGAGCTCACGAATTCTCATTGAGAGAACCTTTCCAAAGAAATACCCATCGGATGCCCTTTGCTGAGAGCCTGGAGTAGAACCAGTGCTAAATTTCTAAGAGAGAGACAAATACCTAAATAACTCTATTGCAAAATAAAAGGTATTATCAGAAAGGGAAGGATGAAATGCTTTGAACATTTAGGGGACAGGGAAATTGTTTCTGGAGACTGGTACACATCAGAAATGGCTTCCTGGCAGATGTAGCACCGAATCTGGGACTTGAATGATTACATTTTCTCCATCAATTCAACAAATATTTGCTAGAAGCCAGCTAGCCAGAATGCTTTATAGAAGATGCACTCAGAATTGGCTAGTTATGAGGGAGCTGTTTGTCAACTGCTAATTTTCTATGGTTTGCTCTTCTTCCCTTTCCTTTTACATTCACAAATTGGGAAAGTTAAACTTGTAGATCACTTTGGGGATTGTCAAAGGGTGGCTTCTGGTAGATACCGGTTTCTCCAAGCCAGGCAAACCTGCATTCACTCAGCATATATTTTCAAGTCTGGACTATGTACCGTCCACTATGACAGGAGTCAGAAATACAGTGATGAGCGCTGGCCCTGTCCCATGTAATTTACAGCCTTTTTGGAGAGAGAGGCAGTTTCAGTGACCTCACAAATACATGCAGGAGTGTAACTCTGATGAGTACTGCAAAGGGAAGAGGGCCCTTGTTGCTAAAGGACTTATAAGAGGAGTTGGCCATGTCAGAAGGATCAGGGAAGGCCTTACTGAGGCATGAGGCTTCCTGGTGTGAATAGCAGTTAACAGGTGGAGGGAGACCAGGTTCTAGGTGGAGGAAATAGCATGTGTGTGGGCTCCTTTCCAGAAGAGCTGGAGAGAAGAGAGATGAAAGGAAGGTGATGCAGGATGAAGCTGCAGGAGTAAGAAGGGGTTTGATGATATAGCAGGCCCAGTCAAAGAATCTTGTCTTTATCCTAAGAGTCAAGAGAAGTTGCTGAGAATTTTTAAGCAGGAAAGGGTGATGATCATATTTATATTTTGGAAAGATCCTGCAACCTGCTCTCTGTGTTAAAACAGTTGAGTTCATATATCTTCTGGCTGCAATAATGGGAATGAACACAAGACAGGACAGAGTACATGGGGGGAGGCCGGTTAGCAAGCCAGTGTTGAGTTCAGAAGGAAGATGATGTTCTTTTGACTAGGATGCTGGTGATGGAGGGCAATGAAAAAATCTGAGAGATAAATAGTAGCTAAATCAACAATATAATGGGCTGAACATGGAGGAGAAAAAAAGAAAAGAGTCAAACATATCTTCTAGGTTCCTCTCTGCCATGCATAATTGGATGGATGGAATACCATTCACTGAAATGAATCACCACTTGGCTTTGTTCTAAGACTGCTGTGTACAGTTGTGTGAGTTGTGTACTACACCAGCGCATCTGGCTAATTAACAAAGGCAGAAGCTGAAAGTCAGCCCATTCTCTGCTTACCAAGACACATATCCCCATGTAGGGTCATGTCTACCCAGGTGGGAGGGGCAGCTTCTTATAATTTGCAAAAAATAGCTATGCATTTGGCTAGATAAAAAGTTACACCTTTTAACCAGCATTGCAGGCATCCAAGAAGGCCCAGATAGGGTGCTACGAGTGGGAGGGAGCACTAGAGGTGGTAAAGCCAGGGTCAGGATACCTGGATGGTAGAGACAAGGGCTGAAGAAGGTGATGAGAAAATGAGAGAGTGCAAAAAATATCAAGCTCAGTTTATTTATCCTGCAGTGGCTATCTCTGGCATTTCCTGGACTCCTGACCCACAGGGAGGGATCCTGCCTGTGGCTCACCCTTCCTGTTATTTTAATTCTTTTGTTGGATGCCTTTAATGAATGTAGACATGGACACTCATACATCAGAGAGCAGAAGTACTTTAAGAACCATCTAGCCCTACTCCTTCATTACACGGATGAGAACGCTGAGGTCCAGGGAAATGGAAAGCTTTGCTCTGTCTCCTGCTGGGACAAGATCCTTAATTGCCTGATTCCTCACATCATGCTGATCTTTCCTCTAACAAGAAATTGACTGAGCTTTCACAGACAACGAGGCAACACCTGAAAGAGCAAAGATACCAAGTCAGATTCATCTGAGTTTGGATCTCTGCTTGCCATTCTTTGTTGTGTGATTTTTGACAAGTTACTTAATCTCTCCAAGCTTCACTTTCCCCACCTGTAAAATGAAGATTAAAAACACCTTGAAGGTGGGCTGTGAGGATTAACGTAAAGCCTTTGGGATAGGGTCTGATATTCACGAGCCACCATCTAGACCACATTCTCTACTTATGTTGACTTCTCCAGCCCCTGTCTCTTCCCTACCCTTTCTCTATTCTCAAAGGGTTTGCAGGGATTCTGCAGAAAATTTATTTTTTGGAAATTCTTTGTGGAACTCAACACAAATTCAGCATATCAAATAAACAAAATATTAAGAAATGACTCTACCTTTTCCCCTAACCTTTCACGTAGGGTTCTGATCCCTAAGATGCAAATGGCAATTAACCCTGCCCCCCACACTAGCCCTCTACCTCTCCCTGTGATGGCTCTGCACAGATCTCAGGAAGCTTTATGTGAAAATAACACCTTGGAACTAGAAGCAGAAGGAACTAGAGAGGTTTCTGCTGGAAGCATAATATAAAAGCCAGTTTTGAAGAAGGCGGGGGGTGGTGGGGGCTCAGAAAAATGAGCGATTACCCGAAGGAACTTTTTTTTCTCCCAACATGATTTTTGATGGCTCATAGTTACTTTCATTTGTTCCGTGACTTTGAGAGGCTGACAAATAGCAGCCTCATTCTGAATGCCTATTGTTACTCCTGAGGTTTTATGTAGAGTAGAAAAGATTGTTTTGAACGTTTCTCATGGACAAGTGGAAGCTGTACTCTTGCTACAAATGATTCATGTGGGAGAAATGATATATAAACAAGATTGCCTGCTTGGAGAGTGGATGAGAGGGCGAGTTATTTCAGGAGGGCTCTTGACTCTCATGCCAGCAAATGATAAAAGCTAGCTCTCAGAATGGCAGGGGTGCTATGGAATGGAGGCTTCAGAAACTTTTTGACTCTTACATTTTATAGTCAATGTCAAAAAAATGTATTATAAATTTCTGACTAAGTCCAGTTACTTTTTCATGGTGATGATGTAGCAATAGGTTGATTCAACCTTGGGCCTTGTCCTGTCAGTGTGTTGAGGCTGAAAGAGCCTGGGTTCTGGAAGCTGAGCCTCTGGGGTAAGGTAGGTGCCTAAGGGGCAAAATTTCAGGAGGCACCTACTCTCAGGGTCATACAGGCACAGAGTCAGCACTTGCACAATCCTGTAAGTGAGAGCCTCCTTAAATTTTGCCCTCTGGGTCACCCTCTTTTCTCACCCAAATCCGGGCCCTGGAATTGAATTAGAATCAAGACTCCATCACTTACTGGTGGTGCAACTTTAGGGAATCAGTTAGGATTAGTCTTGGCTATAAAAGAAAAAAGCCAAGTGAGAGTGGCTTATTTCTCTATTACATAAAAATCTAGAGCGATACAGGACAGGGCTGGCATAATGTCCCTGTTGCATAAAGTCATCAGATCCTAGTTCCTTCCAGTGCACTTTTCTGCCATTCCTAGGGTTTTGCCTTCATGATTCAAAATGACATATCCACATTCTAGGCAGCAGGATGGAGGAAGGTGACTAAACCATGTGAATATATTACTGATTTTTAAAAATATAACAAAATTATAATTATAAACATGTAGAACAGATTGTAAAAGCCCAAACAATACAAAAGTAAAATATATTTTTGGATTGTTAAATCACCTATAATTGTTATTTCTATCAGCCCCACTCCAAATTCCCAGCCTAAGCATCTAGTTTATTGCAACTATTAAGGATTGAGCCAGTCTTGATTCCCACAATTGAAAATGTTTTCAGAAGGAATTATTCTTATGGAAGCTCATAAAATGTTCTTAAACCCATAGGTTTGAAAATAAGAAAATTATCTAGAGTGGAGTGGTAGACAGCTGAGTTATCTGCCTGCCCAGCACTCACTTCCCATTCTGGCAGGCATACTTCAATTTTGGTTTGGGGAACAAACTACCAGGTTCCTTTGCTTACAGACTTGGTAGAAATTGTCATTTGGGCTACAGATGGGAAGACGTAGAAATGTAACTCAAACTACGACCATAATATCCCTCTCTCTTCGAATAATTTGTCTCTTGGATATGGATAAAAAGCATAGACATATGACTGGGGATCATTTTCTCTAACAGAGACATGGAACTCAAACAAATTCCCTGAGCTGCGTTGGATCCTGTTCTTTCTGAGGCCTGACACTTCAGCGTCTTCAAATCTAATTTGCAATGCCCCATATCCTTCCGGTACACCTCTCCTATTTAAGTTACCTAGAGTCCATTTATGTTGCTTGCAATCAAGAACCCTAACTGACAAAAGAAGCTATTCACTTTTCTACCCAAATATTTGAAACTATACAGGTTGGTCTCTCCTACCTTGTTAATTATACCTGTTTTCTTCTCCAGCTTTTCCCAGGTGAAGCCATTAATGCCTCCACCCATAGGCTTAACCCTGCCCTGTTTCTGAGCCAACTCTAAAGTGAGGTATGAAGAGTCTTGATTTTTTACTGGGTGGGACTTAGAATTAAGTCATCTCCCTAATATCTGGGTTGTAGTGACTATGAGGTTTGATTTCATCCTCAGGAATAGGACTAAAGAGGTGGTGGGTGAGTTGCATGCAGGATACCAAACGATAAATCGCGGGGGCTTCCAGAAGTTCCAGAGGAATTACCTAGAAGGCATCATTCCAAGGAGGAAGGAGGCCAAAGCATCACATAGACTTCATAAAACAAGGGACCTTGCCTATCTTATTCCCCACTGTATCCCCAGTACAAAAAATTATGTCTGGCTCATGGTAAGTACTCAGGAAGTAAGTACTGAGGCTGAATAAAAGAGGGAAAAAGCAATGGCAGTAAGAAGGGCTGAGATTTGTGGGGATAGAAATCAAGTGAAGAGGTGAGGTGACATTGCAGAGATGGAGTGAGGTCAGTGAGTAGAAAGGGGAAAGATGCAAAGTTAAGAGTGCAAGAGATGCTGACTTCTCACAGGTGCCAACCGAGGCAGTCACTGGGACAATTTCTGGTCTTTCACAATATTTTCTTGAATTATCTTCTCTGCCAATGACATCTCTCAAACAAAGTTAACCTCAGGAAAACCTATAGCTGCCATATTCTGCCTCTTTGCCTGCCCTCCTTCCTTCTCCCTGCTGGCTTGGCCCAGCCCAGCAGAATGACATTTTGTGTTGGTCCTTCCTCTTGAGTGTTGACCATTTCCCTGTCTTAATCCCTAACCCAAGGCCTGGTGCTCTTATAACCTGCTGTGCTCTTCCATATTCTCCCTACTAAGATGAGAGACTCATCAATTTCCTTGACAGGTCCCTGAGATGCCGTCACCAAAGTCTGGTTTCTTAAATGATGACCTGGTTAATACAAACAAGAATGAAAAATGACCCCCACAACTAACATATATCGGGCACTTACAAAGATCAGGTCCTGAGCAGTGCTTTTAACTTTTGTACAGTACTCACCACAAACCCATGAATTAAATATTATTTTGGTATGAACTGCTAGTTGCCTACCCAGTATTCATTCTCCCATTCACAGATGTTAAAGACTACATTTCCCAGCTTTCTTTGCAACTAGGAGTAGCCAAAGAATATAAATATAAGTTGCTGGGTAAGCTTCAGAGAAAGCTGTTTAATGCTGATAGAGTGCCTTTCATTGCTGTGAAATATTGGCTGCAGTGTAGACATGATAGCTGGAGGGCACCTTGTAACCATGAAGTAACTTTAGGATGGAAGCCATATGCGAAGAATGGTGGAACAGAAACAGAGAAGGAGCCTATGACCCTGATGGCTGTGGAGCTGCTACAGTGCCTTCCTCCAGACTTTTTATAACAGGCAAAATAAATCTCTAACTCCTTAAAGCCATTAAAAGAGTTATTTAGCTGCTCTGTTTTATGCAATGAAATCCAATTCTGATCGAGTTAATTATTACCCTGTGGGGCAGGCATATTTAGTGTTCCCCAAATATCTACCACTCTTCCACATTTCCCAGTCTTCCTTGCAGTTGAGTTGGGCCATGTGTCTTATTCTGACCAATGAGCTCCAAGCAGAAATTACATACATTGCTTGTGTGCTGAGGCACCTAGGAGCCAGTATAACTTCTCCAGCTCTCTCTTTCTTGACACAGTAACATTGGAAGCCATATGATGAGATAGTAGTGTCACGAGACAGAAGAAAATGGGATCTCTAAGTCACTGGATGTAGGAGGATTCCCACTGACTTGACTTTGGGTGGGTAAAAAATTAATTTTTGTTCTGTGAAGTCACTGAGATTTCAGTTTGTTACCACAGCACAGATTAACCTATCCTGACTAATACACCCCATTTTATAGATGAAGAGATTAAGCCTCTCAGCAAACAAGTAACTTTACCCAATCAAAGGGCTACTAAGTGACCAAGTCTATATGACTCATGATAGCCAACCCATGGCCTCCACTTTCCTATGTATTGGCCCCAGCTTGACATCCCTGATCTTGTTGGCTTCCTGACATTTGCTTCCGTCCAGGTCCTTCCCTCCTTTCTGTCTCCATCGCTCTTTTTGGCATGCATGGATGAGAATGCCATATGTCCAAGTCTTCAGCTATGACACAAAAATCATAGAATTGCTTCTAATGTTGTAATCCCGTCTTGGAATTTATTTTGAGCCTTGGCTGGTTGAGTTGGCCATTCCTGAAGATGGCTGCTCAGCATCTGGCTCCCATTTGGTCTTTGGCTAAAAATTCAAAATTCATTTTCATCACTGGGTTTGTAGTATTTTCTTTCTTTGCTGAGCACAGTGAAGGAAAAGATGTGGCCATAATACTGTATCTGAATCACTCAGCTTGGTGGGTTGGAACAACTTGTTCCTAAGAAAAACTTGTGTATTTAACAGATGTTATCACATTCCAGGGACCGTGATAGATGCTGGGGATGCAAAGAGAACTTTACAAAGTAGCCCTTACATTAAAGGAGTAGCCAACCTAATGGCCTGCATGAAGTTTAAAAATGCAAAATACTGTGATAAGCCCATGGAGAATCAGCACACATAGGCACACGGATAACACAAATGAGAAGGTTGTTTTTCCCACCCAGCATGATCCTGATTCCCACATGAATGGGTTTTAATGATATGATTGGAAGAGTTGCTGACTATTGAGTGCTGTGCTAAGCGTTTTCCAAAAATCAACACTTCCCTCCTTTACAACGATGACACCTATTCCATGCATAAGTAAACTGTTGCCCAGTGAAGGAAAGAGACTTACCCAAAGTCATGTATCTAAGATTTCAACTCAGTTCTGTCTAACGCTTGATCTTCAAATCTTCTCCAGCATAGTAAGCTGGTGCCCCTGTTAATGTAGATGAGTTTGGATGGGTTTATTCCAATATCGCACGTGTCTCTTGTCTCGTTATCCAATGAGTTCCCTGAGCCAAGCACTCCGCAGCTCCATCGCAGCGTGGGCATCTTGGAAATTCGGTGCTAGTTCTCAAGGCCTCCTACCTGCTGAACCTTAGTCTTCACTGCTGAAATAAGAGCTGTCCTGCAAACAGCGTTTGGCGCTCGCTTCCTGGCCTCCGGCTGGTGGAGCAAGGACGTTTCCAGCACATAAGATTCCCCACTCTGTTAAAAAAAAATGTGTTTATACTTGGTCTCCTCTGAAGGCGGACGACACCCATACTTTTGTCCCAGCCCAATTTGTTGGCTGGGTTTTTTCTCATCCTTTAAATCCCGAGAAGCAGGGAACCTGCCCTCTGGCGCCATCTACCGGCACTGTTTTTCGAGTCCAAGGAGCCACCTGCGGAGTTGGGATGTGTTTAGTAATTGATTGGATGAATCCTGCCACTTCGTTAGTAGATTCTTATTTTCTTCACGGACTCTTTACCAATTAGTAAAGAGATTATATAGCAAATACATTATCTTACTTTAAAGAGACCAGAGTCTCCTATCTCTCGCTTCCCCCACCCCATCATTTGTGGCATTCCTTCATCTTTAATTTCTTCCTTCGAAAAATATTTATTTTGTTATTGTATAGAGATCAGGGCATGGGGCACACAGCTGCACACCTGAGCAAACAGAGGGGCTGACTCATTTGCTGTTGTAATGAAAAACATTAGTTTTGGGTTCATTACTGTGATTCCACAATGGGCACCAAATCCCGCTTAAGACCCACCGAAGAAGTCTTCAAAGGGACACGGTTTCAGGTCTGTGCCTGGTGAGCGTGCTGCCTCTTCGAATCTTTGCACAGAAATAACCTACGGTTGAAGACTCAGACCTGTCAGATCAAAACCAACCCTGGCCTCCAGACCTTGAAACAAGTCAAAACAGTGAACCTTACTCATCCATTTTCAAAATATGGCCTGTTTTCTTTACAAAATGCAGCAAAGCCTCTCAGATGGGCGCTGGCTGCAATATTTGATATATTAGGGAGAATCCTGACTCCTTCCAGGTTTCTGCCCATCTGTTTTAAATCCAAATGGCTTGGCAGAGGATGGTTTTTAGTTATGTATTTTTTTCATTTCAAATGGAATTTAAAACAGCAGGGGCAGAAAGCCCAGATATGGATGAGAGAGAAAATAAAAAGGCCCCTGGAATTCCCCATTCGCCTTCTACATGAAGGAAAAAATATCGGCATTTGTTGTAAACCTACTATGTGTCAAGTTATCACTAGGGAGTGTGATGTTGCTGAGCCACTGGAATTTTATAAAATTTTAAATGTTTTTCGTTTTCTTCTTCAGAGGTGGTTTGATTTCATGATCAAGAGCTTGAACTTAAAGTCAAATCCTGCTCCTGCCTCCTGCAGTCATGGGGCCTTAGCTATTCTGTGTAATGACTCTAGGTCTCAGTTTCCTTGCCTGAGAACAGGCCTGTGATAATTACCTTGATGGGCTATTGTCAGTTTTAAATAAGGTAGTGCGGAGGCAACTACCACAGGAATGGTTCTGCCTTAAGAATGAACTACGTGTGCATGTGTCTTTATAGCAGCATGATTTATAGTCCTTTGGGTATATACCCAGTAATAGGATGGCTGGGTCAAATGGTATTTCTAGTTCTAGATCCCTGAGGAATCGCCACACTGACTTCCACAATGATTCAACTAGTTTACAGTCCCACCAACAGTGTAAAAGTGTTCCTATTTCTCCACATCCTCTCCAGCACCTGTTGTTTCCTGACTTTTTAATGATTGCCATTCTAACTGGTGTGAGATGATATCTCACTGTGGTTTTGATTTGCATTTCTCTGATGGCCAGTGATGGTGAGCATTTTTTCATGTGTTTTTTGGCTGCATAAATGTCTTCTTTTGAGAAGTGTCTGTTCATGTCCTTCGCCCACCTTTTGATGGGGTTGTTTGTTTTTCTCTTGTAAATTTGTTTGAGTTCATTGTAGATTCTGGATATTAGCCCTTTGTCAGATGAATAGGTTGCGAAAATTTTCTCCCATTTTGTGGGTTGCCTGTTCACTCTGATGGTAGTTTCTTTTCCTGTGCAGTTTATTGTGGCACTATTCACAATAGCAAAGACTTGGAACCAACCCAAATGTCCAACAATGATAGACTGGATTAAGAAAATGTGGCACATATACACCATGGAATACTATGCAGCCATAAAAAATGATGAGTTCATGTCCTTTGTAGGGACATGGATGAAATTGGAAATCATCATTCTCAGTAAACTATCGCAAGAACAAAAAACCAAACACCGCCTATTCGCACTCATAGGTGGGAATTGAACAATGAGATCACATGGACACAGGAAGGGGAATATCACACTCTGGGGACTGTTGTGCAGTGGGGGGAGGGAGGAGGGATAGCATTGGGAGATATACCTAATGCTAGGTGACGAGTTAGTGGGTGCAGCGCACCAGCATGGCACATGTATACATATGTAACGAACCTGCACATTGTGCACATGTACCCTAAAGCTTAAAGTATAATAATTAAAAAAAAAAACAAAACTGCTTTGGTTATCCAAAAAAAAAAAAAAAAAAAAAAAAAGAATGAACTAGTGTGATTTTCAGAAAAAACCTGGGTTTTCTTTGCTCACCATCATCTGGCTGCTCAGTTTGTTGACGACTTGAGGGTACTATATTCGGACATGGCAAGTTAAACCACATACTATCTGGAACCACCTGCCCCTGTGGCCTCCCCTCCTACCTTGTCCCCTCCCCCTGAAGGAACCACGTTTTCTTTTCTTTTCTTTTCTTTTTTCTTTTCTTTTCTTTTTTTTTTTTTTAGACAGAGTCTCGCCCTGCTGCCAGGCTGGAGTGCAGTGGCACGATCTCAGCTCACTGCAACCTCCGACTCCCTGGTTCAAGCGATTCTCCTGCCTCAGCCTCCTGAGTAGCTGAGACTACAGGTGTGCACCACCACACCCAGCTAATTTTTGTATTTTTAGTATAGACGAGGTTTCACCATGTTGGCCAGGCTGGTCTCGATCTCTTGACCTCGTGATCCACCCGCTTCAGCCTCCCAAAGTGCTGGGATTACAGGTGCAAGCCACTGCGCCTGGCCCGATATTCACTTTCTTAAGATAAGACTTTAAGAAGACATTGACCAGAATTGCCCATTGAGAGACCAAAAAGTAAATAATGAGTAATGCATTGTGACCCAATTTTAGAAAGGCAGTAGATACCTCTAGCCTGGTCTGCAAGGTTTGATAATAATAACAGCAACAATAATCACTAAATGGATGAGCTCTGGTAGTTGACATTTTCTTTTGATCCCCTCAGTATCTACTCCCTCCTAGATCCTGATTTTCCTTTGAAGATACCCTCTTTCCTCCCTGTCTGGCCATGTGCTTTGAATGACTCCACAACCTTGGTTTCAGAGGTGGGCACTTGACCTACACTTAAGCTGGTCAATATATCCCACTTCACCCCTTGGCCATACTGATTGGTTCAGGGATGTGTATGTGACCCAATTAGATCAATGAAGCATAATTCTGGGAGGCTGTGAGAAATTGCTGTAGCCCTCTGACCCCTATGGATGGAGAGTTGGGACTTTCTGGACACTACCACATGGAGACTGAAGATGAAGCTAACACTTCCCAGAGCAAGCTGAGTGACAGACAGAAATCAAAGCCTGATGATACCATTTGAACCCTGTGTATAGCCATGTCTGGAGCTACATCTATGATGGTTTTTTACTGATATATTTCAATAAAAATCCTTTCCATTTAAACTAAGTTTCCTGCCTCTTGCAACCATGGAATTCTAACTGATACATTTATGATTTGCTGGCACTAGGTTAAGCTCTTTTACATATATTGACCTATTTAATCCTTACAACAACACAATGGGAGTAGATATTATATTATCTCCATTTCACAGTGAATGCAACTGAGGCTTAGACAAGTGAAATATTTTCCCACTGACAGCTCGAGGTTGATATTAGAATTCAGGTCTTAGCCACTATGCTGTTTCCTCGGCATGCGAATATGGCTGGAGAGTGGCAGCATGGTTCTTTCTCAGGATTCCATATCCTCTCAGGCACTTCATCCAGTTCTCTCCCTCCCCTCCCCAGCACTGGTAACCCATTCCTTCATTTTGCTGTCCTTTCCCTCATCTCTTCTCCCAATCTCACACCTTGACTTCAATACTCCCAGGAGATAAACATTAGGTCCTCCACCTAGCAAGTTCAGAAAGCTCAGGTTTAGAGCAAGCTCAGAGAGCCTAAGGCAGGAGACTGGCTGAGATGACCCCTGCACAGCCCCCAGGCCACCTTGTTGTGGAAGCTATGGCCTTAGCCTGGGTGCTGGTGATTGCTTCTTCCTTTTCTGGCACAGAGCCACTCGCAGAGGCTTCTTATACAGCACCTAGGGCAAGCCAGGCTGATAGGCACCCTGCTCGAATAAGGCATTTCACTGCCTGGGCATTTGTGTGCAGCTGGCTCTGTTTGAAATCCTGCCTCTTTCTGACTTCACTTCCTGAATGTGCTGACAGGCCTCTGAGCCAAGCCAAACAGGTTCACAATGCAGTGCCTGCAGAGTATTCCCCCGTGAGTGCAGCTGGGGAAACAAAACTTTTCTCCAGCCCACAGAGAGGACCTGTCAGCCCTTATATGACCAAGAAGTAGGCCCTGTGAGACCTCGTTGAATCTTAATGGGAAATGTTTTTATTTCAGCTGTGTGTGTGTGTGTATGTGTGTGTGTGTATTCCTGATTGTATTCCTGACTTTTTTTTCTTAAATTAACAAGTCGACAGTAAAAACTAGCTAATTATTCTGTGCCTGCTGTATATAAGTGCTTTAGATGTATGTTCCTCCCAACAACCTTCTGTGGCAGCCATGATTGGCCTCATTTTTGCAAAGAAAGAAATTGAGGATTAGCAATCAATGGTAAGGGACTGGCTCCATGCTCCCCAGCTACAAGTGGCAGAGGCTGGATTTAACACATGGGCACTTCACTCCAAAATCTGCATGCCTCTGAGTCATAATACCTCAATTCTCTCCCCTAACTCATAATACCTCAATTCCTGATGTGTTTGTTCAGAAGTGCAGTGAGGAACAGTGGGAAGGGCAGAGGCTCTAGTGTCTTTCTAGCTCTGAAGTTTGGCAAGATAGTTTTTTTCTCTAAATCTCAGTTCCTCATATACAAAATGAAATAACAGTGCCTGTGTGGCAGAGAAGTTGCAGAGTTCAATGAGATAGAAATTTACGTGGCAGTACTATTCAGGAGCAAGGTCCTATGCGGACAAAGCCAGTTCTTCGGAGTCAGGAAGAGTTGGATTCAGCTTGAGCTTCCACAAGTCACTTATTTCCTAAAGTTGAACAAGACCTGATGCTCCATTTCCCCTTAACACCAACCCTGGAAGTCCTAACACAATGCCTGCTACATAGGAGACATGTAGCAAATGGTATCTATTATAAATATTATATATGTGTCAGTTTTTATTATGCTTGTAGCAAGCATTATTGGTTCCTACCAGAGGATATCATTCCTACTGTTGGTTCCTACTAGAGTTAGAATATACTAGGTAATGCTATGAGAACAAGCAACCCTCAAATTCAGTGCCTTAAAGCAACAAATTCTTGGGGGATTTTGCTCATGCTAAATGGTCGCTGTGGGTATGCTGGTGGTCAGGAGTTGTGGGAGAGGAGAGTGGACTCTGTCCACATCACTATCATTTAAGGACACAGGCTGATGGACATTGCATCCCTGTGTGTCCACAGTTGCCAAGGCAAAGAAAAGGGAAGATGTTGAATCTTGTACTTGCTCTCAAGGCGTCCTATCTTGGTGTGATATGTCACCATTGTTTGCATTTCATTGGCTGATGCAAGTCAGAAGTCCTCTCGCTTAAGTTCAAGGAGGTAGGAGATGGCAAAGTACAAGCAATCATGGTGGGTTCATTTCCTAGTCATGAATGATTTTGAGTCTAGGAATATGACCTGCTCTTGTCCAATGGGACAAAAGGGCAAGTCTACTGGGTTGGAGGTGGGGAGCCGCTAGGAAAGTTTCTCTTGTTAATAAAAACAGAAAGATGGTAGTAAACATTCCTGCATTGCTGGTGACTATTGTGTTGACTTATGATGCCGGAAATGCTGCAGGTATCTTGAGTGCTCACAAGAAACTTCCCTGACACACTGAGAATGGAGAAATGAAAAGATAGGAGGCACCTGAACCCGTGATTATGTCATTAAGCCACTACATTAGCCACTCGTGGACTTGTTTCATAGTTGGTCTTCTGGTTTACGTTGCATGTTCTGTTGCTGGCCCCTGCACACATCTTAACTGGTAGAATGGTCAATAATAGAACAACTCAGGTGCCTGCCCATTTTTCTCCAGGATAACATAATATCAGGAAAAGTTCCCCCTTCAAGCATGAACCTAAGATCAATCAATACACCCTGGAAGAGATTAGTCAGCCCAAGGTGATGAATGTACAATCCTCAGGATATTTGGGAAATATTCAAATTCTGTCCAGGGGACCAGTGAGTACCTACAACCTAAGAAGGCAATAACTGTATTGGTCATCTGGTAACACAATTGTTTGAAGCAATAATGAGGCAATCATCAAACAATGTTTTTTAGTAGATGTACATGAAAGAAGTTTGTATAGCAAGAAACTCTCAGGGCTTCTCAGCACAGAAGTGTTCCGTTCTCTCCAGAGAGGGGGAGTTTGCAGAGAGGCAAGGAGAGTTCATTAGACATTGCTGCGGCATGGACGAAATATCCCAGGAGACTATCTGATTACCTTTGCTCAGATGCTGTGCACATCAAAGAACCTTCTGATAACTAATTCAGTCCTCAGGGTCCTTGATGTAGACGTAGGGGTGTGCACTGAGTAAGAGACCCAAGGTCACCAGGATTTCTGTTTCTTGGAACAATATAGGTGAAAAATATGGTTGTTGATGCCTGGGGACCAAATTGTGCCCCACCAGTTACTGGAGCCATGGCCTTAACAAAAGCACTTAAAACTCACTGGGAGCCTCAGCTTCTGCTCCCATGAAACATGACTACTATCAATGGGCATCCCCAGAACAGTGGTGAAAATAACATGAGACAGAAGAGGCAAAAGAGCTTTGGAAACTGTAAGAGTATGGACGGGTGAGTACAAATGTCATTGCTCATCACTCTTTGTTTTGCTCAGTATGCTCCAGGGATTCAGGCCTTCTCATAACTACTAGGGTGCACCAGAGTCTTTCCCAGGCTCTCCCTCATGCTGATTCTTCACCTGGGATGTCTCACTCCTATTCATCTGCTCTTCACATGGGGAACTCTTAGTCTAAGATTTCTCAGCTCAAGTAGTTCTCCAGAAATACTTTGTTGCCAACCCAATTTAGATCTTCTCTTTATTAGTGCCCAGTTCTTTTTCTTCATTGCACTTTAATCATATATTTATTTGTGTGTTTCTTTTCCTTCCTCCTTCCCTCCCTCCCTCTCTTTCTCTCTCTCTTTCTTTCTTTCTTCACGGAATCTCTCTCTGTCGCCCAGGCTGGAGTGCAGAGGCGCCATCTCGGCTCACTGCAACTTCCGCCTCCTGGGTTCAAGTGATTCTCCTGCCTCAGCCTCCTGGGTAGCTGGGATTACAGGCACCCACCACCATGCCCAGCTAATTTTTGTATTTTCAGTAGAGAGACAGGGTTTCACCATGTTGGCCAGGCTGGTCTCGAACTACTGACCTGAAGTAATATGCCTGCCTTAGCCTCCCAAAGTGCTGGGATTGGAGGTGTGAGCCACCGTGCCTGGCCTTGTGTGTTTATTTACTGTTCCTTTTAGCTAGATGAGAAACTCCATGAGGGAAGGCATCCTGTTGCTTTCACTCTTCTGTGTTCCTGGTTTCTGGCACAAAATAGGATTTCAATATTACTTGTGGTAGAAAATGAGTGCTATGGGAATGTAAAATGTTATTATCAGTTCCCTCAACATAATTTGTTTATACATCAAAGAGTTTATAAAGTTTGGGTCAACTAGCCTCATTGAGCTTAATCAATTCTAGGTGACCAGATAAAGTCAGGTTTGGTCTTGCAGCAGTAAAGACCAGTTCTGTGCTATAACCCTGGAAGGCCTGGCCTACACGGTTGCAGGTCTGTTTCATTCACATCTGCTTATTTGAGCTTCCTGACTCTGAACAGGTGGGCTCTAGACCATTTTGTGAGAAGATTTTCTTTCAGGTATCGAATGGACCCAATGGAGAGGAAAATGTAAGTATGGAGCAGGTAGCATAAGAGGAAAGCAAACCTCCTGGTATCCCTCTTTAGGCCTAACTCATCAGAAAGTTACATAAGAAGAAAGGTGGCATGATGTAGCCTGGACCAAGCCATCTTCTTCCCATTTCTCCCCCAACTGTAAGACTACTTTAAATACCACAGGCATTCTAAATAAAACTGAAAACCTATCTTTGGTATTTCACCCCTTACCTAGCTTCTTCTTCACCAATCCATCCTCCAAACTGTTGCCAGCATGAATCATTCTCAAGCTGAGGGTATTATGTCCCCACTCTGTTTCAAATTCATCTGCTTTCTCCGTCGCCTATAGGATAACATGGAATGGATATTAAATCTCAACCCAAGCCTTCAACTTCCCTGCCTCTTCTCCCTTCATTTTTCTTCTCGTATCTTTCTTCCGAGCTTCTCTAAGCAGCTTTCAGGTCCCTAAACACAAGACGTTTTCTCATACTTCTCTGCCTTTGCATGCACGTTTCTTTCCAATCTTTTCTGCCTGGTAAGGCCCACTGGATCAGCTCAAATGTCACCTCTCCTATAAAGCATTTTCTAATAATGTCTCCTTCTGCTCCCATCTGGCACCTTTTTCTTATAGCATATATCTTGTGCCTTTAGAATAGTTTCTATTTCATCTCCACATTCCACTCTACCAGCATGTGAGTTCCTTGAGAATAGGGATTATATTTTGCTCATCATTGAATCCCCACAGACAAGCAGAGGGCCTCAAAGAGACTCAGGACCAGAGGAATGCCCTGCTTTATGATGTTCAAAAGTCCAAAACCAAACAACTCAGGTTAGGTTCCAGAGTTAGGAAAGAATAGTTTTACATTCTGGGGCCATCCCAGCTTCTAACCCTCTTCCCCTCTTCTATGAGATCCTACTTGACCACCATAGAGGTGGGTGGAGGAGGCAAGGGGCAATCAAACCAGAAGTCATGGTCTCTTTCCTTGGTTCATGAATGCACTTCTCTAGCAATGAAATGACATGGAGGAATAGATGGATTAGCATGATTCCTGTCTCAGCAAGCAAACATTGGGTACTAACTTCTGGACCCCTGAAATATGTCTAATTTTACTAACAGAAAGTCCCCTCTCTCATTACCAATAAAGCTGGTTGTTTTAAATGAAGACACATCTGGAACTGTTTTTGTGCCTGCCCAAGGACACACATACGCTCCATTTCCACCTTCAAAACTAATGTTTCAGGCAGACCCGTTTAATGTAAGAAGATGCTCACTTGCATTAGTGGAGGCAGGAAGGGACACTCTGTGTGGCTGGATGTATGAATGTGCTAACAGCTTAATTCTTTTAAGAACACTCACTAGGAACTGGGCTTTAGAACTTGAGGGTTGGCCAGGTTGACTTTGAGATTTGATCCATCACGAGTTATGCACCTGGAAATGAATGAAGTATATTTACTAGAAGAAACTAAGACTTGGAATTATGTTGGAGGAGGGTATGAGCTCACTTGTTCATTCAGTCATTAAACATTTATTTTATGAACATCTACTATACGCCAGGCGCTACATTAAAAGTTTGGGAGTCCATTGATGAAGAAGATAGGGTTCTGACCAGGAGACACAGAGGTTCATAATACATTTTTGTATGTGCTATCATAGGATTTTTGATAAAATGTTATCATGCTCATTAGGGAATTATTCATTCCTTTTGAAGATGGAGTCACTAAGGGAATCTTTACAGAGAAGGTGTCACTTACGCCAAGACTTGAAGAATGGGTAGGATTTATCAGTTGAACTAGAAGGAAAGGTATTCCAGGCAAATACATGCAAGCAGAAACATGAAGGGGTGAAAGAGCATGGGATTTAGATCCATACAATGATATGTTTCTGATAGTGGGCATGTAGCTGGTCAGTTCATGGTTTATTAACCCTTTTTTTTGAGTCATGGAACTCTGGGAGGGTCAAATAAAAGCAAAAATTTCTCTCCTCAGAAGAGTGTGTACAGACACACAAACACAACTTTCTGGGCATTTTCATTGAGTTCATGAACCCTCTGTCCTGATAGACACAGAGGGTTAAATGTCCTTGATTGAATTATTTTATATATTTAACATATATATATGTGTAAAACAAATTAAGAGGATTAATGACGATGTGTCACCAGCTTCATCTTCTCCAATTATTAGTGTTACCTAAAGATTAACTCATTGAAGGCCCACAATAAGCTTAACCATTAAGTGTTTATAAGCAGTTAATCTTTTGTCTCCAAAATTTACCAGAGATCATGGGTTAATTTCCTCTACCACAATTACTTTTTTCCACCCCTTTTGGTTAGAATGGTTAGAATTTCAAGAATATACATTTAGAATGTTAATTGAAACAATCAAGCATGGGGATAGGCCTGAGTTTCAGACTTTTTTTTTTTTTAACACTGAAATCTAAAGCAAACTGGGGAGTGGTGTGGCTTTTCTGTGCTGTACTGTTGTCTGGGCTTAGTCTACCTTTGCAGGTAATTAATTCCCCAGCCTGCTTATTTTTTCTAGTTGGCTCTTGTTTAGCTTCCACAGAGCCCCACCCCAAAATGCTTTATTGTCCCTCTGCTATTTCTACATATGGTCAAAATCATCTCACCTTCCGGGTTGCTGACATCGGCAAATTCAGTTTGGCAAACTGGGCTCCGCTCCCAGTAACCCTTTGTTCAAGAAGTGTTATTACAAAGGAGAGTATATCTGAAGCTAACAAGCCTGTCCAATCTCTTCCACTCCTAGATATACTCCTAAGGAGAAACTCTTCGTGTATTTGGATTTACAGCCACAGGCAGGATATTAGCACTCCCAGACCTACTGGGTACTAGAACACTGCTAATGAGCAAACAGCCCTGACTCAATTAGTGGTTTGTGAAATATTCCTGGATATCAAATTGCTTTTGCTGCCTGATAATCACACTGGCTCTTGGGATGAAAAGCAACCAAGCAAAAAATTGTTCCCTTGTTGAGCACTGCCTTGTTGATCTCCTAAGTTATATCTGTAGGCAGAATTCAAGTTTCCCATTTCCCCAGAGCTGAGGTTTGATTTACGCATGTAATCATTGACTTAGTGTTCATGTTTTCTCTTGTGAATCTTTTCCATAGTATTAGATTACTATCTTTTGAGACTGATTCTATATATAAACAAGGTTGATTATTTTAGAAACAAATTAAGAAATAAACTATAGACAGATCCAAAATGCTAAACTGTTAGTTTCCATAGGCATAGGGGTTTATTTGGGGGTGAGGGGTGGTAGTAGAGAGAGAGATAGAGATGGAGAAAGAGGGAAAGAATTTATGAAATTGGGAGACTGTTTCATTCAGATCACAACTTCTAGTTTGACTCTTCCTAAATTCTTTGCTTCTTAATTTTCAAGTCACTTCAGATTGCAGCAATGTTAACCTCAGCAACTAAAAACTTCAGTATATAACTTGGGAAGAAAAAAGTAGTAAAGGGAAGCAATTCAAGATCTGTTATTGGTATTTGAATACATTTATTGTGACAAGAATGCTGTTATAAATATTCATAAGCAAAGGCCATCTTTTTATCTAGGAATTGTCAAAGAGAAGATTCCAAATTGGAAGGATACATCTTTTGTAAAATCTGCAACCAATTCCTGCTTTGAGAATAAGCACCTATTGTTAAATTTCTACTAACATTATAAATGGTCACAGCACATGCCACTTGATACAATCCCAAACTTTGAAATGTCTGACTTCCCAGTGGGCTGTCCCTCTCCACTGCAACCCGCCTTCCTCCAGCCTCCTGAAACATCGCACTATCCTTTGGTAAGCAATTCCATATAGATAGCTGGGGGAGGAGGAGTATAACCTGACCATAGCATCAGGTACATCAGGTACATTTATTTCTAAAGTCTAATAGAGAACAGTTTTTACTGCTTTAATAGTAAGAAGCACTGAGAGGGATTTTAATCGACATTCTTAACTCTTTCAACTCCACCTAGATAGCTAGTATCTACAGATGATGCAGAAAAGAGGTTAGGGGAGTACTTTCCAATAGTTTATTGTATTTTCTTAAATATCCTTTCTGGAATTTTCAGAAACAAAACATAAAAAAATTATATACTTTATTACAAATGGTAAACTCAGAGTGCTCCAAATCTCTTATTTACAAACAACATTGGGCAGGATACCCAAACAAACAAACAAGAAATAACTTACAAAGGCATGAAGCTGTTTATTGACAGTAATCAGCTTTCATCAAATTAAAAAATATATATATGTACATACACAGTTAACGAAGGCAGGCCAGAAAGAGTTCATCTGTAGGCTCAGCCTCGCTCTCACAAACCTCCCTCCTGCCGCCCCTCCCCAACCCTCCCCCCGCTTTGTGTTCTTAAGGAGTACTACAGAAGCAATCTACAGTCTCTATTGCAGTTTGTAACCCCCTCCCCCTCCCCCCTTTAATACTGAATGAGATCGAATGTTAGGTCCATGCAGTTCTTGGTCAATGTTAACGAAAAGTCCAACGTTCCGTTCGCGCGGGGACAGCCCGTCCGCAAAGCTGGGCAGCCCGCAGGCGGCCGCTCCCTGGCTCCACGCCAAGGGAGGGCGCGCCAAGTCCTTCCCACTCGTGCACACTGGGGGCGCCGTCAGGACGCAACCCAGTCCAACTTGGATACCCTTGGCTTTAGTTCTCGGACACTTCTTTTTTCTCTCCGTCGCAACTTGTCAAGTTCTCAAGTCTGTCTCTCTGTGTTATTTTTTTTCTCCGTTGCCCCTCAGCCCCCGACGGTCTCTCTTCAAAATGTTTGCAACTGCTGCGTTAGCATGAGTTGGCACCCACTGTTAACGTGGTTCATGACTTTCTGTTTAAGCTGTGCCACCTGTTCCCTGAGCATGTTGGCCGTGGACGCCAGCTCCGAGTTCTGAGCTTTCAAGGTTTTCACTTTTTCCTCCAGCCGGGCGATTCTCTCCAGCTTCCTTTTTCGGCACTTGGAGGCAGCGATGCGGTTCCTCATGCGCTTCCTCTCCGCCTTGATCCGCTCCTGGGACTCCATGTCGATGGGGGACAGGGGCGGTGTCTCGCCGGGCATCTCGGGCACTGTCTGAGGCTCCTCCTTCAGGGCCTGCAGCCGCGGGTGCGGCACGGGCATCTGCTGGGGCAGGTGGTGCGGCGGCTGCGGCGGCTGCTGCTGCTGCTGGGGTTGCGCGGGAAAGGCCAGGCCGGCCGCGCCGTAGGAGGGCGCCCCGCCGCCGCTGCTCAGCGCGCCTGGGTTGAAGTTGCTGAGGTTGGCGTAGACCGGCGGCTCGCTGTGCAGGCTGGCGCTGAAGCCGCCGCTGCCGCTGCCCCCTGCCACCGAGGCTACCGCGGGAGCCACCATGCCCGCCCCGTTGACCGGCTGCGCCGCCGACGTGACGCTGGGCAGCGTGTTCTGGCTGTGCAGTTCGGCCAGGGCGCGCACGAAGCCCTCGGCGAAGCCCTCCTGCTCATCTGTCACGTTCTTGGGGCACAGGAACTGGGTGGGGGTCGGCGTGGTGGTGATGTGCCCGTTGCTGGACTGGATTATCAGGCGCTCCAGCTCGGGCGACGCCAGCTTGAGCAGCCCCACGTCGGGCGAGGTGAGGAGGTCCGAGTTCTTGGCGCGGAGGTGCGGCTTCAGGCTCCCCACTGGGTCGGCCAGGTTCAGGGTCATGCTCTGTTTCAGGATCTTGGGGTTACTGTAGCCATAAGGTCCGCTCTCGGACGGGAGGAACGAGGCGTTGAGGGCATCGTCATAGAAGGTCGTTTCCATCTTTGCAGTCATAGAACAGTCCGTCACTTCACGTGAGGTTAGTTTGGGCTGCGCGCACAAGTTTCGGGGCCGCAACAGGGCTCTGGCAAGCGGGGGACACCCGTGCCCCCCGGAGCCTTTGACAGGGAAAGTTTCTCTAAGAGCGCACGCACCCGCTGGCTGTCGTCCCCGCTGCGCCCTCCTCACCAGCTCGGTCCAGGGAGCGCAGGGTTAATTAAGATGCCTCCCGCACTCTTACTTGTCGACTAGCGCGCGCTACCCGGCTTTGAAAAGTCGCGGTCACTCACTGAGCGCTCTTCGGGCGCAGCGGTTCCTCGGTGTCCGCGGGCGAACTCGCTTCCCAGAGCAGCGGCTCTCCCCGCGGCGCGGATCAGTGCGGACCCTGCAGTGGCCGGCCGGCGGCGGGTCTCGGCCGCCCGGACTCCGACGACTTGTCCCCTCCTCCGCTGCTAGGGGGAGGGGGCGCCCGGCAGCCGCGGCTCGCGCTTGCCCAAGTTCAGCAACCGGTGCGAGCGAAGCTGAGCGCACGTCCTTCTTCTCTCGCGTGGCTCTCCGCCGCCTTCTGGTCTTTACCGCCGCGGAGAAGCCTAAGACGCAGGAAAGGCTTGCAAAAGTTCGCTCCGGGACTCTGTGCCACTTGTCTCCGGTCCTCCCGGCCGGGAAAGTTCTTTGCTGCTGCAGCCGCTCGCCGACTTCCCCCGGCGGGCGCGTGGGTACCGCTGCTTTCCGCCGCTGTCAACAGCGCCTGGGCAGCAGGGCTCTC
Organism: Gorilla gorilla gorilla; assembly: GCF_029281585.2. Classification (NCBI taxonomy): domain Eukaryota; kingdom Metazoa; phylum Chordata; class Mammalia; order Primates; family Hominidae; genus Gorilla; species Gorilla gorilla. The sequence goes on along the minus strand of NC_073224.2, from coordinate 181,203,912 downwards.
CTCCCGGGGGCAGCTGGAGACCAGGCTCTCTGGGCACTCCTCGAAACACCAGCCCGGGAGCCACAGGCGCTAGCTCTGGGCAGTTAGAGAGAAGGTGGAAAAGAAAATAAGATTTGCAGTTCGGACTATACTGCCGACCTGGCTGGCTAGCTGTGTCTGTCTGCCTGCCTGAGTCCGCGCACCTCCACTCCCGCCTCGCTGCTTCAGCCACACTCAGTACAACTCTGAGCCCTTATCCAGCCCGAGCTCAACACTTATCTGCTACCAGTCAACCCCTAAAAATAGCCCATGATGTCACCCCAAGGCCTTCCCATTGGCTCGCGTCGCTCTCAAGGGGGCGGGCCCGCCCGTCACCATGGAGACTCCACCCTAGAAGATTCTTCTCTGGGCCCGCGGAGGCTCACGGGATGAGGTAATGCTCCGCTGCCCTCCTACAGTCGGGCCCTTCTTTCTCCTACCCTCCCCCCTGCCGCACGCCTCTCGGCCTTCTCTTCCCCGGTCCCCTCCCCGGGCCGTTTTTCCCGGCCCGCCCGGTGCATTGTGGGCTGACGTCTTGGGGTTTGACTGTCTAGTGACGGTGGCTGCCGCGAGCGGGCGGACGCTCGCAACCTCTGACGGAGGGGGGCTCAAGTTCACGGCTGCGAACGGGGATGCGGGGGATGCAGGGACCCGGGAGGCCAGGGAACCTGGCCAGTTGTTTTGGGCCAGGGGTGCGGGCGAGAGGTGGTTGTTGTTTCCCCACTTGTGGGGCCCGAAGTCATCCACCGGCGGCCGCCACCGCGCGGGGCTGGAGGCTGAGAGTCCAAGTACGCTGCCACCCCCCCGCACTTCCGGGGGGGCGGGAGTACCGCCCTTAAGGTGGCTCTGTGAAGTCCCAGGTGGGGGCGAGCCTAAGGGGGCTTAAGTTTGGGGGCGGTCTCCCGAGAGTCGGCCCCCCACGTTGAGAACGCTCCGAAGTTTGCATCTCGGTCAAGTTCAGGAGCGACGGTCCGCGGGGTCGTCTGGCTGCTCGTAGAAGCCGAGAGATTTGTATTGCCCGAAACTGGACGCTCAGCTGAGTCTCCGTTGCACCCCACTTCATCCTCCGGGACCGTGGGGGAAAGGGCGCGGGGGTTCACAGCTTTGCCTCGGAGGGGCAGATTTTATAGTGGGCGCAATTAGTGGGTAACAGGGTCCAGATGGGAACAAGCGTGTAGGCGATCCGAAACTCGGGGTACCCTGATGTTAGCCTACTCCCCCTCCCGCCCCCGGACAACACGCACACGCTTAACACAACACGCACAACATAACGCGCGCGCGCGCGCACACACACTCCATCCGCGCCGAGTTGCTTCCGGGAAAACAAGCCCAGAAGGCGGCGGACACTCGCATAAAGTCACGCAGTAGTACTCGGAGTCCGGGGTAGAACCTGGGCTTCAAATCTCTGCACTCCCGGCCGGGTGGTGGGCGCATATCCTGGGTAGCCTCTAGGAAGCGCTAGACACATGTAAGTGGTTCCTTTTCCGCGGTTATTTTATTCTCCCCCCGCCCCCCACCCCTTAGGGACGAAAGTGTGTGGTGGAAAGAATCCCGAAGTCGGGAATCCTGGTTCTTTCGTGGCCAGGCTGCCACAGTGTGAAGCAAGCAAATCACGGAACTCCTCCGAGCTTCATTTCCCTCATCTGCAGGTGGGGCCGGTGCCGTCCACCTCACTGGGCTGCCAGGAGTTAGTGTGACAGGGTCGCCAGCAGCACTAGGGAGGTGGTGGCCAAACAGCCCGCTTCCCTCCCCTGCCTCGCAGTTTCCATCCTCGCAGAGCCTGGATAGGATGCCAGGATATAAGAGTGCGATTTGGCAGGACCAGGTGTACTTTCCTGTGAGAAGCATCGAGGGGAGGAGGAGAGGGGGAACCGGGTTAGAAGTCAGCTCTTTCCCAAGCCTCTGTCTAGAACTGGGGCTTGAAGTTGGACCTGCAGCAGTTTAAGTTCCTAGGTTCTAAATTCAGACTTCGCTGCTTCTGAGCTTGGAATTCAGCCTTGGGTTCATTGCCCCCAGCCCTAAGGTATTTGCGGCTTTGAGTGTTCAGAAACCAACAGCAGCTGGTATCAGTGGGAAACCTGCCAACTTTTCTTCACTCCGGGCACTCACCTAGCTTTCACTGATCTGCAGAGGGTAACTGAAAGCCTACTGTGAGCCAGGCACCGAGCTGGGGAGGGGGTGGGGTAGGTATACAGTGATGATAAGATCCAGTTGCTTCCTCAAGGAGAGAACATTCTCCTCTGTCTGTTGCCCTGAATCATTTTCTGTTGTAATCAGGGAGTTGGTGTTCTAAATATTTTTTAATAACAGTAATAAAAATCAGTTTCATGTATTAAACACTTATTATCTGCCAGGCATTCTCCTAAGCAATTTAAATACGCTGTTTTCTCCCCACAACCGTCTTGAGAGACATATATTATCCAGATTTAACATGTGAGGAAATAGGCCTAGAGAGGTTAAGTATCTTTGTTGAGGTCACACAGGCAGCTGGAAATTGACCTCAGGTCTGTGTTACATTCCTTTGTATTTTCTCTACTCTGGCAAACTTTCTTGTGGAGTATTAGTTATCTGCAGAGGAAATAGCGCTTGTGGCATAGAAGAAATTTTCTTGCCTGATCCTCTGACTGTAACTCCGTTCAGAGCTCCTGTATTTAGAAATTTCAAGACTTAGGACTTTGTATAAATATATATCTTTTGCCTAAGGTTCTGTGTGTTCCTCTCTGCCTCATGTGGTTTAGTAGGCTGATCTTCTCCTTATGTTGAGAAATAGCATATTTCATCCAAAAAAATAACAAATCTGTTCATGTTAACGCCCCTGCTTGGAAGCCTTCATTGGCTTTTCCTTACAACCAGGAGAGTTCCGATTCCTATGCCTTGGAGAAGGGGCTTTTCACAATCTAACTCCTTCTCTCTCCAGCCTTATCTCTCACTCCCAGTTCTGTCAGGAAAGGCAGTGTTATGCTGCCCTAACAAACAACCCTAACATATCAGTGGCTTATTCCAGTGAAAGTTGGTCATTTCTGCTACATGACCATTGTAGGTTGGCAGGGTAGCTCTGCTCATTGTAGCCACTCAAGGGCTCAGGCTGAAGGAGGCCTCGTGTTGATATCCCTTTTCACAGCTATCCTGACTGTGGGGAAGGAACTCGGAACATCATGGCTGTCACAGCATCCACTTATGGCACACATCACTTCTGCCCATACCTCATTGGCCAAAGCAGTCACATGGCCATGCCTCTTTAGATCACTATAATCCTACCAGGTGTCTCAAAGGGCTTTCCAGGAATATTTGGGGGAATAACACTAAAGACTCTGTCTCCCTTTCTGTTCACCAAATGTTTGGTCTACTCTCCTTCCCCTGGTGGAATTCCCTCATTCTTTATTCAAGGGAAACAACCTTAAAGACCCATCTAGTCACAGCACCAAGCTGCCCTGCCCATTGTTTTCCATGACTCCTGGATTTGCCCTCGGAGAGTCTTCCTTTTCCACAGCTAAAGCAGGCATTGGAAAATATGCTTTTAAATAAGCTTTTAAAAGTTGGGGAGATGCAGAGTGACATTAAGTCTTGAATATGTGTAGGTAGGCTTCTTATCTATCTGATATGAGGTGTTCCATGTGACAATAGCCACAAAGTTCTTTTCCAGACATACTGCTTTGGTTTGCCATATCTCTTTGCTTTCCTGCTCTCCTGCCTGTTGACTCCTCTGTCTCTCTTTTGCTGTCTCACTCTCTTGCTCTTCACTTGATTTTGAGCACTTTGGGCTTATTGGGTTTTGGTGGGAGAGTTAGACCTTTCTTCCTTTTCCCAGAGCCATTTTGTCCAGTTGAAAGCATATACTGGGTAAGATCTTAATTGATCCTTTTTTTTTTTTTTTTTTTTCTGAGACGGAGTTTCACTCTTGTTGCCCTGGTTGGAGTGCAATGGCACAGTCTCAGCTCACTGCAACCTCTACCTCCCGGGTTCAAGCGATTCTCCTGCCTCAGCCTCCTGAGTAGCTGGGATTACAGGCATGCACCACCACGCCCGGCTAATTTTGTATTTTTAGGAGTGACAGGATTTCTCCATATTGGTCACGCTTGTCTCGAACTCCCGACCTCAGGTGATCCGTCCTCCTCGGCCTCCTATCCTGAGGTTTTAATAGTAGGTTCATACTTTGTGACTTGATCCTTACTTCAAAGCTTAGTTTCTTCCAGGTCGTTTCTTGCTAAAGTATTTCTTGATTTTATATTTTACCAGTTGGGACTGGGAAACAATTGCCTCTTCTAACGATGTAAATCCCTGGATTTATAGGTTTTCTCTATTCCATTTCATTCCTGATTGCAAACAGGCCAAATTTTTCTGAGTTCATCTTTGAATAGCTTGTAGTAACTTTCAGAATGCATCCAACAGCCACCAACACACACTACTCACTTTCTGTTTTACAATCCTTTTCTTTAGTTCATCAGGTTCATGATCTGCCTTCTACATTATCACAGATGATATATTTACCAAACAGATCACCATCCCTTCAGCTTCTGATAGCAGTGTTCTTAGTTATCGCCCTCTAAATGATTGTTTAGTTTTATTGTTGTTATGCTTATTGTCGTTATTACACTAACCCATATCTAGGAGTCAATTTTTATATGAGTCAGGATGGTTTAGGTTATGCTGCCATAACAAACAATCCTAAAATCTCAGTGGCTTAAAAATAAATTTTATATTTTGCTCATACTACATGTTCAAGTTCACGGGGCTCTGCTTAATGTGCTCATTTAGAAACCTAGTCTGAAGAAGGTTTCATCTTGATACATGCTACAACAATCATCCCATCAGTTTGGCAGGGGAAAGAAAGCATGGTGAATTCACATTGGCTTTAAAAGCTCCCTCCTAGGAATGACACTTTTTATTGTATTTACATATTATTGGCTAAAATTAGTCACATGACCATGCCTTACTTAAAGGGTGCAGGAAAGTGCAATCCTACTAGGTACTTGGACGTCAAAGAGCTGGAAATGCACACCTCCATATACTCTAGGTTATGCTGTGTTAGCCATCCAAAAATCTTACTGGGTTACAATCACAGAATTGTTTCTCACTCATATGGCATGTCCACTCATATGGTTTGGTTGTGTCCCCACTCAAATCTCACCTTGAATTGTAATAATCCTCACATGTCAAAGGTGGGGTCAGGTGGAGATAATTGAATCATGGGGTCAGTTTCCCCCATACTGTTCTCATGGTAATGAATTAGTCTCATAAGATATTATGGTTTTATAAATGGGAGTTGCCCTGCACAAGCTCTCTTGCTTGCCACCATGTAAGATGTGCTTTTGCTTCTCCTTTGCCTTCTGCCATGATTTTGAGGCCTCCCCAGCCGTGTGGAACTGTGAGTCCATTAAACCTCTTTCCTTTATAAATTTCCCAATCTCAGGTATGTCTTTATTAGCAGTGTGAGAACAGACTAATACATCCACCATAAGTTGGCTGTGTCTCTGATTTACACACATGATCTTTGCTCAAAGACTTTGGTTAATGAAGCACGCTCTTTCTAAAACATTACTGTTATGGCAGAGAGAAAAAAGCGTGGCTCTTAAAGCTTATGCTGAGAGCAATTTATATGACCGAGCCTGATGTCAGTGAGGAGGGGCAGCAAGTATTTTTGAATAGTATTGCAGTCTACCACACCCTACGCTCCACATTCCCTCCATTCCTCTGAGTCGCTGCCACCCCAGACATTTTCCATCGCTCTGACAGTTTCCTGTCTTTGCATGTACTTTTATCCCTAATCAAAAGGCTACCTGGCAAACTCCTATTCACCCTTCATGAGCCAGCTGAAATAATAACTACGTCTGAAGCTTTCCCTCACCCCATCTCCTGCTTCACCTCGAATAGTTATTATCCTCTTTGGCTGTCACCATACTGGGTACATACCTGAAGTAGAGAATGTTTTTCACATGATTTTGTAAATGTCTTCTTAAATCCCTGACTCCAAATCCAGCAACTGTGTCTTATTCTTATTTTGTATCTCCAATGCTTAATACAGAGCCTGGCATATGAAAGCATAGAAGGTGCTCAGTAAATGCTTGTTGATGGATTTTTTTAAAATAGCCTTTTCCATAGTGTAATGAAGGGGGTGTTTTAATGATTGAGTAGCAATAGTACCTTGTTTTAATACATAATATTTGGAAAATGTCAAATTCCCCTGCTGAAGCCTCCTTAAAGGCATCCTATTAGCTTAAAAGAGCTAGGACTTCTCATCTCACTTTTCTCCAGCCACACTGCCTTTGGCTGAATCAATCAGCATAGCCTAAGTTATGCTATGATTAAAAATATTTCCAAACCTCAGTGACTTAAGAAATAAAGTTTTTTTCTTGTTCCTATATGTTCATATGCTATAATTAAATCATTTTTTCCCCAAACCTCAGTGACTTAAGAAATACAGTTTTTTTTCCTTGCTCCTGCAATATGTCCAGCAAGGGTTGGCAAGCACTCTGATCACATCACCTTCCTCTAGGACCCAGGCTGATGGAACACCCACTTTCAGGAACATTTCAGATCTCGTGGTAGAAGGAAAGGCAGCTTTGAAGGGTCTCATCACAGCAATTAAGTGTCTTTTCCTAAAAATGTCACATGTCACTTCTCACACATTCATTGACTAAAACTAGTCTCATGGCCCAGCCCAGCCAAGCCACAAGGGGACCAGGAAGCACAATCCTATGGTGACCAGTCCTAATGACTCCCACACTAGCCTTCATTTGTTCCTCATATAAGACAAACTATTTGTTGTCTAAGAACCTTTATAAGAGCCCTCTTAACCCTTCCTTGTTTTTTGGCCAATTTCTATCTTTCTTTGGATGTTAGCTTAAATGACAAAGATACTTTCTGTTATTTTTCCTAATGTGCCCTCTCTCCATGTAAATTAGATTTCTCCTTATACTCTCTTAAGTCCCTATAACTTTTCTTTGAGAAGGATTATGAATAACACCCGTTTCTCACCTTCTGGAGTTAAGAACCAGCTGAGAGTTAGACACAGGAATCAGATGAATGGGGATCAAAATATCAATGTGAAAGCTAATACAGACTGGTTTGGAGGGTATGGCAAACAGGAAGCCACAGTGGATTTCCTGATTGTCTTAGTCTCTTTTGTGTTGCTATAAAGGAATTCCTGAGGCTGAGTAATTTATAAAGAAAAAAAAAGGTGTATTTGGCTCATAATTCTGCTGCTTGGAAAGTTCATGATTGGGCATCTGCATCTGATAAGGGCCTCAGGCTGTTTCTACTCATGAGAGAAGGTGAAGGGGTTCTGGGTGTGTAGAGATTACATGGGCAAAAGGGAAGCAAGAGAGAAAAGGGGGAGGTGCAAAGCTCTTTTTAATATCCAGCTCTCCTGAGAACTAATAGAGCTAGAAGAACTCACTCCCTGCCTCACCCCCAGGGAGGGCATTACTCTATTCATGAAGGATCTGCTCCCATGGCCCAAACACCTCCCATTTGGCCCCACCTCCAACAGGTGGGAATCACATTTCAACATGATGTTTGGAGGAGACAAACATTCAACCCATAGCACCGATGTTTCACCCATGCATTAAACTTACCTACTGGTTCCTGGCAATGATGGACAGTTGCAGACCTTCTCCAGAGGTATAGTGAGTGTATACATCCTTTGGACGAATTGACTCTGAAAAGAGAGAGCCGGTTTCTGAGGGGGGCACGCATGGGTCTTTCTTGTGAACTCAGAAATCAGATAACTCAAATTACTTTTCTTCCCATGGGGAGTATATATAAAGGATGGAGAGAAAGGATGAGAGGGTTATTTTAGCAGATGTCCCATCATGGAAAATGGAGGCAAGGGAAATGGTGATTTTCTCTTAACAATAGAATGTTTTAAAAAGCATTATTCTATATTTCTTTATGTAATTATGTATTTTTTTAAACTGTCTTATTAAAGTCCATTTCACACACTAGATGCCAACTGTCAGGAATATAGAAAAACCATATCTCTTGGTCTCCACTGTATCCATAGCATCTAGCATGCTTAGCACAGAGAATATACCCAATACATCTTTTTTATACATCGGAGCCCTTGTGGAAGTCCTCTTGGATTTTCTTCAAGGTTTTTGTCAAGAAGGAATGTGTAACTGTTGTGTACATTATCACACTTATGGTGATGCCTTTTCTCTACTCAGAACTTCTACAAAACCTATAGGATCATAAAGTGGCAAGAGTCCTTAGTGGTCACCTTCTAAGTCCTGCCTTTTTTCCAATGCAGAAATTCCTTTGCTAGCATCTTCACTACTTAGATACTTCTAGTCACAAAGTAAGGACACAATGCCCAAAGCCAAGAGTAGTAATTCTACTAAATGCTACTGGTTGGACACCATTGGGTCCCATCATTGGGAATATTGTGGGCCTGAAATTTGGAAAGCAATTTGGCCAACCACAGATATCTGTGGGAAGGACAGCCAAATGGTGAGAGGCCTGAAACCTTGTCTTGTGGAGAAGAATTGAATGAACTGGGATTATTTGCCTGGGAGAAGTGTGGGTTGGAGAAGGCAGGGGGAAGACCAATAGAGCACCCATAGGAGTCTCTGTAGGTTTTGAGGTCAGAGCTAGGCTAATGGTTAGAAGTTAGAGAAGAAAACTTTCCTATATTTAAGAAAGAACTTTCTGAAGTTAAAATTATTTATCAATAGGATAGTTGCCTTAAAAGTAGAATTGTAGTTCCCCTGCTCAACATGTATTTATTATCTACTATGTGCCAGAAACAATGCCATAAATTATCATTTATGATAATTCCTTGTCAGCTCATTGTACTTATAGTAATCATCATTTTTATTTTCAATGTTCATAAAAGCCATCTTAAAGAATCTCATTTAGAATTCTGGAGTGGTAATTAACATCACTGTTTCTCATTTCTGGAATTGACCTTTTTTTACCTTCAAAATTCCTAAACCTGGAATGATACATTCTCATGTCCACTATTAGATGGATATTTTTCTGTCAAAAAATGGGTGTTTTCAGTATCCATAAATCAAAATTACCTGGTCTTGGGATCACTTGAGAAGATTAGGTACTCCCTTATCAACTGTGGCAAAGAACTACAAAGTTTTCGCCACACCTCTTTTCTTTTCCTCTTGTATGTACAGATAGACTACATTTCCTGGCCTCCTTTCTAAATACCTGTGGCTGAGTTTTAGTCAATGCAGTGAATGTGCTGTGTATCACTTACAGGCTTGGCTCATAAAACCGTCTCTCGCCATCTCCTCGTCTCTGTGTCTCCAAGGTCGTAGAGAAGGGCAGGTCCACAGATAGAAGTAGTCCAGATCTCTGAATAACCATGTGAAAGGTTTCTTATTGACCAGAAGTATTCTCAATAGGATTTTGATGGAATAAGGAATCAGCTTTATTGCGCTGAGCCACTGAAATGTTGGAGCATATGTGTTAAAGCTGCTGCTGTTTTATTTCAGTTAGTGCTGCAGGATACCCTCAATGAAGAAACAAATGTGGAACTGAACTTAGGGATTTTGTTCTGCTCTTTCTAGTTTGAAGAAAAGTAGTGGAGGAGGCAGAAGAAAAGAATATAGCATTTAATTGTGCTGAGGTTCCTTTTACAATGCTTTCTTCCCATCTAATTTTATAAACTTCATGAAGCATGTTACCATGTCTTACATACTCTTACATATTTAATCTTTCGGTGGGTATTTATTGAGAGCTGTAAGGTGCTTTGGGGATTTCAGAAGAAAAATAGGTAGCATATATTGTTAAGTATTTTACTCATTTATTCAAAAAATTTTGAGCATTTACTATAGGACAGCCTTTGGTAATCCCTGGTGAACAAAAGCTATAGTACCTGCCCACAAGTTGGGGTCTAGCAAGGAAAATAGAATAAAGAGGCAAGACTAGTCCAGTATGGCAATGCTATGAAAAACAAGGAACAGGATGCTCTAGGTTCCCTGGGGAAATCTGACAAGGGTCAGGGTCAGATAATTGTCCTCTAGGAACTGAGCCCTCCAAGATGAGTAGGAGTAGCCAGAAAAAGAGGAGATAGTGGAGAGAGAAAGAATATTCTGGGAAGAGGGAGTGCATGTACAAAGGCCTGGATATTATTGAATATGGGGCATGTTTGGAGGGACAAAAAGGTAAACTGGGAAGGAAGAATGGAGAGAATGAGCCTGAGAGGAAGGTCTTGTAATATATGTATGCATATACTTAATAAATGCATTCAGAAGGCTTTGTGTGATGTACAAGTATAATATGTAATATGGGTATGCATTTACCTAGAAGGAAATATGGCTGATTAACCATCAGTATGTCAATGGTTGTGATTTTTGGGTAATTTCCACTTTCTTTCTTATGTTCTCTGTTTGTTTTAAAATTCTCTACAACGAACATGTATTCCACTTGTAATTTAAAAAAATCAGAATACATGTTTCTTTTTCTTATTAGTCGTGACTGCACCTGCTGTCCCTGAGTGGATCCTCACAGCAGTCTTCTTTGCAAACTGAGGTTCAGAGCTGATACATGGTGAAGCTGGAATTAGACTTCCTAAGGTCCCATTTATTCTACTTTCCTCTCCATTTTGCCTGCCTTCCCTGCAGTTTTCTAAGTAGCAATGATGGCTTTTCTTGGAACTACTGCCTTTTAGCACAGTGTTGCCTGTTTGTGTGTATGTAGTTTGCAACATGAAGAAACTGGGTCAAAGTTCTTGTAATATTGACCTACCTGGGAGGCTTCCCACACACAAAGGATGGTCCTCAACCTACTGGGTTAGGTAGACTTATCTTTTCTGTGATATTATCATATCCTTCGCCAGTTGTTTGGAACTTGAGGAGGAGGCTATTGATAGTTTTTAAAAATACAGTTAGGGAGGTGATTATCCCTGATTATTTTATCAACTCACATCTTTATTGACTAGCATGTTGGTGCTTGACCAAACCAGTGATAATGAATATTTGTAATGAATGACAAAACACTTGAAAGTCTGGAAACATTGTGTTAGCATTCTCTAAATCATGTTGTGGCAACAAACAACCCCCAGCATCTCAGAGGCTTAAAACAACATGAGTTTATTTCATATGCATGTTACATTTCCTTCCTGATTTACACCTTAGCTCTTTACTTCGAGACCCAGGCTGAAGGAGCAGCCTCTATCTGAGATATTGCTGGTGTATGTTACAGACGAGGGTGAGAGCTGTCACCATGGAGTGGCTCTTAAGGCTTTACCTATGGGCATTTCCACTCACCTTTCATTGGCCAAATTGTGTCACAGTGTCACAAAACCAAGCCTGAGACAGGGGAAGAAGAGAAGACTTGATAGGGAGGGGTAGCAACTATTTTGCAAACACTTTCAGTTCTCTGAGTCTCAGTTTCTTTATCTGTAAAGTGGAAATAAGACAATTATGGAATAGTCAAACCATGGAATATCCTGTAGCCATTTTAAAAGGAGCTAATTAACCTTATAAAGATGAGTTGACCTAGAGGAATGCCCATGATGTAGCAGTAAGTGAAGAAAGGCAAGTTTCAGAGTAATGTGCATAGCATGGCCTCATTTCTGCACAAATTGAAACACCTATATCTGAGTATATCTGTTTATGTGAGAATACCAATAAAAATAGCTAATATTTAATGAGTGCTTTCTTCATATGCCCAGCACTATGTTAAGTGTCTTTTTTTTAAACATACATTTGCTCCTTTAATCCTTGAAAAAAAAAACAGCAGAAAGTTATATACCAAATGGTTATCATTAGTAGCCTTAGTCAGGGGTGGGATTAGAGAGAAGATTTTATTCTCTTTAAAAATTAGATTTCTGTAAATTTTTACTTGTCACAATAGGTAGGTTAATTAGCTCTTGTGAAACAAACCATCACAAAATCTGAGTGCTACGCAATGTTAATCAGTTGATTTTCTGCTCTTTGGTCTGCAGGTCAGTTGAGGTGGCTTCACCTTCCTAAGACCTAATTTGGTGTTCTGTCCTCCCCATTACAGCTGCCACCCTTAAGTTTTCTAAGTAGTGATGATGGCTTTTCCTGCAACTGCTGACTTTAATGCATTGTTGCATGTGTGCATAGTTTACAACCTGGAGAAATGGGGCTGAGGGTCACATTCAAATGTGCTCCATGTGTCTCATTCTAGAACTCATCGTAGAGAGGTCGAATCTACCAGGGGCAGCATATTCTTCTCAGGGGAGACACTGGGGTAAATGAAAGCATGTGAAACTTTTTAAGGCCAGGCTTGGAACTGTTATGATATCATTTCTGTCCACATTCTATTGACTGAAGCAAGTATCACAGCTAAGTTCAGTATCAGTAGAGCTGGGAAATCATAGAGGTTGGAGAAGGAGGGAGTGAATATTGTAATCTATCATAATAAGCATAAATTAATTTCTTAGTTAAGAAACAGAAACAAAAATGAAACAAAGAAAAAACTAATAAAGTGAAGAAAAGAGAACACTTACTAGTGATAGTTTAAATTGTGTCTGATATATTGCAGTTACATAATGCATTTCTTAAAAATACAAAGTCCTTATCTACAGTTATAATGAGCACAGTGGTATTAACGTGGACATTTAATTAACCAGAATACTCACTATCTAGTAGGACAGGTACGAATTTACACCAGCTTGGCTTATGCTATCTGTGGTGTGACATTCTAAGCATAATCCAGAGACTGTTTAATGGCAATGTGTCTATGTTACTGCTATTTGTATGGCCATCTGCAACCCAAGGAACTGAAATCATGAAATCAGACTTTTAGACCTGGAAGGGCTCTAGTGCCCATGTAGGCATGTGCTTCCTAAGTTACAGGAATAACTGCTTTTGCCAGTTATAGTCATTCTCTCTATTGGGTGTGTCTCACATTACTGGAAAATGGTTATGGAAATCAAAACTCTGTCATTTAAATAATGAAGACACTGAGCACCCCAGCCATAACTTACTTGAGTGATGTAGTAAGTTAACATCCAAAGATAAGATGGAAACCCAGGTGTCTTGAGTAGTCCCAGGGTCTTTTACTTTGTTTCTCTGCACAACACAAACATCAAGCATGTGGATCATTTGGGAATATTCACTAGGCTCTGAAAACTTCCACTACTCTCTTAAAAAATGTATGGATTCTTCTACTGCTTCCTTTATTCTAAGAGAACCCAAGCACTTCTTACAGCAACTACCACAGAAACACCAAATGACACAGAATATTGAAATAAAGGGTAGCATGTTAAATTTCTTAAAATACTGCCCATGGAATCGGATTTGTTTTCATTTCCTTTTTACTCTAAATAATTTAGAAAATATCTGCCAATACACCTTATGGGAACCAATCACATATACAAAAATGTTTTATTAAGGAATTTGTTAGGATTAAGATTTGTGCTTCTCAAGTTTCAGTCACTTACTAATCATTGTTTCCATTTTGCTATATCCACTTACATGTCTAAAATCAATTTAATACTTTTCTTTAAATGGACTCACTTTTTTAAAACTCAAAGACAGATTTTATAGGAGATGATGAGTACTATTGTAAATGGATAACAAGTGTCAATTGCCATAAACATTTAGACAACTATAAATATAATTACAAAAGTATAAAATAAATGTGTCTATCTACCACTGAAAGTCATATCTTATTCTATAAGTAACAGGCCTTTTTCACTGATATAGTGAAAAGTATGGATGGACTTTGCAATCAGGAAGACTTGGGTTTGAATCTGAACTCATTCCCTTCCCGCTATTGTAATCTTTGGTAATTTCCTTAAATGGCTCACCACCAGTTTCTCATCTGTAAAATGGAATAACAAAAGCTATCTCCTAGTGTGTGTGTGTGTATGTGTTTACAAAGCACCCAGGGTTATTCCTAGCTCATAGTAGGAGCTCAAAAAAATTTGGTTACCTTTTTGCTTTCCTCAATATTTCTTTCTTTATTTTTCAAAATGACATTCATGAACGATATTGTTAGCTAGAGGAATGCTATGGGGACAGTATTAATTTTTCCCAGAATTACTTACTGTTTGATTGCCTACCATGTGCTAGGAACTGTGCTAAGTGCCATGGGTAAAATGAAGACTGAATAAATAGACTTGGAGTTGAAGACTTGGATTCAAGTTCCTAATTCATCTCCATTGAATAAGTCATTTAATATCTCAGAGCCTCAGTTTTCTCATCTGAAAAGTGAATGTGGTGATTGACATTTACTTCAAAGAACTTATGTAAGGAATGCCATGATAGCTTATGGGAGAGTCTTTGGTGAACTGATAGAAGCATTTCTGTTGTAACATTATATACAGGTTCCTGAAATAGTTTGTGTTCTACAGAATTGTACATTAAAAATAACAGGACTTTATGCAGCCATAAAAAATGATGAGTTCATGTCCTTTGTAGGGACATGGGTGAAGCTGGAAACCATCATTCTCAGCAAACTATCGCAAGGACAAAAAACCAAACACTGCATGTTCTCACTCATAGGTGGGAACTGAACAATGAGAAGACATGGACACAGGAAGGGGATCATCACACACCAGGGACTGTTGTGGGGTAGGGGGAGAGGGGAGGGATGGCATCAGGAGATATACCTAATGCTAAATGATGAGTTAATGGGTGCAGCACACCAACATGGCGCATGTATACATATGTAACAAACCTGCATGTTGTGCACATGTACCCTAAAACTTAAAGTATAATAATAATAATAAAGAACGTAAAAAAAAACAGGACTTTTGCAAAAATAGGGTTGGGTAGACCACAAAAACCTGTACAATATTATGACCACAATGCTAAGATTAGGATATTTATCCTAATAAAAATAATAGAGCTAAGAAGACCTGTTAAACTTTGAATAACTAAATGGATACACAAATGCATATATGCTATAGCAAATTTAGGACTGTACTTTAAAACTAGTGAAGGTTGCTTGATGGAAGGCTTAAAGAAGGGATGAGGCTGCTTAGTTGTGTAGGCAAGGGCAAATGTTCAAAGATGGGAAAGCACCATGCTAAAAGCTCTTCCAAGAAGGAGCATGTAGACAAACAGCCCAGCATGATGGGGCTGGGGTGGGTAAAGGCATCAAGTCCAGTATTCCCACTATCCATCTCTCTGTGGCAAATGTATTCAACCATGCTAGTGTACCTTCTCCTCAGCTGCTGCTCCTTGGTGCAACAAATCTTTGACATCCTGGGAAAAATCAAGCAGCTTGCATGTTATTGTGCTATCATTCCTCTAGTTATCAGTCTTGCCTTGTTTTACAGTAACATGTGTTACAGGGTCATGTGTATAGCAGAGCAGTCCACAGATGCAGATGAGGGGTTGTAGCTCTCAATGAATCGCAGGCTTCATGAGCAGAATAAGCAATGACTCTCAGAGATATAATAGAATTCAGTGAGAGACATGAGTCTCTCCCTCTGTCCCTCCCTCCCTTTCCAGCCTGACCAGGCTACTATCCACTCCCCTCCTTGGTTTCAGGTTTCCTTTTCTTAACTAGCTTGTGAGCTTCTTGAGAGAGGGCTCTGTCATATTCCTCTATGTGCTCTGAGGGCCCAGCACAGAGGCCCCAGAGCAGAATGTTTGCATTACAGTTGAACTTCGTTTTGTAAGTCGAGAAAAATCCAGGACCCACTGAAGAGGTTCCAGACCTCATTGAGGGCATCAGATCCACTGGACCACCATGAGGCCAGGATGGAGACACTACTGGGACAGGGACAGTGTTTCATTCAGTACCATCTCCTGCATCTCTGTTGGTCCCACGTGACACGGGAACTGCTCAGTGGGTCCCAACCCTACTTTATCCAGGAGAGGGACATGATGGGGCTCACAGAACAGCCTCCTTCTCAGCCCTCCTTCATTTCCCTTCCTTGCCTTCCTTCATTCCTGTCCTGCTTCCCTTCCTTCATTCCTGTCCTCCCTCCCTTCCTTCATTCCTGTCCTTTCTGCCTTCCTTCATTCCTCTTATCCTTTCCTCCTTCCTCTCTCCCAAACTCTTTCCTTCCTTCCTCCTGTCCTTCCTTCCTGTCCTCTGTCCCTTCCTTCCTCCCATCCTTTCTTCCTTCCTCCTTCCCATCCTCTCTTTCTTTGTTCCTTCCTTCCCTTTTTCTTTCCTCTCTCTCTCCCTTCTTCCTCCCTTCCTTCTTCCTTACTTCTTTCCTGTCTTCCCTCCCTTATCCTCCTTCCATCCTTCCTTCCCTGCCTCTCTTCTCCCCTTCCCTTCCCTTCCCTTCTCTTCCTTTCCTTTCCCTTCCTTCCAATTTGTTGAGCCCCTATTCCATGCCAGACGCTAGACAAGGTCCTAGGGATAAAGCGGTGAGCAAAAAGGCATGAAATCTGTCTTCACAGTGCTTCCATATTGCCTGTAGTTTAAGAGCTTAACCTCTGAAGCCAGATCTCCTCAGTCTGATACTTGACCCTTTCCTTTACTCACTATATGAACTTGGTGAAATTCCTTTCTGGATATCAGTTTTCTCTGCTGTCAAATGAGGCTTATGACAACCTATTTCAGAGAGTTATCGTGAATGTTAAATTAATTGATATGTAAAGTACTTAGATTAGTACCTGACACAGTAAATGCCCAATAAATATTAACAGGAATTGCTAGTATGATAACTGCTATATAGAGACAATAAGTCAACAAATCAATATAAAATCACAAGAAGCAATGTGTGCTATGAATGCAAAGAACTGGGTGGGACTTGCCTATAACTTAGAACTATGTTTTCCCTGGGGTGTAGCTCTGGAACTAGTTGAATATGTAAACATTATCTGACCAAAGAGTTGGCAAATGATTGTGCCTATGGATCATGAAGATCTCTAAATATCCTCTGATTTTGAAGAATAACATTGGGAACCTTTTTAGAGAGAATGATCAGATAGGGCCTCTCTGAGGAGGGGATGTAGATAAATAGTATAAACACTGAAACTGGCAGAAGGAGGGTAGTGTAAGAGAGGCATTACAGTTGGAGGAGAGATGGGAATGGTCACAGGCAGGAAAAAGCCACCAACAATGATCAGGTGTTGAGGCCTTTGCCCTGTGGGGTCTGTGCTTGGCCAGTTTTATTAAAAGAATCTTTGTTCCTTGACTGCCAGTTAAAGTGTCACTCTATGTGCAGTCCTCCATTAGGGCTTTTGCATACTGGAGACCAGGCAGTTACCTCCCATATCTTGATGATTCTAGCACTCATGTCAGGTTATTACCATGAGCCCCTCTGTCCTGCCTGCTGAACTCTGCACCACTATGTCGGCTAGGCCATTGTTTCATTTCTTATGTTAGGCTTGAGAAAATTTAAGAAAGGAAATATAAGAATAGACATTTCTAGGTACTTTGGTCTAAATTCAATCCCAATCCTTAAGGGTGGTTTGGCTTGTTTGTTTGTTTTGACTTTAAGTTCTGGGATACACGTGCAGAACGTGCAGGTTTGTTACATTGGTATACCTGTGCCATGGTGGTTTGCTGCACCTATCAACCCATCATCTAGGTCTTAAGCCCTACATGCATTAGGTATTTCTCCTAATGCTCTCCCTCCCCTTGCCCCCCACCCCACAACAGCCCCTGGAGTGTGATGTTCCCCTCCCTGTGTCCATGTGTTCTCACTGTTGAACTCCCACTTATGAGTGAGAACATGTGGTGTTTGATTTTCTGTTCCTGTGTTAGTTTGCTGAGAATGATGGCTTCCAGCTTCATCCATGTCTCTGCAAAGGACATGAACTCATTTTTTTATGGCTGTATAGTATTCCATGGTGTATATGTGCCACATTTTCTTTATGCAGTTTATCATTGATGGGCATTTGGGTTCCAGTCCCTAAGTTTTATTCAGTATATGGTACCAGCTATATGCAATTTGGGTAACCTTGGTCACGTCATCTCATTTGCCTGCTCATTCACGGATACTTATTCAACAAATACCAATTGAGCAAGATGTATGTGGTAGTATGACAGAGAGATAGGTCACCTGGGGCCTCAGCTTCTCCACTGCTGAAGACTTGTGCCAGATCACTGGCTTTCAATGCAGTGTGGACTCCAGAGCCCTATTTTATTAAGCAAATTAGAGTGGATTCAAGGTTATTCCTCTAATAGCTTCACTCCTTGGTATACTGAAGCTGTCTCAGGTGAAAGAGAAAATGGTGGAGTGACAGCTATAGGCTTGGAATTTTTGTTGTTATTACCCAGAACTTAATTGATCTCTGCCTGAATTGTTAGGCTGTGTGAGCCTCACTTGCCACAAGGTCTTCATGAAAAGGATTGAGAACTGCCGAACTGAATGTTCTCTGAGATTCTTTCTAGCTCTGACATTCTCAGAGTGCTGAGACAGTTTTTCTTTTTTCTTTGTTTTCATTTAACACTGTTTCACGTGCACATTTCCAAGACTCCATATGGCTGATTTCCTTGTCAGTCTCAGAAACAGTGCTTCAGTTTAGCTTAGCAGTAGTCCTATTGGTTCCTGTCTTCCCTTGATTCCCTCTACTTTTACAGACTTTTTTCAGAGCCTTCATTTCAATGAATCCTAATGGTGTGTGTGTCTGTGTATTTGTCCACACTCAAGGTCTTTATCTGGTACCTACAGGCACTCAGCAACTACCAATTGGATGAATTAGTGAATTCTTAATGGTTATCAATAACTTCATCTCACACACACACATACACACACAGAGAGAGAGAGAGAGAGAATGAGAGAAATCATAACCTTTGGCTATTTTACTTCTTTTTTGAGGGTGTTAATTTTCAAAACGGAATCGCTAGATCCAAAGTTTAGCAGCAAGTTTCATGCTTTTATTACCAGCTACCAGATTGCTGTGTTGCCTCTGTTTTATGTAAGCAGTAGTTTTTCTGATAATACTTGTGTTAATTATTTATAACATTATAAGTAATTAATCAAATCAAGAAGTGTTTTCTCTTCCTTTTTTTCTGGGTGTCAATATTCTTTCTATCCCAAACTCTAGTTGTTTCCCTAAAGCCATCAAATAAGAGGTTTGTCCTCTGAGTTTAACCAGAGAAAAGGAAATGGGCTGCTCCTGCTCTCCACCCTTTGCAATTTCTGTGATGATGATGATGATGATGATGATGATGATGATGAAGGTAACTATAACAACCCTGTGAGAATATTAATAACCCCATTGACAGATGAGGAAACTAAGGCCCAGAGAGATGAAGTGATTTGCCCTCAGTCACACAGCTAGATATTAGCAAAGACAGGATTTATATCTGGTTCCATGAGACTCAGAACCTGGCCTCTTTCCGCTAAACTACACTACATCAGTCCCCACGTGGAAGTTCAGGGTCAGGAGCCTGGGGAGCAGCAGGTCTGTCAAGTTCTGCAGGGCTGAGCTGTTTATCATTGTGGAGGACACTCATCACTGTGCTAATTACATTAATTGCTGCCCACTCTGTGGCTAGGTGGGTGGCTTAACAACACCTAGCAACGTGGTAACGATGCCTGGGCCTGTCTTTATGCATGAAAACATCTGCCTTTTTTTTTAAACTCCTTCCTGTGGTGTCCAAGGATAGTAATTACGGGTTCTATTGGTTGGGAGTTAGTGATTCTCTACCCTGTAGGGAAAAGGTCAAGGCTATGAACTTTGCCCTCTATCAGCCTTTTTACTGGAATCGGGAGGGAAACCGAAGATTTATTAAATATCAACCCTGTGCTTGACATTTTATTTAAGGGATCTTTTATAATCCTCATGATTGCTCAAGAAATAGGAATCATATTATTCTTATTTTGTTTATGAGAGTACACAGTCACCATGTTGGGGTCACATAGCAAGCTAGGAGCAGGTGGGAACAGGCTTAGAACTCAGGACTATCAGTGGACACATTTAGTCTTCACAAATTTATCTACACGACAGCATCTCATAACAGAAGACAGTGTCTTTCTAATGTTTAGAACTGAATTATAGTGAGGGCAAGTCTGTATTTCCAGAGAACAAGCAAGGCATTAGGAGCTGGTGTTTTGTGGAGTTCTCTATTGGTAAAGGATGAATATATGAGATGTCAGCCTTCCGACCTCCACTCCTTCCCTTAGTTTCTGTAAGAAATTAACAGAGTTTTCCAGTTGATTTTTAAATAAGTAATTTCAAGACCACCTCTGTCTACTTGTTGGGAATGGACAAGATGGCTTTGGCAATTCATCATAATTGGGTAAATGACTTAATTTTCAGAGACTCAGATAACAGACGATAATTTAGGAAGTAATTGACTTTGGAATGTTGTGTATTCATGTACTTTAAGGGTGTGCCCATATCTATATGTGTAGGTATATATGTCAATAAATGTGTGGTGCGTGTGTGTGTGTGTGTGTGTATTCTTCAGGAAGACTTAGAGTAGTAGTGGACTTAGATGACTTGGTTCCTTTTATACCTGCCATTTGTTTATAAATAAAGTTTAAATAAAGTTTAGCTTGTATACTAAAGCTCAGAACAGCTACATCATATGATGATACAGGGTAGTAGTTAAGAAATATGAAGCTAGGCCAGGGTTTGAATCTTTTTTTTTTGTTTGTTTGAATCTTGGCTCAGTCACTTACCAGCTGCTATGACTTGGGCAGGTCACTTAACCTCTCTGGGCATCAGTTTTTTCATTTCTAGAAATAGGGATGATAACAGTTCTCATCTCATGAGGTTCTTCTATGCCAGGGAGGCTTTTGAGACAGGAACTATGTCTATACACTTTTCTGCACTCAGCCAGAATGAGGTTTGGAAAGAGCAGGCTTTGGACTTAGATACTCGATTCTGATTCCAGCACTCCCATATTGGCTGTCTGACCTTACAGAAACTATATACCTTTTCTGGACCTCAGATTCCTCATTTACACAATCAAGGCTCCTGATTTCTGCCTAAAATGATTGCGATACCGCAAGGTGGGACCCATGAGACCTGGTGCAGCAGTAATACACAGGAGGGATCCAGGGAAGGTTGGTTCTTTTTCCCCTTATTCCCATCCCAGGGTCTTACATTTAATAATTGGTGACTCAGTTCTTGTTTGATATGTAAAATACATTCTTTTCTCTCATACTCCATTTTTCCCTCTTTCCACTATTTTCATTCTCCCTTTTCATAACACTTTTCTTTCTTTTACCTTTTTGGTCAGCTTCTATCTACTGTGATTGAGGCCCTCTGTCCAGGTCACCAGCCATTGTCTCCTGGATTGTGGCAGCAGCTTTCTAACTTGTCTCCTTGCCTCTATCTGTCCCTGTTGTTTCATTCTCCATGCAGGGCAGTCCTTCTGTTACCTGAACCAGACCTTGCTGCTCCTCTGTGCCACTCCCTCCGGTGGCTTCTCATCACCATGGCCTGCAAGGCTCTGTGTGACCTGTCTTCTGGCACTCTCTGACCTCCCTCTTAGCTCAGTCTGCTCCAGCCTCAAAGGCCTTCTGGCTGTTACTGGAACATTCAAGCACATTCTTGCTTTGGGTCTTTTATAAATATATACATCTGTCTGTGTGTATATATATACACACACACACACACAAACACACACATACACACACATATATACACACACACACACACACACACACACACACACACACATATATAGTTCTCTCTTCCTCCAGATATCTGTAGGCTTCATCCTTTCACTTCCTTAGGCCTCTGCCCACATGGCACCATATCAGAAAGGCCTTCACTGATGACTTAATATTACAAAAAAAAACCCAAGCACTCCCAGTCCTCCGTTTTAGTTTTCCTCTTTTCACTTATCAGTGGCATATTAGACACTTATTCATTTACTTATTTATTTTCTCTCTCTCCCCTGAGCAGCACGTGACCTCTATAAGAGCAGACTTGGTTTTGTTTTCTGCTGTGTCCCCAGAACCTGGAGCACAGTAAGTGCTCAATAAATATTTGCCGGATTTTGTGAATGTGTGTGTCCCCTTTATGAAATGGCACGGAAGAGCCTGCACTGACGCTCCAGGTGATTTGGGGCCTGAATGGGTCACTGATCAACTTTTATCTTAACCAGACCAGGGTGATGAGGAGAATTAGGTGGCTGCTCAGGGGCCCTTCACACACATACCTTTGGGACCAACGCTGTTTCGTCTGCGGCAGTGGCGTGCCTGGCTTTCATGCTTGTGGTTTGTACCTTAGTTGTGATGTTGTCTAGAATTCCCATGGCAGCTTTACAATATGATTAATTTTGCTCATATAGATACATATCGATTATGGATAAAGATGACTCCAGGTTTAAATTTAGCCCCACCACAACAAATTGAAAGTCAGAGGTGTGCTACCCAATTGCTCCCAGACTATGAAAACAAAAGCACAATGTCTGCCAGCACTGAATCACTCTTCTCCACCCTTTTTCTCCCTTCCCTTCATGTTCTCTGTCTTAATTCTGTTCATGTCGTAAACCGTGGTAGCTTAGAAAAGTGAAAAATAACATCCGGAGTCCAAAGTTCCAGTCCTGACACCACCACTTGCTTACTGTGAGATCTCAAGCATGTTACCCCACCTCCCTGAGCTTCAGTTTCCTCTTTTGTAGAATAGACCTACTTGAAAACAGGCGCTCAATAACATGTGTTGAATGAAAGATGCCTAAGTGAGACAGCATGGGTAGAATGTCTAGCCCAGGGTGAGCACTCAATAGATGCTAGTCACCGGCCATGCTAACTGATGCACCTGACTGTGCTGTCTTCATGAACTTTCTTTGGCTTTGGTTAACCATTAGGATAGGCAACCCAGCTGAAAACAGAGGATGGCTCATGACAAGGCCTTTCCTGATCAGTCTCTCACAAGGGCTTTTATGGAGGCCTTACTATGCGTACAGCAAGGTGGAAGATTCAGGGGTGGGTGGAGCATCAAGCCAGCGAGAGGCATAGTTTCTGCTGCTATTGGTGCCCTGTGGCTGCTGTAACAAATGACCACAAGCTTTGTAGCTTAAAGCCACAGAAATGTGTTCGCTCACAGTTCTAGAGGGCAAAGCATTTGAAATCAAATTGTTGGCAGGGCCACGTTCCCTCCAAGGGCCCTAAGGAAGAATCCACTCTCTGCCTTTTGCAGCTTCTGGCGACTCCTGGTGTTGCTTGGCTTGTGGAAGCACAGCTCCATTCCGTGCCTCTGTCTTCACATGATCTTCCCTACTGTGTGTCTCTGTGTCTCAAATCTCCTTCTCCTTTCTCTAATAAGGAAACCAATCATTGGATTTAGGGTCTACCCTAAATTCAAAATGTTTTCATCTTGAGATCCTTAACTTAATTACATCTGCAAGGACCCTATTTCTAAATAAGTTCACATTCATAAGTGTTGGGGTTTGGGGTTTAGGGTTTTGACATCTTTTGTTGGGGTCCCAATGTAACCCAGCTACAGTGGCCTCCAGGAATTTCAGATTAGGGAAAGGAAGAGCACACACAGATGAACAAAAAAAGTTTCAAGTAGAGTTTGTAAGACAAATCTTATTTGAAGGTGGTTAGTGGGGGGTTGATCCATTAATTTTTTGATCCAGAAACGTTCACTGAGCCCTTGCTATGCTGGGTGCTGGAGATAGAAATGAGGAAGCACAGTCTCTGCCTTCAAGGAGTTCACAGACTGCTTCAATGAACAGAGAAATGGGCATTTATTGTTGAGCATGGTAGGAGCTGTGGTAGAAGTAGACCCCTGATGCGATGGGCATTAGCAGGTCTGAGTTACAACCCCCAGGGCTGGTGTTCAGAGAGGGCTTTCTGCAGGAAGTATATTATCCCTTCCAAGGCCTAAAGGTTGAGGTAGTAGAAGCTGGCCAGGCCCAAGCGGGAATGGTTCTAGGAAGAAGGAATGGAGGAAAGACAGGCTGGCCTGTATAGGTTCTGCACTACGTGGGGGGCTGGAGAGGTGCACAAGGGATCAGATTGAATGGGATGCTGAAAACCACAGAAAGCTATGGAGAGCCATAGAAAGACTGTAGGGAGGGGAGTGACATGACTAGATCTGTATGTTAAAAATAAAAATTGGAGAAGGTCTTTTGAGAAAAGTGATTTTCTAATAGAATTTTATTTGATTCTTTTTTTTTAAAAAAGAAGCATAACATATATACAGAAATGCATACAAGTCATAAGAGTGCATTTTGATGAATGATTACAAAGTGAATAGCCCTGTGTATATACTGCTTAGGTTTTCCAGATGTATAGGTTGTCAGAGTACAGGCAGAATAGAGGAGAGATGGCCTAATCATTTGGAATTTCTCTTCTTTGTCCTGTGGAGAAATGGCTTTCATAACAGAAAGAATATGGGATCTAGGGTAGAAAGGCTCAGTTTTGAGCTCTATATCTGGTATTTCCTTTTTGTATGATCTCAGGCAAATGGCTACACTTTCCTTATCCTCAGTTTCACTACTGACAGTGGACTAGCTATGTCTTCTTCACTAAGATGGTATGCAGGTAAAATAGGACAAAGCTGGTAAAAAGCTCTCTGCATTATGCAAAATAGTTGCCCATATAATTCTCAAATTCCAATCTGTCTCAGATATGGACTGCTTCACTTTATCTTCTTCCTTCTTTATATGACATTTTGACAGATGAATGAGGAGGGAAGGAGGGGAGGGAGTTTCTCTTTTTGTAATGCTTTTTTTTTTTTTGGTTTTGTTTTCCATTTCAAAATGCCAGCCACATCTGGAGTGGCTCTCCTATACCCTTCTCTGTCCCTACTCTTCCTGCTCATTGCTGGCCATCTCACCCAACCAGGCCCAAAGAGGCAGGGGAAGGAGGGCAGGAATGAGGGCATGAAAAGAGCTTCGAGGTGAAAAGAAGTCCCTTCGTCTTCCTTGAGGGTCCCTGCTGTCGCCAGCTGTGCACTAGGCATTTGGGATGGAGGTGGGGGGATGTAGATGGGAAACATGCCATTCACTTTCAGTGTGATGTCAAGTCTGTTGAGGCAAAATGAAAACAGCCTAGGCCGGGCGCGGTGGCTCACGCCTGTAATCCCAGCACTTTGAGAGGCCGAGGCAGGCGGATCACGAGGTCAGGAGATCAAGACCATCCTGGCTAA
Organism: Gorilla gorilla gorilla; assembly: GCF_029281585.2. Lineage (NCBI taxonomy): Eukaryota > Metazoa > Chordata > Mammalia > Primates > Hominidae > Gorilla > Gorilla gorilla. The sequence continues at coordinate 181,178,986 of NC_073224.2, read as the reverse complement.
CACGGTGAAACCCCGTCTCTACTAAAAATACAAAAAAATGTTAGCCAGGCGTGGTGGCAGGCACCTGTAGTCCTAGCTACTCGGGAGGCTGAGGCAGGAGAATGGCGTGAACCCGGGAGGCAGAGCTTGCAGTGAGCTGAGATCTGGCCACTGCACTCCAGCCTGGGCAAGAGAGTGAGACTACGTCTCAAAAAAAAAAAAAAAAAAAAAAAAAAAAACAGCCTAATAGCAGAGCAAGACCAGCTAAGGTCAAAGTCTTAGTGTTAGAGGCAAATAGCCCCAAAGGAGGCTGGAAACAGAAGAGACCACTTCACTGGGTAAAACACCTACAGAAGGTGAGCTCAGTGCTAGGCTCTCCCTTCTCTCCTCTCATTTCAAATTCTTGGCATTTTATGCAATAAATATCTTTAAGCACCTATAGCATATCAGACCATTATTTTATACACATTGTTTTATTTGATCCTCAGAACAACACTAAAAGCTAAGTATTATAATTACCATCTTTTGGAGGAAGGGGACCAAGATTTACAGATTTGCTCAAGATCACACCACTGTTAAAAGAAGGAAATAGCTTTGAACCCACACCCATCCAGTCCCACAAATCCTGCTCTTTCCACTCTGCTATACCGTTCGTTGAACGTATGTGGAAGGGAGCCATGCACTTTATCGAGCTGCATCACATTGCATGCATTTTTAGTATATGTGTGCACATGCCAACAGGCATGTGGGAATCCTGCGGGGTGAGTTGTAATGAGGGCGTTTTGAGTGGCTAGATGCATTTTTGCTGGTGAGGCCTGGCTCAAGGAGAACAGGAAAGGAAGCATACAAACCCAATGTGTGGGAGGCTAGTCACACGGTGTGAGGGCTTGTCCTTGAACAAACTATTGGGAAATGGGTCTGTTAAGCCCTGGTGAAACTTTACTTTACTGGGGGGCCCCTAGGTTTTTCCATGACTATTTGATTTCCAAAGCATAACTCATTCCCAATTCTTGAAAAAAAAGAAAAAGCAATATTTGTTTAGCACCTCCTGTGTGCCAGGCATGGTGCTTGGTTCTTTACATATGTGAGATCATTTAATTCTCACAAACCCTTGCCCATTAGTGCCACTGTTCAGCCCAGGAGACAGATTCAGGAAGTTCAGGCGATTTGTTCAAGATTGTTCAGCTGGTGTGGAGCAGCACTGGGGTTCCTGCCCTGTGCTGTTCAACAGCAAGCCACACTGGCATTTTAAAGTTATTGGTGGGACATTCTGTCTTTTAATATAGTTGTAAATTATCTCCAATCATGAAATAGGATGACAGCATACTGATCCTTCCTCTCCTCTTTTAGAAAAAGAAAGGCATTATCTTTTCATTCCTGAGTAACTAAGATTCTTTGCCCCAGAGGTAAAAATCTCCACTCCAGGTTACTCATGTGTCATTGTCCGGAGGGTACAATTGCTACTCTTGCTTTCGTTTGGCCCTTTTTCTTCTTCTTTTCCTAAGGTACCTGGCCTCTTTCAAGATATCTCTCACTCCCCCATACCCATCACTATAGTATAAGGCTGCTGAGGTGGCACCAGCCATGATAAGGAAGGCAGGGACCTGTGGCCTGGATGAGCCTGTAGTCAGACAGACCTGGTGTGTATGGAGTCTAGAGGGCCCTCTGAGGTTTGAGATAGGCCTAACAGTCTCCCAAAGACCCCTGGTCCCTGCTCACCTAGTGCCATCATAGAAGGGAAAAGATGTTCTTGGTGTCACTGGAGAACATTTGGCCTTGGAGATAAGTGTTTGGGCCACCAGCCCCCTTCAAGAATATGTAGCAATTATGAGTGTCTGGATGGACTTCATTTTTTGCACTGGGCGGATGGATTAACCAAACCTCCCAGAAGCGGAATGAATAACAAAGAGAAAGGTCTTTGCAATTCTAGGGCTTGTCCTTTCACATCTCTTTTAAGGCTTGTGAAAGCAGCGAGCAGTGGGGAGGGAGATGGGTGGAATGGGCATTTGTTAACGAGGAGAAATCCTGAGATGCTTGGTTGTGTGACCTGGGGTTGGGAAGCCACTCCACTTCACATCTCTGAGTCTCAATTTTCCCTTCTGCCATTTGGCAAAGGGAATGCTTCCCTTCCTCTTCCCCTGCCCCAGACGGCTGCTGTGAGAATGAGATGAGAATATGTTTAGGGTTTTGGAGTGATGTCCGAACTCAGAGAAGGTGCTTAGGCCAAAGTCAAGAGGCCTGAGGTGTACTCCAGACTCTGCCCTGAACTCAGTATCTCTTCTTTCCGGGGCTTCCTTTCTATAAAATGGGGGAATGAGGGTAGCTTTCTTTCTTTCTTTTTTTTTTTCCCTCAATGGTCACTTTTGATTCTAAATGCCATAATGCCATGACTGTTTTCTCAAAGTAGAGGATTAGATGCAACTTTTAGGAGATAAATGGATCATTTAATAGTTACCTGTTCAGTCATTTAACAAATATTTAATGAGGACCTACCACATGTCAGCCACAGTGCTAGGTAAGGGGTAGAATAACAAACAAAACAGACGTAGCCCCTGCCCTCATGGAACTTCTAGTCTAGTATAAGACTGTTTGGAAGAACTTCCTCATCTCAGATAGTTGAAGAAATTCCAGGGCTCCAAGGGGAATGTTGTTAGTTAAAAGAACAATGTCAGGAATGTAATAGGTGCTCAAATATTTGTTAAATGAATAAATCAATACAAGCACCTGAAGGAAGCTCTTGCAGTGACCCTAGAGTTAGGAGCAGTTCTTTGGAGTCCAGAAAGACTGTGGGAGCTCTGGCAAAGGGTGTATGTAATTGCTAAATAGTTTGTTTATTGAGACACCTGTGGATGGGAGGATCTGCCCCTACCTGCCTGGTTCTCAAGGTGGCCACTTACTGGGAACAACGATGGCTTCACTTGCCAGGTCTTTTCCCCACAGGTGGAGCCCATGCAGATGCTGGAACTGAAGGGGGGAAGGGAAAAGTGGCCAGGGAAAAATGCCAGTGTTTGTATGACATTTGGGCTAAGCCCAGAGGACCCGTAGAGATTGTGGGGTCTCATCTGTATCCTGTCAGAGGGGTAACTGAGGCCTAGATGGGATGTGAGGTCACAAAAGAGTTGGCTCCAAGCCATGTCAGGAGGCTGGATGGGGAGGTGGAAAGAACCTGGGCTTAGGAGTTGGAGAGTACTTGGGTTTGAAGGCTGTGGATCCTTGGATAAATCACTTAATCTCTCTGAATCAGCTTTCTCATCTGTTGAAGAGACATCACAGTGGTGGCATCTGAAAGATGTCATGAGGTATAATGTGTCTTGGACACCTAAAATCAGGACCCAGGACTAACTATAGACCTGATAATCAGTATTTATAATTATTACATTATTAGGACCCAGGTCCTATTTCTGTGCAATGTTGAAAGATAGTGATAAGAACAATTTAGATCAGAACTTACAAGTTTGCATGATCTTCATTATAAATGAAATAGTGAAACAATGCTGAGCGGATTTACAGAGGCGTAACTCATTCATTAACCAGCTTAGATAGGCATTTTTCCCCCTCTTTGGGATTGGTTTTCTCTTCTGTTAAATGGGGATAATTTTTATGCTCAACCTCTTCTCATCCATCTATTAAACATTTATTGAATGCCTATTAGGAGTCATAATATGCTTAGTGCTGAGGGCACAGGAAGAGGACATAGTTCCTGACCCTAAGGAGCTCATTACCTAGTGGGACACTATTAAACAGATACAACACAGAATAGTATGTATAGAGCATGGTATGTAGCAGGGGCCTATTCCTGTCTGAGTGGACAGGGAGGCTTCCTAGAGGAAGCAACATTTAAAGCTGAGGGCTGAAGGATGAATAGGATTTAACCAAGTAAAAGTAAGAAAGGAAGTGGGGAGCTGGAAAGGGCATTCCGGGAAGAAGAAACTGCATGTGCAAAGGCCAGGAGGTCAGAGCGCACAGTGGATATGACGATGTGGCTAGCTGAGCATGTCTGTGCAGTGTCAACTTTGTTGTGAACACAGAGGGAGGCTACTGGGAGATTTTAAGCAAGAGAGTTGGAGTATGATCACATTTGCATGTTAGAAAGAACACTCAGGGTTATATGCACTTGAATGAAGTTTTATTATGGAGAGCAGTTGGAACAAGTCGATTCTTTCCTCCTCCTCCATCATCCTCCTCTTTTCCCTGTCCACATAATATGGCTCACATGAGATAAAATAACCGACACAAGCATGCCTTGTGTAATGTCTGCCACATAGTAGGTGTCCAATTATCATATAATTCCCCCCTTTGTAAATGTAGTTCCTGAAAGAGAAATCCCCTGGCATGAAGCACAAGTTGGGGCAAAAACGGTGAGGGTGGGGCTGTTTGTGTCTTCTGGTTGGTGTTTGGGTATAGCCGACAGGATTTAGGTCAGAGGAAGTTCCCCAGACAGTTCAGCCTCAACCAGTCATCTGGGGTTTCAGGGAGGGCAGGTGAAGGTCATAATATCCTCCTATTTCAGGAGGCCACCCCTCCCCAGGATCCTGATCTTGAAAATGTACCAGACATGGACCATTGTGTTAATTTGTCTGGGTCGGCTTCCTCATCTGTAAAATGGGTATAAGGTTACCTGTGCTGTCAGCCACATGGGGTTGTTGTAAGAAACAGAAAAGTGTGAACCACCACAAAATAATATAAGACTACATTAATTAATGGCTACCCTGGGCTGGGCCTTGTTCTGTGAAGTAGATATTATCAATTATCCCTATTATACAGATAGCAAAACCAAGGGTCAGGGAGATTATGTGAATCACCCACAGGCAGAGAATAAGTGGCTGTAGCCGGAGCGCTGGCATTTTAACCACAACACTGTGACACCATGACTTGTTCTCCCTTGAAAACCACCTCCTGCTCCCTGAGCTCTTAGCTTGATGCAGTACTCCAGAAATGAGTGTAGAAAGATGGAAGAAGGAAGGAAAGGGGCAGTGTTTGAAGTCTGAGAGTCTTTCCAGATGCCTCCCTACTCCTCACCCCACCAACTCAGGGTCTTCTCCCAGATGCACTCTGGGAAATGGCTCATGGCATCCTTTTAAAATGACCTGTTACCTGACTCCTCACTAGATGGGGACACGTGGGGGAAGGGACTGTCTGGTTTGCGTTGGTATCCCCAGGGTCTAGTACAATGGCTGGCACTCAGTAAATATTTGTGAATAAATTCCTCCTGTCATTGTCTGAATTTTCTGCCCATGCTGTCCTCTTGGCCAAGAGGTCTAAAAGCAAAGGAGCTGGGGCTTCTGGAAAGTCTTCCAAGGTCAGTGGATGCATGTGTGATGGAGGCCCAGCAAGAGGTCAGTGTGTTGCCCTGGGGCAAGCCTGCAGGATGGACCCGGAGGGCTGGGGTGGCCGGCTTCATCCAGCTCATTTTTCCCAAGGGATCTGGCGCTCACAGGCTGCACATAGAGCCCACGTGTTGTGTTGCGTGAGGACCCCTAAGGATTTGTTGAGTGGTCCTAGGTGCTCAAGTCACTGTACCTGCAGGGTGGCTTGAGCTGGGCCCACCTGACTGATTGGCTGGTCAATAGGTGGCCTGAGAACCAAAACTAGCCTCCAGCACATTGAGAAACCGGCTTCCTTCCTGCCCCCGGTCAGGAGCTGGGCCAGGGAAAGTGAAGAAACCTGTTTGGGGCCTCGGCAGGGTGGGCGTGGGTGGGGCCCTGCCGGGAAAAGAGGCACCTAGACCAGTTAGTTTCCTTTGCTCCAGGACCGGATGCAGAGCCGGGACTCGGGTGGAGGCAGGAGAAATACGCACCCTGGGTGCACCTGTAAGTCCTCCAGGACTACATTGGTTTTGGCTATGACATGACCAGGGGCTCTGGGTCGGTGGTCACCGGGCGTGGGGCTTCTGGCTGCTAAATCAGGAGAGTGAGCGGGCCGGGCGGCGGCGAATGAGTTGACGGGTGGAGCTGGAAGAGGCTTTGGCGATCCAGCGGGCAAGCGAAGGACACCGCGGGAAGGGGTGGTACCCGGAAACGCAGCTGGGCAGTCGCGCCGCTCCCCTGACCTCGCCAGCGCGCTTTCTCTTCCTGGCCCCTGCGCCTCCTCCGGGCCCCGCGGTGGCGTGAAAGGCGCTCAGGACAGACTTGTATTTGAATCCAAGCTGTTCCACCCACACGCTTTTGTTCTTGGGCGAGTGACTTCTATCTGACCCAGAGTTTTCCCAGACGAAAGTGGGAAGACGGTGCCTACCCCAAAGCGTCGTGGGAATGAAAGTCAATGAAGTGACATAGGAAAGGTGCCTAGCACATGGCAGGTGCTCAGCAAAGCGGGGTTCCCTTTCCCTTTGTTTAGCCCCAAGATCTCACTCCTAGCCCTGAAGTCGCGCCCCAAAGGCAGCCCCAGGACGGCGGGGTCTGGGAGGGAGGAGGCCTGGCCTGACAATAACTCATTTGAATCATTTGATCCTCAAATGGGATGGGGGCGAGTGGGCGGATTCTGAGGCTGCCTTTGGAACGCGTTTCTGTGATCCTAGGAGGGAATTTCAATGCATTCTTCCATTCACGTATTTATTTATTCACAGATTCCTATCAGGCGAAGGCCGCCTTTCCTGGCCTCCCCCACAGGCCCGCCAGCGATTCGTCCTTACAAGGCTAGCCTCCACGGGCTGCCCTCTGTGTAAATAAAGCCACAGACTTCCGCCCACAGGTCGCCGCAGGTCCCGCCCGCAGCGCCGGGCCGCGGGGGAGGCGGGAACTGGTGCTACCGCCGCTGCGCAGGCCTCGGGAGGCGCGGAGCTCGCCACGCCCCAGCCCTCGCGCAGGGCCGGGGAGCCACTGGGCCAAAAGGAGGAGCAGGTGGGAGAAATCCAGGCTCAGACCGTCGGAGTCCCCACCCATGAGCACCCTTCTCCACTGATCACTCAGAACATGGTAGGCCCTAGACAGACAGCAGCCCGAATCTTCCCAGAAACCCTGCAGGAGATTCCTTCCTCCCATTTTATAGAAGGGAGGCTGAGGCTCGGCACGTTTAAATGGCTTGACCAAGGTCCCACAGGCAAAAAAATGGTACAGCAAGATATTGTAACCCAATGTCTGGCTGCAAAACCCAGTCTCTCCCCAACCCACCTATCGTCACCGAGATTGTAAAACTTCTAACCGGGAAGAATCAAATACATGCACAACGGGTTACAGGTTAACAGACAGATGGGAGCGGAAAGGGACATTCCAGCGCTTCCCTGGGCGTGTCGCACAGGGCAACTCCAACCACAGGCGAATTTTCCTGGGTGACAGTTATACTCCTTTTTGCATGAAAAAATACAGATCCTTATTAAAACAATAATCGATTAGACTATAAAACTCTCAAAGTTATTTCGGATCAAAATTATTTTGGGCTGTTTCCACACCTTTTTTTCTCGATTGTGCAGAAATTCTTCACACCGTGTGCACAGATGGGCAAACTGAGACCCGGACGAGTCCCATTGAGAGAGAGAGGCAGAGCCGGGGTTGGGAGAAGACAGATTTCTGGGCTCCGGCTTGGGGTGTTTCCGCTGGGTGGGGGCGCCGGTTTGCGAAGAGCTTTCCTCGGACAGCTACTGCTGATTTTTGTCGCTCAGCCAGCCAAGTGGGGGCGATTCTGAGTAATCGCAGGCAATCAGCGCGGCTGGGGTTAAAAGCGAAAGGGACTCGCGGGCGAGCGGCCGGGGAGGGCGGCGGGCACAGAGCCCAGACGCCGGCAAAGGCGGGGCGCCGCCGGGGTTCCCTCGGTGCGAGCGCGCGCGGCACTTCCTGCTTTTGCTCCTCCTTGCGGTCCTGCCGGCCGTTGTAAACTGGCGCTGCGGGCCACACCCCTGTTCCAGACCCGCTAACCCACCGGCGGCCCCAGAGCCCCAGGCGGCCCCAGAGACCCAGCCTCAATCCTCAGTCCTCGTACAGTCCTCAGGTCCAAGTCCTGGCCATAGGAACGCCAGCCAGATCTGCAGCTCAGCTAGCTGAATTTCAGGTTCCAGAGACCTGGCCCTTTTCTTCCATGTAGGGGACAGTCAGGTTCTCTGGCCTGGGTTTTCTAAAAGTATCCAGAGTTGAACTACCTTTCCACTCAGCAATCCCATTACTGGGTCTGTACCGAAAGAAAAATAAGTGGTTCTTCCAGAAAGACACATGAATTCCTATGTTCATCGAAGTGCTATTCACAATAGCAAAAACTTGGAATCAACCCAGGTGCTTGTCAATGGTGGATTGGATAAAGAAAATATGGCTCATACACACCATGGAATACTATGCAGTCATAAAAAGAATGAAATCGTGTCCTTTGCAGCAACATGGATGCAGCTGGAGACCATTATCCTAAGTGAACTAATCAGGAAAAGAAAATCAAATACCACATATCCTCACTTATAAGCAGGAACTAAACAATGGGTACACATGGACATAAAGGTGGACATGATAGACACTGAGGACTACTAGAGTTAGTGGGAGAGGGAGCAGAGCAAAGGCTGGAAAATTACCTCTTGGGTGCTATGCTCACTATCTGAGTGACAAGCTCAATTATACTCAAAACCTCAGCATTAGGCAATATACCTTTGTAACAAACCTGTACATGTACCCCCAATTATAAAATAAAAGTTGGGACGGGTGCAGTGGCTCACTCTTTTAATTCCAGCACTTTGGGAGACAGAAGGGGGAGGATCGCTTGAGGCCAGGAGTTTGAGACCCACCTGGGCAACAAAGTGAGACCTCATCTCTACAAAAAATTTAAAAATTAGCTAGGCATGGTGGTGTGCACCTGTGGTCCCAGCTGCATAGGAGGCTGAGACAGAAGGATTGCTTGAGCCTAGGAAGTCGAGGCTGCAGTGAGCCATGTTCCTGCTACTGCACTCCAGCCTAGGCACTGGGCTGGACACCGTTTCAAAATAAAGTAAAATAAAAGTTGAAAAAAATATATAAAACAAACAAAACAACCCACAGTTGACATTTGCTGACTATATGGCCTTGGGAAAATTACTTAACCTCAGTCTCAGTTTCTGCATCTGTAAAATGTGAGTTACTGACACTTACCTCATATAATTGTTGTGAGAAGTAAATATGTGCCTATCTGTAAAGGCCTAGAACATTTAAAAAAAACTAATTAAATGCTATGTTTTGTTATTAGTGTTAGTTAGGCCTAGGTAGGAATCCTGTTTAGGCCAATTAAGAACTGGATGACCAGGCAGGTGTACTTTCTTCAGTTTCCCCACCTGGAAAAAGGAGTTTATTACACTTTATGTCACAGGGTGATGGTGAGGTCCCCATTATCCAGCAATTCCACAAGTGATGATGTTTGCAACTCTTACTGTTTGCCAGCACTGTCTTAAGCATTTGACCCTTATTAACTCATTTAATTCTACAATTACAGTATGAGAGAGGTATTAAGAGCATCCCATTTCACAAATAGGAAATTGAGGAACGAAGAAGTTAAATGACTTACCTAAAGTCACACAGCTACTAAGTAGGACTTGAATCTACAAAGTTTGGCTCCTTATTCCATATTCTTAATTCCTGCAGGATGTATCAGACACAATGCTAGGCAATGGGCATGCAGCCAGGAATGATACCACACACAGCTGCCTCCTCAACAAAGGCGAGGGGTTCCTTTCTGAGCTTATTGGCATTCCTTATATATGATTAAGCATTGCATGCATATGCTATATTTTATATAATAAGGTGGCTTGCACACCGTAGATATTCAAGATTGTTGGTTTCCCTCACTGTAATTTTTGGGGGTCCAGTTCCAAGTGCTTACATGGAATGTGGAGGGAGGTTAGGTTTTAAGTGATGGAGAAGTTGGTGTCTAATAGATGCTCCACATACCTAAGTTCCCTCGTCTATGTACTTAGTGATCTTCCAGCTAAAGAGAATAAAACAGCACAGGCTTAAGGTTTAGATCTTTTAACAATAATAATAATTACTTCTGCCTTTGTAGAGTAATTCTGTTTCTGTAGAATTATGTCTGCACTGTGGGGTTCCCAGAATTGAGGGTAAATTTACTGTATTTATCACTTAATCATTTCCAAAACAGCTTATGACTATGGCATCTTTAGTCAAAGGCCCAGAATTCTCCTCCTACCCTCTGTCTTTGGAGTCCCCGTGGTAATTTTTGCTGTAAATGGCTAAAGCTATTAAATGTAGTGTACATCTTCCTGCCATGGAAATGTAAGCTGTCATTACATTCATTGCTTAAATGTTGTGATTATTTCAAACTTGGCTTTTGTATTTGAAGCCTTGAGTTAAATGTGGAAAGTAAGGGGGAAAACGGATAATGGTTAGAAATAAAAACATGCAGTGGATAGGTTTCCAAAGTAATAAAAAGCCACTTTAAATTTCAAAAGATTTTAAACCTGTGTGGTTCCAGACAGAATACCCTAAATTCCCATCAAACATTGTGTCTCTATTCTGAGGGTCAGAACCGCCTTGAGGCAATTCAATGAACTCAACTGACAACAAAGAATTAAATCATTAATTTCTGCTTGTAAAAGAGATAGCCTGTGGACAACACTCAGCAGATGGTAGGTATTCACAAGGAAACTATTATGATTAGAGACAGGGATATGGAGAGAACAAAGACAGTATACTCAGCTGACATTTATTGAGCACCTACTATGTGACAGTTGCTTTCAAATCCATTATTTCAAATAAACCTCAAAATAAGGCTATGAGGAAAAGATCATATTATAGAAGAGGAAACTGACACTCCAAGACGCTTGTTAACTTGCCCAGAAAGTGAGTGGCAAAGTCTGAGTTGGAAGAAGTTGGGTCTGACTTCAAGTTCAGTATCTGATTCGCTGCACCTCTCTGCTTTTTCCCTGTATGCCCAAATGTCAGTCATTTTAGAGCTGGAGGTGAGGATCAGAGGGGACTTTAAGATCACCTCACCCAGAGTTTCTCTGCCTCTTTTATAATCCAAGTCACCCTAGATAAACACAAAAACCTTACATCCTCTTTTAATGAGTTTCAAATTCAAAATAAGCAAAATATCATGATTCAAAACAAATGAAAGCAAGGGGACATTTTCAGTATTTTGTTTTGAAACAAAACAAGTCTTTCCAGCACTTTTGTTTCCAGCTCCATGCCTCCACCAACCTCACTGGAGAGCTGGTGATCCTTTGCCCCCCTCCTCCTAGTCATTGACTTCCAAGGAAGTTGAGCTCAGAGAGGACTGACTGACTATCTTGTGACACGGTCAGCTCTTGAACTCAGGTCTGCCTGACTCCAGTGTGGTATCTTTTCTGTAAACACCCTGCTTACTTCATAGCCTGGTCTCTTACTGAACCCCAGCTCACAGTCCACACTTCGGACTGACTTTATCACCTCTAGTTTCCAGAATGTGTCCTCCTCCTTCCTGGCCGTTGCTCAGGCTTTTCCTCTCCGTGGAACACCCTCACTACCGCTCCTCCCCGCTTGTCTGGCGAGCCCCTGTTCCCCAAGCTTCAGCTGAAATGCAGCTTACTTTAGGAGCTTTTCTGGACTCCTGCCTATATCCAAATGAAGGGGACTGATTCCTTTTGTACACGTGCCCATGTACCCATGTAGAATTATCTTTTGGCATTTGCTAACACTTTAATATTGTTTACAAGTCTCTCCCTTTTTTTTCTTTTTTCTTTTTTTTTTTAAAATTTGAGACAGAGTTTCACTCTTGTCACCCAGGCTGGAGTGCAGTGGCATAATCTTGGCTCACTGCAACCTCTGCCTCCCCGATTCTAGCGATTCTCCTGCCTCACCCTCCTAAGTAGCTGGGATTACAGGCATGCGCCACCATGCCCAGCTAATTTTGTATTTTTAGTAGAGAAGGGGTTTCACCATGTTGGCCAGGCTGGTCTCGAACTCCCGACCTCAGATGATCCACCTGCTTTGGCCTCCCAAAATGCTGGAATTACAGGTGTGAGCCACTGCGCCCAACCTAAGTCTCTTTTTCTTAATCATCTATGACCTCCTTGGATATCTCACTCTACTACTACCAGAATGATGGTGGTTGGGGTGGATCCACATCTTTGTATTCTTTCAAGAGTGCCTGGCATTTAGCAAGCACTCAGTAAATGTTTATGACACACACACACACACACACACACACACACACACAACGTCATTGTCAGATTATTTTAGGTGGCCTTGAGTTTTTACTTAGACTGTGAACTCTCACAGACAACTGTCCTCTGTTGAAGCAACAGGGAGCCACTGCAGGTTTTTGAGGTAGAGAGATTCTTGATCCATAGGTAACATAAGAGACTTACCCATGGGATTAAAGCTAAAGATCTCCCAGTTTCCAAGCCTTTGCAATCTTTCTCTGGAAAAGTTTTATTTCACAAATAAAAGGCTGAAGAAGAGAAGTGCTATTCTTTCATTTTTTGTTAATTCAAAAAATACATCAAGTGCTTGCCCTCTCCCAGGTGCTATTTTGGGCACCATTTAAGAATGAACTGGGCAGACAAAATATCTCCTCTCTTGGAGTTTGCATTCTCCTGGTGGAGAAAGACAATAAATAAGTAAATAATAACTATATCAGTTCAGATAGTAATAAATATTATGAAGAAAGATATAAAAAGACAGAGTAGGGGATGGGCAGATCATTTTACATGGCGAAGTCAAGAAAGGATCTTTGAGGATGTGGCATTTGGCAGAGCCCTGATGCAGTGAGGAGGGGAGCCAGGAGAAGGTCTGAAGCAAGTGTATTCCAAGCAGGTGAAACAGCAAGTGCAAATGCCCTGAGGTGGGAACAAGTTGGGTACGTGAGAGGAACAGCAAGATGGCTGGAGTGACAGCATGGACACTGGCTGAGGTAGGCCCTAGGTTGTTTCCCAGGGTGGTTGCTAAGGTCAGACCATAATTTGGTAGATGTGACTAGATCAGCCAGTGCAGCTGGTTCTAAGCTTGAGCCAGCTGTGAATGAATGAATGGAACGTAGACTATCAGCCAGAAAATTAGGCTGAGTACCTTGATCAGACTTTTATTGCTTTTAGTCAGCAACAAAATGAAGGCTTATGGAGCAAAATGTAAGAACAATGTGATCTTTTAAATGAGTTTAAATAATCAAAACAGAACAAAGAGTGATTTTTTGAGTGTAAAACAGGTGGTAAGTTGGTGTTTATTCCTTAAAAAGGAGTCTGTCACATCCATCCCAAGGTTGTTTTCACTGAAATGTAAAAGTTACTTTCACTGTAATTTGGGGAATGGTATTAAGATGCCACTTGCGGAGGGCAGCTTCAGCTTGATCCTGCCTGAGGACTCTGGAGTGTGGGTTAAACCTCAGGATTATCCTCGCCCAAGGCTGGAGAGCCACAGCACCTAACAGTCCACCCAAGAAGAGCTGCTGGCACTGGCCACCGAAGGCACATTGGAGCCCCCTACCCCCTAAACAATTAAAAGAAATCCCACTGAAATCTGAGTGGAACAGTGACATTGTCTGATTCGGATAGAATAAAGCAGAATCAAAGAGGATGATCTGGAAGTTCTTTTGCCTCACGATGTTCTCATTCATTATACCATAATGATTATAGGACCCAGGACAGTTAGGGATAGCCAGGAGCTCTAGGCCCCTAGGCACATAGTTACCACCTCTTGGCTTTGCTCTTACTCAGCTTTGAGGGTAGATCACCATGCAGCTTACTCCAAAAGGGCAGGGTAGCAATGTGAAGGCAGAATGACATGAATTCAGATTCTGTCTTCATTTTCAGCTCCGTTGGGAAGCTGTGTGACCTTCAGCATGTTACTTAACGTCTCTGGGCCTCAGGTCTCCTGGAACACTCAATAGTTCCCAGGCCCAGACTTTTCCCACCATACTGCCTTGTCTTTCTACAGTGTTTCTGAAACAACGGAAATGAGAGTTTCTGTTTTTCAGGAACTAATTTGGTGGGACAGTGCATAATTGATATTCTTGCTTTGTAATCATTCAAGCCTTTACTTTGCTTGTTTTATTTCTTATAGGGTTTTGATGTGGAGACCTTGAAATTCATTTGCAGAGGAGCAATTTTACACTTTTCTTTAGAACTGAAGGGGAACTTTATAAAAGGATAGGGGAAGGGAGAATAAGCCCAGCTTTATTTAAGATGCAGTTATGTTGGGGGCAGAGTTGACTATTTGATCATTCTTTGCCTTTTATTGGTAAAACAGACTAGAGTGTCTAAGAGAGTTAATTGTGTTTTCATATCAAAATTTGGTGGTGGATTAGTGGTGGATCTGAGAGCTATTAGTGGAAGGAAGGGCTCTTAGGGACAAGCCCACTCTCAGGTGGTTGGCAACCCTGCCCAAGTTTGGTGCTGAACGAATGAATAAGTGAATAATTTTTTTCCACATCATATGATAAAGAGGAAAAGTTTGTGCTCATCTTAGGGCATGAGTTCTAGTTCCAGTTCCACCACTTGGGTATGTTCATTACCATCTCCAAATTCCATTTCTTTGTCTTTAATGTGAGGAGGGTTAGACTTGTCGAGCCTACTTCTTTAGGTTGTCTTAAGACTCAGATGCTAATCAAATGTACCTGTATATTACATGTGGTAATTCATGGAGTAAATCTGGTAAAGTCATTCCAGACTCTGCATCTAATTCATAGGATCTCAGGAAAATTGTATAATTTTGCTAAAGCCTCTGTTTTTTCATCTGTAGATGGAGATAGCCCCTGCCTTGCCAAATTCATATGGATGCAATCAGATAATGGATAAGAAAGAATCTTGTAAATTGTAAAGCACCAAAAAATTATTTTTTATGTTATTATTTTTTAATCTTCCTTATCCTATTGGTCACTAGTATATTCCCTAGTCCCTGAGCAGAACTCATGGTGAACATGTTCACTCCCTTTTCATTAGGGGGCTGCTGTGGCCAGAGCATGGGCTTCTGAGTCAGAGAGGCCTCTGCTCAAATCCCTGCTCTACCAGCTACTAGTTGCTGTGTGACCCCGGCTGAGTCACTTAACCTGTTTGAGCACTATCTGAGAACTCAGAAAAATAAGATCCACCTCAGAGGTGTTTGTAGTAAGACTCAAGTAGGAGAGCATGTGTGTGGTATCCAAAACAGCATCTGCTATGAGTTCAATCAGTGCTAATTACTTCTCTTGACAACTCTCCTCTCCCTTGTATCTTTAAGGCTGCAGTAGTTGGGGGTTGGTCTGTTTTATTTCTAAAACCACTCGTCACATGCTAAACTGAATCATGCTGAGTTGCATGAGTTCCTTTCTGCATTAAGCTGTGGACTCCTTAAGGAAAGGATGTGTAGCTTGCAGTTCTAACCCCGGTACTGAGTAGACATGCTGTTCTAGGGGCTCACAGAGGGGAGGCGGTGAACCACAGGAGAATGAACATAAACTCTGGGCTACCCAGATCTAGGTTTGAGTTTCTTATGGTAGGACCCTAGACAAATCATCTAATGATACTGAGACTCAGTTTCTTCATCTGACAAATAACCCAACAGAGATGCATGCATAGATGCATACGTTTAGGTATTGTTGGGAAGAGCAGGGATAATGCTTGTAAAATGGCTAGCATGGTACCTGGCACATACTAGGTCTTAGTGAGCAACTGTTGACTGACTAAAGGCTCCGCCCAGTGTTCCATTCTATCGCTAATAGCATCGTCTTTTCCTGAACAGAAGAAACTGGGAAGTATCCACAGGAGTGAAATACCGAGTAGTGTGAGAAAGAGACATTTGCCCTTGCGAGGGAGAATATTTTATCCCTGACATTATTCAGAATTACCTGCACATGTGACAATGAACAAAGAGACTGACTTTTGTTAAATTTCTTCTTTTTTTAAAGTTTGCTACAGATAATGCATGCCCTTATATATAACCTGTACCAGGTGGACTGCTCTCTACCTCCCCAACCTTGGTTGACACTGGCTTACAGGTGGAGGCCAGGGGGTGGTAGGGTAGGGGAGATGGGGTGCTTAATTCCAAGGCAATGAGATGACTGTAAGTAGAGGCGCATCCATGGCTCCGTTAGGAGCACTGAAGTCAAAGCTACCCATCCACCCTGGTGTTGGGGCCAGGATTTGGGGCCACCACTGCCAGAAAAGGCTCAAAAGGAAGAATATTGAGGCTGGTCTTGCAGGAAGTTCGGGACCATGCCAAACAGGAAAGAGGAGGAAGGGACCTATTAGGCATAGAGGTTCCACACTGCAGGCCATATTCAGAGGATCTCAAGTAGGAGGGTTTGGTTGGGGCAGAACCAACAGGGCATATTACTTATATTTACAAATCTCCTAGGGAGTGACTGAATTTCCACTTCCTTACAGGTTCTGAAGAAGATTCCAGCCTGCCGCACTGTTGTGTTGTGAGTCCAGGGCTTAGTGGAACCCTGTCTTGGCCCACAGCCATTAGGATATTTCTCAGGGAAAGCCCTTGGACCAAGAAGTCTAGAATTGTCTGTGAAAACAAAAGCATTTGGATTCTTTTCAGGAAAAATGTAACCTGCAAACAAATAGCCTTGGAAAATCAGTGCCTCACCCTCGATGCCTGGGTCAGGCACAGGGAGTGCCCCCACCCCGCCCCACCTGCTGCTTTCTGGCTGGAGGTCACCTCCTTTTCCTCTTCTGTATATTGTCCTGGCTGCCCAAAGGGCAATGCCTCCCCTCCCTGCCTCACCCTTCCCTAGACTTGTTCAGGCCCCAAGTCTTTGCAAGTGTGCTTGCTCTACCTGGAATGTTCTTCCCTCCTTGTCTGTGAGCCCTTTATTATTCTTTAGGACCCAGCTCCAACTTCTCCCTGTTGGTTGATTATTTGCTCCCCTACTATATTGCCCTGGATAATTTCAATTTTAAATATTCTTTTTTTTAAAGATAATAATCCTTGATTTTATATTTAAAAATATAATAATAAAGATGGTTGGTTACCAATTCTTTTTTTTTTTTTTTTTTTGAGACAGAGTCTTGCTTTGTCACCCAGGCTGGAGTGCAGTGGCTCAGTTCACTGCAACCTCTGCCTCCCAGGTTCAAGCAATTCTCCCACCTCAGCATCCCAAGTAGGTAGGATTACAGCCACATGCCACCATGCCTGGCTAATTTTTGTAATTTTTTAGTAGAGACGGGGTTTCACCATGTTGGCCAGGCTGGTCTTGAACACCTGACCTTGTGATCCACCCACCTCGGCCTCCCAAAGTGCTGGGATTACAGGCATGAGCCACCGCGCCTGGCCAGTTGGCAATTCTTAAGCTCTTAAGCTCTTGTTATGAGCCAGGCATTGTGGTACATAATGTTACCCACTCCACATGCAAAGTGTTTAGGACAGAAACAGGCACATAGTAAGTGCTCAGTAAGTGTTGCTTATTACTAGTCTTATTAGCTATTTTAATTCTTTCACAGCATTTGCAGAAATTATGCTTTCTTCTGTGCATTATAATGATCAGGTTACATGTCTGTGAGCTTCTTGAGGGCAGGGACTATGTCTTTTACCTCTGGTATCTCGGAGCACATGACTATCCCAAGGGTATTTCATGAGTGAATATCTAGATGTTGAAGTTGGTGACTGATGTTTATCTCAAGAGTTCCCAAGTCAATTTGGAGTAAGGGTAGCCCAAAGAATATAGGACTGAGAATCAGAAGATCTCGGCTTAGTTCTTTTCCAACTAACTACTAGCTTTGTGACCTTGGGCAGATTAGCCAATCTTTTCTGAATCCCAAATAACCTTTTTCCAAAATGACAATAATTGTCCCTACCTTTCTTTCCTTTCAGGTTTGCCTTGAGCATCAGATGACCTCACACAGGGGAGAGTTTTGTGAACGGTAAAGTATTTTACACATGTGCAACATTATTGTTTGTATCATATTGCCATCACCACCATACTTGGTGAAACATGAGCTCACATGTAGCTCTCGTTATATAAATATCAATATGTCATTTTGGCTTCTTCACAGTGTTCAAAACTGTCGTTCCTTAATGTTTGGGATGTTCTTTCTCCTCAAAGCAGGCATCCAAAGTATTCACCTCAAGCATTTTGAAGGGTTTTAAATGGCTCTTGATTTTATCACTTGCCTGTTTTAAAATCTCTGGCCCAAAATTTCAAAGTTACACTTTCTCCCAGGAGAGGTCCTGTAAGAATTGTAACTAATCATAGCATTTACTGTTTGATATTATGTAATTCAAGAAGTGAGATGCTAGAGGTTATAAGAAGGGCTGAAAAGAAGTATAAGACATAATCTTACTCTCAAGGAACTTACTATCTAGTATGGGAGTTAGGGCTAAGTCTTAGACTTGTGGGCAAAATATATGATTTGGGAAAAGAAAGATTCCTTTGTGTTGAGCTAGTTTGTGAAGGTCTTAGAGAAAAATTGGATCTTGTTTTAAGCCTTAAAAAATGACTGATGTTTAGACTATAACCCTGGGAACTTAATTCACAAGTCAGGGCCATTGAGTAGTGCTGGTAACATTTCCCTTTTCAGCAAGATTGTTGATTTCTTTAGTTCTTTGTGGAATAGGAGGAAGATATAAGAAGATTCTAGTAATTTATCCATTGAAAAATGTCTGAATCCAGAAAGCTGCTAATAGTCTATGGCTGATGCTTTTATGATGAGAAAATAAAAATCTTTACTTTTCTTTTCAGCCATGATGTATTTGTTTTAAAAAATGTCAGAGAGAAATTTGTTCATAGGAAACTGTGATTCAATCTTCCACATAATAATAACAACAATGAAAGCTCCTGGATCAGTAAGGCCAATTCATAGTGCTTAGGGTAGAGGATGATGCTAATAATAACTCAGAATAAGAAGTTTTTAAAAATACCTAAATGTGAACTATTTAGAAAAGAATAAAATGAGAACACAAGATGTGAAAATGTATGTAATGCAGCCAAAGTCATAGTTAGAGGTAAATTCATAGCTTTTATATTTGCACTTAAAAATAAGAATAAGTAAAAAGAAAGCAACTCTATGTCTAACCTAAGAATTTAGAAAATGAGCAGCAAAACAAAACCAAGAAAAGCAGAGCAATTAAAAAATAGCAAGGATAATAAGTAATTAGAAAATCAATAAAATTAAAGTAGTAGAATTCATAAATCATGAGCTGGTTCTTTGGGGGGAAAAGTAAAACAAACAAACCTCTGGAAAGCCAACTGAAGAAGAGAAGAGAGGAAAAACAATCAAATAATTAACATCTGAAAAGCTTGTATAGTTTGTAAAACACTATCTCATTTCTTATCACTCTTGGTCCCTAAATTAATCCTCTGTGTTGTACATTTATATCTCTATCAGACTGGGGATCAAAGAAATGAGGTCACTTTTTAGAGTCATACAACTGGTGAATAGTAAAATCATGATTTGAACCCGGGTCTTCTAACGTTGTTGAATATTCTTCACACCAATAATCTCAAGACGTCCTTTCAGGATAAGTACAAAAAGGAAGAGTTAAACATTTAATACAAGGGTTCTCAACCCCCAGGATGCAGACCAGTACCCATCTGTGGCCTGTTAGGAACTGGGCTGCACACCAGGAGGGGAGTAGTGGGCAAGCATTACCACCTGAGCTCCACCTCCTCTCAGATTAGTGGCCAAATTAGATTCTCCTAGGAGCATAAACCCTGTTGTGAACTATGCATGCCAGGGATCTAGATTGTGCACTCCTTATGAGAATCTAATGCCTGAAGATCTGATGTGGAACAGTTTCATCCTGAAACCACCCCCCACCCCCTGCCCCATCCGTGGAAAATTGTCTCCCACAAAACTGGTCCCTGGTGCCAAAAAGGTTGGAGACCGCTGGTTTCCTGGGGCTGTCATGACAAACAACAGTAATTTATTCTCTCACATTTCTGGAGGCTAGAAGTCTGAAATCAAGGAACCAGTAGAACTGTACTCTCTCTGAAGGCTCTAAGGGAGAATCCTTCCTTGCCCCTTCCTAGCTTCCAGTGGTTGCTGGCACTTCTTGGCATCCCTTGGCTGCAGCTGCAGCTCTCCAGTGGCTTCTACATCATCACATGGTGTTCTCCCTGTGTGTATTCACATCGTCTTCCCTCTGCACACATATGTCTTCTCCATTTCTCCACTTACAAGGACATCAGTCATGGGATGAGAACCCACCCTAATCTGGTAGGACCTCAGCTTAACTCATTTAATTATATCTGCAATGATTCTATTTCCAAATAAGGTCATATCTGGTGGACATAAATTTTGGGGAGACACTACTCACCCAATACAATGTTCTTATTTCTTATGATTGTGGTTTTAACTATCTTTATTTTGCTCCACCCGCATAGTGAATTTGTGCATGCATCCAGCCAGCCAGCAATCATTTAACCTATTTCTTAAAATAGGTACAGGGTGAGAGTGATAGTTCTAATTTACTTGTCAGAACAATCTAGAGAACCATTCGGATTCAGGCACTTTAAGAGGGAGGTGAAGTGGGACAAATACAGAGGAAAGAAACCAGGATTGTAAAATCGTATCACTCTGGCCACAGTTGAGGGAACTGTTAGGATGGCTAAGAAAATCTCAGGTGTGCATATGGGTCATGGAGTGGGTGAGAGATAAGAGCATGAGAACACTCTTCTAATACTTGAAGGCTTCCAGCCATAGGAGTCTGGGTTTGGTTTTTTTTTGTCTCCACTATAAGAATCACAACCCGGTGGGTAGTAGCTACAGAGATTTAGATTTTAACTCTGTTAACAGAAGAACTTTAAAAACTAGAATTTTCTAAAGACCTAACTAGGCTTGGATGACCCTGGTATGTGTATGAATGCAATTTTCAGCCTTTAAGCTGCCACAGCTGCTAAGAGATGCCTTATATGCTGGAAGGGCTAGAGGGCTAGAGGGAGCCTAGAAGAGAAGGGGGATTGTTAATGGATTTTATTACTTGCTGAACACTCCAAACTAGTCACTAGACAGAAATTGCTGTTTAAAAATTATAGGAACACATATTATAAAATTGTTTTGCACAAACTTGCAATGTTTATCAATAAAAACCACAGTGGTTTGCATAAAATTAAGTGACTTTTATGAGCAGATACTGTGCTGGGGCCTAACAATGCAAGATTGAAAAAAATGTGGGCTTCAAACCAAGGGGCTCACAGTATAGTAAAAGAGATATAACATCAAATACAGGCAAACAGCTATAACAATATAGGAATTAGGCATGCAATAAATATTTGAAGAATGAATGATTGAGTGATTTTCTTCAGAGAATATTTTTGTTGTTTTTAAACATTGACTTAGTAGGGTAAGCAACTGTCCTAATTGGCCTGGGACTGAGAGGTTTCTCGGGATATGGTACTTCCCAAGCAAACTGAAATGAGTTGGTCATGCTGATTTACAGGCTTTTAAAGAAGGAAGGAAGACGTAAAAGCAATGATTGTAACAGAAGCAACAGCAGTTATGGGAGCAGACACAGGAGGCAAGAGTATTGTTTTTAAAGGGAAACAAGGGCAAGCCTCCAAATTTCATTAGAGAAGGGATGACATCAGTCTTGTTCACCACTATATCCCCAACAGTGTTTGGCACATAGTTGGAATTCAATCTGTATTAGTTAAATACAGTGATGGGCTGCATAATGATGTTTTGGTCAACTACTAACCATATATATGACGCTGGTCCCATAATATTATAATACTGTATTTTCACTGTTTCTTTTGTATGTTTAGATATGTTCAAATAGAAAAATACTTACCATTGTGTTACAGTTACCTACAGTAGTTAGTACAGTAACATGCTTTACAGGTTTGTAGCCTAGGAGCAATAGGCTATACCATATAGCCTACATGTGTAGTGGGCTATACTGTCTAGGTTTGTGTTAAGAACACTCTATGATCACACAACAATGAAACTGCCTAAGAATGCATTTCTTAGAATTTATCCCCGTTGTTAAGTGATGCATAACTACATGAACTACATAAGCCAAAAAGCACTGAGCTGGGCCTTGAAGGCTACATAGCATTTTGACCCAGGAGAAAGGAATATGTGATGAAAGACTGCAAAAATAGACAACTTGGATATAGTAATTGATAAATATGATGTTTAATGGAATCTAGTCTTTTCCTATGTCTTTAAATATTTTTCTTGGGAAAAGTCCTTGAAACAGTAAGTCTATTCTATTTTCCCTACTCTTCTTTCTATCCTGAAAAACTTCCTCAACCCAACTTTTTGCTTCCCTCCCTTTTATCTGTTGGAAGAGATTTTACTTTTTGTAGAAAGGATGCCAGTAGAATCTCTTTCAGGACAAGCCTAAGTAGCAAATAAACTGTCCAGGAAAACATTGTGCTTTGAAATAGGAGACGGGAGTTGGGAGAGAAAGATTTGGCCAAAGAAGGACAAGTAGTCTGGAATGTGTAAAACAGCATGAGAGAAGGAATAAGAGAAAGGGTGTTAAGGCTGGGGAAGGCGCTTGGGCCTTCATGGTGAAGGGTCCAGTTGCCAAATCCCAATGCACTGTGTACTAACCTCCCCTGGGGCACATGGGTGTTTCTTGCTGATTCTCTTTATAGGGGACAAAATGTGAGCATTGCTCCTATAAGTGAAAGAGAAACAAAGGGGAAGAAGACTTTATCTACCAACTAGTATGTCCCAGGTACTGTTGGGCATCTTTATTATATGCACAATCACATACACAAATTTGAAGAAGATATTATTATCCTCATTATACAAATGAAGAGGCAGAGAAATAAAGAGATGCAGTGATTGCCCAAGATGTTAACTAGTGGCTGGTCAAAGTCAGATTTGAATTTGACAGACAGGTCTGTCTCGCATTACAACGGTGGTTTCCAACTTTCCATCTTTTTTTTTACAGCTCCGCTGATGAAAGACAAAACTTTCCTAGCTCCCTCCTTCTCACTTCCTACCTCTTCTCAACACCATTGGAGTTTTCTGCACCAAATGCACCCAACATTTCCTTCCAGAACACCCTCTCCTTGCTACAGCAAGTCAAGATTTTAGCATCTCTTTTACATTAAATATACATATTATTTTGACCTGAACAAAGCCCAAACTTTGTGATAGCCTCTATTTTTTATTACTTCTCAGGAATATTTATAGCAAGTGTTACTGTACTATGAAGATGTGCTTCTTAAAAGGGCATAGTTACTTACAGTAGGAAGTTATGGGAATCTTATGTGCCCAAGTAGCCCAACAGCCTCTCTCTTAGTGCTTATAGCCATGATCTATTAGCAGAAAAATAAGAGAACCTAAATTCTAGGTTCTCATTATAGAGAGAAAAATAAGAAAACCTAGATTCTAGTCCAGGCTCTTCCATTTGCTAGCTGTGTGACCTAAGTCCCTTTACTTCTTTGAACCTCAGTTAGATTATCTGTAAAATGAATGAATTACACTTTCTTTGCTCACCTCAGAAAACTATATTGAGTGATCACCTTGAGTGAAGTAATAAACCATAAATCAGAAATTATAAGACAAATGAAGGATGTTAACTTTAAATCAATCCTTTGTGGAAAAAAGTGGGCATAAATAAAATATGAGATATTATTTTTATTTCTTGGTAGTAAGTTCAAGTATAAACATAAACTCAACCTAGCTTAAGCCAAAAAGGAGACATTATTTGCCCAGATAAATTGTGAGAAGGGTAGGGGTGGATCGGAATTGGCCAGATCCGAGTCTCCAGCACTTACAGGGCACCATCCCTGCCTGTTACCTCTGCCTTCCTGCATATTGGAATTGTTCTCTTCTCTTCATGAGTTCTTTACATGGGATGAGCATGTGATTGCCAAAGCTCCAGGCTTGCCTTCCAGCTTTTGTAGTGTCTTTTTTAATTTGTAAAATATAACTTATGTATGGAATACATAGAATAGTGTATAATAATATATGTAAAGTTTAGGCTTCCATTTTTACAGCTTACGATCAGAGAGAGAAGAAATTTTCTTCCTACAGCTCGGGGTAGAAAAGTCCCATGGAAATCCTTTGATTGGCCTGGCTTGGGACATGTGCATGCCTTAAATAGATCTCCCTGGCTAAGAGTGGGTATTACCATTGACCCACCTTGGGTCTCAGGTCCACCTACTGTGGCCAAGGGGTGGAGAAAGGACAGACAAGGCTATGCCCATTTGTATTCATAGCCAACAATGGAATTTAAACAATAAAATATATGCAATGGGGATGCTTCTGTAGGCTTCTGTTTCTTCCAGGATGCTCCAGCTCTGGGGATGCAGGCCTGCCTGGGTGTGTAATGGGGGACCTTGCACTGCTTACACTTGGGAAATCTTGCCAGGTTTTGCTCAGTTGAAGTTTGGCTAGGCATAATATCTAGAATAAGCACCTACTTACATTGTCAGACTTAGTACAGAGAATGCAGTAAAATGAATTGACTCATGGGTGATCTCTGATCCAGACCCGATACTTCTTACTGCAGCAGGGGAGGCAGAAACTGAGTAAGCATCTGTGCTACAAAAGAGAAGTATGAGAATCCAGCAGCACATAACAGAGGCCCAAGAATGCACTGATATCATCTCAGTGAAGTGTTATGGTTGGGGGAAGGCCTTTTAGGTAGAGGGATTAGCATGCGCAACAGTCTGGGGTTGGAAAGAGCATGCTCGGGGAAGTAAAAGAGGGCCAGTGTGTCCTCATATAGAGAACTAGGGGCAGAAGGGAGGCAGGGCCCAGATTAGGCATCTCAAGGAATATTCAAATGCCAGGCCCACAATGTATGCTTACCAGTGCTCTCTCTCCATCTTTGGCCAGAATGGGCCTCTGACCATTACAGGAGTTCTGTGGCCCAGCTCCTGACCCCACCATATCCTGTCATGATGTTGTCATCCTCTTTAATAGCAAAATTTAGCAATGGAAGGAGCTTCAGCAGTTGGGAAACAGTTGCAAGGATATTTCCCCCTTTCAAAAGAGCTAAGTCCTGCTGCTAATAATAATTATTATTAATGCTAATCATCACATTTGATACCTCTCTTGCCACAGAGCACGTCAAACCTTCAAAGCTCCCAGGAGCAATAATTACCCCTCCCTGATCCCCTATGAAACAGGTAAGTAGGGGTCTGAGTACAGGATAAGGAGCCACAAAGTCTTCAAAATTAGACTTTTTCTCTTTGTGGAGCAGAAAAAGAAAGGTACACTACAAAGCACCCCCCACCCCCAGCTCCCGACTGTAAAAGTGGAGGCAGGAAGGGTAGGGAGGGAATTGTGGCTTCACAGGTGTGTTGAGAAGCCTAATTAGAAGGTTCAAGGTGCACTTTCATGAGGAAAAGGGCTGCTGAGTGTCTATTCTCCAGACTTCAAATGCCCCTTTTGGCAGACAGCATCAGGGGCAAGGCAGCCAGTGCTGAGACGGAGGGGATGGGGACCACAAACTCTTCCCATGAGATGGCACTTGTCTGGCTTACAGAAGGCTGAGCCAGGCCAAACTGCCTGGATCTCTTAGGCGTGATGCTGCTGAGACATGGAGGACCAAACCCTGATGCCATCCAGGTCTTATCTCCTCATGTGATGAAATGCTTTATGGGACCAGGAGCTGTTAGGTCTTTGGTGGCTCAGAAAACCTTCCCAGGGTTTTGCTTTAGTTCAAACAGGACTTCTGGTTTGGTTTTATGCTCTCACCCTCTGCTCCTTCCTCAAATGCATCTATTCTGCATTCACTGTTTGATGGGCGCTGTGCCAGGCACTAGGGATACAAGGATGGAGAAAGGTTGTCCCCAACCTCATGGTTTGTGGGGAAATGAAAACACAAATTGACAATTACAGTTCAGGGTGGTATGCTTTGAAAGAGGGAAGCACAGGGATTGTGGGAACACAGAGGAACAGCATTTATGCAGGTTGGGGGAGACAGGGAATACCTCCTAGAGGGCTGAGTCAGCCTATCCAAGCTCTTCCCATTAAGCCCAATTATCCTCCAGGAAAGAAACTTTTTCCTACACATGCCTACCCTCCAGCCACTGTGCACCATGGCCTCTTCTCGTTGAATCCTACATACCTGCACCAATCCTACGGCACTTCCAACCAACTCTTGTGTTTTCAGACATCTCTTTAGGCATGAAGTTTAACATTCTGAATGACAGAATTAATATCAGTCATGACAATCCTTTACATTTGTATAGTGCTTTGCAGTTTACAAAGTACATTCACATCCATGACCTCAGAGAGCTCAGAGAGTTTAAGGGGTCGATCAGGTAAGCCTGTTCATTGCACCCACCTGTCTGCCTATCAGTCCCATGCTTTCTCTCATATTCCTGCTGCAGGCAGGCAAGGGGGAAGAGAATGAATATGTAGGGCATGCCTGCTGTTTACCTACTAAATGCTTCACATGGATCATCTCATTTAACCTTCACACCAATCCACTGAGGGTTGCATCATACGATCCCCCTCTTATAGACAGGAAACTGAAGCTCCAAGAGGTCAAGTTATTTGTCCAATGCCCCACAGTTCATAGGGGATGGAGCTGGGATTTCTCCTAACATGGGCTTAACTCCCAGCCTGTTCACTCTTGGCTACACAATGCTACTTGGTATTTATCTCTCAATGCCAGGTATATAGTACAGCTTAGTAGAGTTGTGGAGGTCTGACTTATTTATTTGTCTTCCTATCTTTCTGCCTACCTTTTTGTTCTTGAAGTAGGCATGCAGAGGTGAGGAAGGGGAGCTTTGTCCCTGGCATACTGGCCCCACAGCCACTAAAGAAACACTGGTCTGTGACTGGGCCCCTATTCTCTTTTGCTACCTGGAATGTCGCCGGTAAGAAGCAGAATGTTAAGATGTTGAAACATTGACTGTATAAGATGGATAGTTCCTTCCTGTCCCCAACCTGTAAAGGCCTGAATGTCATTGGAGGCAGCTGCCCAACAAACCTGGAATACCACTGCCCTCCGGAATATCCTCTCCCTTGGATAGGACTAGGGACGTGCGGTCCAGGCCTTTCTCTTGGGCCCCTCTTTCACCTACCTCCTTGCACATCAGAGCTCTTGGATCTATTTCATGACCTCTGTGTCTCTCAGAGGTCATAGTTTGCTTTCTTATTTACCAGTGGATCCTCTGGTTGTCTTCATTCAACACCCACCTCCTGGGCCAGGCACCTGTGGATCTCTGGGGTGCAGAGTTGAACACAGCCTCTTCTCTGAGGCATTCCCAGGTTGGGGGCATTGAACCAGGGTAGAAAGGGTGGATGGAAGGAAGTCCAGAGGCTTGTGGAAGCATGGAGGAGGAGCACACAGGCAGTTAGGAAAGACTTCAGAGGGTGTAGTCCATGGGTTTGGTTTTAAAGGATGCACAGGGATTTTACAGGCAAAGAGATTGGTGGTGGGAATTCCACCCAGAGGGATTTTTATCCCTCTTCAGTACTTGTGACTCTGAGGGACCACACAGGTGTGTGCATGGGTTCTGCAGGACAGCCTCTAGAGGTGGGAAGAGCTCACATGCTGTTTGTGTGGCTTGGTTCCTCAGTCATGATCATCTCTGTCCCCTTGACATGTTATGGTTCCTAGCTACCTTCTTGTTTTTGAGCATTTTTGCTGAACTTGTTCCATTTTGTCAGCATCTTTCAGAAAGTAGGAGTTAGCATGGTGCTTAAGAGAATGGTCTTCAGGACTACACTAGACCTCAGTTTGAATCCTGGCTTTGCCACTTATTAGCTAGGAAGTTAGACAAGTTTCTCTGAGCCTCAGTTTCTTTATGCATAAAATGGAAAGGCCATAATGCCCCACTGGCTTTTGGGGGGTTTAAATCAGATCGTGAATGTGAAAGATTGACACTCATTCTGGCACAAAGCAAGTGGTCAATAAACATCTTCTGAGGCCATATTCGAAGTATGGGACCAGAACTGAACGCAAGTCAACTGGGGGGAGGCTGGCCAGAGCTGGACTCTTGCCTCATGGCCCTGACACTGGCCTTCTCATGTATGCAAGGATCACGGTGGCCCTTTTGGCAGACTCACCCTCTGCTGACTCACTCCAGGTTGCTTGGTCCCTTTGGCTTCCTTCTCAAGGGCTGCACTGCTAAGTCACGTCTCCCCAACCATTTCCTGGAGCTGTTGGTGTGGTGGAGCCTTATCCAGGGCCTGACATTTCGGCTTGTGAAATTCCACTGTGGGTACATTTAGCCCATCCTTCAAGCCTGTCTTGAATCTTGGTCCTGCCTCCTAGTATTTGCTAGCTTGTTTCCTAGCAGGATTTCCTCCCAGCCCAATCCATCTAACAGGCTCTGGCCAGAGAAGCTTTTCAAAAATGCTGTTTTCCTCATATTTCTCTCCTGTTCAAAATCCTTCCACGGCTATTGAATGGATAAAGTTAACACTCTTTAGCCTGGCACACGAGACTCTTTATGATCCACCACCAACCTTCTCTTTGGACTGTTTTATTTTTTCCTGCCCAAGTAGGGGTGTAGTCATTTCTATATTTGAGGATTTTTGAGAGGATTAAGTGAGTTCATGCTGGAAAAGTACTTAGAACGTGACTTTTAAGAGCTGTGAGGGGTCTGAGATCTTCCACCACTTGCAAACTAATGGGTTAGCCTGGTACCACTTCATGACTGCTAGGTGGGAGACAAAAGATTTTATCACTCATAGCACTAGCAGTAGCCAGAGTATTAGTGTTTTGTTTATTTACTTATTTATTTTACGGATGGCGTCTTACTCTGTTCCCCAGGCTGGAGTGCAGTGGCGCTATCATAGCTCACTGCAGCCTTGAGCTTCTGGGCTCAAGCAATCCTCCAACTTCAGCTTCCCAAGTTGCTGGGATAACAGGAGTGTGTCACTACCTGGCTAGGGGTGTGTGTGTGTGTGTGTGTGTGTTTGTGTTTAAAGAGATAGGGCCTTGCTATGTTGCCCAGACTGATCTCAGGCTCCTGGCCTCAAGTGATCCTCCAGCCTTGGCCTCCTAAGTCACTGGGATTACTGGCATGTGCCACCATGTCCAGCAGAACCATTGTTTCCATATGCGATTCCCCTGAGCTCCAATTCCCATGGAGCAATGTGAAGAGGACCAGATGACACCTGGCATTTGAGAGTTGCATTAGGAGAGGAATCCGAAGTTTAAGGAACTTGAATTTGTTTTAAGCAAGCCTACCCTCTGCTCTAGAGGGAGACACTATCTCTCTTTGTTCCTGTAAAAACATCCTTGAAAATAATATCTAGAACAAAGGCAGTCAGGCCTTTAATCACAAAACATGCAGAAATTTGAGACATCTTGGAGAATTGTGTATCAATGAGGGCCAGGTGCATTGTGAGTGCTTTGTGCATATCAGCCATGATGAGGGTGAGGGTGGTGGTGGTGGTGTGTGTGCTTTGCTTCTTTCAGTATGGTGGGTCTTCTCTTCAGTATCATCCTTGACTGTGAGTTCTGCTTTTTGTACCTTTAATTATGCAGTTCCCTCAGACCTCCCCATTCCTTCACCTCTGCCTAAAATCTCTGCATTCTAGCTTTAGTTCTCCAATAAATCTCTCCTACCATCCCAATTTAAATGGACCTCCCCTTTCTAAATTCTGACAGTGCCATCTGTTCCATTCTCTCAGCATTTAGCAAATACTGTTTCCCTTCCCTCAAGTCCTTTGCCAAGCTCTTCCCTCTGCCTGGAACTCCTGCCTCTCTCTCTTCAGATTAACTCCACCTCATCCTTAGTTCATCAGTTTAGGTGACACTTCCCCCAGAATGCTTTCCTGATCTCTCCTGTACCCAGCCTGGATTAGAGGCCTCCATTTTCTCCTGTGGCATCAGTGGTGACCTCTATGTGGCATTACTTGCCTGGCTTCCCCTCTAGACTTGGAGGTTCTGGAGGATCCTTGTATGCCCAGTATCTGCCATAGTGCCAAAAAGGCATTTAATTAATATTTACAAATGAACGAATGATCACATGAATATATAACTACTCATATCACATATTTATGCAAATTTAATAAACAAATCTAACTATATTGAAAGCTCTTGGAAAATGCCCAGGGGACACAGATACCTCAGTAGGTATTTAGTGTCTGTGGATTGATTGATAAGATATGCAATTATGCTGGTACAGTGGTGTGCACCTGTAGTCTCAGTTACTTGGGAGGGTGAGGTGGGAACACTACTTGAGCTTAGGGATTCAAGTCCAGCCTTGGCAATATAGTGGGACTTCATCTCTAAAAATAATAAAATAAAATAAATGTAATTAGTCAGTACATTCCCTTTTAGATGCATGAATTTCACCTTGATTTAAAGGATATCTGTGAGGCCAAGTAGACCTCTATTTAAGAGTGTAAAAAAAAAAAAAAAGAATGTATACATTGTCAAAGGTACCATTCATTCTGGTTTTATATAAGGGAAAATTCTAGTAAGCCTTCTCAAAGCAATTTAAAAACCATAAATTTCATGTTCCCTTAACTTAGTAAATATCAAACCCATTTCATCCTTAATAGTCTACAAAATCAACACCAGTTTCAACTAATGGTCTGTTTATAGCTTACATGGTAAGTTTCAAATTGCAAATGCATTTTTACACTGGCGTTTGAAGGTTGATGTTGGAAAGAATGACAGAGGAGTCACCATGAAACCTGGAGCGGAGTTTGAGGCTAGCTCCCAGTTTTCCATAATAGGATACAATTATACCAAAGAATGGAAAATTTTGGAAACTCAAACCAAGTGATAGGAGCCCTCATGACACTTGGGGAGGCTAAAAACTAGCCTTTCAGGATCAGATGAGCCTGCATTTGAATTCTGCTTCTCTTAATTACTAAGCCTAAGTTTCTTCATTTATATAAGTGGGAAAATGTGACACACAGTATAGGATTGACATGAGGATTCAATGAGGTAACACGTGTTTTTTTAAAAAAAGCCTAGCACAGTATGTGACACATAGTAAGCTCTCAACAAATGCTAGCTGTTATTATTATTATTACTAATTTGTAGTCAGGAAGACTTGGATTTGTATCCTAGCTCAGGCGCTGACAGCTGTTTGCTGGGCCTCTCAAGCTGAGGGACGTTGAGAACTTTCTTAACTTCTTTAAGCTTTAGTTTCCTCACTTATAAAATGGGGACACTGGATCATACGGTTGATGTCATAATAAAATTGGAAGATGATGTGCAGTGCTCTTAAGGAATGCATAGCACATGGTAAGCACTCAGTAACTTGTGTAGAAAAATAAAGGTAATAAGAATTATTATTCTCTGCATCTCTTTTTTCCTTATTTGTAAATCTGGAAATACCAGTGTTGCTATATGATTGTAAGGATTGGAAATAATAAAGTATCAAGTGTAATGTTAGACACATAGTAAGTAGGTACCCAAGAGATGGAAGCTATTGTTTCTAGACCCTCCCTCCTCGTGCCTTTGCCTGGCTTCCAGGTCCGGATGAATGGATGTGGCAATTTCTATTTTCAGGGGTTTCTCTGACAGCACTGAGTTGGGATGAGGGGCAAGAGAGGGCTCTGTCAACTGGTAACCGCAACCTGGAAGTGAACTTCCCTAATCAGCACTGCAGGATTCCAACAGCTGGTTCTACTTTGGAATCAATTGGAACCTCCTGGGCTCCTTGCTCTTATTCCGCAAGAAGCAAATGCCATCCCACAGCTAAGATTTAGAAATTTGCCACACCGTATCAGAAACAGATCCATTTGCCAACAAGGTCAAGGCTCCCAAGGCCAAGGCCCCCGTTCTGGAGCCTCTGCAGCCTGCCGGGTGGCCTTGGAGGCTGAGCCTTCAGCCATAGGTCAAGGCTGCCTGTGGCACTGCCCACAAGCACTATCCTGCCACTGGCCACTGGGAAATACCACCCCAAACGCCCAGATTTTCATTTCAAAGAGTGAGTCACATTCGGATGTGGAAAGCATGTTAAATAACAATTTTTAGGATATGAATGTTATAGTGCAGCAGCAAGAATGCATTTGGTTTGGAAAGGAAGTGTTTCCTAAATGCCTGCCTTATAATTTCTTCCATCTGCCCATATTTCTGGTGGGCCCTTGACGTCTCTAGGGCCTCCAGAGTAGCCAGTGCTGCTCTGGGTGCTTTAGGTACCAGAAGATACTGGTTAAATGGCTGTTATCAGCACTAGCTGAGGTTTGAGTCAACAGGTGAAAGAGCAGGCTGTTTCCTAATTCTGGGCTTACTTGCTGTATGGCCTCAGGCAAATTCCTTGCCTTCTCTGAACTTCAGTTTCCTCACCTGAAGAATGATGGGGGTGGGCTATATCTTCTTGAAGCTCCCTTTTAGCTCTTTGATTTTCTGATCACAAGTGATCGCTAATGCTATAATTGCTCAAAGGATGAAAAACAGCAAATGCCATTAATTAAGCACTTATGGGTCCAAGGACTGTTAAGCATTTTAATAGATAATTTAATGAACTGAATGAATGACTGCAAACATCCATTATCTCTTTTGGAAAAGAGAGTAAAAAGGGAGGTAAAGTGATGAGTGGAGCACTTGTTACGTATTTGACACTGTCCTCGATGCCTTAATACACATCATCTTGTTTTGTCCTCTTTTCAAACTGGGAAAGTATTATTACCACAATTTGTAGAAGAGGAAACTGATGCTTAATGGGGTAAGTAACTCACCACATAAGTGATGTAGCCGAGGATTTGAACCCAGTTTTGCTACTTAGAAAGGGTACATGTATCTGTTTTCTTCCTTGGTATTGAGCCCCTTTCATGCAGGAAGTGCTCAGGTCAGCGGAGGTCCTGTGTAAAGACTGGTTAAATGTATGAGGAAAGTCTTGGTGACCAGCTTGGAGAGAGCCAGGACTCTGCCAGAGCACACCAGATGTGAGGAAGTGGTGGGATACAGTAGAGCCCAAGTTCCTGAGTCCCCGACCTTGGGGCAGCTGCATCTACCTGGCACCCCTAGCAGCCCACCCCACGAATGTGTCTGGGTTATCCTTGACCCCTTTTTCTTCAGCAGAGGGATCCAGTGAGCAGGACAGCAAAATGGGCCTTGGTGTAACTTCTGGAGAAACAGGGACAAGTGGAAGGAAGGTGGCAGAAAGGGAGAAGAGGAGAAGGAACAGGGTGCAGAAACCTGGAGGCCAAGGGCCCAGCCAGAATGGAGCCTCACGTGCTGGGAAGAGCCATTTTCCCCAGGGCAGACCAGGGAACCCCATCAGTTCCTGTTTCACATACCACTGACCCCTGCTGGTGAGTAAAGATGGTGCCAGCCTCCAAAGGTTCCTGGGGAGAAGGCCCCATGTCCATTTCATAAACAGGGAGATGGACACCCACACACATTCACTCCCTCAGCCTTTTCTTTCCACTGGATAAAGCCTCCAGAAACACAATGAACTTTACAAAAGTTATGATGCTAGTCTCAGGGAATATGTCCTGGTGGCAGTAAGAGAATAGAGAACCCAGGAGTCCTTGCTCAGCAGCCTTTTCTGGCTGCAAACATCTGCAATCTGGTTAGTCATGCTCTCATTTATTCAACAAATATTTGCCAAGCTCCTACTTTGCTCCTGACACTTCTAGACACTAGGTGTAAAACAGTGAACAAAATAGAATTTATGACTGCCCTTGTGGCACTTACAATCTAATTGGGGGATGGGTTAGAGGGCTGCATATCAGTTTCCTGTGACTGCCATAACAGACTGCCACAACTGGGTGGCTTAAAAATGACAGAAATATATTGTCTCACAGTTCTGGAGGCCAGAGTCCAAGATTAAGGTATTGGCAGGGTTGGTTCCTTGAGAAGGCTCTGAGGGAGGATCTGTTCCATGCTTTTCTCCCAGCTCTGGTGGCATTCCTTGACTTGTAGATGTATCCCTCCAATGTCTATCTCTGTCTTCATACCGCCTTCTCTGTGGATCTCTCCCCTTCTCTATTCTGATAAGGATATTTATCATTAGAGTTAGGGCCTACTCTGATCCAGGATGATCTCACTTTGAGATCTTTAACCATGTCTACAGAGACCCTTTTCGAAGTAGGATTACATCCACTGGTTCCAGGGGGACATTATTTTTGGGGGGACCCCATTCAACCCACAGCAGGAGGCAATAATAAAGTTAGATAAACAAGCAGTTACATGATTGCACATTGTGATGAGCAGTGAGACAGGAGAGTAAACCCACAAAGCTGCAGAATAAAGATAATACAGCTGTTGAATACTTAATTTCTCCGAACCTCAGATTCTTTACCTGGAAAAATGAAAATAATAATGCCAAACTCATAAAGAAGTAAGGATGGAAGGATTCAATTACTTAGGAGTTAAATTGTTGATTAAATACATGAAAATGTCACTGGCAAATAGTTGTTTGTTAGGATTTTTTTTTCTCCACTGGCTTCCAAATTTCCTCCTCTTCCTTCCTTCATTCATTCACTCATTCATTCATTTATTCAATATATTTTGAGCTCTTTCTCTGTACTAGATTTTTTCCTAGGCCCTGAGAATGCTGTAGGGAACAAAATAGATAAATATTGGTTCCTCATTGGGCTTACATTTTCATCATTGTGATGGTTAATTTTATGTGTCAACTTGACTGAGCTGTGGGGTACTTAAGTATTTGGTCAGACATTCTGAGTGTTTCTGTGAGGGGTTTTTGCATGAAATTAAATTGGCAGACTGAGTAAAGCAGATCGTCCTCCCAAATGTGGGTGAGCCTCATCCAATCAGTTGAAGGCCTGAGTAGAACAAAAACCCTGACCCTCCCCTGCATAACAGAGAATTCTTGCCTAATGGTCTTTGAACTGGTACATTGGCTTTTTCCTTGCCTTTGGATTCAAATAGGAAGAATGGCTCTTTCTGGTTCTCAAGCCTGAAGGCCGTTGCTCTGGAGCTATACTATCAGCTCTCCTGGTTTTCAGGCCTTTGGGCTTAAACTGAAACTAAACCATGGCTCTTTTGGGTCTTCAGCTTGTGGACTCATCTTGCTTATCTTGAGACTATCCTGCCTCCATAATTGTGTGAGCCAATTCCTTATGATAAATCTCTGTCTCACTCTGTACATGTATACACATTCTATTGGTTCTGTTTCTCTCAAGAACCCTAACATATAGAATCATCTTAATCATCTTCATCCCCTTTGTATTTGTCCAGTGCCTTCTTCATCCATTAGCTCTTTTTATCCACAAAACAGCATTGTGAAGTAGGTAGAGCAAACATTTTGAAAATACCCATTTTACAGAGGGAATCTGAGTCCTAGGGAGGGTTCCCTTTAACTGCTATGCCATGGTGCTGATTCCCCCATGGGAGAAATACAATGTCCCTGTGGCCAGAGGGCACATAGGTAGCTGGATAAAAAGGTTGTGCTCAAGTCAGGTTTCTTTTTCTTTTTTTTTTTTTCTAGATGGACCACTCTGTTGCCCAGGCTGGAGTGCAGCAGTGTGATCTTGGCTCACTGCAACCTCTGCCTCCTGGGTTCAAGCAATTCTCCTGCCTCAGCCTCCAGAGTAGCTGGGAATACAGGTGCACACCACCATGGCTGGCTAATTTTTGTATTTTTTTTAGTTTCACCATGTTGTATTTTTTTTTTTTTTTTAGTTTTTTGATTGTTTGTTTATTTTTATTTTGTTTTAGTTTCACCATGTTGGCCAGGCTGGTCTCAAACTCCTGACCTCAGGTGATCCCCCCGCCTCGGCCTCCCGAAGTGCTGGGATTATAGGCATGAGCCACTGCGCCCGGCCTTAAGTCAGATTTTTAACCCTTTTTAACAAAAGAGCAGTATTTTGATGATTATTACGATTTTTTTTTCTTGTGGCCAGAGTGGAAAAACAATCACTCTCCTCTTTGATTTTTAATATAGCATTGGTCATCAGTTAGAAACCTCTTAGGATTTCCTGGGAAAGGACCATGACACTGCTAAGATACGGTCTAGGCAAGTCTTGTGACATAATATGTAAGCAAGATATTCTAGAAATGCCTCAACTAAACTAAAAAAAAAAAATCTAGATGAGTCATGGAGACTCAGGTTTAAAATGATTTTAGAATATATCAATTCTGGTCCCTTTCTTATATAGCGGAGGAGTTAATTGGCTTACCAAGGTCCACACCTTAAAAGTAATATATTGACATTATTTCAAAAATACCTTGACTTCCAGTCCGTTGCCCTATTCATTATTTAATGCTTATGTGGTGAATGCAGACTGTCCTTCCTTCTCCCAGCTCTTGGTGTATTTTATGCCACCCCTGTGGAGTGGGAAAGGAATGGTGGTAGAAAAGGTGTTTATACTCATTTTTCCATATTTCTGTGCCCATAGATGATGCTTTCAAATGCAGGTTATCACTCTTGGCCATGCATTTGTGAGAAAAAATGTTTTGGAGTCAAACAGACCTGAGTTTCAATCCAGCTCCTTGCTTGCTTATTGAAGAAGAATGGTCAAATTATGTAATGTCTCAAATCTCAGATTCCTTATTCATTAAATAGACCTGGTGGCTGTATTTACTACTCTAATTTTCATGTGAAACTATGAGATAATGTATGTGAACCTGTCAGCACAATGCCTGACATAGTAAATACTCGATAAACAATACCAATCACAATTGTCCCTCGGTATCCATGGGGGATTGGTTCCAAGATCACTGCAGATACCCACATCTGAGGATGGTCAAGTCCCTGATATTAATCTAATATAAAATGGTGTAGTATTTGCATATAACCTACACACATCCTCCCGTATACTTTAAAGCATCTCTAGATTACCTAATACAATGTAAATGCTGTGTAAATAGTTGTTATACTGCATTTTAAAAAGAAGTATTATTTTTATTGTTATTTTTTATTATTATTATTGTTTTAAATATTTTTGATCTGTGGTTGGTGAAATCTGAGGATGTGGAATCCATAGATATGGAGGGCTGACTATTAATAAGGTAAAATTCCAGCATTGAGGGATGTTGAGTGGGGGCCAGTGAGGCCAAGAGCACACACTAGGTCTTCAAGGCTAGGTTCAAGGCTGCCTTCCCTGGCCACTCCAGTTAGCAGTGAGTGCTTTCTCATGGTGCCTGCCATAAGTGTTGTCTTATATTGTCCCTGTATCACTATGAGATGTCTTTCTTTTCTGACCCAAGGTTTTCTATGTGCAAAATGGGGCAGGGCAAGGAGGGGAATTACCTACCTCACAGAAGTTTTGAGAGATTTAAATGAGTATGAAAGTACTTGGCAAACTGAGCAGTGGAAACAAACTTTCATTTGTTCATTCATTCATTCACTTACCACATGTTTATTAAGGAAAAGCTTCTGTATATTGGCATTATGTGTGGTTGACACTGGGAAAGCATTAGTAAACAAAATCTTGTCTGTCTTCTAGAACTTCATTGTTAAGTAAGAAAGAAATTTCAATATAACTCTAATATGAGATTTTTATTATTTTAATAATTATTGTCATCTAATTTCTTGGTATAGATGAAAGCTCTGGGATGGCAGATACTTTCATGAATATTACTGATAAAACATGTCAAGGGGTCAAACCAGGAAATGGCACAAGTGAAACTTGCAGAATATGATCATGCCATTCCCCTGCTTAAGGTTCGTCAGTAGCTCCAAGGATAAAATCCCAGCTTCTGAGCAGGGCATTTTCGAGGTCCTTCTTCATCTGACTGCTGCCTCCTTATGCCATCAGGCCCTTCCCCATGCTGTTTCCTCTGTTGAGGATGCAGTTCCTCCTTTTCTTCTCTGCTCAGCAAACCCTAGTGGTCTTGTAAGACACCACCTCCTCCCAGGGCCCTTTCACTACTCCTCTAGGGAAGATTGACACCTGTGAGCTCAGGGACCTGTGGCTGCCTCCATTAAAGTGGCAACTGCCACCTTTTATATATTTGTCTGCACCCCCTGGTAGATGGAGAGCTCTTTATGCTAGCGACTTTGTGTCCCTAACACCCAACACGGAACCTGGGACACAGAAGGCTCGGTGTGTGTTTGTGGAGTGAATGAGCACACGTGTGAAGGAGTGTCAGTCATTCTTTGCTACCTTCTCAAGTCTTGGGTTGAATACATTAGTTAAAAGATCAATTAAAGTGAATTGGGAAGCAAAAATTACTTCTTTGCCACTGCCAAGATGAGAAATGTGATTTTCAACCAAGTCTCCTCAGAACTGTTTAAATCTGGCTATCATAAATATGGGTGTGGATTCCAAGGATAACAAGAGAAGCTGAAGCCCACCAGGAGAGGGAGAACTCTATGACTCCTTTTTCTCCAAAGAGGGCTCAGAAGTTTTTCTCAGTGTTGCCAATATCAGAAGAGGAGAAGAATGCTCCATGTCACCAAGCATCTACAACCCTAGACTAAGGACTTTCATGCTGTTGTTTAAGAATTACCCTCTGAGCCGGGCGTGGTGGCTCACGCCTGTAATCTCAGCACTTTGGGAGGCTGAGGTGGGCAGATCACCTGAGGTTAGGAGTTCGAGACCAGCCTGACCAATACGGAGAAACCCCGTTTCTACTAAAAATACAAAATTAGCTGGGTATGGTGGCGCATGCCTGTAATCCCAGCTACTCAGGAGGCTGAGGCAGGAGAATTGCTTGAACCTGGGAGGCGGAGGTTGCAGAGAGCCAAGAACACGCCATTGCACTCCAGCCTGGGCAACAAGAGTAAAACTCCATCTCAAAAAAAAAAAAAAAAAAAGAAAAATTACCCTCTGTAATTTAATTTTCTCCCGGCATCCCCATGGTATAATTCATAGAAATTTTGTTGTGGGGTCCAGAAGGGCTGTATTGGAATCTTGGTTCTTCTACTTGCTAGTTTTGTGACTTTGGGACCCCTCTGAGCCTTGGTTCCTCCTTTGTAACACACTCATCTTACATCCTGGTGAGCCAAATCCCATAGAATGACATCTGTACCATGTAGCCCAGTGTGTCATACACATCCAATAAGTGTGGGCTCTCTTTCTTCCCCATCACAGAAACTCACTCTGAACATGCTTCCAGTTGTTACCATTGATGATTTATGTTTGAGTCTGGGAAGGTGTTTCTTGAAATCTGATAGCAATGACAATGACAACTGAGTTCATCATATGGAGTGATTACTGTGGACCAGGCACTATCCTAACTGCTTTACATATATGGTTCTTTATGATAGCTCCATGGGGAAGCAATATTGTTATCCAGTATTGTCAGATGAAGAGACTGAGGCACAGAAAGGTTATAAATCCTACCTAAGTTTATACAGCTGATAAGTGGGGAGCCAGGGACTCTGGCTCCAGAGTCCCACGGTATTAACAGAGCTTGTCTATTGCCCACACTTCAGCCAGATAGAAGGTCTGGGGAACAGCAGTTAACTAGTAGTGCCATGCCAAGCCACTACAATTTCAACCTGAAGCAAAAGAAACTTGGTCTTCAAGGTAGTCTGTGGAGGTCACATTATTGACAAGTATATGATTTCCCATACCTTTTGGAATATTGAAAATACCTCTACACTTCTCTCACTGCCTTTACTACTTTCCCAGACCCTTTTGAGTCCACAGGTCTGAGGTTGAAAATGCTAATGTAACCTAAATTTCTCCTGAAAAGGAACTCAGAGAGATCAAGTGAGTTTTTTGCTCCCTTGCCCCATACTGAGATTGTAGTATATGAGGAAAATGGCAGTTATAATAAAAATACTAATTACCACATTTACAGCCTTGTTTAAATATAGTAAACAATATATTTTTTATCAAAAACAGCCTCTTAAAATTTACCAATAACTTTTTATATAATGGCTTATTTGATGGAAATGGTAATAATGATAATAAGAACCATGAACCTACTGAATATGAAATATATTAATAAGCCATCTTAAAATGTTATTTACTCTTCACAACAATGAGAAAAATGCGTATTATTTTCTCTGGTTTACAGATGAGGAAGCAGGTTCATATGTTATCTCATTTAATTTTTGTCATAACCCTTGAGGTTGGTTCTCTTACGATCCACAAAACATGAGGAAATTGAAGCTCACAGAGGATAAGACATTTGCTCAAGCTCACACAGCAAATCAGAGGCAGAGCTGGGACTCGAACCCAGATCTTTTTGACTCAAAAGTCTGGATTTTGAATTGCTGTGCTGCAGTTCTCAAAATAACCCATAATGTAGGCAAATATCCTCCCCATTTTGCAATGGGGAAACTGAGGTAATTAGCGAACTGGCTTACCTAATATTCTCCTAGCTCTACTGTACACTCTGGAGACCAAAATGTTTAGTAGTTGCACATAAGGGCTTTGGAGCTGGCTTGCACTTTGCACAGTGATGGGACCAGGTGAGCTCTCAATAAATGATAGCTGTTGTCATTTTCAGCATGGGAGTTCGGCAGCCCACAACCTGGGCACAGACCTGATACCTGCGTCCTTGACTGTCTGTTCTGTTTGTGTGCAGACTTGTGCTTGGACCACAGGAATTTTCTATCATCTGCATGCAATGCCTACTGATGACACACTATCACAATAAAGGCCACCTGAGTCTATGCAGGGGAAAGCTTCCTTTGTGGGAGGCCTATCTGAATGGATGTGGCCTGCAGGAGGCCCTTGGAGCAGAGGCTCAGCCTCTGACTCACACTGAGCTGTCCCCCATCCGGTTAAGGCCAGCTCAGGAGCCACCCACCTCTCCTGCACCCGCTGCCTTCTTGGCACAGACCTCTGGCTGCAGCCTTTGGGCTCCAGGCTGCAGAATTACTCACTCGCGGATTCTTCCTTTGGCATCTGCCAGGATCCAGGAAGAGGGCTTTGTAGTCTCTCTGTCTCACTTAGCTTTTTCCCTGCCTCCTTTATCAGTTGAACTGCTAAAGCCAAAGCTGAATTTCTCTCCCATTTCCTCCAAGGACCAGTATCCGGTAGGAATCATCTCTGCACTTGGGAGGCTAGGGAGAAGTCGAACACCAGGTCTGGCTCTTTGCCCCTGGAGGAAGAGTTAGTCACTTGGTTACTGCCGGCTGAAATCGACTGGAGATGTCACAGGGAGAAAATGCTTTCCTATGAGTTAGTGGAGCATGGTCTCCACAAAAATTGCCTTTTTACTCAACAGAGAAAGTGGCAAACTGATGTCCTCTTCACAGAGTTCTGACTTTAGTCCTCTAGCTGCTGCCATTAGCAATTCCTTTCCATCCAGTGCATGGAAGTCACGGGAGGCATGTCACAAAAATGGGGAGTAGGGAGGAGAAAAATTAGATGTGTACACACATTATCTCATTTTATCACCACAACAACCTAATTGTCATTATCCTGATTTTTTAAAAGGTAAAACTTGAGGTGGTGAATGCCTG
Organism: Gorilla gorilla gorilla; assembly: GCF_029281585.2. Taxonomy (NCBI): domain Eukaryota; kingdom Metazoa; phylum Chordata; class Mammalia; order Primates; family Hominidae; genus Gorilla; species Gorilla gorilla. The sequence goes on along the minus strand of NC_073224.2, from coordinate 181,138,033 downwards.
TCCAAGGTCATGGAGTTGGTAACTGGCAGAGCCGACACATGGACCCAAGTCCTTTCAATGCCAAATCCACTGTAGGGGAAATGGCCCTTCTGTCTGTTTCTCTCCCTCTGTCTCCCCTTTTCCTCTTGATTCCATGTGTCACCTTCCCCACTCCCAGTCTCGAAGGGGTCAGAGGATTATGTGACACAACACAATGCCTTGCATACAGTACTTGCTCAATAAATGCACATTAAATTTGAATTGCTATGCCATGCCTTTTATGAACATTTGCATTTTCAAAAAAGACTCTTAGAAAAGATAATACTTAATACCAAGGACTAAATGGTGAATTTCCAGCACAGGAGATCTCTAGTGGGATGTTTATTTCCTCCATCCCTTCTTCCTCTCCCTCTTCCTTCCTTCCTTCTTCTCGTGTTCTCTCCTTCAGAACAAACACCGACACTATCCTAACTACTTTATAAATGTTTACTTATTTAATCCTCATTACCACTGCGTGATGTAGGTACCATTATTGTTAGCAATATCCCATTTTGGAAATAAGTAAATGGGCATAGAGTGGCTTAGTTATCTGCCCAGAAACACACAACTTATAATAGGCAGAGCAGGAGTTTGAAGGTGGTCACTTGGCCTCTTTAACCATTGCTGGTATCCCTGTCCAGGCACAGATAGCTTCCTGGAGCCATTTCCATCTGTCACATGAACTTGATATTGCAATTTACAAGGTTTGTTCAAATAGGGTCTCATTCTATTTGATTCTCACCACCATTTGTGAAGTCTGGACTTTGCTTCCTATTTACAATAGAGAAAGCCCAAGCTTGGAGAATTTAAGTGACTTGCATAAGGTCACACAACTGCTATGTTAGCAGAGCTTGGGAGCCAAACCATTTTATGGTCCCCTAATTTCTATGAATGAAGCTGGTGCTGAAGAATTAGAACTGGCCAGAACAACACTTTGAGCAGGAAGAAAGTGCTCATTGTGATAATTTTTTTTTTCTTGAAAGTTGGATAGAGAAAAATATGTGTGTGTGTGTGTGTGTGTGTGTGTGTGTGTAATAGTCATAAAAGTATTTCTGAGAACTTGAGGTTTTAATAAAATGTGAAAAACATTTTTACCAGCACCCTCTTTTCCCTCCTGGTTTTTAGGTACTGCATAATTTAAAGAAATGCAATCCATATGTTTGATTATTCATACTTCCATCATCAAAAAATATTGTTGATCCTTTGAGGAGCTTTTGATGTTCTAGAAACCATTTTTTTTTTTTTTTAGGGCAAGGGAGAAGAGAGACTTTTTTTTTTTTTTTAAAAAAAAGCATCCTTCCTTTTCCTACTATTTTGTTTCCCTTGAAAAAACATTTTTTGGCATTTGAGTGGGAGATGAACAAGTAGTCACTAGAATATTCCATTTTTTTCCCCTTTAGGTTTTCAATATAGTGATATGTACAGAAATGCAGTTCTCAACTTTAGGGTTCTCTGATGTGGTGGGGAGGGGAGTTAATATTTATGGAATTCTTACCTTGCAGAGTCACTTTGTCTACATCTTCTTAGGTGGTGTTTCTAACACACAGGAAAGAGGTGTCATTGGCTCCATTGTATAGAAGAGGAGAGTGAGGCTCAAAGTCTGGAGAGTTGTACTGCTGGGACACAAACCCAACTTTGCCTGGCCCTGAAGCTGTGGTGTTCATACGTTTCAGCTCCTTCAAGAGAATACAAGGGTGTTTACCATCCTGTAAAGACATTACCTAATTGTATTCAATCACGACCCCTACATCCCTAGCCAGCACCTATGCCACTCCCTTGTAGGAGCTCTTGCTCACCTTTACAGGAAGTGGGAGCTAAGGGTTAGTCCATGCAGCTTAAATGCCACCTCCTCGAGGAGGCTTTCTCAGCCTTCTGTCTAAAAAAGCCCTTCACCTATGCTCCATCACTTAAATCTACTGTAAATGGCAATGTAGCACTTTTCACAAGATGATATTTTTCTTGTTTATCTATTTTTTTCTGTTTATTATCTATCTCCACTCCTTTCTTCTTCCCCCTAGAAGTAGCAGAAATCCCTGACATATAGAAGCCACTTAAGAAATATTTGTTGAAGAAAAGCCTGTCTTATCCATCACTGTATTCTTAGGCTCTGAAGCAGACTAGGTATTTAACAATAATACTATCCAATATTTACTGAGCGCTTACCATGTACCAAGCATTCTTTGAAGGATTTTACACGTATTTTCTTATATTAACTGCCTCTGAGGTAGTTACAATTATTATTCCCATTTTACAAATGGGGAAACTGAGGTACAGAAAGACCAAGATCCTACAGCAAGCAAGAAGTAGAGCTGAGTTTCAAATTCAGATACTCATGACCCCAGGGCTGGGCTCTGAATTACAATTCTAGGTGTTCGATGAATCAGTGAGGGATTGAGAGAACTATAGCTAAGTAGAATATGGAGTTTTGAAGGCATGGAAGAAGCAAGGTGCTAAGTATAGAGGAGATAATTCATCGCAGCTGAAAGAATTTAACTTTTTGGAGAAGTTGACAGTTAAACTTAGTCTTAGGATGCGTAGTATATCAACATGTGCATTTCGGAATTCAGAGTTAGGACAGTGGCTAGGATAGAGAAAGGACAGGTTATGCACAGAAAAGGGAGGGAGGGAGGAAGGAGTGGGAAATAAGGCTGGAAAGGGAGGAGGAGGGCAGAAAGTGGAGGACTTTGAATGTCAGGCCAACAGATGTGGCCGTGATGGTGTGCAGGTAGTGTGCCATGAGGGGTTTCCACACAGAGAAATGCCATGATCAGAACCTCTTGCTTTAGGTGGTTTTGAGCCCTGCATTTATGCTGCATCTACTGTAGTTTGGATGGTGTCTCAATCTTCTCATTTCATCTGCACAGTAATCCCACAAGGTCCAGATTACTATTCCTGTTTTACAGATGACACTGTGGATGTTTAGAGAGTTGAATTTTCCCAAGTATCAGCTATTAACTATTAGAAGTAGGACTTTAATTCCCCTATGCCCGTGCCATTTCCACCACCAGATAAACACTTCCACAACCCCAGGGAGAAAGGAATGATGCCACTGTACCCATCTCAACTTCCCGAGAGAAAGGAAGATAATTCCCTGGTCGCTTCTCCTTCTCAACCTAGAAGGCTGTTTCCAGGGGAGAGAGTTTCTGATGTGGTGGGAGGAGCCAGAGGATGGGGTAGTTAGGAGTGGGCTGGGGCGTTGGTGGAGAGAGAGCCTTGTAGAGGAGGGGAGGTCTGGAAGAGAGACAGCAAATTGTTTCGGGATGGAATTTTCCAGACAGGGCCTCAGTCAGAGAACAAATGTGCCTTCTGAATTTTCGCTATAATTGTTATTGACCTTTAGTGAAATGATCAAAATTACTGTGCTGTACCCCTCCACCCCTACCCCTTTTTCACAAAATTGTTTTCCCTGACTTTTCAAAAATGAAGTTTGGCAAGCCTAAGCCCTGACAGCCAGCCGACTGTGGGAAAACAATGCACCTCCTTATGGCCCCAAATGGAGCATTTGCAATTAATCCATTGATCTCAGTAGAAAACCCTATTGTATCAGGGCCCGCCAGGAGAAAGCTGTATCCTGCCCCTCTCCCGCCCTGCACAGAACGTTCATTGAAGTCAGCCCCCAAATTGATGGCAGGATGTGGCCCTAAAAGCCTCCAAATTAAAGGGGCCCAGAAAATAATGTAGGCTGGGTGGCGGAAGCTGGGATGGGGACTGGGGAGGTAGGAGAGAATGGGGGAGGGGGAAGGGTTTCCTTTTGAATCGGTGCAGGAGCAGAGGAGCAGGCATGTCTTTGTCCACGGGGTTGCAAACTATGAGGTGTTTCTGGTCATCCTTACTCTGCTTTCCTTAGTTTGTTCTGAGGTTTCAGACCCTTAGCTATCTAGTTTGCTGATTGTTTGGGCCTCTGTTGCTCCTACCACTGATAAAATGGACAATAATGATACTCACTGGGATCTATAGAGCATTGTCTGGATACCACTCCCTCTGTATCACCTAATTTACTTCTCCAACAGCTTTGTGGTAAAAGTGATGGAGATTATGAGGGCTATCTCCTGTTGAGTGGGTCCTGCCTGCCAGGTCCTGCTTTACATATTCTTTTTCATTTAACTCTTCAAATCCTGGAAGTAAACCGAGCTGGGTTATGGTATAGTTTGGCCAGTTGAACAGGAACTCAATCTACCAGGGTTCAAATGGGATTAAGTATCACTGGAAATAGGAGACGTATTTTAAGAGCTCTGAGACAGAACAGTGTATGTGGCTGGAAGAAGGTTAGATAAACTGCCTGAGGGGAGGAATAAGCCCACAAGTGGCTAAACTGTCTTCCATGGAGGGTGGATTGAGATGATCACAGGACTCGTTTTTGCTGAGCCACGTGGAGCGCTTAGTGGGATGCTGCCATCCTGGGGCATCAGGCGTGCTTGTGAGGTTGTGCCCTGCATAACTCCAGCTCCTGGACCTGCCATGCATGCTCTCTTAGCTCTTCCCTCATCCAATACATTCTCTTCTAAATGAATGTTAAACAAATATTCAGAGTCATAAGCCCTTCAGGAAGACCTATGGTGTGAGCCCTGGTGGTAGGTATTCTCATTTTATAGGTGAGAAAACTGAGGTTCCATGAGGTAGAATGACATGCTTGAGGGTACACAACTATTAAATATTTGATTCCAGGTCAACAAAAATATAAGCTCTAGGAAAACTGGGGTTGTTTTAGTCTCACTCAGAGATATATACACCACCTCTATCTAGGTTGGCATCTGGCATGTAGTTGGTACTAAAAAAAAAATTTATTACATACATAAATAAATAAACTGCCTTTTGCTCTTTTTTAGGCTATGTGGGGCTCTGGCTCCTTTCTGTCTGCCTGGCTGCTATACTGCTATTTGTCTGATCCTTATGTTGTTCAACAATCCTTCTACAAGGATCTTCTGATAAGATGGGCTCAACCAACCTCGTTAGCCAGGCTGGTCTGCCCAGCTCCTGTCTTCACAGTGGCTCCTCACTTCCCCATTCCTCTCTGCCCCTGCCTTCTTTGTGGTAATTCCCTTTTTAAAACAATAAATAAAAATGAAAAAGAGAGTGGTGAACACGCTGAATTGTTGAAGCTTCTGTAGTCTGAGCTGTGAAACCTCATCTCTGAGTGCAGCTGTGCATCCCAAGGGCTCAACTTGAGGAGGCTTCAGATCAGTAAGCAGATGCTTCAAAGTGCTCACACTGAAGCTTCCTTCTCTTTGAAAAGGCTGCAGGAGTAGGTATGGGGTGGCCACACCCATCAACCAGCACCAGACTGAGCCCCAAAGAGACCAGCTTGGGTACCAAACCACAGGACAGAGTATCTTTTGAGTCCTCATAACAGCTCTGAGGGGTAGATGTTATTGTCCCCACTGCATTGCTGAAGAAACTGAGGCTCAGATGTGTTGAGTCATTTGCTAATACATGCAGGAGCCAGGATTCAAAAGCAAGGCTTTCTATCCAATTCCACTTTCTTCTCATTCCCTCATTTTCTGAGCGCAGCTGAGGCTCTGGGGTGAGTGAAGATCAAATCCGAGTTTCCGTCCTATTTTCCCCTCAGGATCGCTCTCACAGAGTCATTCTGAAGATGGAAGCAGAATCAGAACAGAGCTTGTGTGTTTTGTTATGTCTCACCTCTTTTTCCCAAGATTTCAAAGGCATGGGCCCATTTATCTAGACACTCAAGTTCTCAACAGGGGCGTTAGCGGCTGGGGAGTGGAATGTTGTTTGGAAAGGATGAAACAACACTGGCAGTGTTTATATTCAATTCCGGAGACCTGGTTAGAAAAATATTTTTAAAAAACGGAAGGAAGAGTAACCATGCACTTACAAAATGTGGGCTCCTTATCGTGAGGGACTTTTGCCCTTGGATTCTATTCCCAGGAGTAGACATGTCCAGCCTCAGACTGCCATTAGGAGATGAAAGGGAATCTTTCAACATTTCCTCCTATTGTTTGTGCTTTCTCTCTGCTTTGTCACCATCATATTCATTATTGGAATTTTGTTAATGTGCCATTTCTCCCCTGGAAACAAAAGAGAAGAGCTGTCAAAGCAAAGCAGGAAAGACGTGCGGCTTACTCCTAAGTGAGTAATTATCATGTGTCTTGGAATGGTTGGCTGCTTCCAGTTGAAGATGTTTGAGCTAAAAAGGAAGACACATAAGCATCCAGTGAAGTGAAAGATGGGGGAATCCACCTGGCTGCGGGAGGTGGCTTAGAGCCCACAGTAAGGCATGGGGAGGGCTGAATATGACTTGGGAACTAGAACACCTGAGCTCAAATCCTGACTGCACTCTGTACAAGCTGTATGACCTTGAGCAAGGTACTTACCATCTCTGAACTTCACCAAGTTCATCACATAGACAGGAATTCTATGTGTTGTGTGTTCTTGTGAAAATGAAATATGAGAGAATATGAAAGTGCCCGGTACATGGTAGCTTTCAAATATGTCTTTTTCCTTCTTTCTTTCTCCTGTTAACATCCCTTCTACCTGCACAATCTCCAACATGAACTTTTTTTTTTTTTGAGATACAGTCTTGCTCTGTGGCCCGGGCTGGAGTGCAGTGGTATGATCTTGGCTCACTGCAACCTCCATGATATGGTTTGGCTGTGTCCCCATTCAAATCTTAACTTGAATTGTATCTCCCAGAATTCCCACGTGTTGTGGGAAGGACCCAGGGGGAGGTAACTGAATCATGGGAGCCGGTCTTTCCCATGCTATTCTCATGATAGTGAATAAGTCTCATGGATCTGATGGGTTTATCAGGGGTTTCAGCTTTTGCTTCTTCCTCATTTTCTCTTGCCACTGCCATGTAAGAAGTGCCCTTTACCTCCCACCATGATTCTGAGGCCTCCCCAGCCATGTGGAACTGTAAGTCCAATTAAATGTCTTTTTCTTCCCAGTCTCGGGTATGTCTTTATTAGCAGGGTGAAAACAGACTAATACACTCTACCTCCCAGGTTCAAGTGATTCTTCTGCCTCAGCTTCCCGAGTAGCTGGGATTACAGGTGGCTGCCACCACACCCAGCTAATTTTTGTATTTTTAGTAGAGGCCAGGTTTCACCATGTTGACCAGGATGGTCTCAAACTCCTGATCTCAAGTGATCCACCCGCTTTGGCCTCCCAAAGTGCTGGATTATAAGCATGATCCACCGTGCCTGGCCCAACACGAAGCTTTTGAGATGGCCAAGTGAAAGAAACAGGAACAGTATGAACAAGAAACCTCAAGCACTGGCAACTTAATTTATCTAATGAGGAATTGTATGTATGTTTGTATGTGTTTGTGTTTTGGAGCAATAATTCAGAGCAGAGAAGAAAAGAATATTTCATTGAGGTTATCTGTCCATGTGGGTTTTCAACACTGCTGTGACTGTTAATTAGAGTGTGTATAATTAAGCCTACCATTTATAAAGCACCTGTTCTATCCTGGATATTGTTGGAATATTATCTTGTTTAATCCTTACAACCACCTTATGTAGTAGGAATTGTCATGCAAATTTCCACACAAGGAATTAAGGCTGAGAGAAATGGTCAGTAGTGGAGTTACAATTTTAATTCAGCTTTTTCTGATTCCAAAGCTACTCCTACTACCACTGAATTTCAAAAGCTGTTGTGATCTCTAACACTCATGTTAGTATTTAGTATGTACAATCTTGTGTCCACTCATACATTCAGTCAAGGAGCTGTCATGTGCTAGGAACTACTCTAAAATGGGGGGATTCCAACTTGTAGAAGACGGTCTTTACCAATTATCTAAAAATTTTGAACTTTAGGTATTTTTTTTAACCTGCAAATGGGAAAACTAATATTTACCTGATACTTTGAGAGGATTACATTAATAAATGTATGAAAAGCACTTTAGAGTGTACTTAGTATATGCAAGGTGCTCGCATAAGTCTTAGAACACTCAAACCAGGCAGTTTGAGGTGAAGAGTTATTGAAAGAGTTATAGGCATAGAGAAAGCAATGAAGGATCTTGCTAGATCTGAAGGCTAGCAACAGAAGGGCACTGTTATCTTCCCTGGGCCTGAAAGGGTGAGGGGAAGGCATGGTCATGGAACCAGGAGGAGGTAGCCTCATAGAGAGGGCTGTAGCCTTTCAAGAGCTGTGGTCTTTGGTAGAGAAATGCAGCTAACCCACAGCAACCTGACAGAAAAGGAGCCAGGAGAGGAAATACCCTAACCTCACTCTCCTTTCAGTTCTGATCTCCTGCTGGTGGCACCCATTGGCCAAAACCAACTGGAGACTGGGGACAAGGGAGCCCCTTGATATCATCTACATGGTCAGCCTCCAGGGGCACAGAGCTGGATAGGGTAGTGCAGAGAGTGGATCTAGTTGGGCAGAAAAAGTATCCAGCTGCATATTCCATAAATATTGAATTCAAATCCCAAATCTGAAATTGCTTGTAGTCAAATAAGAAAGATCAGACTCTTACCTAATGTTCACAATACAGGACAGGGTGGGTGAGTCTATCACAGTAGGCTTGAGTTGGACTAGATGTTACCTCATGTTTGTCACAGCCTGCAGTGTGTCCTCAATGTCTCACAAAGCTCAGACTCTTCAAAGCAGGCCTTGAAGACCCTCTACACTGGGGCTCAGCTCACATGTCCTCCTCTCACCTGAAGTAGTGGCCAAATTGGATTGCTCAAGGTTCATGGTGTTTTCCTAAGCACAGTTACACCTCTGTGCTTTGACGGAAGTGCTTCCTCCAGCACAGCAGGCCCTGCTCTGCTGCCTTCCCCCAGCCCTTTTCAGCTCTCAGGGCACATACCACCTGCTCAATGAATCCGCCTCTGCTCACTCCCACTCAGATTTTTAGCATGATTTTCCTGTGCTTCTGCAGTATAGGGCTTGCTTATCTGGGTAAGGCATACTTCATTCAACAAACATTTCATTCAGCAAACATTTACTGAATGTCTATAGAGTTCCTGGCACTGTGCAAAAAGGGACTACAAAGGGAATGAAGGCTGGTTCTTTCTCTTAAGAAGCTCTTATTCTTCCTGGAATTAGCATTCTCCTTCTACTTAACCATCTCCCCACTAGACTATGGGTGTGCTGAGGACAGGGAATCGGCTTAATTATCTTTGTGCTCTCAGTGCTTAGCAACCATGTGGCACAGAAGTCTTTCAGGAAATGTGAAGCTATAGAAGAAAAAAGAGAGAAAGAGGAAGAAAGGATAGAAGAAGTTAGTTAATTTATTCCACAGCTGTTTGCTAAGTGCCTAAAATATGCCAGGTCCTAATGAACAGTGAATAGTACACAGGCTACACACATACGGGTGTGTGTATGTGTGTGTGTGTGGAGGGGGGGGGCGGTGCACGTGAAGACTCAGAACTTAGTGGTGAGTGTCTATGAAGCTCTGAGAACAAATCAGAGGATGCCCCTCTTGACTAGCTTTCTGAACTGAAGCTTTCTGAATCCACAGGAAAGAAGAGAGGGACCTAACTGGATGTCCAACTGAGCTACTGAGTGGTAGTTAAAGGGACTCTTCAAATAATTTCAGAAAGCAGGTGATTTTTGCAATTGCAGGCTTATAGGCATATGGTATTTGGATGATATAATTTCTTTAATTGAAAGTGTTATCTTAACCAGGGAGTTTTGCAAAACCCCAAAACAAAGACATCTGTTGCTGTTTTTGTTCTTTTCCCCAGCAAACAATCTGGTGGTGAAAAATAGGAATGACTAAATGGAACACCAGGGAAAATCATGGATTTGAAAAACAAACCCCTACATCTTTAAGAGGGGGGCAACTAATCATGGCACAAAACAGGCACTTCTGAATAGAGTTTTCTGTGAAATCTTGGGTCATTATAACTCTACTTATTTTCACATCAATAATTATTAATACAGAACCAATGAGATGAGCTTATGGCAAGTTTAGTGCACTTCTCCGTTGTCCATGGACCTTAGCTATTAGCTCTGTATGCTGGTGGTTTGGCTAAATCTTTACACCAGATCCTTTAATCCATCTGCCTCCTGGACATCTTCTCTTGATGGCCCAAAGGTACCTCAAACTCAACTGCTCAAAATTAATCTCATCAGTCTATCAGAACCTGCTTCTTCTGAATTCTCCATTTTGGGGAATATCCTGCCAAGTCAGAAACCTCTCAGGACCTTCTCTCTCCTGCAAACCTTGCAGAAGCTGAAATCAAGATCTGTTGTCTCTCTGTTGGAAAGATTCTGCACTCTGCTGCCTCTTCTTCACCCCCACTACTTCTGTCTCCCACTCTCTGGTTACTGCAATGATTCTGCCTCTCTCTAGGCCTTTATCCAACCTTGACCATGACCTATAGGGAAATGGCAGGAAGCAGAATTCACCTCACATGATTCAAATGAAGAAACATTAATGAAGGAACTGCTTAGAGGGGTGGAGCAGGGTTAATGGAATAAACAAGGGATGCTGAGGCACCTAGAGACTAGCAACAGTTGGAAGCTGTTATCTCTACAACCAAAGGGACAAGGGAGAGAAATAAATATTGAAGCCCAGTGAGAACTGGAACTGTGGAGGAAGGGCTGCCTGGTGGGGCATAGCCAGAGAGGCCGTGTGGCAATAGGGAGAGAGCAGGAGAGAAATCACACAATGCACTCTCTACCCACTTTCCCCCTGTTGGTACTTCCCATTGTTTGGACCCAGAGCCTAGTTCAGGGGAGCCCAGAAGAAACAGTCTGCAAGGGCCAGCCTCCTGGGCACAGAGCAGAGCAGAAAAGTGCTGAGAATGCATCTGGGGCATGGAAAAGGAGGAAAGAGAATCACAAGCCTCTCCCCTCTTATCCATTCTACACTCTGGTATCCGAGTACTCTTCGAATACCCCGACTATGTCTCTCCTCTGACTGAATCACTTTAGAAACTCCTCATTTCACTCAAGATAGAAAATCACAGCTCCTTAAGCTAGCATTGAATCTCCCCACTGCCACTGACCTCTCTAGTCCCGCCTATCACTACTCCTGGTGCTTACCTGACCCCCCGCCCCCAGTTCTACTTCCAGGCCCCTGAATATACCATGCTGTTCTAAATCTTCATGGCTTAGTGAACGTTTATTTCTTTTCCTGAAATAGCCTCTCCCTCCCCACCCAAACCTTTCCAACACCACCTGCCTGGTGAGCTGCAAGTCTTCCTTTCAAGCCTAGTTCAGATGTCACCTTCTCTGGGAAGTCTCTTCTAACCATTCCACTCCTCAACCTGAATTAATCACCCCTACCTCTGAACAATCTTCATCATACACATTTATATTTTCACTATTGACACACTTTATGACTTTCTCATGATCATGTCTGTATCCCCCAGCTAGACTGGTAGGTCCCTGAAGGTGAAGACTGTGTATTATTCATCTTGGCCTACTAGCTAATTGTCATATTTCCTGGAACATTAAATCTGTTCAGTAAACATTTAAGGAATAAAGGAAAAAAGAGAGGGAGGGAGAGAGGGAAGAAGGGAGGGAAGGAGAAAGGAAGGAAGAAGTAAGGAAGGGAGGTGAGGAAGGAGGGAAGGGAGAAGGAAGGAAAGGAGGGAGGAAGTGAGGGAGGAAGGAAGGAGGGAAGGGGGAGGAAGAAGGGAAGGAAGGAAGGAAGAGAGAGGGAGGCAGGGAAGGAAGGAAGGAAATTATTCTAATTGTTCAAAGCATTTTCAAATACCTTTCCACCTCTGACCTTCACAAGCAGCCTAAATGTTGTGGTGGGTATGACTACCTAGGATAGGAACACTGAGTCTCAGAAAGGGATGAATGGAAGCTGGGTCAGAGGGCAGTGGGAAGAGCTTGGGATTGAGAATCAGACTATTTGGTTTGAGCCCTGGGTCTCTAATTTTCTGGGTGTGAATTCTTTGCTGAACTAGGAACTTCTCTGAGCCTTTGCTTCATATCTGTAAAACCTCCCAGAGTTGTGGGTGAGGCAATGTGCGAAGATGATTCACATACTATACAAGGCTAGACAAATAAAAGGGATATAGGGCCAATTTTCAGCACTCACTCTGCCATTTTTAGTAGTTTTGGTTGACTTATTGACATCTGCCTAACTCTACTACCTTATATACCCAAGTTAACGAAAGGCTGAGTAGGCTCTTCCCACAGTGAGAAAGTTGCTTCTTGGATTTTCAGAGTTGTCAAGGTAGGTCCAGAAAATACCTGGAGACAACCTAGTCCAATCTTTGATCTCCTGCTACTGTCACCCACTACAGGCTTCCCTGACAAGAGGACACAGGCTTCATGCACCAGCAGCAGCTCACTCCAATCCAGCTAGCCCATTCCATCCTTGGAACACTCTGGATGCCAGAAACTTCTTTCTTTGAGCAGAAATCTTTCTCTCTATAATTTTTTCATATTGGCTTTGGGACCAGAAAAGGTCATGCTCATTCCCACATAACAGCTCTTTTAAAATGAAGGCAGCTCTTTGGTCCTTCTGAATTGCTTCTCTTCCAGGCCACGCTTCTCTTGTCCCTCAGCTGTTCTTTATTAGAGAGGCTTTGAGGACTTTTATTACTCTGAGAGCCTCATCAGAATTTTTCTCTCTGCTGCTATTTCTCATTGGAGTCTATGACAAACCACTTGACTGCCTCATGACTACATTGACACCATAGCAATCCATCATACATCTCAAACAATAATCACAGGTAACAGAGGTCCATATGTCCAGATAAGAAAATCAAGGCTCTGTGAGATGGGGGTTGCTTGCCCTAATTCATATCGATGGTAAATAGAAGCACAGGGACTAACCCACAGCTGCCTGACTTCTAGAGCCCCCGTGTTTTCTATTGCTAAAGATACCCACGCTTGCTCCATTTAAGCCATGGACAAAGAGAACTGAGGGGTGAACTGATTGCTTTCCTCAATTCAAAGCAGTCTCCTCAATGAAAATATAGGATTAGACAAGTTTCTAATCATTGATGGTGTCTTTCACATAAGAAGCACTTGAAAAACAATAAATATTCTTAGCATCATGATTATTTAGTGCTTTATGAAACTTGTGAATTGCTTTTCCCAGTCATTCTGAGATTTTCAGATAGTGAGGTTTTGGGAATCATATAGACTGGTGCTCCTCCAAGTGAGGTCTGCATACTGGTGTCAGTTTACAAATCATCATGGGTCCTTGCTGAGATAAGTACAGAAGTTGAGAATGAATGTTGAGACATTTTATAGCAATTTGGCATCACCATGGCATCCAAGCATGTAATTTTGTGTTTTACAAAAAGCATCAGTTGGCCACAGATTGAAAATAAAAACCTGGTCCTTTACCATAGGCATTTTGAGAAGCACTGATGCAGACCATTCTCTAATGATTGACTGGTTCTGTTTCATTTGCATAAGAATTTGGACTTCACTTGGATAATAGGATCCGTTCAGCTAGGTTTGGAAAACAATAGTCACATTGACTGTGTGCTGTATGCTCTACCAGGGGCTGTGAGGGCACTGTAGGGATAAGCAAGGCATTGGATCTTCCCACGGCACTCAGCACAACAGTGTGCCCAGAGTAGATGCTTAGGAAATGTTAAAATTGAATTGGTTTGACTTGAACTTGCACTTGCAATTCTGAAGGCTACCTAATGGTAGATGTCTACAGGAATCTTTAGGCCTGGTCAAGAATGTCTGAACACATGGCCTATGGTTATGGGTTGTAAGCAATATAAGAGTAAGACCCTGTGCACAACTCCATGTGTTCTAAAAAAAAAAGGAAAGATGGACTGAGATCTTTGGTAATTTGTCTGCATTATTTAGCTGTGTATTTACTTGGCTTTTTTGTTTGTTTGTTTCTTTTTCATCCATGTAGTCTTATTTTGCCAACTGGACTGCTTACTTTTTGAGGAAAGGCTATATCATAGACCACATGTCTTCACATTCAAAAACATACTTTTTCAAATTTAATTTTTCTAAAATCAGTAAGGATCTTACAAGTGATATGTTCATATGATGTTATCTCCCCCAAGCCTAAAAATGATCAAATCAGTGGTGCTTTTTACATTTAAAGGCATCTTAGAATTTAACAAATACTGCAAGTCCGTGATACTCAAATTGCTTTCAGCACTCTATTGGGCTCATATAGCACGTTCCATAAATACCCTTTGGTTGAATTATCACCTTTAGTTTTTAGAAACATAAGTTGAACTCACTGAGGGGCAGAAGTATTAAGTGGAAATGAAAACCTTTTGTCTACAGTTGAAACAAATGTTTGCTTACTAATTTATCCCTAACATTAATCCTTCCCAGTTGGTAGCTTTATCCTATCTTACAGATGAGAAAACTTAGGCTCGGAGGTAGAGGCTGTTGTTTGACCAGGGTCAACAACTGGTTAGTTGCTGAACCGAGAGTACGTGCTCTTTCTACCACAGCAAACTGGTAATCTGTGTTCATTGCAAAGCCCAGTTTAAAAGTTATTCTTACAGGAAGGCTTCTTTGATTCTTCTATCCAGATAATGGTGATTTTTGTCTTTTTTATGCCTCCCTCACACTCTACCTGTGTCAAGCTAATGGCCTTAATACTTTATGCCTTAAATTATGATATTTTAGGCATGTCTTGGTTCCCACCATTAGATCCCAGTTCCTTGGGAGGCAACTAAGGAACCAATTGCTACAAAGAGATGTTGACAACTTGCCCCAGATCTTAAGATATTTCCCTTGTGAAAACTAATTTAGGCTTTGACTATGTGTATATGTGGTCCATTTGTGATGGTAAGGGGGTGGTTCTGGTCCCAACTAAGGTCCTATCAGCCTGTATGTTCTGGAGCAATTTACTTTAAAATTCATCCTACCTTAATGTGATTGTTTCCTTTGTAAAGAAGTAATGTGGATGTCACACAAGTAATGAGGATTTGGGTTGTAATTATAATGGGATACAAATTTCCTCTGAGTATGATGGAATATTATTGCTAACAGTAATAAAAGCCAACACTTCTATAGCATTGTATAACATGAAAATATTTTCTTGTCTATTATGTTGTTTCATTCTCATAACAACTCTATAAGGTAGGTAACCTCATGCTCATTTGCTATAAAAGGATACTGAGGCTGAGTCACCCGTGGCTCCCACTTATAGCCAGAAAGTGGCAGAGCCAAAACTAGCATGCAATCATCCATCTTCATAACCATGCTGTGTTTAACAATATGATGAATGTTATCATGGCCACTTTGTTATTTTCCTAACACTGCTCTCTCTGATGTAAACTCATTATAGCAATGAACACCTTGGTGGCCAAGTATTTGAAAAAATCTGTTGTGGAGCTAGAGCTTTCCAGCTGACATCTCAGGTGGGTTATTAGAATTAATAGGCAGGCAGCAGACATTATCAGTCATGTTTGCCCTGGAGGTAAACTGAACCACAAAGATGAAGGGAATTAGCCAAGAATGATGAGGCCTATTTCTCTGACTGTTAGGCAGACATCTTATTTCCTCATGGAGCAAGTGAATGTAGCCTTGGATAGGAGGTAAGTCACATGTTCTGATTCTAGTCTTAATACCTGCTAGAGGTACAATCCAGCACAGACCCTGAACATGCTCCATGTGAATGCTATCTCTGAACCATGTATAGGATCCTGGTCACTGACCTTGCTGCTAATGATGAGCCCAAATGAGATGTGTTACATTTGTCCAACACATAGAATATACTTTTGGGGTGTGGACTATCTCTGGGTTCCTGGCTATTCTCAGCTCCTGACTACTTCCTAACCTGGGTTCCTAGGTCTTTATCACTTGCTAGGGAAATTGGTCTCTACAAATGGTTCCCTATGGCACAAAGTTCCCATTAATGGGACTAAATCAACTGGGTGTGGACCTGTTTTGCCAACAAAATTCCCTTGAGAACCCAGGTGAGCTTATGTCTTTTTTTGTGATGGTTCAATTTAGCTGTGTAATGGGAAGCACTCAATTTCACTCTTCAAAGCCTGCTAGGTGGCTGCTTTCTTCGTGAAGGCTCTGTTAGCCCCTTTAGATAGAGTTCAGCATTCGGTGCAGCTACTGTTCTGTGTACTCACCTTCATTGTTTTACTCATCTTATGGGATGGTGGAATTTGGGTATGTGTCAGTCTTTCCCACTAAATTATGAGCTCCTAAGGCCAAGAGCTATGGAGTCCCCAGGGCCTACCAAGGAGGTTGTACAGAGTAGGATTAGGATGGATGGAAGGATGGATAAACAAATAATGGAATTATTTAGGATTGGAAGACTTGGGTTTGAGCCCCACCTGGCCAATTCACCAGCTGTGTGACTCAGTCACATCAGAACTTACCTTGGTCAAACTTCCCTTTCAGGTAAAATGAAGAAAATAATGCTTTTCTATCATTGTCAAATGTAGTATGTGTGGAAATGCTGTGAAACAGTAAAGTTACATAACACAAACCACAGTTTTATATTTCCGGGACATATATGAGCAAGCGCTATATATTAATAACTGGCACAGTTTTAGGTGATTCAATGGAGAAGGAGGCAAGTCTCAAAATGGCAGTCCAGGGCATGTCCATGTCCTACCTCTTGATTTTGATGAAAATGTGAGAGCAAGGGGAATGGTCATCACTGATTATCTTAGAATAAAATATTTAGTCTGTTTGTCTGTCTCATGCTTGATGCCACTTGACAATGTCCACAGCAGTGTTTCCTCCAGTTCCCGTCTCCTGTGATGGGAAACTCAGGACCAGGCCAGGGCCACCGTGCAGGCACACACCCGCATTTGGTATAATGCCCTGCTGCCGCCATCTTGAAGTGGTTCATCATTTAAACCAGGAGTGCCACAGTTAGATTTTGCACTGGTTCCCGCAAATTATATCCTGGGCCCTGCTTGCATTCTCTGGAGACTGCTCTGCTTTTCTACTCATTGAGCAAACATCTTCATCCCTGTTGGCCGTTCCGAAGGATGCTGCTTTTGAGGTTTAAACTGAGAGAAGGATCCCTCTTTCTGCCAATGAGCCTAAGATATTTAAACGCAGCTGTTGCTCTCCTCCCCTCCTCACCCACATCTCCTCTCTTCTCTTTTCTCCATTAATTTGTTATGTCATCATTGTTATACATTATTACATATATAATTACATATATTATTATGTATTATTACATATATAATTACATATATTATTATGTATTATTACATTCCATTTAAATGTAAAATGGGGCCCATCTGGGGGATGTACTATATTCCATTCACCTGCCTGTGTTTTCTTGTATTTGGCATTATGTGATTTTAATAATTGTAGTCTTTTGATATGTCCAAAATTTGTCAACAGTAGTTCTTCATTATTATTTGTTCGAGTTTGTATTTCTCCTGTCTGTAGTCATCAAGATGATATTAAGAATCACTGGATTCCTGGGATAAACCCTATTTAGTCATGGTGGATTATTCTTTTTAATATACTGTGGAATTCAAATCACTATCATTTTATTCAGCATTTTCACAAAGGTATTAATATGTGAAGCTGAACTATGAATACTTTTTTGGTATTATTTGTCAGATTTTAATATAAGGATTTATGATAGCTTTATAAAAAATGAGATAACTTTTCATATTTCTCTGTTGTTGAACACTTTAGGCAGCATAGTAATCTCTTCCCTTAAAGTATTAGAGAATTCACCATATAAGGCCTGGAGGTTGCGAGGCTGAAGGAGAGGGTAATCCTGAAGATAATTTTCTTAAATTGTGCTGTGGTTATTGATATGTGTGTGTGTGTGCGCGTGTGTGTGTGTGTGTGTGTGCATATTTCTTGTTGAACAAATTAATTTTTTTCCAGAAATTATCCAAATTAATAAAAAAATTTCAGAAGCATAAGCATATAGCTATGTATAACATTCTTTGGACATTTATATCTTCTATATGTATTATATTTTTCCTGCATTTTTAATTTGTTTCCCTTTTCTTGAATAGATTTGTCACAGGTTTATAAGGATAATTTATTTTTACCCCAGAGAAACAGTCTTTAGATTTATTAATATATGTGAAGTCACTATATACTCTATTCCTGCTTTCAAAATAATTAACTTTAGTCTTTATAGTTTCTTTTCTACTACCCATCACTCTTTCTTTGGTGTGGATGGCTTATTTAAAAATGCTTTTTAGTTAAAATATCATTAATTCCATTTTCTTATTTGAAATGAATAAATTAAGTAAAGCATAAATAAAATCTGAAATCTTCATTTTTTTCCATTTTTCAAAATTGTTTGCAGTGTTTTAATTTTAATGAGTTCATTACTGACATGTCCTCACTTGGGGTCACAAATTTTATTATTATAAAGTGATTATTGTTTTTCCTTTTGAAATCTGCTTTGTCTAATATTTAACTAATCTTGCTTTCTCTTTAAAATTATCTAACTAATAAGGTTGCATCCTCATTATTTTAAACTTTCTGTGACATTTCATGTGCCTGTCTTTTATATAGACAAACTGCTGGTTCTGTTTTAAACCTAGCGCAGGACTTTCTATCCTTTACAAGCTCATTTCTGTTTATCTATCTATGTTTTACAGCTCCCTTGCCATCCTGGTTAATAGTGGATTTATAAGAGGTTCATTTCTTTTAAAACTTTAACTTTTGTGGAACCTCATTTTATTACCTATAACCCCCCATACACTTTTCCCTCCATTTCTAGATGTCTGTTTCCCCAAGGAAACCAGGAAGTTGAGGCAGGAGCAATTCAATGATACGCCTCCATAAGGATAGTACTTTTCAAATTTATTTATGTAGGAAACCTAGGAAAAACAGTATTAACATATTGATGAAATACCAAAAGGAACCTACAAATATAATGTACATTTGGATTAAAAGAGGAATGAAAAGTATGTCTGATTTAATTGTTGCAAGAAATGATCACAGTGATTCATATGTTTAATGCACAACAAACACTGATTAATATCAGAAATACATGGTGCTCTTATAAGAAATATATACATAACATAGACTGACAATCATCCAAAAGGCAATATAAATGAGTTGTTTAGAGCCGCCTATGTATCATTTTATAGCAGAAAGTTCCAGGTTTGTAAATCAGGAATCTCTCATAAGACCACCAGGCATTCTAATTTAAGGTGTGCCATTTCTTATCCTTTTTTTTTTTAAACCACAGCACTATGCATCCTATGCTGTAATAATAAGGAATACACACATGCACATACTTCTTATGTACAGTTGACCCTTGAACCACATGGAAGTGAGGAACACTGACTCCCCTGCACAGTCGAACATCCATGTATAACTTTTAACTCCCCAAAAACGTAACTGCTGATAGCCTACTAGTGACCAGAAGCCTTACTGATAACATAAAGAGTCAACACATATTTTTGTTATACGTATTATATACTATATTCATATAATAAAGTAAAATAAAAGAATTTCCTTAAGAAAATTATAACAAAAATATATTTACTATTAAGTGGAAGTAAATCATCGTAAAGAACTTCATCCTTGTCATCTTCACGTTGAGCAGGCTGAGGAGGAAGAGGAAGAAGAATGGTTGGTCTTGGTCTTGCTGTCTCAGGAGTGGCAGAGGCAGAAGCAGACCCATGCAGTTCAGATCCGTGTTGTTCAAGGGTTAACTGTATATGCGTTAAATTATATTTTAGCAAAGTATCTCAAAATTCTTTTTTACTCTTTATTTTTAATTATTCAGGACAAAGGCTACCTCAAGGATTGCTAGCATTTCACAAAATATGATTGGGAAAATTTGCCTTAGGAGCAACTGGGTTATAATAGTTCTGAGAAAGATAAGACCATGATATACTGATAAACATTATGGAAGGATGACATTATTCATCTTTCAGTCATTTTTTTACACAACAAACACTTAGGAGGCATGGATTCTGGATCGGACATTCTGCTCACCTACAGTTGGAGCTGGCAGTGAAGTGACTGAGTCTGGGAGAGGTGACAAACAACAGATCTTTGGGCCTTAGATATACCATGTCACTTAAGGCTCACAGAATTCCTATTTTGGAGATGGAGAAGCTGAGCCACAGTGAGATTGAGAGACTCATCCAGAGTCACACTGCTTCAAAAACTATAAAACATGGGTCAAAGGTTAGCCTTTGTCCTCTCTCTGTCTTCCATCATGGTAGCAGTATGGCCCCATGCCTCTCTTTCTTGGGGAAGCCAAGCCCTTCATCTTTACTGCCCCAACTGTTCAAGGATGGTCTGGCCTACATATCTCTCTTAAGCCTCCTTCCTGTTGGCTAGTGCCATGGTGACCACCAACCCAAAAGCCCAGGACCTCTGGGTTTTCACTCTACAGCTACGGGGCTTTGAGTAAGTCACTTACCACCCTGGTTCTGAGTAACTTCATTATAAAATAGGAATGATAATAACCTGGGTTCAAATCTTGATTTGGCCACCTGCCAGCTTTGTCTTCTTAGGCTTCAGTTTCCTTGTCTGTGACATGGAGCTAAACTGTAGTGGATGAATGGAATGTGCAAAGGTATATGAAAGTGCCTTGCTAAAATCCTAGTGCGTGGTTGGCACTCATTAACTGTGCTGTATTTCTCCCATGTTTTAGATGACTGGGCCTTCAGAGAACTTGCCGCAATTTTCAGGAAATGTGTGAGCTAAAGGTATATCTGTTTTCACTTGCTTCTGATTTTGTCCCTTCTCTAATTGCTCCACTCTAGGTGTCTTTGTTTCTTATCTTCATTGTAGGCCTAAGCACTGACCAGGCAAGGCAGAGAGTGAAGCCATAAAGAGAAGTCAGCAAGGCAGTTGGGCCCCCAGGAGGAAGGGGGTGGGCAGGTCTCATTCTATTTGTACAGGTGCATTGTAATGCTGCCTGTGGTGTGAACATTTTCCACTTCATTACTCCTGGCCCTGGCCCAGGCCCTGTCTGCTCCCCTGGCCCCTGCCTTGGTTTAATTTCAGCAGTTCCTGGCCTTTGGAAGGCAGCAGTCACAGAAAGGAAAATAAATGAGGTCGCCATAATCATCTCTGCACACTGCCCAGCCAGGGCAGATGGGTATGATTGTGGAGCAGGAAGGGGGCCATTTGGCTGGGGCTGCTGGTACCCCCATCAAAGTAACTCAGTTCCCAAGGGCTTCTGTCTGCTGAGCCCAACCTTTCTAGTTGGAGTTGGCTTTGGTTTAATGTGTAAGAGTAGGCCAAAACAGATACCCATGGGTCCCAGGATGGTGCAGTCTATGAGTTGGTTGAACTGAATAAATAATAGCTACCATTTACTGAGCACTTACTATATGCCAGATGCTGTTCTAAGCACTTTAAATGAAGTTTAGATTGTGGTCTATCCTATTATTATTCTTATTTTACAGATGAGGGAACTGAGGCACATAGTCTGGTTCATAAGCAGCAGAGCAAGATATTGTCCCCAGCAGTCTGACCTCAGCATCTGCATGTTGAAGTACTATGCCAGCATTGCCTCTTGACATAACACTTGTATGTGTTCATATTTGGATGATGAGAAACCCTGAAGTATCAATTATACACCTATAGAATTATATAATTTGGACTCGTTGAATCCCAGGATTGGATTGGTCCATAAGTTAATAAAGCCCAATGACCATTACGTGCTGGGATTTCCCCATAGATATTATCCAGCTTTTGCTTACGTAACTCCATTGATGGAAAGCTCACTGCTATATGGGGCATCCCCTTTCATCACATGACAATTTAACCTTAATGATGGTGCTGGTGACTTAGTGTGCAAAATGGAGTTTTTTCCTAATCATGTTGGTTATCTGTAAAAGAGATCACTCAAGCGACTGGCTAGCAGAGTACCTAGTACATTGTGGACACTCAATAAATGTTCATTCCTTTCCTTCTCTTCCTTTGTGTTTCACAAATTAAAAAGAAAATAAATTGTTTCCTCACTCTACTATTGGGAAGATATGTTTCCAAAATAGTATCAGGCTCATGCCTCATTTGAAAGTAGAGAGGTTCAAAAGGGCAGGATGATCCAATTCTCACTTTCTTTCTTTTTATTCCTTCTTCTCCTTCCTTTCCCAAATGGTTTGTGAAGATGCATTTGCCAGACATGGGGCTGCAGGACAAGAACAGAACACAGTCCCTCCCTGTGGGGAGTTCATATATACCAGGGAAGCCTGCCACATAAATAACCTGCAATTAGGTGTATAACAATACTGAGGGAACCCAGTAGGAAGAGTGGCTAACTCATTGTGTTCACTAAGGTAGGTTCTCCATGATCCATTGGGCAATATTTTGACACCTCCTGGTAAACTTATGCTGTGTAATTAAAAGAAATGTTTGCATTTGAAAGCAGTTTAAAATTATCCCCAGATGTATGCTTTTATGAATAAAAGGCCATGTCATTTTAGTAGAAGACATTCTAGGGATTGAAATTGATCCCATTCCTCTTATCTACTCCCGAGGATTGACCCTATACCAGGGCCCCCCTGCCTCATTAACTTCTCCTTCTCTGGTAGACCATTCCCATCAATGCACAAACATGCTATGAAGCCAGCTATGTTTTAAAACGAAATTCTGTGTTGATCCCCATCCCCTTCTTGTTTCTCTGTTCCTCTTTCCAGATAAACTCCCCAAAGAGTTGGACCTGCTTGCACTCTCTGCTTTCTCTCCTCCTATTCTCTTGAACTTACTCGATCAGGCTTTTACCTTCACTTCGCCCAAACAGATATTGTCAAGATCACTAAGGATCATTCTTTGCCAAATCTGGAAGTCAATTCTCACTTGTCACCCTAACCAATGACTGATTTGACCCTTTGGGTCACTCTTTTCTTAAAACACTTCATTCGACTTCCAGGATGGGAGTCTCTGGGTTTTCTTCCTACCTTAGCAAGCCCCTCCTTCATAGCTTTCTTGCCAGGTCCTCTTCCTCTTACTAACTCCATGCATTGCAGCACTCCAAGGACTGGTCCTCTTCTCTACCTCCATTTAATCCCTTGGGGATTTTGACTGAGGTCTATGACTTTAAATAACATGTAATCTGAAGAATGGCAAAAGAATCTCTTCAACTTGCCTCTTTCCACCTTCACTGCTGTCTCCATGGGAGCTCTGGTATGCACCTCAAATGTAACATATTTAAGAGAAACATCCTGGCTGGGTGTGGTGTAACCCAGCACTTTGGGAGGCCGGAGCGAGCAGACCACCTGAGGTCACGAGTTTGAGAACAGCCTGGCCAACATGGCGAAACCCCATCTCTACTGAAAAAAAAAAAAAAAAATAGCTGGACATGGTGACGTGCCTGTAGTCCCAGCTGCTCGGGAGGCTGAGGCAAGAGAATCGCTTGAACCTGGGAGGCGGAGGTTGGCAGTGAGCCGAGATCGCACCACTGCACTCCAGCCTAGGCAACAGAGCGAGACTCCATCTCTATTAAAAAGAAAAAAAAGAAGAAAAAAGAAACATCTTGATTATCATTAACCTGCTCCTCTCTGAGATTTTTTCATCTCTGGACATAGCAACTTCATTCTTCCAGTTACTTAGCCCTGGAGTCATCAGGGGCTCTTCCTGCTCACACCCCACCTTCAAACCATCAGCAGATCCTGAAGCCTTTTCCTGAGGAACAGATCCAGAATCTGACACTTCTCATCACTTCAGGCAGCCATGCTCCTTTCTTGCCTCAATGGTTGCAGTAGCCTCTTAACAATTGGTCTCCCTGTTTCCATCCTTGCTGCCCTTCAGACTGTTGTTCATGTGGGAGTCGGCAGGATCTTTTTTAACCTGCTGAATCACACTGTGGCCACTGCTTTGCCCAAAGCCCTCCAACGACTCCCATCTCACCTGGGGTCAAACCCAACATGAATTCCACGCCCTACAAGTTCCCCATGAACTGGACCACTCACTTCTCCTTGGCTTCCTCTCCTGCCAACCTCCCTATTCTGCTGCTGCTATAGCCATGCCTGCCTTCTGGCTGCTCTACAATGTGCCAACATGTTCCCACCTCAGGGCCTCGCGCCTTGCTCTTCCTCCTACCTGGACACTTTTCCACCATGGTATCCACAGGGCCAGCTCCTCACTTCTCCCCAGCCTCCTCAGAAAGTACTTCCCAGGCAATCTATATAAACTATTAATAGTATCAAGCAATGCTATCATCTCTACTCTGCTGACTTTTTTCTCCACTGTGCTTATCACTTCTTAATGTAGTCTGCATTTATGTGTTTGTTAGCAGTCTGCTTCCTTCCCCTAGAACTTGAACTCTTTAATGCAAATTTGTTTTATTCACTGCCTCTGACCGCAGTGTCTAGAACAATGTTGGCACCTAGCAGCTACTCAATAAATATTTACTGAAAGAATACGTTGGAAAATGTATGTTCGAATTCCTACTGCGACCTGGACAAATCATTTCACCTTTGTGCCTCAGTGTCTTCAATCTGAAGTGAAAACAACCATTCTTATCCTTCCAAATACAGCAGATGGTTAAGAAAGTCCAGTGAGGTATGGATCATGAAAGCATGTTATAATGAAGATATAATGTACACAATCAGTAAACGATCATGTCCAAAACTGATAAATTTATCTTGGGTACAAGAAGAATGTTATAAAAATGCATAGGCCCTTGATCATCTTTCAGGGCTTTCTTTAGAGTAGCCTGGTTTGAAGAAGAAGGGAAATAAACTTTTATAGTACAACAGATCTCACTGGGTGCCAGGCAGTGGGTAACTGGTATGATCCAACTTAATATTTAATACAGTTCTGCCTGATAGGCTATCTGAGTTCCCTGAGGGGAATAGCCTGGTGTTTTCAGCTTTGTAATCTCAGCATCTAGCTCAGAGTAGACATTAATATGAGTTTATTAAATTGGGCTTACTTGCATTTTTTGCTGAGGAAAAGACTCAGGGACAGTGAGCAACTTCCCTGAGGTTGCACAGGTGGTGTTACTGTTCTGTGCCAGAGCCAGACTCAGCACACCATGCTGCAAAAGCTCTGCAGAAAACAGGCAGGCACTCATTTTGACTTAAAGTCTCTTAAAGCTTATCATGGGCAATTGGCAAAACAGTCTTTGCCCATACATCTTCCTCAGAGCAGGCAGTAGGCTGTGTGCAGCTGGCACAATAGCTTCTCTTTAATGCCCTTTGAAAGAATCCTGGAAAAGTCTTCAGTTTTAGGGGAGGGAAGGGTCCAGGAGAAAGCCTCCTCCCAAACAGGCTTGGCTTTGCAGCACCTCCCAAGTTTCGATGTGCAGTTTCAGGGTTTCACTATGGCCACTGTAGTTGCTATGGAAATAGAGCAACAAATATTTGCAGGCTGGTAACACCTTCCCCCAAGAAGCCTAGTCAAGAATGTTTGGGACAAGGCCCCTGCCCACCAGGCTACTGTTGTTGCAGCTGAATGCTGCCTTTGTGATCAGCCTCCTGGCCTGCCACCAGGCTCCAAAGAAATGACTCGGCCCAGATCTTTCTAAATAGTGTTTGTGTTTTAGTTGTCCACAAAGGGGGTGGGGGCAGCTCGAAACAACTTTAAGGAAATTATCTGGCCTATGGCTGATTGTCAAGACAAAAATAATGCTAAGTCTCACTTTGCAAATATCATTCAGAGAGCCGTGCCAGGTTGCTGCGGGAATGATGCAAGTTGCCACTCACTGAGCACCAGCATGTGTGGGGAGCTCTGTTCTTACGGGGTCCTCACAGCAGCATGGCCAGATAAGTCTGGCTATCTTACAGATGAGAAAATGAATGTTCATGGAAGACACATAAGTTACTTCAGTTCATTTAACTAGTAAGTGGTGGTGCAGTGCTGAGGTTGAAATGTCTGATCGTTTTAATTACTATCAGCATTATTGTAAAGCTCCCTAGATTTCAATCAGACAGTGACTGGCAACCTTTCAGAGCCTCTTACCTTGCACGCTCTGATAAGAAAAAGAGATACAGTGAAATGGAGAAATTTGGCCCTCGCTGAAAGTTAATTTTATTTGTTCATGGGAACTTGATATGCTTGCTTATCATTGCAGACCAGGCATTGTGCGATTTTACTGGAATGGAAAGGCCCATGGCTTCCCATCTGGCTCCAGTTCTGTTTGGGAGAAAGGAGGCAGTGAAGGAAATTTGACTTAACGGCAGGTGTTACTTTGAGGGTTAGAAAGGTACCATTGTCTCCTCTGCAATAAACTGCCAGGTTTTCACCTGCTGTCAAATTGCAAATTCACTTACCATTAAAATGTTGGGTCATGACTTCATTAATTTAGTAAGTCTTTATTAAATGCCTACTGAGGGTCAAGCACTGGGCTGAGCACTGGGGATAGAGAAATGAATAATATTTGTTTAACAAGTATTTATTGAGTGTCTGCTCTGTGCTAGGTACTATGTAGGCCCTGGGGGTACCTCTTATTCCATCTCCTCAAGGGAATTGCTTGTGGATAAACCAAGTAAACGGACATTTGCCACAGAAAGGATGACTTCTTCACTTGTAAGTATAGGGTGCTAAGGGAGCACCCAGCAAGGACACTTAAATTAGTCTCAACCTGCCCGGTCCAACTTGGCAGCCACCCGCGGCTAGAGAACACATGAAATGTGACTGATCTGTGTTGTCAGGATAAAACACACACTAAATTTCAAAGTCTTAGTGTGAAAAATGGAATGTATTTATCTCATTAGTAATTTAAATTGGTTATAGGTTGAAATGATTTTGGTTGTAGATTGAAATGGCTATAGGTTGAAAAGATTTAGGATATTTTGGGTTAAATAACATATATTATCAAAATTAATTTTTCATGTGCCTCATGATGCTGTGTAAAGCCACTCAGCAACTCTGTGAGGTAGATATTGTTCTCATTGCCATTTAAGTGATACACAATGGGCTTAGAGTGGTAAATGACTTGCCCAAGGTCACATGACTTAGGAAGGGTAATTCATTTGCCCAGAATCATATAATTGGACCTTCCTTCTGAGAAAGCCCGTTGATGATTTGGTTTAGAAATTGGGCCTTTAGTGGGAAGTTAGTTGTTTTCTCTCAGTGTGTTTTAATGTTCTCTATAGAGGGCCCAGGAGTATGTCAGAAATGTGAAATATATCCAGTAGTACATCAGTTTTAGAGAGCAGGGCAGATAAATTCTGAAAGCAAAGCATTCATGTCTGCGGTAGAGACAGGCTGGCTCTTCCCAAATAACTACTCTCCCCTTCCTCCTTAACAATACAACCCTTGATTTATTTTTTAATTTTTTAAAATTTTATTTTAGAGACAGGATGTCACTCTGTTGCCTAGGCTGGAGTGCAGTGGCATGATCATGGCTCACTGCAGCCTCAAACTCCTGGCCTCAAGCAATCCTCCTGCCTTGGCCTCCCAAAGTGTTGTGATTATGGGCCTGAGCCACTGTACCCATCCAGAACACCTGATTTTTAGCTGGGCATGTGGATGCTGAAAATGAAATCTTGCAATGTCGGGGCTCCATTACAGCCAGGTATTGCCAGGTAACTAAGTGCTGGTTCATGAGATGTAAGCAAAAGTGGGGTTTGCAACTTCTGAGAAGTGTTCTTAAATGCAAAGGCCATACCCTTTGTCCTGCTCTTCATCCTTCTTGGTTAATGGAGCAGCCACCTTGGACCAGTTAGGATGTTGAGGATGGCAGAGCCATATGTTGAGGATGGCACAGCAACAAGTTAGAAAGAATCTGGGATTTCAGTCCAGGATTATTTCCATCTTGACTTCTGTTATTATGTGAGAGAAATAAACATCATGGTTATATATCACATATATTATCAAAATTAGTTTTTCATATGTCTAATTATGCTATGTAAGCCACTTAGCAACTGTGAGGTTGATATTATTCTTATTGCCATTTAAGTGATGCTATTCTTATTGACATTTAAGTGATTGTGAGTTTTCTTTCATATACAGCTGACCATAATTCTCATAATACCATGTATGAAGATTTTCTCCAACTACAGGCATGCCTTGTTTTATTGAGCTTCATTTTATTGTGCTTTGCAGATTTTTTTTTTTTAAACAAATTGAAGGTTTTTGGCAACCCTGCGTCGAGCAGTCTATCAGTGCCATTTGTCCAATAGCATGTGCTCACTTCAGGCACGCCTCTGTGTCACATTTTGGTAATTCTCTCAATATTTCAAATGTTTTCATTATTATTATATCTGTTATGGTGATCTGCTATTAGTGATCTTTGATGTTACTATTGTCATTGTTTTAAGGTGTCACAAGCTGCTCCCATATAAGATGGTGAACATAATTCACCAACTGGCTATTCCCCATCTTCCTCCCTCTCCTCGGGTCTCCCTATTGCCTAAGACACAACAATGTTGAAATTAAGCCAGTTAATAACCCTACAATGGCCTCTAAATGTTCAAGTGAAAGGAAGAGTCACATCTCTCATTTTAAATCAAAAGCTAGAAATAATAAAGCTTAATGAGGAAGGCATCTTGAAAGCTGAGATAGGCTGAAATCTAGGTCTCTTGCACCAAACAGTTTGCCAAGTTGTGAATGTGTAATAAAAGTTCCTGAGGAAAATTAAAAGCACTATTCCAGTCAACATACAAGTCATAAGAAAGTTAAACAGCCTTATTGCTGAGATGGAGAAAGTTTTAGTGGTCTAGATAGAAGATCAAACCAGCCACAACATTCCCTTAAGTTAAAGCCTCATCCAGAGCAAGGCCCTAACTCTCTTTCATTCTATGGAGGCTGAGAATGAGGAAGCTGCAGAAGAAAAGTTTGAAGCTAGCAGACATTGGTTCCTGAGGTTTAAGGAAAGAAGTCTCAATTTCATAAAGTGGAAGATGAAGTAGCAAGTGCTGATGTAGAAGCTGCAGCAAGTTATCCAGAAGATTTAGCTAAGATCATTGATGAAGGTGGCTACACTAAACAACAGATTTTTCAATGTAAATGAAACAGCCTTCTATTGGAAGAAGATGTCATCTATGACTTTCATAGCAAAAGAGGAGAAGTCAATGCCTGGCTTCAAAGCTTCAAAGGACAGATTGATTTTTGATAAGGGCTAATGCAGCTGGTGACTTTAAGTTGAAGCCAATGCTCATTTACCAATCTCAAAACCCTAGGGCCGTTAAGAATTAGGCTAAATCTACTCTGCCTGTGCTCTACAAATGAAACATCAAAGCTAGATGACAGCGCATTTGTTTACAGCATGGTTTACTAAATATTTTAAGCCCACCATTGAGACCTACTGCTCAGGAAAAGATTCCTTTCAAGATGTTACTGCTCACTGGAAATGCGCCTGGTCACCCAAGATCTCTAATGGAGATGTACAAGAAGATAAATGTTTTCATACCTGTTAACACAACATCCATTCTGCAGGCCATGGATCAAGAAGTAATTTCAACTTTCAAGTCTTATTATTTAAGAAATACATTTCATAAGGCTATAGCTTTCATAGATAGTGATTCCTCTGATGGATCTGGGCAAAGTACATTTAAAACACTCTGGAAAGGATTCACCATTCTTGGTGCCATTAAGAACACTTGTGATTCATGGGAGGTCAAAATATCAGCATTAATATGAGTTTGGCAGAAGTAGAATCTAACTCTGATGGATTACTTTGAGAGGTTCAAGTCTTCAGTGGAGGAAATCACTGCAGTGTGGCAAAAATAGCAAGAGAGCTAGAATTAGAAGTGGAGCCTGAAGATGGGACTGAATTGCTGCAATCTCGTAATGAAACTTGAATGAATGAGGAGTTGCTTTTTATGGATGAGCAAAGAAAGTAGTTTCTTGAGAAGGAAACTACTCCTGGTAAAGATGCTGTTACCATTATTGAAATGACAACAAAGGATTTAGAATATTACCTAAACTTAGTTGATAAAGCAATGGAAGGACCTGAGAGGATTAGCTCCAATTTTGAAAAATTCTACTGTGGATAAAATGCTATCAAATAGCATCGCATGCTACAGAGAAATCTGTCATCAAAGATGGAATGAAAGGAAACATCAGTCGATGCAGTAAACTTTACTGTTGCCTTATTTTAAGAAATTGCTGCAGCCACCCCAATCTTCAACCACCACCACTATGATGAGTCAGTAGCCATCAACATCAAGGCAAGATTCTCCACTAGCAAGATTACAACACACTGAAGGCCCAAATGATGGTTACCATTTTTTTTTTGTTTTAGCAATAAAGTAGTTTTTAATTAAGGTATATACAGAGTTTTTAAAGACATAATGCTATTGAACACTTAAAAGACTATAGTATAGTATAAACATAACTTTTATATGCACTGAGAAGATAAAAATCTGTGTGACTTACTTTCTTGTGATATTCACTTTATGGCTGTGGTCTGCAACTGAACCCACGATATGTCCGAGGTATGCCTGTATGTCAGAAATGAGATGGTTATAATATAAAGATTCCTGGAGCCAGAAAAGCCCAAGGCTAAATTCTTTTTGGAATGTTTGATCTTCAAAAATTTTCATGGATCCATATTTTAAATAAGCAAAATTTATTTTTGAGAAAGACATACATGCAAATAACTAAAAATACCTATTTAAACTCAAACTGTTAGATGATTAAAAAAATAAGTCTCCCTCAACCCTCCAGTCTCTATTCCTCTAAGGCCCTCCTTTGTCACCTCCCCAAAGCAGTTTCTTCTGTGTCCCTAAAGCAGTCTCAGCATAAACAAGCATATATACATTTTAATATGTTTCTATTTTGCCTAATGAGAGCACATGATGCAAACAGGCACTCCATTTTTTGTGTTTTTCACTTAATGGTATATTTTTGAGATGATTCCATGTAGGTCTACCCCACTTTTTTTCTCATAGATCTTGTCAAGTTATTTAGCCTCTCTGTGCCTCTGTTTCTTCTTCTGTAAAATGAGACTAACAACGCTTAAAAGCTATGTACGTATGTTTATGGTAACTAGCATGGACTAGCACATGGCGGTGCTTCATAACTCTCTCTCTCGCTCTTGCTTTCTGCCTCACAGCCCAGTCTATGTCAGACACTACATACAGAGCTAGTCACTTGTCTTCAGGAAGATCACAGTAGAACTGAGTGGATGAGTCCCCTAGGAAAATACAACACCCAACAACATGAGTACCTCAAAGAGGTGCAAAGAACATTGGAAGTATGAACCAAAGTCATGGAGCAACTTGGAGTCAGGCACACTGGCGTTTGAATCTCAAGAGGAATGTAGGTGTGGACAAGTTAGCTGTCCTCTCTGAGTCTCAGTTACCACATATATAAAATGGGGGTAATAAATACTCATTTACCTGTAAGGCTACTGGAAATATCAACTGAAATGAAGCATATAAAGTACTGATCATAACAATTTGCACAACAGAAATTATCAATAAACATAGCTGGCATTATCCCAGTGTTTGGGCTGAGGAGATCTGGGAGGGCTTCCTGAATAAGGCAGATTTTAAGCTCAGATCTGAAGAATGGATAAGACATGGGAAGGGCATTCCAGATGAAAGTGAGTTAGTATATTAGCAAGGGCAAGAAGAAAGGAAAGTAAAGGGCAACTCTGTAGAATGGCAACACACAGACTGATCTAAAATGAAGGATTCAAGGGTGTACAGAGGAAAAAAACAGGAAAAGTAGGCTGAGGCTTCAGCAGGAGGACCTTGAGTGCTGAGCCAGGGGTTTAGATTTTATTTTCCAGGTAGTAGGGAGCCAGTCAAGAATTTCTGAACATAAGCACATGATATTCATAATGTGTGGTTATGGCAAATCACTTAACTTCTTTGAAAAGAAGGTTGATAGAGTGGAGGCTAGGAGTCCAGGCAGAACAAAAGATGATTGGAGTCAATGCTGAGGATGTGACATTGGGGATGGAGAAGGGGCGCCTCTGGGTCAGAGCCCACCAGTCACGGTGACGGGATAGGTGTTGCTCTTTAGACACTCTTGTGGGAGACGGGTGTGGATCTGGTGTGACATCCTTGTCCCCGCCCCATCTTCACCCCATGAAGGATTTCCCAGGTGGTGTGCTCAGCTGGACTGAGGGATCACTGGGCACACCCACCTGGCAGGGCAGCCCTGCTCCCTCCTCAGGTCTGAAGTTCACCTCAGCCCATGACTCAGTGTGAAGGCTGATGGCTGGGTTCAGTGACCCCCAGGGAAAGCTGAGTCATGTCCAGGAAAGCAATGTCACCCCACCCGAGCCAGAGTGGCCTGTGTTGTGAAATCTAGCAGAAAGGTCATCACCACAGGTTCCAAGATGCCTGGCTTGGCCACTGATTGCCAGGCTACTCACTGAACTCTGTATTCAGTTTTTCCTCCATCTATAGGATGGTGTATCTCTCTGGGGTCTTGGGGGATAAAATTAGATAATAAGTCATTTTATCTGTTTACTCAACAGATGTTGACTGGGCACCAGTTCTATGCCAGTGTGCTGGGGAAAGAGGAATGAATAAGACATAGGCTTAGAAGACATCCCCTTCAAGGGGATGAAGTTCTAATGGGGAAACAGGTAAGAAAATAGAAGCACTAGCAGAGAACTAAACTTTCCGACATGTAGTTGCACACTCACTAACTCACTTAAGTCATCTCACATGGGGTAGTAACCAATTTCATTCATTTGACACACAAGGAAACTGAGGGCCAAACTGGCAAAGCGATTTGCCTTCCTGGTGTTCCATAACCCTTCAGACATAATTTCATCACAGCCCTTAGCACTCTTTCTCTGGGATAGAAGTTCAAATGTTTTATTTCCCCCATTAAAGTTTAAATTTCCTGCAGGCAGGTCTAGCTTCTTTTAATCTGTTGACCACCAGCATCTAGCCCAAGCTTGGCACACGGTTATGGAAGGTGTGGTGGGGGGAATGGAGCTAGAAGTTGTGGAGCATCAACCACATGCTGGGCTTGGCTGGGCACTTCACATTTGCTGTTGGTTAATCTACTACAAAAACTTGGCATGGTGGGTATTATTATCTCTGTTTTATAGGAAATATGCCAGAGGCTGAGATGAGTGATGGGATTTGCCCAAGGTCACACTGGGCGTAATCTGAGAAGCTCCCAACTCAGAAATGGCCCAGAAGCTGGTGTGTGTGCTGCGGGTGGGGGATGAAGTGGGTGGGAGCTCAGCCGTCCAAATGCAGAGCCAGAACAAGTCTCCTGTAAAGTGTTCAGCTGGTCCACTGGAGCATCTTTACCCACAGAGCCTGATCCTGTGCTCAGGCTTTTATTAGCATCTGTGTTCTTTCCGCCGCAGCGCCCAGCTGCCCCGGCAGCCTCTTGGTGAACACTTGCTGAATAAATGCTTCACCAGGAGAACAAAGACATGAAGAAACAATCACAATATGTGCCAAGGCACGAGGCTAAGCCATTTATTTATCCTTTTTCTTTTCATTCTCTCAACATCACGATGAAGTAAGTACCATGAAGACCCCAGTTTTACAGGAAAAAAAAAAATGGAGGTTTAAAAATGTAGAGACTTCCTAAAGTCACAAAGCTGCAAAGTGGCTTTGAAGCCAGGCTTATGTGGCTCCAAAGCCTGAACTGCAAACCAC
Source organism: Gorilla gorilla gorilla (assembly GCF_029281585.2). Taxonomy (NCBI): domain Eukaryota; kingdom Metazoa; phylum Chordata; class Mammalia; order Primates; family Hominidae; genus Gorilla; species Gorilla gorilla. Next base: position 181,104,737 of record NC_073224.2, on the reverse strand, counting down.
TACTTGAAAATGAATGCGTGTGTGGATGAATTGCAGCTCCCAAACTCTTCTGAAGCCTCAGTCAAGGCCACAGTGGCATTTGCTCCCTGGGCAGGGTGTTTTCCAGGGACTTATGGATCAGGTCTGACTCTTTCCAAAAGGCCCTCTGACTGCCAGCTCTCCCACAGGGGTCAGAGAGCATTTCCCAGCTTTCCACTGGGCCTGCCTATCTTTGGGAGCTTTGAAGTCCTACATTTAGAGGACATGGATCAGCCCCAAACCTAAGAGCTCCCCCAAGGTAACTGCCAAGGGAATCCCTCAGGAATCCCGCTTAATGCAACCAAGAGAGGCCTTTAGAAATCAGGCCAAGTAGAGGAAAGAACAATGGACAGGAAATTGGGACATGAGAGAGTCGTGAGTCAGCAGCGTGGTGACAGCTGCCAAGATTGCTGATGTGAACTCTGGTTGTATCACGAGGAGCATAATGTGTTGAATAACTAAGGTGATATTGCACTTCCTCTGTGGTAGAGCTGGAGCTGGAATGTGGGGTGAAGGTCTGGTTCCACATTTTCACGTAGTCATAGTCAAACCGGAACTTATCCAATAGAGCAGAACCGGAACACTGAAGGGAACGGTACTATCATCTTTGCCAAGGCAGAAGTACTTGTATTTCTTTTCCTGAAGAAGAAAAGAAGCAAACATGTTGGGAGGATAGGCTTTGGGTATTTCAGAGATTTCCCGATGAACAAGGCAGTAGACTTCTTCTGTCTGATCCTAAGGGGAACCCAGGACTCAAGTGAGGAACTAATAGGAAGCAAGATTCAGACGCAAACTGAATCAACAATGCCTTTGTTCTAGTCAAAAAGATGCCAAAGAAGGAAATATTTTTGAAGAAAGAAGAAAAAAAGCAAAACACTCAATGAACCTCCTCTCTCCCCTCTATGTGACCCTAAGCAAGTAACGTAATCTTCCTGAGGCTCAGTTCCTTATCTGAAAGTGGCAGGTGGTGTTACATGAGACTAACAATGTGCAGACTGAACGCAGTGTGGAGAGACGGCTGTGCACATGGCCCTGCGACTCTGGCTGCTGCAATTTAAACCTTAGCTTAGGGTGACCTTGGAAACTTATTTTTACTTTGCAGTGCCTCAGCTTCCTCATCTGTAAAATGGGGATAATATATGTAAAGCAATCAAAAGGGTACCTGTCACACAGTGGGCACTCAACTTTCTTGTTAGCCAGCATCATCATCATTGCCACTCTTTATATATGAAAGGGACTGTCACAGTATCTAAAATATAATAGGTGTTCAGAGAATGTTTTCCTTTTCCCATTCTCCTTTAGGGGACTCTTCCAAGGTGTCTCTGGGATACCAAGTTCTTCTCATCTCCAGATGTCTGGAAAATGTCTCTAAATAAAACATCTTTTTGCTTATATTCTAAGGCAGCTATCTGCCTCTATCTAAATACTCTTTTAGTGAAGAAAGGGGCAGAGCAAGGAGAGTCAATCTACTTGTAGAAGTTTCTCATTCTGAACAGTGTACTTTACAGATTCCAAAGTGTTTCTCCCTCCATTACCTCTTTACCCCTTACCAGAGCAAGCGCAGATGTGAGAACTGAGGCTCCGAGAGGTTCAGTGACTTACCTGGAGCCATTAACATCTGAGTGAGTGAGCCAGGAATTGAACCCAAGGCTTTCAGACTCTGGACACCTACCTTTACAGGAGGCATTGGCCAGCCTCTTCCCCTCACACACACATCCTCTCACCCTGGGGTTCTGCTTAGGAAGCATAAGAAAGGCAGTGAGCCAGGCTCCAACCTTGAAGCCAAATCCTTGCAGTAATAGAGAGGACTAAGGGCTAGAGAGAGGAGCCAGGAACCGGGGATCTCTGCCGTGAATCCGAGCCCTTAGAGCTGGAGACCTCACCTGGACCAGTCTTCTGTTTTCAGTAGCTGTAGTGAGTGAGATCAAGAACTAATGTCAAGAGCCCAGAGCCCCTACCAGCATTGCATGATAGGATTTTCTGTGATAATGCTGTATCTGTGTTGTACAATACAGTAGCCACTAGCCACATGTGCTATTGAGCACTTGGAATATGTTCAGTCATAGGACTGAGCTATCAACATCCCTGTTTTATAGCTGAGAAAACTGACGCTCAGTCAGAGAGCTTGTTGAGGTTGCAGTTAGCCAGCCATGTCACTGAGACTTGAAGCCATCCTGTCTGGCCCCCAAGCCATGCCCTTCACCACCACAGAAGCCTCTTGTTCCACTCCCCAAGGAGGGTCTTTGCACCCTTCTGAACCAGACAGGTGATTGGGTCATGTCTGCCTGTGCGAAGGGGTCTCCCTTCCTGCTTGGCTCCACCTGGCTCCAACTCTAGAAAGCACCTGTGTTGTTTTACTGATAACAGTGTTTGCCCTTCCAAAGCCAGAGCCATAAAAGGCAGCTTTCAAAGTCACTGCCGCAGAAATGTCAACATGAGGGGGAGGCCAGTCATGGTTTCTGAGGTCCAATGTCACCTCCAGGCTGCTGCAAAGGCTGCTACAAAGACATTCGGGTCCTGGAATCTGGACTTGCTTCTACCACAAACTTGCTGCGTTTCCTTGGACATATTTCTTACTTCCTCTGGGCCTTGTTTTTATCATCGGTGCAAGGAGAGGGTTGAATTTAAAGATCTTAAAGGGCTCTTCTATCTCTAAAATGTTTAGTGTCCTCTGCACGGGATCCTGGGGGCAACATCTAAATCTCCTATTTAATGACTGTGAAATACCTTATGTAGCAGCCTTCAAAACAAAATCACCCCCAAACCTTAACCTGGATTTTCTTCAAAACCTCCAACAATGTCACCATTGAAGCAGTAAAGGTATTCATTAATATCTTGTAAAAAGTGATTTTGTGATTTTCTTAATGTATGAAAAAATGTCCCCCGCCCTTGACACTGGGCCCAGAGCCCCAGAATATAAAACCACAGTCAGACCACTAGGATTCTACAGAGCTCAGGTGTTTGGACAAATTGCCTGCACTTGAGAATACAGGGCAATTTTCTCGACTTTTAAAATGTTTTCTCCCTTCCCCCCACTTTTCTGGGGTTTTCACCCCTGCTTGTAACTCAAACCACAAATAAAGCTCTAAGCCTCTGGCTGTGAGGAACAGCGCAGTGGCTGCCAAGAACAGCATGGTTCACGTGGGCCCTTTTTCTGCTACTCTGGAAACCAGCTCTCCAGAGGACAGCACAACATTCGTTTTTCTCTTTCTGTACTAATCACAAAAATATTGCTTTTCAGATGGGCTGGGGAAGGGGCAGATTGGTGTTGATTGGTGGTGGACAGGGTCAGATTGGCAGCCTTAGGTGCAGCAGAAGCCAGGTATGGCAGCCACAAAGATTCATATATCCCTCCCAGATGATGGCTCTGATACTCCCATTTGAGGCTTTTACTCTGGAACATGGCACATATTGGTGTTCAATACCTGTTTGTGGTTGAATGAATACACTTTTACGAATATTCTTTCTTAACAGAGGGATAAGCATTCCTGTTTTTCTTCTGAAACTGAGGAAACTGAGGCTCTGAGAGAGTAGCCAACTCAGTCAGGGTCATACACACAGTTACCTGGTAGGGCTGTTGTGTGACCCCAGGCTGGCCCCAGATTGGGCTCTTCCACTCACACTCTTTCTGCGTCTGCCTCTCAGCCATACAAGCCAAAGAAACACCGTGTTCCCAGCCCACGAATGAAGCTGAGGCATGATGGACAAGGCTTATGGAACTAGACTTTTCTTCTCCAAGTGCTCTCTCCCACAACTTCCAAAATTATCCCCATGGGGATGATGCTTACAACAGAAATGCCAGCTCCACCCTCTTTCCAGCTGCCTGCTGGACATCACTGCCTGGATTTATGCTCAGTTCTAGATACAATGTTTGGCCTAGAGTGGGTGCTCACTGTTGAATAAATAGTCAATGATGTCCTACAGATAATATCTGAATCTAAGTTCACCGTATCCACTGCTGAGTCCCCAGTGCCTAGACAAGGCTTGGGGAACAATTGTTCAATGAATAAATGGAAGAATGCATTTTCCCTCCCTCCAACATAGTTTATTTTTTGGATTGCCTACTTCTGCTGAGATCCTCATCCCTCTACAGTTTCTCAAGCCAAAAGCCCAGGACTTCCCCAGGACACCCCTTCTCTCATGTGACTCTCAGCAAACTGGTCACCACGTTCTTTCAATTCACCCTCTGACCTGTCTTTCATGCCAATCTCCTCCTCTCCAAATCTGAACACATGAACTTCTATACTTTATTGTGCAAGATTGTATTGGTTACAAGGAGCAAAAACCCAACTTGAACTTGCATAAGCCAAAAAGGAGATTTTAAATGAGAAGAATATAGGGAAAATCAAAGAACTGATGGAGAAACCAAACTACCAAGCCCCAGGAATGGCAGAGTTGGCTGGAACGGGGTGCTCTGATTCTGACAGCTCTCTTTCTCTTACACCTCCGTCTTCTGAGTTCATTGATGTACTGGCCTCATTCTCTCTCAGCAGTTTCCTCAGTATCACAGGGATGTGGATGCTACACACTCCTATCTATACAGTTTTGGGGTCAGAGTAGAAAAAACCTCTTTCCCATGTGCTGCAATGTCATAATTCCTAGAGGACTCCAATTTACCTAGTGTGGCATATGGGCCTGCCCCTGGACCAGCCACTGGGGTTGGCAGCAAAGAGCACCTCTGTGGGAGTTAGAAGAGGGCACTATCTTCTGAGTGTCTGCACCTCCACAGGTGCAAGCTTGCCTTGCAGAGCGCAGGCTGGATTCCAGTCCCCACTTATTATCCCTGCCAGACAAGCTTCTACAGGGCATAACCTGCACAACTGTACATGGCAGACCTGGCTGGCAGTGGATGTGGGGCTGGGCACTCCCAGTTTGAATCAGATGTCTACACCTGGCCAATTACTACTGTTAGAAAGGCAGGGTCATGCAAGTGATCTCACTTTCCATGTGGACACGTGGTCAGAGTGGAGGGAGGTTTGGAAAAAGAACATTTCTCTAAGAAAGGAAGGTAGCACGTTCATGGACCACAGCAGAATCATATGAGCTGGAATGTGTTTACAACTCCTAAACCTGCTTCTCTTTTTGGTTCTCTTCATTGATACAAAGAACCATCTGCCCAGTTACTCTCTCCAAAAACCCAGGAGGTATCCTGAATTCTTTCCTCTCCCTCATAATCATTCTCCTGAATATGTCTCAAATATATTCTAATAATCTCTCCGTTTCTTCTGCCATCTCCTGGGTTAAGCAACTATTAATTCTTGCTTGGCCCATTACAAAAATGGCCTCCTAACAAAAACGACCCCAAATTCATCCCATCCCTATGCACACCCCTTTTTTATATGACTTTGCTGTTCTTGCTGTCAAGAAATGCTGTCTATTGCACCACCCTTTGAATCTGTGCTTGGCCAATGAGACACTAAGAAAGACGACATAAGCCAAGGCTTGAAAAGAACTTGTGTGCATCAGGGCTTGCTCTTTCTTGCTTTTCTTGGTAACCTGGCAACCATCTACCATGAGAAGAAGCCCAAGGTAATAAGAGACACGTGCCCCAGTCATCTCCATTGCCCCATCTAGTACCCACCAAACACGTGAGCAGGTAGCTGACTGTAGAGCTGCCCACTGACTCCCAGACTTGTGAACAATAATAAGACAGTGGTTATTTTAGGCCTCTAGGTTATGGGGTGGCTGATTTTGCAGAAAGAGCTAAATGACTCACCGGTCTTCCTTTCTTCAGCCTTTTCCTTCTCCAGTGCTTCCCAGAAACCGCATGATCTTCCTAAAATGCAGGTCAGGTTATATTACTTCCTTTTTTCCCCACCTCTGATAGGTCAATATCAACTAAACAGTGAGCAAATTCTGTATTTACTGTATTAATTCAAACTCTCCAGGATCTGGAGCCCAATTCTCCTTTGACTTGCCCCTGTCTTCACCCTATACCCTCTGTTCCCCAGACACACAAATTGATTTGATGTTTCCCTAACCTGCAGTCTACTGCCATGCCTGGATGAGGTGGTATATGCTGCGACCTGTTCCTAGAGCACCATTCTCTCTTTAATTTACAAGGCCCAGCTCAAATGTCCTATCCCCGGTGCACTTACATTGTACCTTTCATTTTAGTTTCATTGATTTCTTATGTCTTCTGAGTCGGCAACTTCTTGAAGGCAGGAAGTTTATAAAGTTATTCTTTGTAGCTTTTCCTCAGAGTACCCAGTATCATGTCTAAAACATGAAGAGTGCTTAACTGGGAAGTTTCTAGCAGCCTCCCAGAGTTGGACAAGGTGGGCATGTTCTATTGAGGCAGGAGACAAAATGGTTAAAAGTGTAGGCTCTGAGATCAACTGTGTGGGTTTGAACCCCAGACACTTTCCTTACCACCAGTGTGATCTAAGAAAATTACCTAATAGTACCTCAGTTTGCTCATTTGTAAATTGGGAACAATAATTGAATCTCCAGTACCAGGTGATTATGAAGAATGAGTGAACTTGTGTAGAGCTTCTGGGAAAGTGCATTCCTTTAGCTGCTGATGTTGGAGATGATGATCTCTCTCTGGACCCAGCCCCCTCCATTCCTTGGGAATGGTCTCTCACCCCCTCAGAACCTGCATGGACAGCAAGTCATCCTTTGCCACAAGGAGTCCTCGTTATGTGTTGGCAAGAGGCAGAACAGTGTGGAAAAAGCATAGACTTTCAGCAGAAGATGTGGGCCCTGCTCTCCCAGCTGAGTGGCCTTTACCAAGCTTCTTCCTGTCTCTGAGATTTGTTTCTTCATTCATAAAATGGGTGTTACTTCGCTGAGTTGTGAAGAAGTCATGAAATGGGGAATGCTGAAGGGTGTGAGCTTTGGAACGCCGTGTTCCTGGCCAAGGCCTCTTCTTGCTGGAAGTTTTCTGTGGCTCCCATCCGTGGACTGAGCTAGGCACATGCAACTTTCTGTGCTTCCTCAAGCCATGCACATATTCACAGATATTTATCAAACCTACACCAGTGCCCCTCTGAGACTTCCCAAGTGAGCATCTACTATGTGCTAGGAGGAGAGCAGTGAACAATACAAAGCTTTTCTCATTGCTTATATTCTTATGGGAAGACGGAGTACAAGTAATTAAATAATAATGTAATTTAGTTTGGTAAGTACCAGAAGACTGGGTGAGGGGCGGGTTTCCTAAGTGTGGTCCCTCAATCCTTGGCACACTCTGTTGTTATTACCCATTTTTATGTTGAGCTTCCTCCTCTGCCACAAGCTCCTGGAGATGAGGGGCCCCATTTGATTCAGTTCTGTGGCTCAGGTAGCCAGCACAGTACCTGGTTACAGTAGGAGCTCAAAGTTCATTACTCTCCTCGTGATTCAAACGAATGATCACTATCACATCTGTGATTTTCTAATCACAACTTTTCCATCAATAAATGGTCTCTGAAAATGTACTTTGTGTCAGTCCTGGCCTTGTACTACCAACGACTGAAGACTGTGAGGTAGTGCTGTTATCAGAGAGCTCGCTGCCTGGTGGAGGAAGAACACCACCACCTCACTGAGTAAGCTCTGTGGCAGAGGTTTGCACACAGAGCTGGGAGGAATCCAGGGGGCATACTCGTTGTGGTTCCTGAATCTTTCCGAGGTCTTGGAGCTGTCAGGCCTCACAAGGGAACAGGCTTTGGCTTTCCCAGACACTGAGGAAAATAAGGTGTCAGGAGTTTCCCAAATCTAGGCTGTTGATCCAACACCAATGGCCTTGAGATGAGATGTGTTCCCTGTGAGCCTCCATACTGCACCCCAGTCCTTCTCCCGGGCTCAGATCAGCCTTCCTGGGACTCTGTCATTTCTCCACTGAAAACAGGCACACCATGGGGTCCAACTCCCCAGTCATAGTGCCAGGTCCTTCCGACCATGCCCAATCCAAACAACCCAAGCTTCTTCCCACCATTCACCCATAGCCAGTTGGCTCTGCCACCGACCCTGACAGCCCTCAACCTCTCCCAACAGAATGGGGTTCATGCTAACTGATGGGCCTTCACCACTTGCTTGCTTCCATTGACCCGTTCAAGTTACTTAATGCTTATTATCTGTTGAGTGCTATATCAGGTACTAGGGATACAGACATGAATGAATGTGATAAAGGTCCCTGCCCTCATGAAGCTTACATTCTAGTGAGGAGAGGCAAGGAGTTAATAAGCAAGAAGTCAGAAACACATGGTGTGTCTGATGGTGCTAAGTGTTAAGAAGACAGAGCAGGGAAGGGGGACAGAGCATGCCCATGGGGTGGAACTGTAATTTTAAATACAGTGCTATGGATGGTCCCCCTGGGAAGATCACATAAGAGAAGAGGCATAGAGGAGGCAGGATAGCTAGTCACAGAGTAGAGTGAGAGTAGAGTCGAGTCACAGAGTAGACTAGAGTTACAGAGGCATAGAGGAGGCAGGATAGCTAGTCACAGCTGGGAGTAGAGTGTCCAAGGCAGAGGGAAGAGTAGATGGCCTTTGAAGATCAAATTTTCTATTTCCCTTCCTCCTTCCTTTCTTTTCTTCCTTTTTTGCCTGCATGTATTTACTTCAAAAAATCTTTCTAGGAATATGCTAGGTGCCATGCACTGCATTAAGTCTTGCATGTAAAAAGAGGGCCCCCTTCTTTCAAGATGCACACACTCTATTGACAGAGGAGGACAAGATAAACCAACAGTTACAGTGGGGATTTAAGAGGATTATGCCAGAGAAGGTGTCACCATTCATGCTGGGAAGCCCTTGGACAGTCTGGTGGTGCCCTTGGGCCTCTTCTCAGAATAACATTTTAAAATGCATAAAATTAAGCACATACAATGGTAAAGAAAGCAATTATTTTTCAAAAGTTAACAAAATACAGAAAAAAATAAATTGGTAATAATGCATGTGGTTTCATATTTGTACACTGAGTAACCAGATCTATAGGTCTATTAACTATTTTATTTTCAAAATATTGATAATCATAGATACAATTTTTAGATAATCTGTAACAACTGTAAAGTGATATGAACATAACTATGATTTCTATTAGTAATAAATTACAGGAACCATTGATATCACTGTGATTTGAGCCTACATTTGTAATTGAAGGAAATGTTAAATTAATTTTATGTACAAGTTAGTGAACATTTCTTCCCCCATACAGATTCACAAAGCTCCTGAATTCCAGCCCTAAGACCCTCGATACTAGAGATATATGTGCTGTCAGGCTCTGAGAGCACAGAGGAGGGGTCAGAAAAACCTTTCTAGAGGAGGTGATTCCTTAGCTGGGTTCTGAAGAAGGAGTAGGAGTTAGCCAGAAAGATAGGGGTGGAGGGAATTCCAGGTAAAAGGAAGAGCAACAGACAGCATTAAATTGTATGCTTTATTTGGGGGAACCGATAGTTAGTGTGGTAATAACTCAGGGTATGTGTAGGTTTTGTTGGGAAATTAAGCAGGAGAGGAAGACAATGGGATCAGCTTATGGAGGTTCTGAGTCCTAAGCTACAGAATTGGTCCCAGAGTTGATGGGGTGTCCTTGAAGGACTTAAGCAGAAAAGGAATACAGTCAAAGATTATTTTGGCAACTATGAGGTGGATGGATTGGAAGGTGGGAGAAACTAGAGGCAAGGAGATCGGTTAGAAAACTGTTCTAATTAGTCTAGGCCAGAAGAGCTATGTGACCCAGACAATGGTCATAGGGGTAGAAAAGAGGAAATGGATACTAGAGACCCACAAGATGGTAGAATCTGCACGAAAATTGGCAGTTGATGGGGATGGGGCAGTTGGGGAGAAGAAATGATCAAAGCAAAAATGTGACTAATTAACAGAGAAGCTGTGTTCAGGGCAGTAGCGGCCATGAACTGCAAACCTGTCCTGCTCGTTCACACCTTTGTGCCTTTGCGAAGCTCCATCTCTCTTCCTGGGATTCCCTCTCCTCCCTTGTTGCTTGCTCTTTCCTAACTCCCAGGTCACCTCACCAACTTCTATCTTGCTGGGAGGCTTTCTGGAGGTGGCAGGTTATCTCGAAGCTGCAGCCTAAACATAAGCCCTTGTCTGACTCTGTGTAGACACCCGAGATTCCCGCCTTGAGCAGAGGCCCCGTGGCCCCCTTTGCATCCTTGATATCAGGCTTGTTCTCCTAGGGAACCAAGGCAGATTCAGCCTGGCAGCTGGCAAATCATGGAGCACTGCCTGTCCATCTGCGAGCTAACAACAGTCGCGCTGGAAGTCAACAAGGGAAATGGAAAGGGAGAGACCCAGCCTCCACAGGGGCTCACGCCCTGGGACCTGTGCCAGTGTGAACAAGGTTTTCCGGGTGAGGATTTCCCCTCGTAGAATGGGAATAGCAGCTGAAGGCGAGCATAAAGAGAACTGCTTGTGCTTTCCTTGTAACATTGTCTTATTTATTAAAGCTTTGTAACCACCCTTTGGTGGTTGTGTGTGTGTGTTCTCATGCACACACACACACACCTTCTTTCTGATTACGTGCAAAGAAAATATGTCCAGAGTGGCTAAAGGACTTATCTAAGGTCACTCAGGCAGCAAGGCACAGGTGAGTATAGAAGTGGCTTGGGAATGAACACATGCCTCTTAGAACCCTTGAGATTTGTAAAGTCAGGGGTGGCTTGGAAGAAAAGATTTGGGATTAAAGAGGCTCGATGGGGCCAGAAGAATTGTCACTGTTTTCCTCTGGGTCTGCCTGCTGCTTTTCTCTCCATTCTCTAGCCCAGCCTCCATATCTTCCTAGAGGCAGTCCTTGCTGCAGAATGCGAGGGGCAATGGCTTCCAGCGGTGGCTGCTGGCATGATTTGGCCCATGCTGGGTCTCCAGCCTCCTCTCCTGACATCCTTCCTTGCCAGTACTCCATACTCAAGCCACCTATGTTAGCTGGCTGGCCCCGTTACTCATTTGGCCACTTGTGCCATTAAATGTGCTGCTTTTTGGCCGGGTGCAGTGGCTCACACCTGTAATCCCAGCACTTTGGGAGGCCAAGGTGGGTGGATCACCTGTGGTCAGGAGTTCAAGACCAACCTGGCTAACGTGGTGAAACACTGTTTCTACTAAAAATACAAAAAATAGCTTGACATGGTGGCAGGCAGCTGTAATCCCAGCTATTCGGGAGGCTGAGGCAGGAGAATCACTTGAACCTGGGAGGTAAAGGTTGAAGTGAGCCAAGATCATGCTACTGCACTCCAGCCTGGGCGACACAGTGAGACTCCGTCTCAAAAAAGAACAACAACAGCAACAAAAACGAACAAACAAACAAACAAAAGCGCTGCTTCTCTTTCCTGGTGGGCAGGGGATAGAGAGAAACAGGAGGAACCTCTTTTCTAAAACACTTTCTCTCACGCCTGTAATCCCAGCACTTTGGGAGACTGAGGCGGGCGGATCACGAGGTCAGGAGTTCGAGACCAGTCTGGCCAACATAGTGAAACCCCATCTCTACTAAAAATACAAAAAATTAGCCAGGCGTGGTGGTGGGTGCCTGTAATCCCAGCTACTCGGGAGGCTGAGGCAGAGGAACTGCTTGAACCCAGGAGGTGGAGGTTGCAGTGAGCCGAGATCATGCCATTGCACTCCAGTCTGGGCGACAAGAGTGAAACTTCGTCAAAAAAAAACACAAAAAACAAAAAACAAAAAACCGCATTCTCCCAAAGTGGCACCTGCTAGTTGAAGTTAAGGTAATATGTTGTTATGATAGTTGTTGGGGACACAGTGAAATGACTCTAGAAACAGAGCGTGCATGCAAGACCTTGAGACAGTAAAGAAGGTGGCCAGAAGTGACACCTTGTTAATATGCAACCCAACCAACAAAGTGTGCTTGCCTGGCCCAGGCCAGCAGGCTAACTAGCTCTGTGCAAGCCCCTGGCTTTGCCCCTTAGGTGCTGGCCCAGTGCCAGATGTTCTGGTGGCCTCATACGCCAGAGGCCACCAGAACATCTTTGTGGAAGGACTGAGAGGGGAGGCGTGAAGCCACAGAGAGGAGCCAATCTCTCTCCCCTTGGCTGGGACTCTCTCCTTAGGAATATAAGCAGACTGTCACTTGGGTCAAAAGCACAGCTGTAGGGAAGAAGAGGAGGAGAGAATGGGTATGAGGAAGAGGAGGAGGAGGAGTGGAGGAGAAGGAAGGAAAAAGGGCTGGGAAGGGAAGAGGGAAATTGGAGGGGCAGGTGGAGGAGGCAGTGAGGAGAAGAATACTTGGTGAGAGTTTAGCCACCTCAAATAACAATCTTGCAATCTCTTGCAGCTGCTAGAGAAGTCCAGTCTGCCCACAGGGCAGAGGAGGAAGGGTACTTCCTCTGAGGAGGCTGGAGGCCTTGTAATCTCTGTACCCACATCCGGAGAAGCTTGGACGGGGTGGGGCTGCCTGGGTCCAGCTTCCCACCCAACCCTGCAAGCTTGGGATCGGACCCTGGGAAGCCTGGCTTACCTGGGCCAGGTCCAGCTGCACTGGGTCTGGATGTCGTATCTCAGGAGCCAGTGGGCTTGGGGTGAAGAGGGACAGCCTTTTCTAGAAGATACAGACTGTGACTCAGAGAAAGGCGTTCTGATGTCTTCTGCGAGACTCCTGAATCACAGCAGGATGGGCACAGGGCTGGGGGAGAAGAAATAAATACTTAATTATAAAAATTGCATAGTTGGAGAGAGCTTTTGTAGTCTTAGAGGTGAAAGAACTCTGAGCTACAAGAATAAAGAAGAGCATCTTATGCTGGGTGCTTACTTTGTGCTAGACACTGTAAAGTGCTAAAGATAAGGAAAGTATCCTTCATGGCTGCATGTATTGCATGCCCACCATGTGCCAGGGGCTTAACACCACCACCCTATTTAATATCCACCACTAGCCCCAGGAAGCAGGCCTAAGTACTCTCATTTCATCACTGAGGAGCCTGAGACATTCAGTCATTGATTGGACAGCCCTCACTATTCAAGCCCTCGTTGGTTTACAGCAGCAGAAAGAGAGGCTCTGAAGGGTAAGTGACTTGTCACAGTTGAGAGCAACTGGCCTGTGGTAAGAGGTGGAGGCAGAACTGAGCTCCTGGCCCAGGCCTGTGGCCTCTTCATTCCCCCTAGCCACCCTCTCCAGTTATCAGGCCTTTACTTTCAGGAAGTCCGGGACAATGAGGTTCCACAGCTGCTTCACAGGAGAAATATCCTTTTGCAGGATTTTCAGTTGATAGCCGGTTGCCAGGGCCATCTTCTCAACTGACGGCAGCTTCTTATTTTTTCCCCAGTACCTGGTCACATCTGGCCCTCTCTGAGAGGTTTTCAGTGCCCTGGGCTACAGTTTTGTTCAGTTGTGCTCTCAGGGTGCTAATGACAGCACACCCACATGCTGATAGAGACGATAAGAAAGGAACAGCTGGGAGGGAGGGAGGAAGGGAGGGCCAGCAGGAGCCTGGGCCAGTGGGTGGGGCTGGCGGCCAGTGTTTCCCTGTAGGGCGAGGGCACGCTCAAGGGACTGGCTTCCTTGTAAACAGTGTGCAGCCAGCTCTAAAAATACCCCTGCCCTAGACAGGGCACATTGAGCTCCTCTGGTCTCCCCCAGAGCCTTCCCAGGGGCCTCACCTTTCTCCTAAAAGGTCAAGGGGATGGGAAGAAAGCTGCCTTGTGGAGGGTTGGATTTCCTTAGCAAGGAAAGTATAACCATATTTCCTTCCTCTGCAAAACAGAAAGGAGGATGCTCCATGGGTTTCAGCAGCAACAACAAAAGGCCAAAACAAAACAAAACAAAAAACAAAAAAACAAACAACAACAACAACAACAAAAACTTCCCTGGACCCTTGTTCTCTTTTCCGTAATCTGAGACCCGGGCTGAGCTCAGGTCCAAGGACTGGTCCTGATTCACAGCCTAGGATCAGGGAGCCATGGGAAGATGCTGGATTGTAATTTTCAGCTGTTCTCCTCATGAGGCATGTGATCCATGACTCAACTGCTTGATGCCTCAGTTTCCACAATTATAAAAGGGGATAATAATAGTGTTTAATTCACTTGGGTATGGAGAGGCTTAAATGAGATGCTATCTATAAGGCTTTTAGCACAGTGCCTGACACATGACAAACGTTCAAGAAATGCTTATTATTACGGTATATGGAAGGATAAAACTATTTCCTGAATAACAGAAGACTTGGTTTAATAAGAAATGTGGTAGGTAGGGAAAAAGAGAAGTGTGGATAAGAAAAGACTAAAAGTGTCTGAATCACAGAAAGCTCAAATATGTTATTTGACAGATGGGGACACTGAGGCCCACGGAGCAGAAAGGAGTTGCTCCAAGCTAGACAATGTATTGGCCACTGCCTATAGGTTCAATATAAAGTATGTGTGATGAGAACATGAAAAGTCCTGTGGGACTGTAAGCCTGCTTCACTAGGAGTTAGGGGAATGAGGCCTTTTGTTCATGCAGCACTTTAAAGTTTGGAAAGCCCTTTTCCAGGGAAAGACAGACCTTAGCAGATCACTGCTAGAGGGCTGAGCTCCATGATGAGGGACTCTTGAGGGAGGATGTGTGAGGACACAGCCAAGCAGAACTCATTCTTGGGACTAGTGGCTGCCTGTGAGGCCATATATTCATGCCTTGAACCCAAAGACCTTGGTTAAATGAAGGAGTTAAATCTCTTTACTCCAAGATTTTTCAGAACCTTCTAAGACATGAAAATGAAATCGTGGGTCTTCAAGACAGGGATATGCTGTATGCAGCATTCCCCATATTAAGTTGGTTACAGAGCCTTCTTTCCACAGAGTATGAGCAAGAAATAATTTGCTATTATTATTATTTATTAGTATTATTATAATTTTTTTTTGAGACAGAGTCTCACTTTGTTGCCCAGGCTGGAGTGCAGTGGTGCCATTTCAGCTTACTGCAAACTCCACCTCCCAGGTTCAAGCGGTTCTCGTGTCTCAGCCTCCCAAGTAGCTGGGAATACAGGCCAGCGCCACCACGCCATGCTAATTTTTGTATTTTTAGTAGAGATGGGGTTTCATTCACTATGTTGGCCAGGCTGGTCTCAAACTCCTGACCTCAGATGATCTACCTGCCCCCGGCCTCCCAAAGTCATGGGATTATAGATGTGAGCCACTGCACCCAGCCAAATAATTCAGTATTAAGCTAATTCCTTGAGAATTGCTGTCCTTAAGTTCTCAAAAAATAATAATAATAATAATAATAATGTGGATTCTGTTGCCAGATAGCACTAAGTTCATAATTTGGCTATTTCCTAGGTGACTTTGTACATGTTACTTCACCTTCATCAACTGTAAAATGAGAGGAAGAATATTCACTTCTCAGGATAGCTTTGAAGGTTACATTTATAAAAGCATATGGAAAATGCAGTGTCGTGGCTAACACACAGTAGGTATTTAGTTAATGGTTATAATTAAGTAAAGCCCGGAGACGGAAACCAGCTTTTGCAAGCTCACACAGGAAATTAGTGACTGTGCTAGGCCTTGAATCTCCATCTCTGGGCTCTTCCAGTTCACCATACTTCTCTTTATTAAGCAACACCATATAAGAAATGTAGTCCATCAGAGGAGATAGGCAGCCTCCCCAAGTTTGGTGTGATTTTATAGGTCAAGTTGACTTTAAATATGCGACAAATATTTCCTTTTCTCCTTCTCCCCCTTCTCCTCAGTTCTAGCCAGAGGAAACTGCAGCCAGGCCTGGCAGTCTCCCCTGCTCCCTTCCACCAGCTTGGTTCCTGTTCCTGCTGGTCCTGGGAGCCCCCAGCAGATGGACTGCCCTTATCAGCCGGCTCCAGGCCAGAGGAGGAATCCTCCGGTCACGTGTGGCTCTCTGGAGGGAGAGAGACCTCATAAATACATACAGCCCACGCAGAGGAAGGGGGGAGGGTCAAGGGGAAAGAAACCTTGACATTGTGGTGACTGGGCCAGGATTAAAGGCCACCAGGCATAGTCCTTATTGGCTATTTCTATGAGGAATCTCAAATCCACATGGCTTCCCTGGATGACAACGCTGACTTTGACTAGCCCTGGGATCTGGGGCATTCCCAGTGTGCTGCTGGCTTGATCCAGGCCTAATCCTTTGCCCAGGACTGACCTTTCACAGTTTACAGAGCACTTTATCTCCTGGCTCAGTGAAGTCTCATAGAACCCTCCAGAGAGAAGGGAGTTTATCATCACCCTCAATTTACAGATGAGGAAGCTGAGGCTGCGATTGTAACTGACTGACTGCTGGCTACGCAGCTACAAGTGACCAAGTCCAGCCTGAAAGCCACATATATTCTCCCACAAAATCCAGAGCTGCCAAACACATCCTCCTCCATGAGTCTTGCTTTGTGCCCATCACTGAGCTCCATGCCCCGGGCGAGCCATCGTTCCTGCCTGGCGAAGTCCACAATCCAATAAGGAGGGAAGGTTGAAGGGATGAATCTCAACAGAATTGTGCACAGTGAAAGAAGCCAATGAAAGAAGAGTACATATTGTATAATTCCATTTATAGAAAACTCTAGAAAATGCAAGCTGATCTACAGTGACAGAAAGCAGATCCATGGTTGTTTGGGGAAGTGAGGCAGAAGGAAAGGATTCAGAGAAGCACAAGGAACCTTTTAGGGTGGTAGACATGCTTACTATCTGGTGCTGAGGGTTTCTCATGTCTGCACGTATCTAATTGTACACTTTAAATACACACAGTTTATTGTATGTCAATTATATCTCCATAAAGCTATTTAAAAAGAGGAACGTAAGTAGGGAAAAGAATGAAGGAAGTTGGCTGGCATATAATTAAATAAGTCTGTGAGCAGTCTTAAAGTGGGGACACAAAGTACCATGGGCACGTAAGAGAAGAAGGTAGAGATTCATTCCCAAACGGAAGAGATCAGGAAGGAGTTCTTAGAACAGGGTTTCAACAAGGCTCAAGGTATGGATAAGTAAGGGTCAGGTTAAGAAAGATTCAGATGGAAGATGCAGATAGTTTATTTGGGAAATAGAGAGTGGAGTATTATACACACGCACAATTCCCTTTTTACCCAAGTTTTGAAGGACTGAAGTTAAAACTAACAGCAACTATCCTCTCTTTTCTTCAGAAATTCAGACACATGCCCTACTTGGCAGGCAGCTAGTTCTGCTAATAAGATTCCTGCCCTTCTCCCTCCCTCTCTGTGCATCTCATCCCTTCGGTCCTGCTGAGGCCCCTACCCTCTCAGATTTCCTCTTTGAACTGAACTGCCAAATACTTGCCAGCTTCCAGGGCCCTGAGTACCCACATTTCAGCCTCTTCCAAACCCCAGAGTAAGAAGGAGATTTGGGGAGTTCTGGGTGGGCATGTGATGGGAGACTAGGTCCAACATAAAAAGATATTTCCCTTTTTCTTCCATACTTTTTGGCTTAGTAATTGACATGTGACCATTGGAGAATTTTGAATAGTTTATTAGAATACATTGTGATGGAGAAGAAGGAAATTCAAGAATTGTTACAATGTTGTACACTGATTAACTGGCTAATTTGCTGCAAAACCAATTCTGATCACTGCTCTTATGGTTTGTAATACATTATTTTGGGTTTGGATGATCCTGTTATTCATAGCTTTACATAAAGAAATATTCCAATGACATATGAAACCCATATATGAAATTGTGGGTTAGCTCTTGCTTTCAATTTTGTGATATGTTTGTTGATTTTAAACTGTCTCCTTTCAAAAGTTTCCTTATTAATTAAATAAACCACTCAGCCACATTCCCCTCATCTAACTCAGTACCCAAGTGTAAGCTCAATTCTGGAGTCGTCTTTCCAACCTTGGCTTAAGGGACATTAGTCACTAGGAACAAAACATGGCATTTGAACAGCTGTTTTGGGTATTCAGAGTCCAAACCCTACAGGTCTGGAGAAGGTGGGGGTTGGGGGAAGGAAACCAATATTTACTTACTGAATACCTACTCTGAGCCAGGCACTGGGGACTTCACAGAGAGTATGTCTTTTAATTTTCTGAACAGCTCATTAATGTGTTCTGCCTCCTCTAGGCATAGCAAGGTTAAGAATTTATCAAAGATCACACAGCTCATAAGTGGTGGAGCTGGGACTTGAACCCATACAATCTGACTCTAGAGCTTATATTCTTGAATACTTCCCTATGTGTACTTTGTTGAACCCTCCCATGCCAAGATGTAGGAGCCATTATTATCAAATCTGTTTTCCAGATGGGAAACCAGAGGCTCAGAAGAGTAATTTTCCCAACGTAAATTAAACAGAGACCCTGGATTTAAACTCTGTGATCCTGGGCAAGTCACTTCACTCATCTATCCATCATCCATCTGTCCACTCATTAATTCAACAGATAGTGTCAACTGTTTACTCCAGGGACTGTCTTGTCCCTAGAGATGAAAAGATACATAAAATCTGGCCCTTGCTTTTTAAGAATTCATAATCCAGTGAAGAGAGCAAACACCTACACAACAGTAAGACAAATGACTGCAATATGACGGGTGCTTAAGAGGTGTCTAAAAAGAGCCACAAGAACATAGAGGAAAAGCATCAAATTACTTGATGAAGTAAAGCAAGGAGGCCTCTGGAAAGGAAGGGACATTGGGCTGATATGCTCTCCAGGCAGAGAAAGGGGGAAAGGGGTTACTCCAGGGACAGAGAGCATCAAAGCTTAAAAAAAAAAAGATACAGTTTAACGGGTCACATATTGAGTGCTTACCACCTGTTTTAAGTGCCATCTCTCTAATTCCCATGTCAATTCTGTGAAGTAGGTATTATTCAGACCACTTTATAGAAGAGGAAACATAGGCACATAGAGAACAGTCACCTTGCCTTTGCTCACACAGCTAGTAAGGAATAGAGCTAGAATTCAGCCCTGGGCAGCCTAGCTTCAGAGCCCATCCTCTCAGCTACTCTACTTGGAGTGTTTGGGGGCAGCTGCTAGTAGTTCCTCACAGGTGAGGCAGGCAGTGTAACTGGTCACATAGGCAGGAATCTGGTCTACAGGGTCTTCCTGTATGCTGGCTTTAGGCACTTTCTTCATGAGGCCTTACATGTTCTTCATCTAGGACCTGGACCTTTTGGGATCCATGAAAATAATAATGCTGTGGTATATGCATGTGTGCTTGTGTGTTGAGGGGTACACCCACCTTTCTCAGGGGAATTATACAGTTCCATTTTTTTTTTTTTGAGACAGAATCTTACTCTGTCCCCCAGGCTGGAATGCAGTGGCATGATCTTAGCTCACTGAAACCTCTGCTCCCGGGTCCAAAGGATTCTTGTGCCTCAGCCACCTGAATAGCTGAGATTACAGGAGTGCGCCACCACGCTCGGCTAATTTTTGTATTTTTAGTAGAGATGGGGTTTCACCATGTTGGTCAAGCTGGTCTTGAACTCATGGACTCTTCTCTATCACAATATATTCTAAGGCAGGCAGCGATCTGCCTGCCTCGGCCTCCCAAAGTGTTGGGATTACTGGTGTGAGCCACCGTGCCAGGCTTCTATTTGCTTTTGCTTTTGATACACCCATATCTGCTCATTGTAGGAATATTGGGTGACTTCAGCTCAGCTGGATTCTCTTGGCTTCAGTGTCAGTATTTGAATTCTTGTTCATTTTCTGCTTTCCCTCCCCAGACTGGTAAGTCCATGAGGACAGAGTCCTTGTCCATCCACCAGACCACCAGTGTCCAGCACAGTGCCTGGCACACAGTAGGTATTCAATAATTGTTTAATGAACTCTGGGGCTTTGATTAACAATTTAGTTAGAGAGTAAATTAACTGTGAGTTAAATCTAGTTTGGTCAACAACATACTTTACACTGTGCAGTCAGTGGGGCAGGAGGGAATCACGGAAGGGTCTTTGAAGATGAAAAGTGCAGGGACTATTGGCCCAGATCAGTGGTTTACACATGAAGCTGTACTTTTAGACGAGCTTGCCTTCCGGGATTTCGATCCCTGGTCTGAGGTGCTGTTTGAGCTTCCCAGGTGATTCTGAAGTCACCAGATCGGTATTGAGGGATGCCAAATTTGGGGGACTTCCTGTTCTAACGTATTTCTTTTTGTCCCCCGAACTCATTCAACTTGTGCCTGAACAGTCTCAGCAATGGGAGCTCATTATTTCACAAGGCGAGCTGCCCAACCCAGCGTAACCACAACGACAACAATCACAGTGACACCATGTAGGGACCATACATTGAGCATTTCTTAGGTGTCAGGTACGGTACATACATGCTGCTTACTCCAAAGGCGAGGTGGGTAGTACTTGTCTGCATATGACAGCTAAAGAAACTGCAACTCCGACGTTGGTGGCGTTGGGAGTCTCAGTGGCGGCGGGGCGGGGCAGGGCCGGGACCAAGGCCACGTCCCGCCCGCCGCCCGGCTTCCCGCCCTTGGGCCTCGGCAGTGCCCGCGGGAGGAGCGGGTGGAGGGAGACGCTCGCCACGTCAGCGCACGCCCGCCCCGGCGCTCCGCCCGGCCCTCCTGGGCCTCCCCATAGAAGGTAAACCCGGGCCGGATCCCACGAGGACTGGTGGGGGCCGGGCGGCCCGTGATTTCAGTTTCCGAAGAGCCCGGCCCTGCGCAAAGGCGGGCAGGGAGGAGGAGTTCGGGAAGCCTTCCCGACAGTCTGCAGATGAAATGAACGCGCCCCGCCTGAGCGCCACTCGGGGAGCGCGCCGACCCAGCGCAGCACCGCGGCCTCCCAGCCTGCCAGGCTGAGGGTTTCTGCGGGCCCTGACCCTGCTGGCCCCCACCGGGCCAGTGAAAGCAGCAGGCTTTATGCGGCTATCGGGCTCGGGGCGAGGAGCCGGCTCCACCCTCCCAGTCTGGGCCCATCCTCCGGCCTCGGCCAGCCCCTTCCCTCCCTCTCTTTGGCGTTCGCGTTCCCTCGGCCTAGCAGACCTCTTAGAATGTTTGTTTTCCTTCTGAGAAAGAGCGGAGGGACGTGGCCAAGACCAACATAAACTGCAAACACGGGACATCCTCTGTGTGGGGGGACATTTTTCCGGGACCAACAGACCTGGGTCTGAATACCCATCCTGCCGCTTCCTCGCTGGGTGACCTTTGTATATCTTTCTCCATCTCTCTCAGCCTCATTATCCTCATCTGTAAAATGGGGATAATGACGCCTTACCTATCCTTAAGATACATTCTGAGGATTAGATTGGATAAATACGGATCATACATTTTAAGCACTTAGTGCTCTCAATGGCAATTAACATTATTATTCATTATATTGTTATTATGAATGACTGATAATGACACTCAAGATTATTGATGCTACTGTGTCAAAAATATGCTCAATTAAATTTATTTTTAGTGAGCGAAATAGTTTTATGAAAGGTAAATAAAGAGGAATAACACTGGGTCGGGAAGTATATACACATTATCTCATTTAATATTCAAACAGCTTCAGAAGGCGGGTGTTATCATCCCCATTCTGCAGATGAGAAAGTTGAGGCTCTTGGAGGTTCATTAACTTGCCCACCTCACACACTTCAAGCCTAATGTCCTGCCCTCCCTCTCTCACTGACTTCCTTGACCGCATCCCTTAAGCTCCAGTCCCTTTCTACCTGCCTGCCTCAGCAAAGACTCCTCCATCTGCAGAGAAACCTGGAGGAAAGTGAGTCAGCTCTGGAAACTGGATAAAGCTCACCTCCTTCAGGCAGCTTTCCTGATTCTCTCCCTCCTCCCCCTGTAAAATTAATCCTTCCTTCCTTTCTTCTCTTGGTGCCCATAGTACGAGGCTGCACACATTTATTGCAGGTTGTGTCTCCCACCTGGGGAGTATGCCTGTCTAAGGCAGACGCCACATACTTCTTCACTCTTGAAGGGTCAATATGGTGTTGTGGTTAAGGGCACAGGCTTAGGAGCCCAACTGTCCAGTTTCAGATTTTGGCTTTACTACCTACTGGTTGTGAGCCTTAACCAAGTGACTTAACCCCTTTCAGCCTCACTGTCCTTATCTACAACATGGAGATTGACAATAAGATCAGCCTTGTGGGGTTGCTATAAGGATTGAATGAGTTAAGATATAGAAAGCACTTTGAACCTCTGAGTAATCAGATGTTCACTGAATGAAGACGGAATCGTGAAGGTCTTGAATGTTGCTTACTAAGATAGTGAGATAGAAAGCATGTTGCAGAGTTAAGAGCAGGAGTAGGTATCAGAGACCTAGGTTCTCATCCTGGCTCTGCCTTTAACTTTATGTTTGGATTGGGCCTGTTCCTCCCTCTGTCTGAATCTGTTTCCCCTTCTGCAAAATGATAAGTTTGGCTCCCGCTGCTAGATGACTTCAAAGGGTAATATTCAGTGTATTAATTCTGTGCCTCTAGGACTTTGCTTGTGTAATGTTCCCAGTTAGGGGTCACACTAAAAAATAAATGACTGGTTTGCTCCTGGAAGCATGAAGCTCAACTACTGGCTACCATGAACTCAGAGGTAGAGGATTGTACCAGTTTTGATAATTGCCAGCTTTTTCTGGGCAGGTCTTAGTGCCTGGCATTGGGCCAAGTGCCATCATTGTCTTGTTTAGTATTCTCAAGAACCCTGTAAAGAAGTCACTACTATGATCCCCTTTCTATAGCTGAGGAAACAGAGGCTAGAGGTTAACAAGCTTGTAACTAGTTGGGTGGGATGTAGGATCATCACTTGCCAGGCTTTGGCTCCCAAGGCCTGCAAGAATCCTCTCTAACACATGCCTGTTTCGATACCTCTGGGGACAAAGAACCTATTGCCTTTCAAGCCTGTTCATTATTAAGAATCCTGAACAGCCAAAAAGGGTACAGCTGCCTTTTTACGTGAATTTCATTCATGACTTTGCACTTGGGCTCCAGGAAGAGATGATTTGTATTAAGGGTTAAGAAAAGGGAGAATATGAATTCCACCAAGGGAGGGTCTCAGGAGTAGTTTACAATTGGGTGGCCAGAGGACAGAAGCCTCTGCTCCTACTTTTTTGGGCCTCACCCCCAGCCCCCCACTGACGGGGTCCTGCCTGGGGACAGAGCTGTGGGATGCTAAGGAATTTCAGTACAGCCTTGATTGGGAGTGGGCTGAACTCAAATCATCAGAAATGTGCATCTATAATTCCCAGTCAATTGAGATACATTTCCTTGGAGGTAGGGTTTGGAGTGTGGTGGAGGCAGCGAACACATTAGCAAAAAGTTAGGCTTAATCAGACCTGCAAAACTGGAGGGAGAAATTGGCTCCAGGTTTTATTCAGTTTACTGTCATTAAAAACAAACAAACAAACAAGCAAACAAACAAACGAAAAACCACAAATATCCTGCTCAAATAGCTCCCGAGGCTCACCTTTCCCAACAGGATGAAGTCCGGACTCCTTGGGGTGGCATTCAAGACCTTCCACAATCTAGTCCTAACTCACCTTTTTCACGTTTTCTCCTACCACATTCCCATCTCCACTCCCAGCCAGAGAATCTCACATAGTCCCCTGAATACTCTAAGCTTGTTCTTGCTTCCATGCCTTTGCACATGCTATTCCTCCTGCCCCATAGCACACCACCACAGATGTCACATCTAGATGAAAACATCAATCCTGTGTTAAAATGCATTGGTTTTCCTCTCCCACTCCTGAATAGTCCCAGCTAAGAGAGAACCTTTGCTGCCTCTATGGAATTACAACTGTGAACACAGCTAAACAAATCAAAAAACACCAACTAGAAGCACTGAAGTTTGAAGCATTGAGTGGGTCCCCAAAGCATTATTGGAAGATCAAAACTTATAAGGTTGAGTATCAGTGTGGTTTGGAAAGTCTTGAGTTGCTACCAAATGAATTTAAGGATAATACAAGAATGTGTTCCTAAGTTGGAACAATTTGCCATATAGATGTTATGCTAAAATCCAGCAATAGGACTAAAAAGCATTGTTAGGGAAACCTCTACAATTTTTTCAGAAAGTTACCCAGGGTGGGGAAGCCTTCTCTGGAGCATTTTTAACATACTATCTTGTCACAGGTTTCAATAAGCATGAAATGCAATTCAGGGACCTGTTGTTCGTGATATAAAAATCTTTGCACACAGTAAAATCACCAAATCATCCGGTTTACATAGGAGGTTCTGGTTTACACCCATTGTCCTGACATAATTGCCAATAGTTCCCCTTTTATTATCAGGTCCCATAATTTGGAAAATAAATTATATGGTCACTCTAGCACTGGGTAACCAAACAAGAGCTTGTCTAAGCAGTTGCTTTCCCAAGGTTTTGCCATCTGTTGGACTCCAGTTCACGTTTCAAGACGCAGCCTCTGTCACTTCCTCTGTGACAGAATTAATCTGCACTCCCACAGCACTGGGTACTCACCTTCATTCACTCACAGATCCTCTTTGGCTTTGTCTCCACTGAGCACTGGGTCCCCTCAACTAGACCACATTGTGTTCTGTGCATCTCCTTGCACAAGTCGTGAGAACAGTAGGCTCTTAACTAGAGGCTGTGGAGTGAATTATTTTGGACAGAAATTTCCCCAAGAAGATTTGGTTTTGCTTTATTTTACTTTCAGTCACCAAAGGAATAAAAATGTTCCTAGGGACTTGTTAAGCCTTAACACTGAATATTGGAAAGGGGATATGCAATACAAATGCTTTCAAAAGGAAAGTCAATAAATATTTAGGAAAGTGACAAGAAGTGTTCAAACATGCTTGTTGTTGTTGCTAAATGTTAAAGCTTTATCAACCTTCTTCAATAGGTTTTTAATTTGTTTTTGTTTTTGTTTTTTGAAACAAAGTCTCACTCTGTCACCCAGGTTGGAGTGCAGTGGTGTGATCTCAGCTCACTGCAACCTCTGCCTCCTGAGTTCAAGCAATTCTCCTGTTTCAGCCTCCCAAGTAGCTAGGACTACAGGTGCCCGCCATCATGCCTGGCTAATTTTTGTATTTTTAATAGAGACAGGGTTTCACCATATTGGTCAGGCTGGTCTTGAACTCCTGACCTCAGGTGATCCACCCTCCTCAGCCCAAAGTGCTGGGATTACAGGCATGAGCCACCGTGCCCGACCTTTAATAGTTTTTTCTAAATTTAAAATTCTAGCAATAACTCTACTTGTACTAAAAAGAAACATTTTACTTTCTACTCTTTTGTATCCTTTAACAAGTATGTGTTGCTTTTTCTTTAACATGTATGTTTCTCTTTAAAACGTTTGTATCCCTTTTTAACTAGAAAATTTTTATTAGAAAAGATACAATTATTGAAACAAAAAATTAGTTTCCTAAGAGCTTTGAGAGATCATTGAAATAAATCCTTTTATATTCCAGAGTATGTGCTGGGCAGGAGGGTTGAAAGGGAAGGAGGAAAAACTAAGAAACTAATGGGACCCAAAGAATTTAAGGTATTCAGCAGAAGCCTCACAAGCAATAAGTGGCAAAGTCAATACTGGAACCCAGTTCTCTGAATCCATGTCTCTTGATCCTTGCACAACACTTCTCAAATTTCTTTGGACTGGCAAAAGGCATTTGAGCAGAGATACTCTTGTCATCCCTGGAGTTAGAATGTGAGCTCCATGCCTCAACTAGGATTATTTGGATGAAGTTAAACCATGCACAGCTCCAAATTCAAAGGAGTCAAGGAGAAAATTTATCCATGAATAAGGGTTTATATCACCTTACTTGCTGAGTGACCTTGCTCAGGTTGCTTAACCTCTCTGAGGCTTAGTTTTCCTGTCTTTCATATGGCGCTAACAGTATGTTTCTTGTAGGATTTGGCGAGGTTTCAATGAAATAGTGTGCATAAAGTACTTACCAGTTTTTAGAGGGAAATGTTCAATAAATTATAGGCATTATAATGATTATTATTATTACTGCTCTGCTACCCAGACTTGTATTGAAGGAGAACTTATTAATTTCAAATAGGCACTATGTAGACAGTTCTTCCTGCCCTAACGCTCAGGTGCCAATTCCATAAGCACTTTGACTTAAGAAATCTGTTTTCGGAGGAGGTGGTGATTGAAATGGGGATCATGTATAGAGGAGCCTGCATGACTGGTCTCCCTGTCACCAGGCATTTTCCTGTTTCCTAGATTCCTTGATATCACTTTTTTTTTTTTTTTTTGGCTTGGGCTTTGCAAAACTTCCTGGTGGGTAGTTTTAGTCATCCTTCCTAGCAGTTTGCAAGAGTATGTTATGAAGCTGGAAATCATTTAAAAAATGTCCTGATGTGTCAGAAAAAGGGAAAAAGAAGGATGATGGCTCCTCATGTTCATTCATTTGAAATATTGGTTACTAGATCCTCTTTCTTTAATCTTTAATGGAGATTTTCTTTTCTTTTTCTCTTGTCTTCACAGACTTCTATTTACCATTGAAAAGAAAAGCAACCATAATACCCTGGCATCTACAAAGGAGAAACATTTACTTAAGCATCTACCTACTCGTTTGACATATGTTATTAAATACTTACTGCATTAGGCCCTGTGCTAGGCAATGACATACAGACATGAAGGTTACATAAACTTGTTTATGAAACATGGACTCTTACAGACCTGGGTTCAAATCTCTGCTTTGTCCATTTCTATAGATTGGATCTCAGGCAGGTTAGCTACTTATCTCTCTGAACCAACTCCTTCTCTCAGATTCCCTGTCTCAGCCATGGCATCACCATCATCTTTTTGTCCCAGTTTAGAAAGCTCAGAATGATTTTATTCTCCTCCTGAACCCTCTACCTAATGTTCTGTCCATCACCCAGCAATGCACAATTTAATTCCTAAATATTCATTGAATGTATCTTCCCCTACATCTCCAATTTATTTAATAAATATTTATTGAGGGCCTGCTCTGTCCCAGGCCCTCCGCTGGCACAGGGATACCTGTCCCTAAGGAGCTCCCTGGCTGGTCAGGTGCATCCATAAATACACAATTTCTCAATAGCAAGTGGGTGTAGCGATAATAAAAGCCCACTTTTATTGCACACTTAATCACTGCTGGACACTGCTCTAAGAGCGTTATATACATTAAACCACTTAATCATCACAATAACCCTAAGAGATAGGTGATATTATTGTCTTTACCTTATAGATAAGGAAACCAAGACAACAGAGTGAATAAACAACTTGGCCAAAGTCACACAACTCACTAGCAGTGGAGGAAGGTGCAATGGCTTATAAAGTTGGCTTAAAAGCTGTAGCTGTAACCACTAGTGAGCTCAGGTTGTGCTTTGAGGGCATTGGAGAGGGGTCCCTGGGGAGGAGCTCCTAACCATATTAAAGGTCCTTCTTTGAGCTGTTGTCTATGCTGAGCCTTACAATGTGAGTAGGGTTTAGCCAGAACAATTCTCCCCATCCCCCCACACCCTGCTCTGTGGGCCTCACCTTGACCAGTTTCTTCATTGATCCCACTCTTGTTGGTCCATTCTTCTCACATGTGTCACAGTGAGCTTTCTAATCAAATCTGATCATATTATTACTACTTTTTTTTTTCTTTTACTTTTTCTTCTTTAGATACAAGGTCTTGCTCTAATGCCCAGGTTGGAGTGCAGTGGCGGAATCATAGCTCACTAAAGCCTCAACCTCCTGGGCTCAATCGATCCTCCTATCTCAGCCTCTTGAGTGGTTGAGTGGCTGGGACTACAGGCATGCACCACCACAACCCACTAATTTTTAAAATAATTTTTTTGTAAAGATGGGGCTCTCCTTACATTGCCCAGGCTGGTCTCGACCTCCTGGACTCAAATGATCCTCCTACCTCAGCCTCCCAAAGTGCTGGAATTATAGGTGTGAGCCACTTTGCCTAGCTTTAATGTTTTGGAATGTCTTCCCATCATCCACAGGATAGAGCCTAAACTCCTCAGCATGACCATGAGGCCTCCACAATGTGGGCATGTGGCCCACCTAACTCCCAGCCTTGCCCTACCCTTCCTGCCTTCAGCCACACCCACTCACTGGTAGGCCCACTTCTGCCTCCATCTGTGTCAGATTCTATCCCTCAGCTCCTATGAGGCTTTCCACCCTCATCTTTCTAGGATACCTTCCTGGATCCCACAGGCAAAGTTAACTACTCTCAATAGTACAACCCACCACACCCCAAATACATGTATTTTAGCTCTTCTCCTTCTGAGTTAGAACAGTTGACTTTTGAATCCGTCTACTTTATTATATAGTGAGCCCCTTGAAGGGTATTTCCCAGATCCTAACAGGGCCTGGTACTAGTGAATCCTTAGCATGAATGAATGAATGAATGAATGAATGAGTAAATGAATGAATATTAAGAACCAGGACCAGACTTTAAGCTTTTTTATCTGTTGCAGCTCATAGCATAACGCTGAGGACGTTCAGTATCCAGTCAAATATTGATTTTCCTTTTACACATCTATGGGGTACAATCATGCCCCAACAGAACTAGAAAAGGGAAAATACTATCCATAAAGTCAAAACCGTATCATGAGAAATGCGCTGGACAGGTGGCCAGGAGATCTGGGATTGTCGTCCAGGCCCTATCACCAACTAACATGTGACCTTGGGCAGGATATTAACCCTCCATTTCCTCAGCTATAATACTGCCATCAAAAGTCTAAAAGGGCGTGAGTGCTGAAGAAATTTGTAAACTGTAAAGCACTGGGCAGGCCAGAGACATCACTGGCTTCATTCTTCCAGCTACTCTCCAAGGATTAATCTAGAGGGTATACTCAGCGCTACCGCAGGCCATGGGGCAAGCCTTTCTCACCCTTTCTCCTCTTCTTGGCCTGAGTCCAGAAAGATTTCCATCTGTACCTTGTCTGCAAGCCAGACTCTGAACCTAGGGTTTGGGAAAACAGGCAGGTTATATTCATCCAGGTGTATCCTGTATACATACTGAGCTGTAAGGCCAAGTTTGTTCTCAGAATAAAGTGAGCACACATATGTGCGTGTATGTGTATGTGTGCTGCTTTCATTAGCACAGCAAGGTTCAGCACAATAGAGGCAGCTGTGGAGTAGTGGCAAGAGCTTTGAACTTGGCATCATTTAGGTCTTAATTTCACCATTGTCATTCCTGCACACGCTGAGCGACTTTTGTTATATTCTTAACCTCTTACGGCCTCCCTCCCTCCTCTCTAAAATGAGGTAATGCATTTGCCGTAGATTCACTGTAAAGATTACACAAGGAATGTAAGGTGGCTAGCACAGTGCCTGGTGTATAGTACATAGTACATATATATTTGTTTGTTGATTTCTATTTCTATTAATAATAACTATAACTAACATTTTGTATGCATTTTCTATGCATCAGGCTTTATGCTAAGCATTTTTCATGTGTTATATGGAGTAAGTCTCATGACAACCTTAAAAAATAGATACAGTTGATCCTTGAACAACACAGTTTGAACTGTGAGGGTCCATTTATATGCAGATTTTCACCCACCTCTGCACATCTCAGACAGCAAGATCAACTCCTCCCTTCTACCTCCCCTTCACCCTACTCAACATGAAGACAAAAAGGATGAAGACATTTATTATGATTCACTTCCACTTAATGAATAGTAAATATATTTTCTTTTCCTTATGATTTTCTTAGCAATATGTGCTTTTCTCTAGCTTACTTTATTGTAAGAATACAGTATATACTAATAGTACATATAACATACAAAATATGTGTTAATTGACTGTATTATTGGCAAGATTTCTAGTCAAAAGTAGGCTACTAGAAGTTAAATTTTTGAAGAGTCAAAAGTTATACGTGGATTTTCAATTGTGCAGGGGGTTGGCGCCCCTAATCCACATGTTGTTCTTCAGTCAACTGTATTGTTATTCTTCCTTATAGACTAGAAGACTGACACTCTGATGGGTTAAGCTGCTACCCCAAGGTCAGAATAGAGCTGATAATTAGAGGAACCAGGGCTCAGATACATTTCTCTATACTCTAAAGCAATGCTTTTGGGACTTCTAATGAAATATGTCTGTTTAAGTCAACATTTTTGCCCTTATTACCAGGAAATTATACTAAAGGGACAATAAAAATAGGAGGGAAAGTAGAAGACTCAAATAATAGAAGTATAAGCTTAATTACATAAGTATCCATATAAACAGACACACTAAGGAAAATGTTGTTGACTGAAATGGGTTTGTTAAGAAGGAGGAAGATAAGCACACTAATTGTGTCATCACTTATAATGAACTAGCAGATAGTGTCCAAAAAAGTAGAGAGAACTAAGGATGTTTTATAAAGATATAAACTGGTAACCACTAAAATAGAAATGTAACCCATCTTAAATAGCAGAGAAAGAACAAACAAAAAACAAAATAGAGCTGTTTTTATAGTAAATGACATACATACGTCCATAAATGCAAGCTAGACTGACTTCTGATTCCAGCCAACATGAATAAGAGGGACTGGATTATTTTCACACTTGGAACAACCAAAAATACCAAAGTATATGAAATAATGGCTGTTAAGACACTGGACACCAGGCAATAAAGAACAGCAATCCCTAAAAGAAAGGAAACAAATGAGGTGAGCCTACAACTGCTTCAGTTTACTGCCTGGAGGCAGTGTTCAGGCTGTGACATAAGGAAGGGACCCAGACAGAGTCCAGCAGACTTCTGGAGTAGAGGAGATGAAACTGAGAGTTCAGAGAGACCATGGTAGACAGAATTCACAGGACAGAGTACTGGAGAGGATAAAGCCACAGGGAGAGAAGGCTTCAAAGATCCACAGAAGATTCTGGTCAGCATACACATGTGAGGAAGCTATCCAAAGCTGGGGGAAGAACCCAACAAAAGGATTAGAGGGAAAAATACCCATCGCTGCCATACTTGTGACTAACTCATGGGTCAGAGAAGAAATCAGAAGGAAATTATGAAGTATTTCAAACTGAATGAAAATCAGAATACCATACATTAAAATTTGTGGAATGCTGCTAAACAGTACTTAGGGAAAATCCACAGCACTAACCACCTATATTAGTAAAGAAGAAAGTTCCAAATCAATGACTTCAGCTTCCACCTTAAGAAACTAGGAACAGAAGAGCAAATCAAACCCAAAGTGAGTGGAAAAAAGAAAGGGGTAAAAATCAGAATGACAGTCAATATAATAGAAAATAGAAAGATAATGAAGAAAATCAGTGAAACTGAAAACTGGTTCTTTGAGAAAAATCAAGAAACCTCTGGGAACTTAGATAAAATGGAAAAATTCCTGGAAAGACGCAAACTATCAAACCTCACTTGAGAAGAAATAGGTAACCTGAATTACCCTAAATCTAGTAAGAAAACTGAGTTTGTAGTTGAAAATCTCCCCACAAATATAATTCCAATTCCAATTGGTTTCACTGATGAATTCTACCAAACACTTAAGGAAGAAACATAAATTTGACACAGACATCCTGAAAACTGAAAAGGAGAGAATACTTTACAACTTATTTTAAGATTCCATAACTACCCTGATACCAAAGCCAAATATGTTAAAATGAAAAAA
The DNA here is from genome assembly GCF_029281585.2 of Gorilla gorilla gorilla. Lineage (NCBI taxonomy): Eukaryota > Metazoa > Chordata > Mammalia > Primates > Hominidae > Gorilla > Gorilla gorilla. The sequence goes on along the minus strand of NC_073224.2, from coordinate 181,073,438 downwards.
AAAACAAACAAAAAAACTACAGACCAATATCCATAATGAACATAAATAAAAAAATTCTAAATAAAATTTTAGCAAATTGAATCCAACAATATATGAAAACAATAATACCTATGCCCAAATGGAGTTTATTCAAGGAATAAAAATTTTGTTTAATATTAGAAATCAGTTAATAACATTTATTTTATTAACAAGGCAAAAAAGAAAAATCATGCTTATCTCAATAGATGAGACATCCATTCTTGACAAAATCTCTAAGCAAATTAAGACTAGAAGGGAACTTTCTCAACTTGATAGAGAGCATATAAGAAAAATGTACACCTGACATTATACTTAATGGTGAAAGACTAAGTGTGTTCTCCCTAATATTGGGAAAAAGACAATGACATCTACTCTCATCACTTCTATTCAACATTGTAATGGAGTTTTTGTCCAATGCAATAAGGCAAGAAAAAGAAATAAAGGGAATCCAGATTGGGGAAAAAAAATAAAACTCTTTATTCTCAAAAACATGATTGGGCCGAGTGCAGTGGCTCACGCCTGTAATCCCAGCACTTTGGGAGCTCATGGAGGGCAGATCACTTGAGGTCAGAAGTTTGAGACTAGCCTGGCCAACATGGTGAAATCCTGTCTCTACCAAAAATACAAACATTAGCTGGGTGTGGTGGCATGTGCTTGTAGTCCCAGCTACTTGGGAGGCTGAGGCATGAAAATCACTTGAACCTGGGAGGTGGAGGTTGCAGTGAGCAGCGATTGTGACACTGCACTCCAGCCTAGGTGACAGAGTGACACCCTGTCTCAAAAACAAAAACCAAAAAAACCCATGATTGCCTAGTAAGAAAATCTGATGGAATAGAGAAAAGTAGTACTAGAACTAATAAGTGAGTTCAGCAAGATTTCAGGATACAGGATTAATATTGGATTAAAATTATATTTTTATATCATAGCAATGAAAATTGAACATTTAAGTTGTAGAAAATAACCTTTACAAATAGCATCAAATAATGTGAAGTACTCAGGGATAAGTCTGACAGAAGATGTCAGACACTGTACACTGACAACTACAAAACATTGCTGGGAGAAATTACTGAAGACAGTAAAATGGAGAGACGCACCTTATTCATGGATCCAAAGACTCAATATTTTTAAGAGGTAAGTTCCCCCCAGATTGATCTAGATTCATCCTAAAACTTACATAGAAATGTAAAAGACCTTGGACATCCAAAATGACTTTGAAAAAGAACGATATTGGAGAGGTAGCAGTACCTGATTTCAAAGTACATTATAAAACTGCAGTGATCAGAACAATGTAGTATTGATGCAATGATAGACAAATAGATCAGTGGAACAGAATATAGAATCAAGAAGTAGATCCATAGATATATGCGCAGCTGATTTTTGACAAAGATGCAAAGGCAATTTAGTGTTTTCAACAAATGGTTCTAGAACAACTGGATAATCTCTATGAAAAAATATTGATGTTTGACCTATACTTGCATCACACAAAAACATTAACTAAAAATGGATCGTAGACCCAAGCGTGAAACTAAAATTTATAAAACTTCTAGAACAAAACATAAAACAAAGGTTTCTCACATACAATATCAAAAGCATAAAAGGTCCATAAAAGATCAAATTAATAAATTAGACTTCATACAAAATTAAAAACTTATTTTTGAAAGACACTGTTAAGAGAATGAAAAGACAAGCTACAAACTGGAAGAAAATATGTGTAAAGCATATATCTGATAAAAAGACTTATATAGAGACTATATAAATAACTCTCAAAATGTAATAATAAGAAAACAAAGGGACCAAAAGATTTGAACAGGCACTTCACCAAGGGAAATACATGGATGGCAAATAAGCATATGAAAAGATACTCAGCACCATTAGAGGAAAGCAAATTCAAACTACAATGAAATACCACTACACACCTATTAGAATCACTGAGGCTAGAAAGACTGACCATCTCAAGTATAGGTAAGGGTGTGGAACAAGCAGAACGCTCATATGCTGATGGTGGGAATGTAAAATAGTGCAACCACTTTGGAAAAGAATTTGGCAGTTTCCTAAAATGTTAAATATACGCCTACCTTATGAGTCATTCCACTGCTGGGTACTACCCAAGAGAAAAACAAATATATGTTCATACAAATACTTGTATACAAATGTTTATCACAGCTATATTTGTAATAGCTAAAAATGGAAAACAACACAAATGTTTATCAACAGGAAAATGGGTAAATGAATTATAGTATATCCATACAACAGAATACTATTTAGCAATACAAAGAAAAACATGCAGTATTATGGATGGATAGCAAAACTATGCTGAGTGAGAAGAAAGTCAGACACAACAAGGGTACATATTGTATGATTACATTAATAGAAAAATCTAGAAAATGCAACTAAAACTATAGTGATAGAAGGCAGATCCTTAGTTGCTGAGGGTAAGGCGGGTGGGGCAGGATGGTGGGAAGTGAACTAGGATGGGAGGGAGAGATTGCAAAAGGAGATTTTGGGTGTGATGGGTATGTTCCCCATCTAGAGTATGGTGATGACTGCATGGATATATATGTATGTGAAAACTTATTACAAGTGTATACTTTAAAATATGTTTACTTAATCATTTATAAATTACATTTCAATAAAGTTATTACAAAAATATATTTCTTTAAAATTAAAATGTATATAAAGCTGGGAATATAAAATTAAATGACAAACACAAAACTAAAACATAAAATTAAATGACAAAAATAAAAGCCAAACATAGCTCTTATATTAATAAGTATGAATGGACTTTAATTCACTTACTAAGAGAAATACTGTCAGACCGGATCATAAAGCAAAACCCCAAATTGCCCAAAAAGATTAAGAAAATAAGATGATGAGAAAATGTATAATAGACAAATTCAAACATAAAGAACGCTGAGGTTGCCATTTCATATGAGAAACTGCGGAATTCAGGTTAAAGAAAAAAAAAACTAAACCAGACAAGGAGGGGTATGCAACAATGATGAAGTGTGAAATTCACAATGAGGCTACAAGAATTTTGAAAATCTATACCCAAAATAACACAGCAGAAATATTCATAAAGCTGTAAGAAGACATTAACAACAACATAATCATGGTACAAAATTAACAACAAAATAATCATGGTACAAAAATGTAACCTATTTACTCAATCCCTGATAGATCAAGTGGATGGATAAATAAATAAATACATGCATAAGTAAGTAAAATACATAATTAAATGTAACAAAGACCTAAATAACAAATATAAAGCCAATTTCATTGATATGTTTCAAATGATATACTCTGAAAATAGAGACCACATTTTATATTGTTTTCAAATGTTCATTTTATACTCATGAAAATTTATCATATATTAGCTGCCTAAACCTCGAACATTCCAAAATGCAGAGATACTCATGGTAATATTCTCTTCTTACAAAGCAACCAAACAAGAAAGTTATAATAAAATTTAAAAATTAATTTAGTGATGTACATACTTCATTTAAATAACTTCTAATTTAGACAGACAAGTTTAAAAACAACATTAATGAAAATATTATATATCAAAACCATGAGATACCATAAAGCAGTCTCAGAGGAAAATTCTTACCTCAGTACTTACATTAATTAAAAAGTACAGAAACAGATAGACCAAAGATATGTTAAAAATATAGGAAAAGAGGCTGGACGCAGTGGCTCACGTCTGTAATCCTAGCACTTTGGGAGGCTGAGGTGGATCACTTGAGCTCAGGAGTTCAAGCCTGGACAACACGGTGGACAACACGGACAATCAGCCTGGACAATATGGTGAAATCCCGTCTCTACTAAAAATACAAAAAATTAGCCAGGCAAGGTGGCAGGCGCCTGTAATCCCAGCTACGGGGGAGGGAGAGGCACAAGAATTGCTTGAACCCGGGAAGCAGAGGTTGCAGTGAGCTGAGATCACACCACGTCACTCCAGCCTGGGCGACAGAACAAGACTCTGTCTCCAAAACAAAAGAAAAAAAAATTAGAAAAAGAATAATAAACTTTTTTATTTATTTCCAAATAATAAACTTATTTATTTATTTCTAAATAACAAACTTATTTATTTGGAAAAATAAGTTTTTCCAAATAAACTGTTGGAAAAGAGAAGGAAGAGTGACAGTTAAGCTGAGATTCAAAAAATGAGGAGTGGCCAGGTGCAGTGGCTTAGGCCTGTAATCCCAGCACTTTGGGAGGCCGAGGCGGGTGGATCACGAGGTCAAGAGATAGAGACCATCCTGGCCAACACGGTGAAACCCCGTCTCTACTCCAAAATACAAAAATTAGCTGGGCGTGGTGGTGTGTGCCTGTAGTCCCAGCTGCTCTGGAGGCTGAGGCAGGAGAATCGCTTGAACCCGGGAAGCGGAGGTTGCAGTGAGCCAAGATCGTGCCACTGCACTCCAGCCTGGGCAACAGAGCGAGACTGTGTCTAAAAAACAAAACAAAACAAATGAGGAGTGAGCAGAAGGAGAATGGATGCATGGGCTGAGCTGAAGGAAAAGCAAGTGCAGTCACAAAGAATGGAAAGAATGCTAATGTGTCTGGAGCTTAGACGACCAGGGGTATAGGCCAAAGGGAGGTGAAGGGGTAGAGCATGCAGGACCACAGGGGCCGTAAGGAGCATGAAGGCTATCCTGCCTGCACAGGGCCACGTGGACATGATCTATGCAGTGGCGCTACAGAAGTGGATTCACATGTTAGCAGGATTGCTTTGGCTGCAGGGCAGAGAAATAGACGGGAGGCGGTGAAGGAGGCAGGAGACTAGGCATAACATTATACATAGAGGAGGAAGATGGTGCCTGGCCTGGAGGCATCCACAGGCACCCCTTGCCTGATGTTCACAGTCAAACCAGCCTTCCAGAATTGGGTTCAGCTCCAGAAGTGGCACTTCCAGAAAGCCTGCAGCAAACTTGAGACTCTCTAGCTGAGCACCAGAACACCAAAGTATGTAAGAGTTTGAGAGCAAGTGAAGCGGGTGACCCAAACAACCCAGGCTATCTGGCTTGTAAACACAGAAACCAGAAATCATCATGGCCTCCCTCATTCTGAGTGAGGGGGCTGCCATGTCTCAGAGTCCATGCTGTCCCCAGAGAAGCTTCCAGGTTCCAAGAAAAGGCCAAGTAGAGGCTGAAGGTCTCTGGGCTTTCCCGAGGAGTTACTGAGATTGATTTCTTTTGAAGGAGTGCAGACTCTTCCCTGCTGCCCCTTCTTTTTATAAAGGCATCAATCGTTTGAGTCACTTGGGAATAAAACTGTTGTTGTGGAGAAGATTTCTGTGGGTGCCCGAGTAGGAGTTGGGATGGCTGCTGTCAGGGGATGGGAGAACATATGGTGGTCTGTTGTGAATGTGATCTGTTTTTTGTGTTGTTGTTAAACTTCCTCTTGTTAGCATTGGGCCAGTTATGTAAGAGCTTGAGGGTCCATATGGTTTGTTGCATAAGACGCCAAAGAGGAACATGGTTTGCCATTGCCTTGCAGCTACTCCAATTGTGAATTTAAAAAATGTGGCCACAGTGTTATATTTGGGCAATGGAGTCAAGTAGTCCTGGATTTGAATATCAGTTCCACCACTGGTTAGCTGTATGACCCTGGGTAAGTTACCTAACCTCTCTGAAACTTAAACTCTCAAAGACTCAATTTCCTTTTTGCAAAATGGAGAAAACAGTACGTACTTCATATAGCTGTTAAGAGGATACAGTAATGCTAAATGACGAGTTAACGGGTGCAGCACACCAGCATGGCACATGTATACATATGTAATTAGCCTGCACATTGTACACATGTACCCTAAAACTTAAAGTATAATAATAATAAAATAAAATAAAGGTGATACAGAATTAATAATGCTAGTTACAATGTATTGAGTATCCAAAATTTGCAATACTGTGTGCTTTACAAATATTGCTTTGTTTAAACCTCACAGAAATCCTTGAAAGTAGCTGTTACTCTTTTTATGTTTCAAAGAGGAAACTGAGGAGCAAAGTGATGGAATGGCTTCCCTCATCTAATAGGAAGCTGTGGAGCTAAGATTCAAACATATGTTCCTGCCAAGAAGAGCTATTGACATTGGGCCTCACTGTCTCCAGTGCTGGTGAAGCACTAGGCACATAACAGGTGCCAAGTCAATGTGATCCTAGACTGTACGCTTCATGAGGCAAGACATTTGGACAATTTTGTTCACTACTGCATCCCCAGGTTTAAAAACAGTGCCGGGTGTAGAGTAGGCATTCAGTAATAACTTTTGGACTAAATAAATGGATTCTGCATTTATGGCATAGTTGTCAGTTCTGGAGGTGGAGCTGCTTGGGTTTGAATCCCAACTCTGCCATTTACTAGCTGTGAAAATAGCTAATTCAGTTAGTTGGTTCATTTTCCAGCACAGTGTTCTCATCTGTATACTGCGATTACTGGTCACTTCCTCTCGATAACTGTCCCTTTCCCTGTTTTCTTCTGGATGCAGAGATCAATCCTCTATCCCAGGCTTATTCATCTATACCCCACCCAATTTAAAATGAAACAAAACCCCAAACACAAAACTGCAACAACAAACTTACCTGTGCTTTCTGGAGCTCCTATATGAACTTATCCTTACTAATGCAAATAGATGACAAGATTAATATGTTATCTTTATCAGAGGGCTTTGCATCTCAGCAAGTACATTCTTGAAATATGGTGATTTAACCCACGGCGTAATTGTTTACTGGAAGAATTACACACAACCTATAGGAAGTCGTTACTAAGAAGAGTGCTTGGGTGTTACTCTGGCTCGGTGGAAAAGGTCATGATCAATTGGTGATGCCTGCAGAGGCAAGGAGGGAGGTGCTAGGGGCTTGAATGCCATCCTGGACTAAGCTGATCTTCCCATATTTTAGAGCTGAGGAAACTGACTGAGGCTCTATCAAGGAAAAGTGACTTGCTCAAAATAAATAATTAGGCTTCAGAAGCAGCATTAGACTCTTGCTTTTTTCTGATTCACAGTCCAGTTCTTTTGCCCTAATCTTCCAACCTACTGGTTTGGACCAAAGCTTATGGGGGGGAAAAAGGAGGGGGAAGGAGAATTAACCTTCATGGAGCACCCACCCTAGACTGGAGACTCTCCATGAGATACTTTAAAAACATTTTCTTTTATCCTGTGAGGTGAGCAACATGTCTCCCATTTTACAGATGAGGAAGCCGAGTCTCAGAGAAGTGATGTAACTTACCCAAGGTCCCAGAGCCAGAGAGGGAAGCCTGACCTGACCTGGATCCTTATTCCTGCGTCTGGGGATGATTTGAACCCACACTCCAAGGCTAAATATTTGTCCACCCCACAGGTTCAAAAGTTGAGCATCCCTGCTCTCCCACCTACAGAACTAGCTGTGAAGCCTTGGGCAAGTGACTTCACTTCTCTGGGATAGTTTTTTCATCTTTAAATAAGGACAATCGGCATACATTCCTTAAAGAATGTAATGAGGATTTAGTAAATTCGAGTACATAAAATGAATACCAGGTCTGTCCCATAGTAAGTACTCTTAATATTAGTTCAAAACAAACAAATCTGACACATGCGGCCTCACTCCAGTGCCCTGAGAGGCTAAGGTGCTGGGATGGCCCACACAGGGCCCAGAGAGACTGCAGCCAGGCTCAGCCTCTCCGGAGCCTTTGCTCCGTGTTTTGGCACAAGGCCCGGGACTGAGGAGTCCCCATTCCTCTCTCCTGTCAACTCAGCAGAACAAGCTGTTTCAAGGGAAGGTGGTTCCCCTTGAGAAAATGTTCTTGCACGCCCTGGAGGCTCTTGCCCTGCACGTCGTCAGCAATCAGCCGGTACAGGGCCTGGGCCCCACCCTGCACAACCACTCTTTCAAAGTCTGTATCCTGCCAAGTCATAAAAGGTAGTGTGCGGTCTGGACAGCTGTGGTCTTCTAGCAGAACTCCCCTTTGCTGATGACTTTGAACCAACTTTGTCTCTGTGTGCCTCAGTTTCAGGGCCTTTAAAATGAGGTGGTAATGAGCTGTCTGTCAACTCTTTGGTAGGAAGGTTGAGAGAAACCACTGGAGACACTGCCTCTTCTACCTCATTTCCCATGCCTTCTGCAAATGTCTGCAGTCTGGCCTCTGTCCCCTTGATGCCAAACAAAACCGCCCTGCCCAAGGTCACTGTTGTAAATCTAAATGACACCCCCTAGCAGCAGCAGGAGCATTCTGTCCTGGTGTGTTCTCTGACACTGTGGCCTCTGATTCCCTTCCTCCCCGTCTGGCCACTTTCTCATTCTCCTCTAAGGGATCCTTTCCTTCCTTCAGTCCTTAAATGCTGCAATTTCTCCAAGGTTCGGTCCCCAATCTCCTTTCTCCTCACTCTGTATACTCCCAGGGTGCTTAATACCATAAGCCTGGACTGAAGTCACTCTGAGAGTATATGGAGTGAGGAGAAAGGAGGTTCTCCTGCACTGTGTATTCCTCATCCTCACCACCCAATCATCCAACCCATGATCTGGATCTCAGAGAATTGCACTGCCGTTCATTCAGTAAATGTGTAATAAACACCTTCCAGGTGCAGGTACTGTTCAAGGAGTAAAGTTTACAGCAAAGGAGAGGACATAGTCCCTGCTCTTATAGCACTTACCCTGCTTCTACCAAGATGTCCAAGGGTCTGGGGCTCCTTGTAACTCCCTTCTCCCTCGCCCTCTTTGTGCAATTGGCCACCAAGTCTTGCCAATTCTGCTTCCATAGTATCACTTGAGTTGATTCCCTCTTTTCTGGGTGTTCTCATTGCCATGACTTAGTTCAGGCAACTGCTTCCAACCTGGTCTCCCAGCGACTCCAGGCTTGCCCCTTCCAATGCACTGTACACTGCAGCCAGAGCTATTTTTTAAAAACACAGGCTGGGCACGGTGGCTCACATCTGTAATTCCAGCACTTTGGGAGGCCGAGGCGGGTGGATCATGAGGTCAAGAGATCGAGACCATCCTGGCCAACGTGGTGAAACCCCGTCTCTACCAAAAATACAAAAATTAGCTGGGCATGGTGGCGTGTGCCTGTAGTCCCAACTACTCTGGAGGCCGAGGCAGGAGAATTGCTTGAACCTGGGAGATGGAGGTTGAAGTGAGCTGAGATTGAGCCACTGCACTCCAACCTGGTGACAGAGCGAGACTCCATCTCAAACAAACAAACAACAACAACAACAAAAAACCCCACAAATCTGGTTATGCTGCGCCTTTGCTTAAACCCTCCATGAGTCCTTCCCATCACCTTAATGATGAAGTCTAAGTCTCTTAGCTAGGTAGATGTGTATCAGTCAGGAAGGAGTCCATCAGGGAAACAGAATCAGTAAGAGACTAGGATTCTATCTATCTATCTATCTATCTATCTATCTATCTATCTATCTATCTATCTATTTATCATCTATCTATCTATCTATCTATCTATCTATCTATCTATCTATATCTATCATCTATCTATTTATCTATCATCTATCTATCTATGTTGTCTATCTACCTATCATCTGCCTTATCTATCTATTTATCTTATCTACCCACCTATCTATCAAATCTATATATAATCTAATCTATCCATCTTATCTCTCTATCTATCTGTCTATCTATCTATCTATCTATCTATCTATCTATCTATCTATCTATCATCTATCTGTCTATCTAGAGATTTACTTCAAGGAATTAGCTTCTGTAGTTGTGGGATCTTGCTAGACATTTCTGATATATGCAGGGCAGGTCAGCCAGTTGGAAACTCTTGGGCAGAGCTGAAGCTACAGTTCACAAGCTGAATTCTTTCTCTCTCAGGGAAATCTCAGTCTTGCTCTTAAGGCCTATCAATGGACTGACTGAGGCCCACTCATGTGATTGAGGACAATCTTCTTTACTTAAAGTCAACTGATTTTAGGTATTAACCATATTCACAAAATACCTTCTCAGCACACCTGGATTAGTGTTTGATTGAATACCTGGGTACTATAGCCTAGTCAAGTTGACACATAAAACTAACCATCCTAACAGGGTGCTTCTGGACCTGATTCATGCCCGTCTCCCTCACCTCTTTTCTTCCCACCTCACACTAAGGCTCAGTCACCCCTTGCAGTGTGCCCACTGGCCTTCTGCCACCTGTCCTTGCACAGGCCTAGAATATTCCCCACCCCTTTCCTGGAGAACTTCTAGTCGTCTTTAAAACCACTGGGATGCTTCTTCTTCAGGAAGCCTTCCCTGATTCCTCCCCACCCAATCCCTCCCACTCTGAGTTAACTGCATTGTCTCTGAGTTTGTAAAGCCCCTACTAATCACGTGAGATGGAAACTGCCTCGGGGGCTGCAAGGTCTGGCTCAGTAGCATGTGAACAGCTCTAGAACAAAAACTTTCTATCACATCACTCTGGTAAGCCCCACATGATGCAAATCCCAATCAGCAGCAATGATCTCATTTACTTGTGAATAAATCTCCCCCCCCTATTAGAATGAAAGCTCCATGGAGGTAGGAACTGTACCTGTCTCTTTCAGGGCAGTATCTCTGAGACCTAACTGTGCCGGGCACATAGTAGATACTTAATAAATATTTACTGAGCAAATTAATTAATAGTTGTTTGAATGGATTCAACAATAAATGTTAATTAAGAATCTTCTAAGTTCTAGGCATTATTGGGGGCCTGGAAATATAATTATCAAGAAGGACAAGGATGCCCATCAATGATGTATTAGAAATAAAATGTGGTACATATACACCATGGAATACTATACAGCCATAAAAAGGAACAAGGTCATGTCCTTTGCTGGGACATGGATGGAGCCGGAAGCCATTATCCTCAGCAAACTAACACAGGAACAGAAAACCAAACACAACATGTTCTCACTTACAAAAGTGGGAGCTGAAAGATGAGAACACATGGACACATGAGAGGGAACAATACACACTGGGGCCTATTGGGGTGGGGGTGGGGGGAAGGAGAGCAGGAAGAATAGCTAATGCATGCTGGGCTTAATACCTAGGTGATGGGTTGATCTGTGCGACAAATCACTATGACACATGTTTACCTAGGTAACAAACCTGCACATCCTGCACATGTACCCTGGAACTTAAAATAAAAGTTGATTTAAAAAAAAAAAAAAGAGGGACAAGGGCCAGCTCTCATGGAGTTCACATTCCAAGGAGGGGTGACAGGCAGCAACTAAATAAACTTATAAGTGATCAGGATAGGGAAATTAAAAATATAATATAGCTAATTAAATGAATAAAGGCACAAACGAATAAATGAATAATTGGAAATATCTATCTTTCATCTATTATTTATGCATCTGTCTACCTACCTACCTACCTACCTATCTGTCTGTCTATCTTCCCTTTCTTCAACAAGAAACCTACATTGGGAGAGGGTAGGAAGTAGTGATATGGACACTAGATTTGGATTAGGAATTAGAAAGGTCTGACTCCATTCTTTACTGGTAGTGTGTGCCTGGTTAAGTAATCTAGCCCTGATAATCTAGATCAGTTCTCTTATCTGTAATATAGGATTATGGTAACTGCTTTGTTTCTCAAACAGGGCTGTCATATCACATGAGGCAGCAAACATAAATGAACTTGGTGACTTGGAAGCTCTGTACCAATGTTAGGGGAGATTGTTGTTGATATTTGCAATTGTTGCAAGCAGAGCACTTTAGCTCCACCAGTTAATTGCATTGTTTAGTTGGAGAGAAGCAGAAAGGAATTTTGGCATGGGACAGACCTGAGTTTCAGTTCCACTTCAGCCACTGCATGTTGAGTTGTGTGACCTTAAACATGAATTATTTCATCTTCCTTGGACTCGGTTTTCTGATCTGTGAAAATGGGGAAAGTAATTGCTCCCATCTAATAAGGCCATAAGGCAACAGCCAGGTTTAAACAAGGTAATCTATGTCAAGTGCTTGGCATAGGGTTAAGCCCATAGGAAGAGCTCAGCTAATATTAGCTACTAATAGTCATTCTGTCAATCATTGGTGGCTGTTCGTAAATGGAGCCATTCATGGTTCAATTTCTCAAGTCTCACTTTTCTGCCAGGAAACTTCCCAAGTCTTTATGCACCAACACCTGTGATTATGCAAAACCACAATCAGCGTTCATATTCCGAACATAAACAAATGGAGAATTCGCCCTTCAATACTCCCCCTCCCCATTTTTCAAAAAACAGTTTCTGGAACATAGAAAGATGAACTCTTCATTTCTATAGAAAACAAGTGTTCCTGGTTTTATAATCATATAACCCTGAAACAGTTATGTTTTTTCATGTAATGCATTTTAGAAGTTCCATAAAGGAGTCGTTGTCAAGAGAAAACACAGCTGGTGCCCAATTAGAGAGGTGAACGACACTAATGGACCAGCAGAACTCTTAATTAAGCTGGACCACAAACTGCAGGAGAGATGGCGGGTGGGAAACTGCAGTGGCCCACACACTCATGCAAAGGAATGAATGGGAAGGGCATTTAAGCTTTTAAAAGCTGGCTTTGCAGAGGCCAACACCTGATTTTGACTCACTCTGAACTTCTTTCTCTTCCTTTTCCCTGAGAAGCCTCAAGCTCTTTCACTTCTATTTGGGCATCAGTTTCTACCTTATTTGTCATCAGCTTCTGCGCTGGGAAGATTCTGAAAGTGGACTGGAGAGCAACAACTTCAGGAACATCTCCAGGGACTGCCTGTCTGCATTTCTTTCCTGCAGCACTGCTCTCTTTAGACAACTCCTGTCTCCCTCAGCAGTACCCCACTCACATCCAACTCTTGCTCATTTTTGCCCATTGCTGCTGTCTTCTTTGCTCCCTCTTCCTACTGTGCCCTGTAGTATCCCCGTATTGTGCCAAATATACTCCACTTAAAACCTCACCTCTCTGCATGCCTTTGTCTCTGGATCTGAAGTGGAACCTGTATACTTTGCTGTCCCCATGGAGATGGTTTGCTTTTCCATATTCCACACACCTCAAAGCCAAGAAGCAGGACTGAGCTTCTTTTGTGTCCCCTAATGCTACCTACACCTTAATCCTCTACCCTCCTGTGAAACAGATACACCTGCTGCCACACATTTGGTAATCACATCTGGAAAGAGATGCTGGATCTGCCATGCACTAAGAGAAGCTGTGTGTGTCTATTTGCGAGGTGGTATGAAGCGGAACAGAGGTTCTCAAAGTGCAGCCTTGGGACCAGCTGCTCAATGATCACCTGGGAACTTCTTAGAAATGGAAATTCTTGGGCTCCACTCCAGACTGACTGAATCAGAAACTCTAGGGGAGGGACCAAACATCCTGCTTCAACAAATCCTCCACCCCACCCCACCCCAGGCAATTCTAGTGGTTACACATGTTGGAAAACCACTAGTGCAGCATTTAAGAGTATGGGTTCTAAAGCTGGTTTACCTGAGTTCAAATCCCACTTGTGACTTACACTAGTGATGCAATGTTGGCCAACTTACACAATTCCTCTAGGCTTCTTTTTCCACCTCGTAAGATGGGAATAAAAATGGTACATCCCTACAGGGCATCATGAGATGACTGAAGTAGCTATACACCTAAAGTGTTTAGGACAGTGCCTAGCATGTAATAAGCTCTCATGAACTGTTAGCTCTTATTATTATCATCGTTAGATGGAAATCAGAAAAGACCCTGGTCCTTGGGTGTTTGCATCTCTAGTCCTCCTGGTTGCTGTCATCTATGACGGGTAAGTGGCCCCCTCACACCCAGTGCTTCTCCAGCTTTCCACGGTAGAGGCATGTGGACCTCCACACACACTTTTTTGAAATCTTATATTTTATTTCCAGGTTTGGCTATTAAAAAACATTATTTACAAATCTCATGTCCTGGTAAAATTTATACCCCAAGAAGCTACACTGTACTTCACCAGGGGCTTGTTGCATCCTTCCAGACCCCCTTTTCCCCAAGACTAGAAGTGTGGCTCCCTCTTTCCCACCTTTGACCTCCTCAACTCCAGGGACCTTTGCTTTATTCCGCAGCAGCCACCTATACTCAGAGCCGCACCCAGCTCTTATCTCGGCTGGCTACTGCTCCACCTTTGAAATCTCAAATAGCTGGGTCTCACTCTGACCCCTCCCTCTTATCTTTTCAGAGCTCTCCTCAGACTGACTCATTGACCTCCTCCTGAATTCCAGACTCTGAACCCCTTTCTCTGTTCCTTCCCAGTCTTTCAAACGTTATTGGTTTCTCGGATTTGCAACTTGCCATACCTCTTCCCCCTGCCACATTCATGGATGCATGGAGCAGGAGCAAAAAATAGACCTTTGTGTCTGCAGCCACCTAGAATTTTTTTTTGTAATTCCTGTAGTATGACCTGGCTTATCTTGACTGGGGCACCTGCCTCTTAGGTGCATCTGAAGACCAAAGAGGTCACGTATACAGAGCACTAAGCCCAGTGCCTGGACAATAATAACTGCTCAAGAAACATTAGCTATTACTCTTACCCACCAAAATCACAGAGGCCGCACACTGCCCTGTAATGTGTTTGCAAATTCCCAGTCAGATCCCTTCTCCTCTATGCAGTAGCGATTCCTATTATTTGTTATCCCACCAAACCTTCAGCCTTTGTAGAGAAAATAGAGGTAATCAGGTAGGAACTGTCTCAATAATTCTCATTCAAATTTATCTGCAGGTTTCCTTTCTGATCAATTTCCTTCCTATTTTAGAAGCAGTTGGCTATCTCCTGACCATAAGAACTGGAGGACAGACAGTGGGGTGACTTCTAAGACCAGGAAAGGTTGAACATTCATTCATTCATTCACTCATAAACCCCTGGGCCCGGAGAAAGCCCAGGTTTGAAGATTGAGACCTAAAGGGACTGCTATGCCAGATCTATTTTTCTTTCCCAAATAGTCCCTCCGCCCTCCTTATGCTGTCTTTTGTTTGCCATTCTCCCTCCCCACCAGGTACATGCGTAGTCAAAGCTGGGAGAGGGGGAGGACTGGACTGAAGCTCATGAATTAGGCCATCCTGTCACTGTCCCGGGTTTCAGGGGGAAAGGGAGAGAAGGCCAGTGAAGATCTTTAAGGAAAGCCTCAGGAAGGAGGTAAAGCAGGGACTATCCTTCTAGAACCTCTGTCGACTCTCCTGGCTACGTGAGCAGTTGACATACGTGCAAAGGAAGGCCTGCATGCTTCCCCCTCTCCAGACAGGTTTCTCTGGAACCCCAACAGACAGACAGACGGTGATCTTTCTCCTCTCCAGACATCCTCAGCCGCCGCCGCTGACTCAGCCTCCCCGCCCTCCCCGTGGGTGGAGTAGGTAGGCAGCCCAGTCCCTGGGGTTGAAGCTGTAGGTGACATAAGGGTAAAGTCGCAAACATCTGCAGATATGAGACCTTTGATTTCTCCCCAAACCCCAGAACATTCACAACTCTGTCTCCTTTACCTGTCAGTCAGCCCCATCTTCCAGTTCCAAACCCAGACAAACTTCAGTTCCTTCTGTAGGAGATTGGAACACAGTGTCCCTGGAGGCACAGAAGGCCCCAGCTGAAATGACCTTTGGGACTAGCTAGCATTCCCTTTGAGGAGAAACAGGACTTCCCACCCATTCCAGAAAGGTCCAGGAGTCCTGGCTACAACATCTGAAAAGAGAGCAACTGACATCCCGGATGACTTACTTGTTCAGCACAGCAGACACAGCACCTTGGGCCTATAAGAAAATGTTTTCTTATAGAATAGTAAGATCTTTGTCTTTATGTCAATGTAGTTGTAAAGTATAATTTTACGCACACACACATACATGCACACTTTTCTGGAGAAAGGAGTCCACATAGGCAAAATTGCCTAGGGCCTGTGAAAATCATATTGCAGCCATGCTCATATCACCTCTCTAGGACTCAGTTTTCTCTTCTATAAAATATAGATCACAACACTTTCCACACCATTCCACCTCCAGTTTCACCAGTGTTCTGCCTGAACATCAATGACCTTAACATTTTCAGATTTGAAATGTTTGGAAGCCCCCCACATATACAATCTGTAACAGCCAGATTCCTTAGTGTTGCATTTGAGGCCTTTCACTGTTTTCCACTTGGAGCTTCTACCTCGTACACAACTCTCCAGCTAGGAACATCATAACTCGTGCTGGTTGTTCTCAGAACAGGCTGAGCCTTGAGTTCCAGCGTGTCTTTGCACACTCAAAGCCCTTTTGCTTCAAAAGCATTCCCCTCCTCTTCTCTGCCGAATGGTCTCCTATGACAGCACAGCTAGCGAATTTGCAGCATCCAGTGAAAAATGAAAATGGGGGGGGCTCCTTGCTCAAAAATCGTTGAGAATTTCAAGATGGTAGAGCAGAACATTCAATCATGTATGGGGCTCTTCTGTGCTCATGGCCCTGTGGGCCTGCCCATGAAGCCATCTCTGCCTACTCCTTTTCTGAGATCGCCTCAAATGTCACCTGATCTTTGAAGCAGTTTTTACTCTCCAAGACCAACAATAGGAAGACACAAAACGAAGCACTTCTTCTGTTCCAGGCATCATGCCAGGTGCTTTACAGATAAGGTCTCATTTATTCCTCACAGCCACTCCATGAGGTAGGTAGTATTATGATCCCCATTTCTCTGATGGGTAAACTGAGGCTCAACAAGCAGGTGACAGAGTTGGCACTTAAACTGAGGGCTGCCTGAGCTTAGAGCTCATGGTCTTACCTATCAGGCTGCACCAACACTTTCCACCACATGGTCTTTCAGTCTTGCTTCTGCTCTCCAATTTATAGAGACCCTAGGCCCTGGTCCTGTTCCTTTAGCCTCTGGGCATCCACCCCCTTAGCATGTCTGGTCCCCAAATACCCCAAGAGGCCAGTAGCTTTCCCAGCCTAGAGTACCTTCAGGTTTCCCAGGAGACATATGTGGAATCGAAACACTTTTTCCTTTGGGAATTATCGGTCATCCCCACATCCCCTGTGTCCCCAAGTCCAGTCCATTTGGTTTCTTTAAAAGGTATCTTGAGCCCCATGCCTCACTCCCAGTGCCAGTGTTAGCTCAGGCCTTTTTATCGTCTGCTAGACCTCAATGTCCCCTTCACTAGCCCTTCTAAATGCAGGCCTGACCATGTCACCCCTTCTTAAAATCCTTCAGTAGCTCCCCACTGCCCTCAGGTCCCTTAACCTGGCACACAGGACCCTGCCCACCCCTCGACTGGAACCCTTCCACATGATCATCACTAATTAATTACTTAAATTTCCAGAAGGAGTCATGTCTTGTCATGCTCCCGTGACTGTGCACATAATGTTCTCTTACCAGGAATCTGTTCCCATAACACTTGGAAAACTCCTCCTAATGAGCCGAGGCTCATTTAGCATCACCTCTTACAGGAAGCCTTTCATAACTCCTGGCTCTTCCAAAGGCTGAGTTCCCATAACGTCCAGGCTTACCTCTGGCCCATCACTTAACTGTATTTACCCCAACTGGGCTGAGAGCCCTTCGAAGGTAAAAACTGTATCCAAGTCATCTCTGCATCACCAGCCTCCAGCATGGGACCTCTTTGGCAACTGGAAGCACACAGTAGGTGTTTTCTGAGTAAAATCTATAGATGAATGATGTTCACCTGTCTGGCGTCAGGGATGCCCTTGCCATATCCAGGGGACAGCTACATCTTGGCAGCAGACAGAGAACAAACATCCAGGTGAGAACAGGACCACTGAGAGCTCCAGAAGGAAGCAAGATGGATGGCTTGATTACCTGATGTGCTTGAAGATTCTGAGAGCAGACTCAAATTTCTCACTGAGGGGAGAGGGATGTGTGTACCTAGGAAATAAAGCTAATAGATTTTTTTTAAATGAGGCATCAGTTTCAGTGAAAAGAATAAGTCATATAAAAGCAAAAATTTAATCATGATACAATATGGCTTAGCTGTGATTTATGTGGTCACAATGCTATAAAAACTAATCTAACAAAAGGAATGTTATATCTAGATTGGAAAGTTGGGAAAGGTAAAGTGTTTCCATGACAGAACAGAGCTAAGTCGTTCTCTTTTGTAATAGAAAGTCAATAGGCCATATAACTAATGAAAAAATTAAGAAAGAGACGTGTAGACATAATATTTAGAAGCACGGACTTAAATACTGGAAGAAATATTGAACAGTGGCTGTCTCTGGGTGGTAAGATTTGAGCGTGGAGGGAAATGGGGCTGGGGAATGGGCTTTGTAGAACTATCTGACTTTTTGAACTATGTACATAATATTGGTAAGACACAAGATTAATTTTTAAAATACTGCTTGTGGTTTGAAGGCAGGAAAGTGTTGCAAGGCAAGCACGTCTGTCCAATCAGTCTGACTAATCTCCCTGAAATGCCACCTTGGGCAGTTCTTCAGAGCCCTCTCAGGCCCAGGAACTGGACTGGGCTGGTCCGCCTTGCAATGCCCTCTGTGGCCTGGCCCCACCCTCCATGCACACGCCCTTTGCACCTCATTGACTGGCATCCTGCCATTTCTCCTGCAGATGCTATACCTCTTACCTCTAGGCTTTTGCCTAGGCTGTGCTCCTGCCTCTGTGTAACACCTTTCCTCAATCTGCCCTCCCAGCTCCTTCCTCCAGCTGCCTGGGACAAGTGTGTTTGCTTTACCCCAGGACAGCCCTGCATTCAAGGGAGATTTTATTTGCTGCTTTCCCCTGGGCCTTTCTGTCTTGGCTCACACAGTTTGACAAAGTAAGAAGCCCTAGCAAGCCATGTTGCAGGCTCACTTCTTCTGTCTCATAGTTGAGGGCCTCTCTGAGTCTGTATCTTTGTCTGGAAAATCGAGATCTTCAGGCCTACTTGCCAGGATGTTTGTGAGAGTAGGTTGATGTGATGTTTATGAGAGATCTCAAGCTAAACATCCCATTTCCAGTCCTCTCTTCTTTTGAAAAATCTCTGCCTGATAGCAGCTGTAGCTGCAGCAAGAGCTAATATCTATAGAATGTTTACAGTGTGACAAGCACTGCACTAAGTCATGCATTGTTTCATTTAATTCCCACATGACCCTCATTTTACAGATGAGGAAACAGAAGCTCATTGAAGGCAACTTGAAGGTGGATCTACATGTCCCTCCCCCACATTAGACCACAAGAGGCTCAAAGATAGGGAGAAATGCACACTCATGTTTATAGCTGCATTATTCACAACAGCCAAAAGGTGGAAGCAAGACAAGTAAGTGTCCATTGATGGATGAATGGATATACAAACTGTGGTGTATACATATGATAGAATATTACTCAGCCTTAAGAAGGAGGGAACACGCTACACATGGATGAACCTTGAAGACATTGTGCTAAATGAAATAAGCCAGACACAAAAAGGCAAATAATGTATGATTCTACTTATATGAGGAGGCTAGAGTAGTCAAGTTCAGAGACAGAAAGTAGAATGGTGGATGTCAGGGTCTGGGGGAAAGGGGTCCAAAATTTTACTATGGGAAAATGAAAGTTTTGGAGATGGATGGTGGTGATGGCTGCACAATGCAAATGTACTCAATGACACTAAACTGTAATTTTAAAAATGGTCAAAATGATACATTTGAGGTTATGTATATTTTACCACAATAAAAATATTCTTTTTTTTTTATTATTATTTTTTTGAGATGGAGTCTCGCTCTGTCACCCAGGCTGGAGTGCAGTGGCGCAATCTTGGCTCATGCAACATCTGCCTCCCAGGTTCAAGCGATTCCCCTGCCTCAGCCTCCTGATTAGCTAGGACTACAGGCACCTGCCACCACACCTGGCTAATTTTTTGTGGGTTTTTTTGTTTGTTTTTTTTTTTTTTTTTTTTTTGTTTTTTTTAGTAGAGACGGGGTTTCACTGTGTTAGCCAGGATGTCCCAATCTCCTGACCTCGTGATCCACCTGCCTTGGCCTCCCAAAGTGCTGGGATTACAAGCGTGAGCCACTATACCTGGCCAAAAACATTCTTTTTAAATGTGGTTAGAGACAGAAAGTAGAATAGAGGTCACCTGGGGCTGGGGGGGAATGGAAGGAAGGTGGGTTTTTTTGTTTAATGGGTAAAGAGTTTTTTTGCTGGGGATGACGAAAAATTTTGGATGTAGATAGAGGTGATTCACACTACATTGTGAATGTGTTTAATGTCCCTGCATTGGACAATTATGAAGGTTAAAATGATAAATACTATGTTATGAGTATTTTCCCACAATTAACAAAAAATGGAAGGGATACCCTGTGCCTCTTTGGTTTTTCTGGACCTAGAGGCTCAAGCGGGGTCTGGCAGACAGTAAAGGTTTACTTGAGAGCATTTGTCAGTTTGAATAGGCTTTTGTTGGAAGGCTGCCCACAGGAAAATAACCTGAATAAGAAGGAACAAGATCAGGATTCCCATCCTGACTCAGTTTTTTGGCTAATTCTAGCTTCCCCCTGGTCAAAAGTTCCATGGATATATGGAATCCCCCAAGACAAAGACTCGACTGTAGTAACATAGACAGCAGCTATTAATCGCTAGGCTTTTTACATACACATAACTGTAGCCAACAATTATTGTATACAGTCATTGCCGCAGGGAAATTGGTTCCAGGACTCTTGTGGATACCCAAATCCAAGGATGCTCAAGCTCCTGAGATAAAATGGGGTAGTGTTTGCATATAACCTACACACATCCTCCTGTACACTTTAAATCATCTCTAGATTACTTACAACACCTAACACAATGTCTAGACATCACTTCACTTGTGTGGATTTAACATAGTACTTGGTACATGGCAAATTCAAGTTTTGCTTTTTGAAACTTTGCAATTATTTTTTTCCTGAATATTTTCAATCTGCAGTTGGTGCAATTCATAAATGCAAGACCCACGGATCCAAGAGGCCGACTGATACTGTTCTAAGCACTTTTCATGCCCTACTACAATACCTCTGGGATTGTTACTATTATAATCCCCATTTTGTAGCTGAGAAAATGGAGACTTACATTAACTAACCTGGGAGAGGTCAATAGCCAGGCTGCAGGGAGACTCAGATTTGCCCCCAGATGGTCTGGTTTGCTTAATGATCATGGTACTTGCCTTGACTCTACTCTGATGGCCCCAGCCTTTCTGCATTTCCTCCAGCCCCGCTCAGGAGGGAAGGAGAAGGCCCTTAAAGGGAGGAGGGAAGTTAAGGGCTTCCGAGGCAGCAGGCTTCTGAGGCAAGAAGGCATTAATACAAGATGAGGTTCTCAGGTCGCCAGCAGAGCTCTCTGCTGTCACCCACGTCACAGAACCAGGGCAAGTCAGACTGGCCAGATGGGCTCCACATTGGTACAAACACAGGCATGGGCATGGATCAGGATAATTTGGTTCGAGGGCTGGCCCAGTATTTGTTGGTCATGTGGCCCTGGACAAGCTACTTCACCTGTGTAATCCTCTGTGTTCTCATCTGTGAAGTGGCGACAGCAGCGGTATCCATCTCACTGGGTTTTATGGGGATTAAATAAATTAGTAAACGTAAACCTGCTAGTGAGAGTGGTGCCAGGCATGGCAAGCCCCACTAGCAGGGAGCTAGGATTGTGCTTGCGAACTTCCTGGAGTGATGTTGGGCAACTTCGCTTTCTCCCTGAGCCCCGCTGATCTCAGGTATGAAACAGAATTTCTAAAACTAACTCCACAGATTTGTTGTGAGGATTAAATGAATACTGTGTTTTGTATTAGTATCTGTTTATAAAGTTAACTTGTTCTCAAAAGTATTTAAGGTGGCTAACAATACAAGATTAGTTTTAATTTGAAAAGAAATAATTTGAGACTAAGAGAAAGGGGTGGTAAGGAAAAAGAACACCTACTATGTACCCATAAAAACTGAAAATAAAAAGAATTAAAATTAAACAGATCTTAAAAAAAAAAAAAAAAAAGAAACAAGATCCTTTTTAAAAAGCCCTGGCTGCCCTGGCATGTATTAGGCACTCTATAAATATTTGTTATTATTTTCCCGGCTGTAATACCTGGTCCCAGTGGTTCCGGCTACTTGAGATATAGTTAATTTCAGGCTGATTTAGCATTAGGGTGACAGGGAGGATGGAGGGTATCGAAATGTATTCTTCCTGGCAAAAGGAAAGTGGAGATGAGCTTTGAGGATTTGAGTCCCATCTCTAGCTTCAGAGAAGTTCAGACTTTATTTACATTACACCTTGGGCTTCTGGGTACAATTGCAGTTGATGGAAAGGTTCTACTCAAAGAACAAAAGAAAAGAAAGACAAAATAGGAAAATAAAAGAGAGGAAATATGCTGATTACTCTAATTCCCTGTTTACAGAGACTATACTGAGACCCAGTAAAAAAGGGAGCTAAACACAATTGGCTATTTGTATTTTTTTGAGGTTCTTCATAGGGAGAAATCCGCTAGTCACAAAATTAATCATTCATCAAATCATCTTCATGCAGCAACACTTACTGAGCACTTACTATGTGCGTGCCATTGTCCTAGGAACCAAGCTATGAATTAGACACATTTCTGCACTCAAGAAGCTCACAGTCTAGAAGCGGGGTCAGAGTGAAAGGTGCTACCCCAGGGTTGCAGTCCGTTGATGGGGAAGTCAGCCTAACTTGAGGGGTCCAGAACAGCCTTACAGAAGAAAGCCTCACAAAAAAGAGGATACTGAGTTGTATCTCGAAAGAAAAGCTGGGTTTTGTCAGGGAGCCAGTATAGAGAGACAGAGGTTCACCACATTGCCTAATCTCAGCACTCCCTGCAGTTTCTGCCCTTACTTGTTAGTCCTTGTTTAACTATCTTTTCTGCCAGGCTGGAACTGATGTGTGGGCAGGGGCCTTGTCCATTTGCCCATCCTGTATCCAATGCCTCTAGCACAGGAGAAGGAAAGGAGAAAGGAAGGGAGGAGAAAGGGAATTCCAGACAGAGGGAAGAGCATATGCAAACATTCAGAGGTAGGAAGTAATATGGTTCTAAGAAATTTGGGTTGTTCTAGATGGTTCTGACCACAGCAGATGACTTAAGTTAGATCAGACATTGAGTGTCTTATTTCATTTTGTAGATGATAAATTGTGTGTCCTGATTCTGGATTCAGAAAATATAACACTTTTTGGTGGTTGGTACTATTATGGTAACATTAATGCCCATGGAATCTGGAATCTCAGATTTGGAATGATGAGCTTCAGGGCCCTTCAGGTGTATCCACTCATGCAACAGACCATGAATAGTGTACCATGAACAGAAGATGTGGTTCCTGTTCTCTAGCAATCTGGCCATCCTGGTGTTGCTGTCAGCTGCCTTAAGTGTGCTGCAGGATGTCTTACAGGGCACAACTTCTGGCTCTTACTAGATAATAATTGTCCATAAGTATTGAGTGTCCAGTTTGTGTAATGAGTTTTACATACTGTTGTTTCATAGACTCTAAAATGTGACATATCTTAATTTCAGAGATGCTGAAATCAATAATTTAAGTTCTATGAGATATGGTACAGTTATCTTTAATTTTTTTAACAAACAGGTAGTAACTACATCTACATATTGAAAACTAAGGCTAAGTGAGGTGCTACACCTTGTCATCAATATCACAGTTCATAATTGCCAGAGTTGTGTGCTCCAAAGGCACTTTATCACCCACCTGATGGCCCCCATTGACACTTTGAGTACTTAGGATACCCCTCTTTTTCTTTTCTTTCTTTCTTTGTTTTTATTTTTTAAGATGTGTGGGGTCACTGTGTTGCCCAGGCTGGTCTCAAACTCCTGGAGTCAAGCTATCCCACTGTCTCGGTCTCTCAAAGTGCTGGGATTACAGGTATGAGCCACCACACCAGCCAGGATATCCTTATCATTAACTTTAAAAATCTTTGTAAAATTTCAGTCATTTTTGCCACACAGGCAAACCTCTGTCCCCTCCTCTTGCTGCCGTTCAGCCTGGAAATATTTCAGCTTTGCTTCCTCTTCCTAGTATTTATTTGTTGGGTGAGCAGACTAGTTTGCCCCCATAATTTCATACATTTCCAAATTAACCAAGTGCTTCCATGGAGCTGGTCTCCTGGAGTCGGTCACTTGCATGGAGTGTGCCTATGTTCCTTGTAGACCTGGGTACCTCCTCAAGAAGTGTTGCGTGTTTGGTGCCTCCTTCTTGTTCCCCTTCTTCCTTTTGTTTTTCTTTTTTTTTTTCTCTGTTGTTGCATTAATACAAGATGAGGTTCTCAGGCCCCCAGCAGAGCTCTCTGCTGTCACCCGTGTCACAGAACCAGGGCAAGTCAGACTGGCCAGTAGGAGAAACATTGGTTTGAAATCTACTGGAGACCTGTGTTCTGTTTGTGCTTGGGTTTGGAAGGAAGATGTGTGTATACAGATCAGATAGAAACTAGCAAGATAACAAATTCGAAAACTGTGTAGGTGGGGCGCGGTGGCTCACACTTGTAATCCCAATACTTTGGGAGGCTAAGGAGGGCAGATCACGAGGTCGAGAGATTGAGACCATCCTGGCCAACATGGTAAAATCCTGTCTCTACTAAAAATACAAAAATTAGCTGGGCATGGCAGTGTGTGCCTGTAGTCCTGGCTACTCAGGAGACTGAGACAGGAGAATCACTTGAACCCGGGAGGCAGAGGTTGCAGTGAACCGAGATGGCACCAGTGCACTCCAGTCTGGCAACAGAGTGAGACTCTGTCTCAAAAATAAATAAATAAATGAATGTGTAGAGGTTCTAGCTCATTTAGAGATATAGTACAGTCATGCCTCACTTATGACAAGGATATGTTCTGAGAAATGCCTCGTTAGGAGATTTCATTGTTGTGAGATCATAGAGTATACTTACACAAACCTAGATGGGATAGCCTACTTTACACCTAGGCTATGTGGTATGCCCTATTGCTCCCAGGCTACAAACCTGTGCAGCATGTTACTGTACTAAATACTGTAGCTCATTGTAACACAATGGTAAGTATTTGTGTATCAAAACATAGAAAAAGTACAGTAAAAATACAGTGTTATAATCTTATGGGACCATCGTCATATATGTGATACGTTATTGACTGAAACATCACTGTATGGTGCATGTCTACAGTTAATTCTCACAGAAACTCTTGGAGGTAGCTGCAAGAGCTGCTAGGGACCTCGATTAGAGTTATTACATATGGACCCTCATGAATCAGAGGAAGAACGAGGCCTGGAGTCATGAAGGGGCTTAACTGAAGTCACAAGGCTCACGGCAGGACCGGTATCAAAATAGACCCCAATGTGCGGCAGGTAAGTGGCTGGCTTGAAGGAGTGGCTAACTGGGTGCGTTATAAATTCCTGACTCCTTCCCCCTGCAGCCCTGCAAATCTTGCTGCTGGGACCACTTAGTTTCCACCATAGACATTCCCCTGCCCATATCCCTTGGGCTTTTGCTGGAATATTGGAATCAAGTTCTCCCTATTCTTAGCTCCCCTCTGACTTTGTGCCTTGGACTTGCAAGCTGGTTTTTTGCCTGATGAAGATGATCTTCTTAAATCTCTATTATGGAAACCAGGACTCTGTCAGAGCCCCAGTACCTACCTTTTCCTCCAGCCAGTTTCCCAGAAGCTCAAATTTGGTCCCTGCTGCCTTTCTTCCTGGCTCTTTCCTATCACCTGCCATGAGACCTGGTAACATGATGTTTTCCTTGCCCCTGGGGATACCCCTGGTAGCGTTGCTAAACTACCTTGATGGATATTTACTACTCTCAGCCTGAACTCCCTATTGGCACTACACCTGGGGCAACTGGGGGTCACTAGTTCTGCTCGCTCTCAGCGTCCTCGGTCCTTTTCTCCCCTGTCCCTCCTGGTCATACCTGATACTGACACATAAGATGGCTTTTCAAGCTTGCTATCTGTTTGACTTTTGCTTTTTGAAAACTGTCTTCCCTCTTCCAGTCAATCAGTGCTTGTTGGATTATTGACTCCCAAACGAAGTGGTTCTCAAACTTAAGAGTACTTTGGAAACATCTGGAGAGCTTGGTAAACAGCTCTGCACCCAGAAACTCTGGTTCAGTGGATCTGGAGACAGGGCCTTGGAATATACATTTTTAATGAGGCAGATGCTAAGTGCACCAAGCTTGGAGAGATAGAAGGTAGGCACTATGGGAGTTAATAACAGGAATCTCACACATGGGCATTTTATGTCAACTTGCAAGATAATATTAGTTCATCTACCCCAACCTTGTGTTAAAACAAAACAAAACAATGAAACAACACAAAATGCCTCCATGAACTAGCATAGAAAATAAGGACTCGAGTCAGAGAATTCAGACCTCCAATTACTAACTAAAAGACCTTGGAGGAGTCACTCAACCTTTCTAACATTGTGTTTACTCATCTATTCAGTGGATATCTTAATTCCTTAGAGTCTTGTTGTGAATATTGAATGAAATATTGTAAAATGCCCATTTTACTATCTAATACATGTTTGGAGAATTAAGGAAGAAATAAAGCTAATATGTTTGGACCTCTCTCTGTTTGCCAAGAAGTAGGCTAAGGGCCTTATATGAACTCAATTAACTAATCCTCATAGCAGCCTGTGAGGCAAGGGTACCAGTTCCTCCACTTGGAGGCTTGCTGACATTATGTGACTTGCCCAAGGTCCCTAAACTAGGGGCAGTGCTGAAATTCAGACTCCAGCTGCTCTGACTTTAGAAATGGAACTCTGAGCTGCCATGTTTTCGTGCCACTCCAAAACAGAACTGATATAGTCCTTAAAACAACTCCTTTGGCATTTGATCTCCATCTCCGGTATCACACTATATAAGGGTCGTGGGCCTGGGAATGACAAAAACGGCAGTCCTGGTTCCTCCACTGATAGTTGTGTGATTGGGGGCAAGCCTCTTCCCCTCTCTGCACTGAGGAGACATGATTCTACAGCTAGACATGAGACGGCACAGAAGGCTGTTGGAAACATCCACTGTGATATCCTAAATGAAGCAGCTGCAGAGTTAGGAGCAGAGGTGGGATTTGGTATCTCCTCATTCCCAGCCTCTGGTTAGGGGGTCTCTGGGGCAGGTTCACCCAGTCTGTCCTCTCCTTCAGCTCTATGTTCCAGGGCATGCTTCCCAGGAGAGGGGCATGGGTAGGAACCCCTGTGCCCTGTGGTGGCAGGAAGTAACATCTGCTTCCAGGGGGATGGGACTGCCCAGGAGGTTATCCCCTCCTGGGGGATAGATAGGTGATGGCTGTCTCCTTTTTCACTCCCAGTGCCTACTGTTATGGGGGAAAATTAGAACACAAATACACCAAAACAGTAACACGGGCTGGCCATGCAGATCACTTACTTAGCTGCTATGGGGAGAGAAGGTTTGCTCTTCCTGCTGGCATAGAACATCAAAAACAACCAGAGGGCCAGGAAATCAACTAGGTTAGAATAAGAGGAAACCTCAAACCAGAACCCTTCCTGGCAGTGCAGGGCAGAGGTTATTAAGAGTGTGGACTCAGAAGTCAGACTCTCTTGGGTTCCGGCCCTCGCTCTGCTACCCACTAACAGTGTGACCTTGAGCAGGTCATTTGTTGACTTAGTGTCCGTTTCCTAATTTGTAAACTGTGGATAATAATGATATCTGCCTTGTGAGTCTCTATGGGGAGCAAACACAAGTAAAGACAAAGGTGTGCCACATGGTAAATATGTGGTAAACACATGTTCTTGTTCAAGCCTGAGCTAACCACTTTGAGGGATTTGGTCTCCTCCTCCTTCATCTAATCCAGTTCTTCAAACTTTACTGAGCAGTTGCCAGCTGCTGGGTAGAGTTTTGAGCATCAGGTATATGGGCATACATAAGACATAATACTTGGCTCAACATATTTAGTCTCAAATTTCTAAAATCCTTTTTGACCTTACCACCCACATACAAATAACAATAATGATGATGATAATGCACACTGCATGCCATTTACTAGACAATAATTACATGGAGGCTCAGGGCTGGACACTATATATCCATTATTGCTGACATTCATAACAAGCCTTTGGGATATGTACTAATATTCCCATTGATGAAGGAAACTGAAGCTGGAGGAGTGAAGGTGATTAAGTTACCTGCCAAAGGTTCTGCAGCTGATGGACTGGAATCCCAGCTCCTTCAGATTCTAACAAGGCCTTCTCCTCCCCAAGCTGCCTCCTTCCAGTCTCAAAGCCTCACAGGCAGGCTGGCATTTCTGAATTTAATTCCCACAGCCACTCTGAGAGGCAGAGACTTTTATCATCAGATTCGTTTTCCCAACAACAGAAGTAAGAGCAGGTTAAGCAGTTTGCCAACTGTAGCTCAGCTAGTGAGCTGTAATGACTCTGTGTGTCTTAAGATCAAATAGAAGGCAACTCTGAGGCTGCCGCTTGGTGAGAAGCCTTCTGCAGAGGCGAAAAATATGTGCAAACAAAACCAACAGCTTTCTTTATGTTCCCCAAAGTTGCTAAAAATGCCTGCGGGTTTGCACACAAGCAGACGTGCTCACAATGCTGGGTGGCTTCTGTCTTCTTGGCTCCAGCAAGAAGAGACCTGGCAGGTATTTCTCACATCTTTGTTAAACACACACATCAGACAAGGGAAGGAGTTCCAAGGTAGTCCCAGGGTGTGGATTTCTGCCAAGTTTCCTTTTATTTGTTGTTAACTTAGAGAGCGAGAGAGAGAGAGAGAGAGAGAGAGAGAGAGAGAGAGAGAGACAGAGAGAGACAGAAGACACAATCCCTGAGGTAACCGTAGTGAAAAATGTCTTCCCTCTACTTGGAATCAGTCATCCCTCATCCTGATTGGGGGGTCTTTTACCTGTAAGCTCTGTGACCTTGTCCAGGTTGCTTAGCCTCCCAGAGCTAACCTCTGTCTGCCCATCTGTAAAACAGACATGGTGATCCCTCCTGTAGGAAAGTAAGCTCCACAAAGGCAGGCATAGTTGTCTGTTCTGTTTGCACCTGCATTCCAGTGCCTATAACAGTGCCTGACACAGCGTCAGTGAATGAGTTAATGAACGAATGAATAAATGAGTTGCTATTTTTGAAGAGTTGTTGTGAAATAAGATCATGAATTGGAAATTGCTTTGCAAACTGCAAATTGCTATACAAATATGAGGATTTATTATTATCACAGAACATGGTCTGAGTTCTATTAAATAAATTTATCCAGTCAATCAGTCAGTAAGTGCTTCCTGAGCTTCCTCTAGGGTCTGGCACTGGGATACAGAGAAAGAAGGGGCCTGGTTCCTTCCTTCAAGGGCTCACAGTCCAGTGGGAGGATATACAAGTGAATCAGGCACTGAAACACAATATAGGTAAGTACAGGGTGCTAAGGGGGCAGACAGAAGGGACTGAGTTCCCACACTAGAAAGGAGTGGGTCAGGGAACTTTCTGGAAGAGGCATTCTGGGCCCCACTCTGCCCAAGGGCAGAAGCTGAAGGGAGACTTTGGAGACTTCCTCCCAGGTTGACTCACCAGGCACATGGCGGGGTGAGGCTAGAGATGGAAAGGTGACTGAGAGTCAGAGAGGGCCTGGAGGGCCGAGGTACTTATCAGGAAGGGCCTCGTAGTGGAGGAGAAGGCATTTAGGGGGACATGCTGGAAGAGCATGGCTGGGCTTGTGGGCAGGGCAATTCCCCTGGGGGATGATTGGAGGCCATACCCTGTAAAGCCGAAGTCCCCACGTGTGGCTTGCCTTAGAAGGCACTGAGGAGGACCATGGCTTCTGGAAGAAGATGACATATTCAGCCCAAGGCAGCCTCAGCTGCGACAGAACTCTTCAGTGTGTTCTTTTCTCTTTTCATTTGTTCATTCATCTGACAAATACCATGAGAGGCTGTGGAAGCCTGTCCACTGGGCACCAACAGGAAAGCACCCATGAGAAGAGGCAGCTTCTTCCCTCACAACCTATAGAGGAAGACAAAGCCAACAGAAAATTCATCCGCTTACCGAACATTGCCTGAGTGCTGACTATGTGCAGCTGGTGGGGCCTTAAATAAACCTGTCCAACCCCCTTGCCCCAGTACACACACACTGTCATGGCACTCAGATTCCAGAGAGGGCTGGCAGGCAGGTAAGTGAGGGAAACACTCAGGGTGTCAGGATGGGGGAAGAGCCAGGAGAAAATGAAAGTGGAAGAGGGGAGAGAGGGTTGGAGGGTGAGGGCGTGCACACTGAAGTGGGTGGGAAGATGCCCAGAGTGAAAGCAGGAGTGGAGCTGGGGAAACTGTGCATGGCCTCCTCTGACGGGGGAGCAGCAGCCTCCTTTCTGAAGCAGCAAGGAGGCAGCGTGGGGGCACAGAAGTGGAGGCAGTATGAAAACAGGGATCTGTGTGGTGCAGAGAAAGGGGAAGTAGATCATCCAGGACCTTATGGGTCATTGTGGTGACTCTAGCTTATATTATGGTTGTGATGGGAGCCTTTGGAGGGTTCAAACACAGGAGTGACTTGGTGTGACTCCTGCTTTAACAGGACTTTTCTGGGGACTGTGTCACTAACAGAGTGCAGAGGAACAAGGATGGAAGCAGGGAGACCTGTTATGAAGATGTAGGGACAACCCAGGTGAGGGTTATGGTGCTCAGTCCAGGTGGCAGAGATGGTAAGAAGTGGGCAGACCCTGAACATCTTTTGAAGGAAGAACAGACTATATTTTCTGACATTGAAAAGGTGGTGTAAAAAAGAGAGAAGAGTTAAGAATACCTCCAAAGGTTCTGTACCTGAGCAAATGGAAAGTTTGACAGGCCATTAACTGAGATGGGAGACAGCAAGAGAGGCAATTTGGAGGTGTTGGGGGAGATAGAAGGCAGGAAATTGATTTAAAAAAATTACTTCTTAAATTTTCTGTGGTTGAAGGAAACCTATTTTAAATATAAGGATATAGATAGATTATAGGGACATTCTATAATGTTAAAAGGGTCAATTTACCAAGAAGATAAACACTCAAATATACTATGCAACTAACAAAGATCCAAAATAAATGAACCAAAAACTGAAAGAACTAAAAGGAGATATGGAAAAATTCAGTTATACTTAGGAAACTTCAAAATTTTCTTTCACAATAATTGATAAACACATAGATGGAAAATCAGCAAAGATATATAAAACCTGAATAACACTGTCAACTGATTTAATCTAATGCACATTTGTAGAACACGCCACCCATGAACAACAGAATACACATTCTTTTCAAGTGCCCACAGAGCATATACCCAGATAGATCATATTCTGGGTCATAAAATAAACTTATAATTTTTAATAAATTAAAGCCCCACAAAGCACGTTCTCTGGTTATACCAAAATTAAACAAGAAATCGATAATAGAAACTTCTCAAATATTTAGAAATTGTTAACATACTTTAAAATTCTTTTATAATTTTTATTTTTTAAAAATAATTTCAACTTTTATTTTAGATTCAGGGAGTACCTGTGCAGGTTTGTTTCCTGGGTATGTTGCATGACGCTGAGGTTTGGGGCATGATTGATCCTGTCACCTAGGTACTGAGCATAGCACCCAGTAGTTAGTTTTTTAACTCTTCCTCTCCTCCTTCCTCCCTCATCTAGCAGTCCCCAGTGTCTATTGTTTTCACCTTTGTGTCCATGAGTACCCAATGTTTAACTCCCACTTATAAGTGAGAAAATGTGGTGTATTAGTCCATTTTCACACTGCTATAAAGATACTACCTGAGACTGGGTAATTTATGAACAAAGCAGGTTTAATTGACTCACAGTTCAGCATGGCTGGGAAGGACTAAGGAAACTTACAATCATGGTGGAAGGGAAAACAGGCATGTATTACATGGCAGCAGGAGAGAGAAGTTCAAGAGACAGCAGGAAAAACTGCCTTATAAAACCATTAGATTTTGTGAGAACTCACTCACTATTACGAGAACAACATGGGGGAAACCACCCCTATGATCCAATCACGCCCCACCAAGTCTCTCCCTCAACAAGTGGGGATTATGGAGGTTATAATTCAAGATGGGATTTAGGAGGGGGAAAGAGCCAAACCACATCAAGTGGTGTTTGGTTTTCTTTTTCTGTGTTGATTCACTTAAGATAATGACCTCCAGCTGCATCCTTGTTTCTGCAAAGGACATAATTTTATACTTTTCATGGCCATGTAGTATTCCATGGCATGTGTGTACCACATTTTCTTTATCCAATCCACCATTGATGGGCACCTAGGTTGATTCCATGTCTTTGCTATTGTAAATAGTTCTTTAATAAGCATACAAGTACAGGCATCTTTTTGGTAGAATGATTTATTTATTTTTGGATATACACCCAGTAATGGGATTGCTGGGTCAAATGGTAGTTCTGTTTTAAGTTCTTTGAGAGATCTCCAAACTGCTTTACACAGTGGCTGCACTAATTTACATTCCCACTAACAGTGTATAAGCATTCCCTTTTCTCTGTCGCCTCACCAGCATCTGTTGTCTTTTGACTTTTTAATAATTAGCCATTCTGACTGGTGTGAGATGGTATTTCATTGTGGTTTTGATTTGCATTTCTCTGATGATTAGTGATTTTGAGAACTTTTTCATGTTTGTTGGCTGCTTATATGTCTTCTTTTGAGAAATGTCTGTTCATGTCTCTTGTCCATTTTTTAATCAAGTTATTTGTCTTTGCTTGTTTAGTTGTTTAAGTTCCTTATATATTCTGGATATAAGACCTTTGTCGGATGTATGGTCTATGAATAATTTCTCCCAGGAAACATACCCAGGAAACAAACCTGTAGGTTGTCTGTTTACTCTGTTGGTAGTTTCTTTTTCTGTGTAGAAGCTCTTTATTTAATTAGGTCCCACTTGTCAAATTTTGTTTTTGTAGCAATCGATTTTGAAGACTTATAAAGTCTTTCCCAAGGCCGATATCCAGAATGATGTTTCCTAGGTTTTCTTCTAGGATTTGTATAGTTTGAGGTCTTACATTTAATCTTTAATACATTTTGAGTTAATTTTTGTATATGATGAAAGGTGGGCACCCAGTTTCATTCTTCCGCATGACTAGTCAGCTATCCCAGCAGCATTTATTGAATAGGGAGTTTTTCCCTCAAGGCTTACTTTTGTCAACTTCATTGAAGATCAGATTATTATAGGTGTGCAGTTTTATTTCTGGGTTCTCTATTCTGTTTCATTGGTTTATGTGTCTATTTTTGTATAAATATCATGCTGTTTTGGCTACTGTAGCCTTAAAGTATAGTTTGAAGTTGGATGATGTGATGCCTCTGGCTTTGTTCTTTTGCTTAAGATTGCTTTGGCTATTCAGGCTCTTTTTTGTTTCCATATGAATTTTAAAATAGTTTTAGAATAGTTTTCTCTAGTTCTGTGAAAAACGGTCTTGGTAGTTTGATAGGAATAATGTTGAATCTGTAGATTGCTTTGGGCAGTATGGCCATGTTAACCATATAGATTCTTCAATCCATGAGCATGGAAGATTTTTTCATTTGTGTCATCTATGATTTTTTCAGCAGTGTTTTATAGTTCTCCTTGTAGAGATCTTTCACTTCCTCAGTTAGATGTATTCCTAGATGTGTGTGTGTGTGTGTGTGTGGCTATTGTAAGTGGGATTGTATTCTTAATTTGGCTCTCAGCTCAAACATTATTGGTGTATAGAAATGCTAGTAATTTTTGTACATTGATTTTGTATCCTGAAACTTTACCAAAGTCGTTTATCACTTCCAGGAGCCTTTTGGTAGAGTCTCTTTAGGGTTTTCTAGGTATAGAATCAAATTATCAGTGAAGAGAGATAGTTTGACTTATTATTTTCCTATTTGGATGCCTTTTATTTCTTTCTCTTGCCTGATTGCTCTGGCTAGGACTTCCAGGAAATTGATTTGTTTTTTAACTTATTAAAAGCAAAATGCCTAAAGATGGCCACATGGAGGTGTTGAGCAGATAGGGGAGAGGCTGGACATTTGGATGTCCACAGTGTACAGATGGTATTTAAAGCCAGGATCCTGGATGAGATCACAGGAGCATGAAGGTAGATACGGAAGAGAAGAGGCAGGGACCAAGCTCCAGGGCCTCCAGCATAAGTGTTTGGGAAGATGAGGAGGAACATTCCAAGGAGACAAAGGAAAAGCCAACAAGATAGGAGGGGAACTAAGAAACTGTTCTTGAAAGCCAAATGCAAAAAGAGTGTCATGGAGGAGGAAGTGAAAAGTTGTTTCAAATGCTGCTGCCTCATTTGTTAAGATCCAGACTGAGACTTGACCACTGGATTTATGGTGAGTTGTCACTGTTCACTTTAACTAGAGCAGTTTGGAATAGGGTGGGGGCAAGAGCCTGACCAGGGTAAATCCAATAGCAGAGGGGAGAAGAGAATTTGAAGGTAGGGCCTATATTCAACTCTTTTGAGGAGTTTGGCTATACAAGAGCAAAGAGACAGAGTTGGAGGAGGATGTGGGCTCAAAAGAAGAGTGTGCATGGGTGTGTGTGTGTGTGTTTGTGTGTGTATAGGAGAAATAACAGTATTTTTTTTTTTTGTGCTACTAAGAATTATGAAGTCTTAGAGGCAAACATTGATGATACCAGAGAGAAAGGAGAGAATTTCTGGAGTAATGGCCCTGGGAAGATGAGCAAGCATGGGACCTGACACACAGTAGGGAAGTAGGTATTTGCTGGGACCACAGACATGCATTCATAATAGAGATCACAATGGAGTGGCCTAAGAGATAAGGAGGGTATTGTCAGTGCTCAGCACAGAGTCATAGAAACCCACACTTCCACAGCACAAATGTGCCAGATACTGCCCTTAGCCATTTACATATATTAACTCCAAATTCTCAGAACAACCCTGTGAAGTAGACACTGTTACTGTGTCCATTTTACATAGAGAGCACTGAGGCATAGTGATATCAGGAATTTTGCCCAAATTTTCACACAAGCAGTAAATAGCATAGCCAACCACCGCTCACATGGATTGGTATGACCAGAGAAAAGACTGGTGACTGAGTGGGTGGAAGAGGAGCTACGTGGTTTTGGGGAGCGCAGGGCTGGTGTGCACTAACAGATGCCTCCTTCTGGGACAACTGTGCATTTGCAAAGCACTTTTTAGTCACTTCTTTTGAGTTAGGAGCTAGGGTAGGCAGAGGATGAGGCTGTGCTGAGTTCTCAGCTTGGGCCTTGATAAAGTCTGGAGGGGTTCCTTCCCCCGCTGTCATAAATCTTCCACTGGTTCCCCCAAGGGATTTTCAAGAGAGTTCCTTTCTCTTTAGAGACATCCCTGGGATTCTGAGCACCTGGAAGGTCACAGTCCCCAGTATTCCTGGGTAAAGGAAGGGAGGGAGAAATAAATTATGTCAATAGACCTGGTTCTGACACCAGCCAGCTGAGAGACCTTGGCCAAGACATTTCCCTCTTCTGAGCCTGAGCTCTAAAATGCAAGAGATGCTAGAATGATATCTCACTTTATGGACTCACATGTTCTGTCAGTATACACTTAGTGAGTGCCACTGTATACCAGGCATAGTACAGGGCACTAGAGATATGACAATGAGCACAAAGGACATAGTCCCTGACTTTGTGTAGACTGCAGTCTATGTGAGGGGGATGGGAGGAAAAACTGATGACCATACAATTATAAACCATGATACAAGCTTTGAAGGAACATTCTAGGGTGCTGGAGAGTATCATTTCCTGAACACTTTTGGAATTTTTGTGAAATATGACTATGACTAAGGTTTGACTCCAAAACAAACTGTCTTG
Source organism: Gorilla gorilla gorilla (assembly GCF_029281585.2). Classification (NCBI taxonomy): domain Eukaryota; kingdom Metazoa; phylum Chordata; class Mammalia; order Primates; family Hominidae; genus Gorilla; species Gorilla gorilla. The sequence continues at coordinate 181,037,885 of NC_073224.2, read as the reverse complement.
GTTGATTGTTCATTCATTCATTTATTTACTTAAAAAAATTTTAATGAACACCTTCCTATTGTCTACCGTTTAAAGCAATAGCTTTGCATTTTGTGTTCCCCAAGGAAAGTATAAATCAAAGCTGACAGAAATATAACATGAAATGGGGCTGGGAGCCAGTTTATTTATTCAACCAAGCTCAAGAGATGTTTAATACACCCTACTGTGTGCCAGATACTATAGACACAGGTGTGTAAGGGCAAGAACACAGTGATCTCTTTCCTTGGTAATTTCTCTGGAGTCTCATAGGGTTGAAGTGGTGGGGAGGTGCGCTGGACCAAGGTGAGACTAAGGTTTGAATATGGGCCTCACCATACAAAAGTAGGAGACCTAAGGAGGGTTTTGGAATATTCTGTAGGCTCAGTTTCCTCATCTGTAATAGAACACATAAGAACATTTCTTTCCTTTTTTTTTTTTTGATACAGAGTCTCGCTCTGTCACCCAGGCTGGAGTACAGTGGCGTGATCTTGGCTCACTGCAACCTCCACCTCTCAGGTCAAGCGATTCTACTGCCCCAGCTTCCTGGGTAGCTGGGACCAGAGGCAACCACCACCACACCTGCTAATTTTTTGTGTGTTTTTAGTAGAGACAGGGTTTTGCCATGTCGGCCAGGCTGTTTTCGAACTCCTGACCTCAGGTGATTCCCCCACCTAGGCCTCCCAAAGTGCTGGGATTACAGGCGCGAGCCACCATGCCTGGCCTAAAACGTGAGAACATTTCTGAGTGCCATTCTACACACTGTGCTAAGCACTGCACATGCATTACCTCCTTTGATCCATGTAACAATCACATGAGGTAGGTTCTTTCTTCTCTCCATTTAATTGACGCAGAAACCGAAGCTCAGAAATGACAAGTGCCACTGGCATTGCAATCCTGCAGAGGGCTCTCCTTCATTCTCCAAACTCCGAGGATAGGCACCTGACAGGAACCTTAGAACCATTGGACAGGGTGGTCTCTAAACCCTTCTGGCTGCTCATCTCTCTCAGTAAATATATGAAACATGTCCTCATCAATCATATTTATTTAGAAACATATATGTGTTCTGCCAATAATTTGTATAGCAGGCCGGGTGCGGTGGCTCATGCCTGTAATCCCAGCACTTTGGGAAGCAGAGGTGGGTGAATCGCTGGAGTCCAGGAGTTCAAGACCAGCCTGGGCAATATAGTAAAACCCTGTCTCTAAAAAAATCAACCAGGCGTGGTGGTGCATGACTGTAGGTTCATATGCTGTGGAGGCTGATGTGGGAGAATCACTTGAGCCCTGGGAGGTTGAGGCTGCAGTCAGCTGAGATTGTGCCACTGCACTCTAGTCTGGGTGACAAAGCTAGACCCTGCCTCAAAAAACAAAATTTATATAGCAAATACTATATTTTTGTTATACTTTGTTTTAATACTAAAGGTTAATTTCTTATCTTGGATAAAATGAAATATACATAGATAAGATTAAGAATACAAATATAAATAAAATTACTACCTACCCCCTGATGTGTCATGGAGCATTTGGAGATCACTCACCCAGACTGTTTTACAGAGGAGGACACAGAAGCCCAGAGAGGCCAAGCAACTTGTCCAAGTTGCTCATTTGGGATAGGCCAGTGGGGAGGTTTGTCCTCCAGACAATGTAGGGCAATGTCTAGAGACATTTATGTATAGGAAGGTGAGAGTGCTGCTGGCATCTACTGAGTAGAGGCCAGGGATGCTGCTAAACATCTTATAATATACAGGACGGGTGATATGGTTTGGCTGTGTCCCCACCCAAATCTCAACTTGAATTGTGTCTCCCAGAATTCCCACATGTTGTGGGAGGGACCTAGAGGGAGGTAATCGAATCATGGGGGCTGGTCTTTCCCGTGCTATTCCCATGCTATTCTCATGATAGCACTCCATTTTAAAAGGGGAATAGAGAATAAAAGTTCAGAAAATTTGCAGCCTGATGAGGCAGTAGAAAAGAAAACTCCATTTTTTGAGGAGGAATTCAAGCCAGCTGCAGAAATTTGCGTAAGTGACAAGGAGCCTAATGTTAAGTCTCATGAGATCTGATGGGTTTATCCAGGGTTTCTCCTTTTGCTTCTTCCTCATTTTCTCTTGCTGCCACCATGTAAGAAGTGCCTTTTGTCTCCTGCCATGATTCTGAGGCCTCCCGAGCCATGTGGAAGGGTAAGTTCACTTAAACCTCTTTTTCCTTCCCAGGCTTGGGTATGTCTTTATCAGCAGCATGAAAATGGACTAATACAGTCAATTGGTACCAGTAGAGTAGGGCAGTGCTGAAAAAGTAGCTGAAAATGTGGAAGAGACTTTGGAATTGGGTAAAAGGCAGAGACTGGAACCGTTTGGAGGGCTCAGAAGAAGACAGGAAAATGTGGGAAAGTTTGGAACCTCCTAGAGACTTGTTGAATGGTTTTGACAAAAATACTGATAGTGTTATGAACAATAAGGTCCAAGCTGAGATGGTCTCAGATGGAGATGAGGAACTTGTTGGGAACTGGAGTAAAGGTGACTTGTGTTATGTTTTCACAAAGAGACTGGCAACATTTTGTTCCTATGCTAGAGATTTGTGGAACTTTGAAGTTGAGAGAGATGATTTAGAATATCTGGCAGAAGAAATTCCTAAGCAGCAAAGAATTCAAAAGTTGACTTGGGTGCTGTTAAAAGCATTCCATTTTAAAAGGGGAACAGAGAATAAAAGTTCAGAAAATTTGCAGCCTGATGATGCAGTAGAAAGGAAAAACCCATTTTTTGAGGAGAAATTCAAGCTGGCTGCAGAAATTTGCATAAGTAACAAGAAGCCTAATGTTAATCCCCAAGACCGTGGGGAAAATGTCTCCAGGCCATGTCAGAGACCTTCATTGCAGCCTCTCCCATCACAGGCCTGGAAGCCCAGGAGCAAAATGTGGTTTCATGGGCCAGGCCCAGGATCCCCATGCTTTTTGCAGCCTAAGGACTTTGTGCCCTGTGTTCCAGCCACTCCAGCCATAGCTGAAAGGGGCCAACATAGAGCTTGGGCTGTGGCTTCAGAGGGTGGAAGCCTCAAGACTTGACAGCTTCCACATGGTGTTGAGCCTGCAGGTGCACAGAAGTCAAGAATTGAGGTTTAGGAACTCCGCCTAGATTTCAGAAGATGTATGGAAATGCCTGGATTCCCAGGCAAAAGTTTGCTGCAGGGGCAGGGTACTCATGGAGAACCTCTGCTAGGGCAGTACAGAAGGGAAATGTGGGGTTGAAGCCCCCACACTGAGTCTCCACTGGGGTACTGCCTAGTGGAGCTATGAGAAGAGGGCCACCATCTTCCAGACCCCAGAATGGTAAATCCACTGACAGCTTGCACCATGTGCATGGAAAAGACACTCAACGTTAACCCGTGAAAGCACCCAGGAGGGAGGCTGTACCCTGCAAAGCTATAGGGGTGGAGCTGCCCAAGACCATAGAAACCCACCTCTTGCATCAGCATGACCTGGATATGAGACCTGGAGTCAAAGGAGATCATTCTGGAGCTTTAAAATGTGACTGCCCCACTGGATTTTGGACTTGCATGGGCCCTACAACCCCTTTGTTTTGGCCAATTTCCCCCATTTGGAATGGCTGTATTTACCCAACACCTGTACCCCCATTGTATCTAGGAAGTAACTAGCTTACTTTTGATTTTACAGGCTCATCAGTGGAAGTGACTTACCCTGTCTCAGATAAGGCTTTGTACTGTGGACTTTCGGGGTAATGTTGAAATGTGTTAAGACTGTTGGGAAGGCATGACTGGTTTTGAAATGTGAGGATATGAGATTTGGAGGGGCCAGGGGCAGAATGATGTGATTTGGTTGTGTCCCCACTCAAATCTCAACTTGAATTGTATCTCCCAGAATTCCCAGGTCTTGTGGTAGGTACCCAGGGAGAGATAATTGAATCATGGGGGCCGGTCCCATGCTATCCTTGTGATAGTGAATAAGTTTTACAAAATCTGATGAGTTTATCAGGGATTTCCACTTTTGCTTCTTCCTCATTTTCTCTTGCTGCTGCCATGTAAGAAGTGCCTTTTGTCTCCCACCATGATTCTGAGACCTCCCCAGCCATGTGGAAGTGTAAGTCCAATTAAACCTCTTTTTCTTCCCAGTCTCTGGTATGTCTTTATCAGCAGTGTAGAAACGGACTAATACAATAGGCTCTCACAACAAAGAATTATTCAGGTCAAAATGTCAACAGTGTCAAGCTGAGGAACACTGCTATAGACCCTAAACTTGGACTGAGATAAGGGTATGGTATCTTGGGCTAGATGATATGTTTGGATCTGATCTCTACCACTATCTGGAAACTGTGGGCAAATTACTTACTTCTGACCTCCAGTGTTTTCCACCACAAAAGGGTTAATAATACCACACTGGGGAGGTTGTAGCATTAAATTAGGTCCTTTCTGTGTGAAAGGCCAAGGGTTAATTCTCTTCCTGTTCTCCCATGCCCTTCTCCTCAGTGACCTCAACTTTTTGGTGAAGTTGACTTATTTCTCAGAGTGACTGTGAAGGATCGGCTAAAAGCCATCCAGATTTGGGAGCCACAGAAGCATGCTAAATGCCGACGATCCAGACCAACAGGGTTGAAGAGTTCTAGAGCTGGTTTCAGCCATTTGAATACCTGAGTTATCTAAGTTAGGGTGTGAGTGTTTGTGGAAAGGATAAATTTCAATCTGTCTACAGGAGGAATCTGAAATCTCACTCACCTCTCCAGCCCTTCCTTTTCTTTGAAACTTTCCTGTTCCACTACTTGGAAATCTTTCCTTCCTCCAGCCTCCTCTCCTTTCTTTTTTTCCTTCTTTACTCCTTCCTTCCAATGAACAAACTTCAGACACAGAAGGAAAACACTCCCAGCCATCACTGGGAGACAGACATGTAAACTGTCAGTTACAATCAGGTGTCCCAGGTACAGAGAGGGCACCAGGATGAAGGTGGATGATGCTATCTGAGAATGGAAGGAGCGTTTGAGAAAAGGTTCTTGGGGGAGGTTGCTAGAGCTGCAAGTCCGCCTCCTCCCACCCATTTCTAACCAGGTCAGATGCTTCTGCTACTGGTTTTTCAGTAAACTGTAAGCATCATGTGGTCAGGGACTTCTATTTTGTTCCCCAGTATAGCCTCAGAGCCTAGAACAGTGTCTGCCACATAGTGGGTACTCAATAAATATTTGTGGAATCAATCAACAGTAGTTTGAAAAGTCACTAGGGATTCACAGAGCAGACCTAGAAGGGAAGGGAAGGGCATTCCAAGCACAGAGAACAGAATGAAAAAAGGCAGAGGAATGATGAGAATTATGAAGGATACAACAGGAAATGACATGGGGTGTGGTCAGCTGGGGAGATGGGACCACATGTGAACTGGTGGGAGGGGGCCTTGTGTGTGCATGGCAAGGCATTTGAAGTTATCTCTGGATTAGATAATTTGTTTGCAGGGAAAGTTTCAATTGAGAATGAAAATGTCTAAAGAGAGCATGACAGCATTCATTCAGCAATATTTATTGAGTACCTACTAAACACTAGGCACTGTGCTGGCCTCTAGTTCTTGAGAGGGTTATTGCATTAGTCCAGAAGAGAGATAGAAGGGGCCAGAAACAATGAGGATGCAACCCAGCAGATAGACTTACCCATTACTGCGCACTTGCTCGCTACCTAAACTGGAAGTCAGGTGGGAGGGGGGCTTTCAGGGGAAAGGACATGACAAAGAGGACTCTGAGCTTTTAAACTATGGTAACTGACAGGGTGCTGGAGTCAACAATGAAAATAGAAACTACAAAAAGAAGAGTTTGAGTAGGAAGGGACTGTACAATCTTGAGCCAATTCCTTCTGTGAGCCTCAGTTATTATTTTTAATATTAACATTAAATCATGATTATATGCCAGGCATGTATGAGGGCAGGGATTCCCAATCCTGGTCGGTGGCCTGTTGGAAACCAGGCCACACAGCAGGAGGTAGGTGGTGGGCCAGTAAGTATTTACAGCCGTATTTACATCTGTATTTACAGATGATCCCTGTTGCTTGCCTGAGCTCTGCCTCCTGTCAGATCAGTGGCGGCATTAGATTCTCATAACAGAGTGAACCTTATTATGAACTGCATGCAAGGGACCTAGGTCATGTGCTCCTTATGAGAACCTAATGCCTGATGATCTGGCACTATCTCCCATCACCCCCAGATGGGACTGTCTAGTTGCAGGAAAACAAGCTCAGGGCTCCCACTGATTCTACATTATGGTGAGTTGTATATTATTTCATTATATATTACAGTGTAATAATAATAGAAATAAGGTATATAGTAAATGTAATGAACTGAATTCATCCTGAAACCATTCCCCTACCCCAATCCGTGGAAAAATTGTCTTCAACAAAATTGGTCCCTGGTTCCAAAAAGGTTGGGGACCTCTGTATTAGGGGCTTTACATACCCCATTTCATGTAATCTTTATAACAGCCTTGTAAAGGAGATATTATCTCCCTCAACTTACCAATGCCTCAACTAAGGCACAAAAGTTTAAAGAATCCAAAATTATGGAGCTCATGAGGGGGTGAGGGAAGGGGCAGTGTTATTGATGCTAGGTCTATTGACTCCAAACCCCTTCCTTTCTCCCTATAGCCAGCTCAAAGAGGGCGGCTTCTGGCACTGGCCTCTGGCTACCAGCTTTAATTCTGAGCTGTCCATACTCTTTCTTGACCACCCTCCAGGCTCTCTAGGTCTGGTCTGGGGCAATGGGATAGGGACACTTTACTGCTGAAAACCTGCATTGTTCTCAGGGAAGATATTCCCCACAAACCATTCACTCAGTTGAGCCTTGAATGGAGGTCAAAGCCAACTCTTGCACTTCAGTCAGGAGACTCCTTATAAGTGTGAAACCTTAACCCAGATGTGGCTGTGCTGGTCTCTAAAGCGGGGGTGATTAATAGTACATCTCAAGTTTGTTAGGAGGATTAAATATGTATTGCATGTAGAACATCTGCATTGTGCCTGGTACATAGTAAGCACTTAATACATGTATGAGGCGGTGGAGTGGGATGTCAAGCACACAGGGTCTCTGGAGGCAGTTTGCTTGTCTTCAAACCCCAGCTCAATCACAAGTTCCATCTCCCAGCTTACTATCTATGAAATTTAGGCAGATCTTAACTTCTTGGTGCCTTTGTTTCCTCATGTGTAAAACTTGTATAATAACATAATCTACTACATAGGGTAGTTGTAGAGACTAAATGAGTAGAGACTAATGACATACAAAGCACTTAGAATACTGCCTTTTACCCCCTCCTTACTTTTGAGGTTTGGATCCTGATCAAGCAGGAATCTGCCGAGGACTTCTGCCCCATGCTGTTCTCAGAAATCAGTACCTCCATGAAAAGGAGTTGCCAAGAGCAGGTTTGGATAGAGGAGGTGACTAGCCTGAGAGGAGGCATTGATTCATTTTCTTCTTCCAGCATTTTACTGGGTGTTTAATTTGCACCATGTTAAATGCTTAGGTGCTAGGGATGCCACAATGATTAAAAGATCAATACCCTCCAAAGAGCTCAAGGTGGAAAAACGGGGGAGACAGGAGGGAGAGAGCAGTTGCAATGCTGCAGTGCATGCATGCGAGGAAGACATGTTATGGCCTCACAGAACACACAGGAGGGAAAGTTTAATCCTGCCCGGAGGATAGAGTGACCTTTGACCTCAGCCTGAAGGCCTGGTGTATTAGAGTGGCAGGTGGGAGAAAGGGGCAGGAGTGTTGGTTAGGAGAACAGCATTTGCAGTGATACTGAGAGTTAGCATGCTCACTAGCATGTTATTTGCATTCGCTAATAGGAAGTGGTGGGTTTTAGTATCACGATGATGGATGATGACGATAATAAAGATAATGCTATCCTTGAGAATGACTCCAGGACATGGAGGTGAGGAAAGCAGGAAAGATCTAAAATCGGAAGGAGGAGCCAAGATGGCCGAATAGGAACAGCTCCGGTCTACAGCTCCCAGCGTGAGCAATGCAGAAGACGGGTGATTTCTGCATTTCCATCTGAGGTACCGGGTTCATCTCACTAGGGAGTGCCAGACAGTGGGCGCAGGACAGTGGGTGCAGCGCATCATGCACGAGCCGAAGCAGGGCGAGGCATTGCCTCACTTGGGAAGCACAAGGGGTCAGGGAGTTCTCTTTCCTGGTCAAGGAAAGGGGTGACAGACGGCACCTGGAAAATCGGGTCACTTCCACCCGAATGCTGCGCTTTTCCAACGGGCTTAGGAAACGGCGCACCAGGAGATTATATCCCACACATGGCTTGGAGGGTCCTATGCCCACGGAGTCTCGCTGATTGCTAGCACAGCAGTCTGAGATCAAACTGCAAGGCGGCAGTGAGGCTGGGGGAGGGGCGCCCGCCATTGCCCAGGCTCACTTAGGTAAACAAAGCAGCTGGGAAGCTCGAACAGGGTGGAGCCCACCACAGCTCAAGGAGGCCTCCTGCCTCTCTAGGCTCCACCTCTGGGGACAGGGCACAGACAAACAAAAAGACAGCAGTAACCTCTGCAGACTTAAATGTCCCTGTCTGACAGCTTTGAGGAGAGAAGTGGTTCTCCCAGCATGCAGCTTGAGATCAGAGAACGGGCAGACTGCCTCCTCAAGTGGGTCCCTGACCCCTGACCCCTGAGCAGCCTAACTGGGAGGCACCCCCCAGTAGGGGCAGACTGACACCTCACACGGCCGGGTACTCCTCTGAGACAAAACTTCCAGAGGAACGATCAGACAGCAGCATTCGCGGATCACGAAAATCCGCGGTTCTGCAGACACCGCTGCTGATATCCAGGCAAACAGGGTCTGGAGTGGACCTCTAGCAAACTCCAACAGACCTGCAGCTGAGGGTCCTGTCTGTTAGAAGGAAAACTAACAAACAGAAAGGACATCCACACCAAAAACCCATCTGTACATCACCATCATCAAAGACCAAAAGTAGATAAAACCACAAAGATGGGGAAAAAACAGAGCAGAAAAACTGGAAACTCTAAAAAGCAGAGCGCCTCTCCTCCTCCAAAGGAATGCAGTTCCTCACAAGCAACGGAACAAAGCTGGATGGGGAATGACTTTGACGAGTTGAGAGAAGGAGGCTTCAGACGATCAAACTACTCCAAGCTACAGGAGGAAATTCAAACCAAAGGCAAAGAAGTTGAAAACTCTGAAAAAAATTTAGAAGAATGTATAACTAGAATAACCAATACAGAGAAGTGCTTAAAGGAGCTGATGGAGCTGAAAGCCGAGGCTCGAGAACTACGTGAAGAATGCAGAAGCCTCAGGAGCCGATGCGATCAACTGGAAGAAAGTATCAGTGATGGAAGATGAAATGAATGAAATGAAGCAAGAAGGGAAGTTTAGAGAAAAAAGAATAAAAAGAAATGAACAAACTCTCCAAGAAATATGGGACTATGTGAAAAGACCAAATCTGCATCTGACTGGTGTACCTGAAAGTGATGGGGAGAATGGAACCAAGTTGGAAAACACTCTGCAGGATATTATCCAGGAGAACTTCCCCAATCTAGCAAGGCAGGCCAACATTCAAATTCAGGAAATATAGAGAATGCCACAAAGATACTCCTCGAGAAGAGCAACTCCAAGACACATAATTGTCAGATTCACCAAAGCTGAAATGAAGGAAAAAATGTTAAGGGCAGCCAGAGAGAAAGGTCGGGTTACCCACAAAGGGAAGCCCATCAGACTAACAGCGGATCTCTCGGCAGAAACTCTACAAGCCAGAAGAGAGTGGGGGCCAATAGTCAACATTCTTAAAGAAAAGAATTTTCAACCAAGAATTTCATATCCAGCCAAACTAAGCTTCATAAGTGAAGGAGAAATAAAATACTTTACAGACAAGCAAATGCTGACAGATTTTGTCACCACCAGGCCTGCCCTACAAGAGCTCCTGAAGGAAGCACTAAACGTGGAAAGGCACAAGTGGTACCAGCCACTGCAAAATCATGCCAACATGTAAAGACCATCGAGACTAGGAAGAAAATGCATCAACTAACGAGCAAAATAACCAGCTAACATCATAATGACAGGGTCAAATTCACACATAACAATATTAACTTTAAATGTAAATGGACTAAATGCTCCAATTAAAAGACACAGACTGGCAAATTGGATAAAGAGTCAAGACCCATCAGTGTGCTGTATTCAGGAAACCCATCTCACATGCAGAGACACACATAGGCTCAAAATAAAAGGATGGAGGAAGATCTACCAAGCAAATAGAAAACAAAAAAAGGCAGGGGTTGCAATCCTAGTCTCTGATAAAACAGACTTTAAACCAACAAAGATCAAAAGAGACAAAGAAGGCCATTACATAATGGTAAAGGGATCAATTCAACAAGAAGAGCTGAATATCCTAAATATATATGCACTCAATACAGGAACACCCAGATTCATAAAGCAAGTCCTGAGTGACCTACAAAGAGACTTAGACTCCCACACAATAATAATGGGAGACTTTAACACCCCACTGTCAACATTAGACAGATCAACAAGACAGAAAGTTAACAAGGACACCCAGGAATTGAACTCAGCTCTGCACCAAGTGGACCTAATAGACATCTACAGAACTCTCCACCCCAAATCAACAGAATATACATTTTTTTCAGCACCACACAACACCTATTCCAAAATTGACCACATACTTGGAAGTAAAGCTCTCCTCAGCAAATGTAAAAGAACAGAAATTATAACAAACTGTCTCTCAGACCACAGTGCAATCAAACTAGAACTCAGGATTAAGAAACTCACTCAAAACTGCTCAACTACAGGGAAACTGAACAACCTGCTCCTGAATGACTACAGGGTACATAACGAAATGAAGGCAGAAATAAAGATGTTCTTTGAAAGCAACGAGAACAAAGACACAACATACCAGAATCTCTGGGACACATTCAAAGCAGTGCATAGAGGGAAATTTATAGCACTAAATGCCCACAAGAGAAAGCAGGAAAGATCCAAAATTGACACCCTAACATCACAATTAAAAGAACTAGAAAAGCAAGAGCAAACACATTCAAAAGCTAGCAGAAGGCAAGAAATAACTAAAATCAGAGCAGAACTGAAGGAAATAGGGACACAAAAAACCCTTCAAAAATTAATGAATCCAGGAGCTGGTTTTTTGAAAGGGTCAACAAAATTGATAGACTGCTAGCAAAACTAATAAAGAAAAAAAGACAGAAGAATCAAATAGATGCAATAAAAAATGATAAAGGGGATAGGTGATATCACCACCGATCCCACAGAAATACAAACTACCATCAGAGAATACTACAAACACCTCTACACAAATAAACTAGAAAATCTAGAAGAAATGGATAAATTCCTCGACACATACACTCTCCCAAGACTAAACCAGGAAGAAGTTGAATCTCTGAATAGACCAATAACAGGATCTGAAATTGTGGCAATAATCAATAGCTTACCAACGAAAAAGAGTCCAGGACCAGATGGATTCACAGCCGAATTCTACCAGAGGTACAAGGAGGAACTGGTACCATTCCTTCTGAAACAATTCCAATCAATAGAAAAAGAGGGAATCCTCCCTAACTCATTTTATGAGGCCAGCATCTTCCTGATACCAAAGCCGGGCAGAGACACAACCAAAAAAGAGAATTTTAGACCAATATCCTTGATGAACATTGATGCAAAAATCCTCAATAAAATACTGGCAAACCAAATCCAGCCGCACATCAAAAAGCTTATCCACCATGATCAAGTGGGCTTCATCCCTGGGATGCAAGGCTGGTTCAATATACGCAAATCAATAAATGTAATCCAGCATATAAACAGAACCAATGACAAAAACCACATGATTATCTCAATAGATGCAGAAAAGGCCTTTGACAAAGTTCAACAACCCTTCATGCTAAAAACTCTCAATAAATTAGGTATTGATGGGATGTATCTCAAAATAATAAGAGTTATCTATGACAAACCCACAGCCAATATCATACTGAATGGGCAAAAACTGGAAGCATTCCCTTTGAAAACTGGCACAAGACAGGGATGCCCTCTCTCACCACTCCTATTCAACATAGTGTTGGAAGTTCTGGCCAGGGCAATTAGGCAGGAGAAGGAAATAAAGGGTATTCAATAGGAAAAGAGGAAGTCAAATTGTCCCTGTTTGCAGATGACATGATTGTACATCTGGAAAACCCCATTGTCTCAGCCCAAAATCTTCTTAAGCTGATAAACAACTTCAGCAAAGTCTCAGGATACAAAATCAATGTACAAAAATCACAAGTATTTCTATACACCAATAACAGACAAAGACAGAGCCAAATCATGAGTGAACTCCCATTCACAATTGCTTCAAAGAGAATAAAATACTTAGGAATCCAACTTACAAGGGATGTGAAGGACCTCTTCAAGGAGAACTACAAGCCACTGCTCAAGGAAATAAAAGAGGATACAAACAAATGGAAGAACATTCCATGCTCATGGGTAGGAAGAATCAATATCATGAAAATGGCCATACTGCCCAAGGTAATTTATAGATTCAATGCCATCCCCATCAAACTACCAATGACTTTCTTCACAGAATTGGAAAAAACTACTTTAAAGTTCATATGGAACCAAAAAAGAACCTGCATCGTCAAGTCTATCCTAAGCCAAAAGAACAAAGCTGGAGGCATCACGCTACCTGACTTCAAACTATACTACAAGGCTACAGTAACCAAAACAGCATGGTACTGGTACCAAAACAGAGATATAGATCAATGGAACAGAACAGAGCCCTCAGAAATAATGCCACATATCTACAACTATCTGATCTTTGACAAACCTGAGAAAAATAGGCAATGGGGAAAGGATTCCCTATTTAATAAATGGTGCTAGGAAAACTGGCTAGCCATATGTAGAAAGCTGAAACTGGATCCCTTCCTTACACCTTAAACAAAAATTAATTCAAGATGGATTAAAGACTTAAACGTTAGACCTAAAACCATAAAAACCCTAGAAGAAAACCTAGGCATTACCATTCAGGACATAGGCATGGGCAAGGACTTCATGTCTAAAACACCAAAAGCAATGGCAACAAGAGCCAAAATTGACAAATGGGATCTAATTAAACTAAAGAGCTTCTGCACAGCAAAAGAAACTACCATCAGAGTGAACAGGCAACCTACAAAATGGGAGAAAATTTTCACAACCTACTCATCTGACAAAGGGCTAATATCCAGAATCTACAATGAACTCAAACAAATTTACAAGAAAAAAACAAACAACCCCATCAAAAAGTGGGCAAAGGATATGAACAGACACTTCTCAAAAGAAGACATTTATGCAGCCAACAGACACATGAAAGAATGCTCATCATCACTGGCCATCAGAGAAATGCAAACCAAAACCACAATGAGATACCATCTCACATCAGTTAGAATGGCAATCATTAAAAAGTCAGGAAACAACAGGTGCTGGAGAGGATGTGGAGAAATAGGAACATTTTTACACTGTTGGTGGGACTGTAAACTAGTTGAACCATTGTGGAAGTCAGTGTGGCGATTCCTCAGGGATCTAGAACTAGAAATACCATTTGACCCAGCCATCCCATTACTGGGTATATACCCAAAGGACTATAAATCATGCTGCTATAAAGACACATGCACACGTATGTTTATTGCAGCACTATTCACAATAGCAAAGACTTGGAACCAACCCAAATGTCCAACAATGATAGACTGGATTAAGAAAATGTGGCACATATACACCATGGAATACTATGCAGCCATAAAAAATGATGAGTTCATGTCCTTTGTAGGGACATGGATGAAATTGGAAATCAGCATTCTCAGTAAACTATTGCAAGGACAAAAAACCAAACACCGCATGTTCTCACTCATAGATGGGAATTGAACAATGAGAACACATGGACACAGGAAGGGGAACATCACACTCTGGGGACTGTTGTGGGGTGGGGGGAGGGGGGAGGGATAGCATTAGGAGATATACCTAATGCTAAATGACGAGTTAATGGGTGCAGCACACCAGCATGGCACATGTATACATATGTAACTAACCTGCACATTGTGCACACATACCTTAAAACTTAAAGTATAATAATAATAAAAAAAATTAAGAAAAAGATCTAAAATCGACACCCTAACATCACAATTAAAAGAACTAGAAAAGCAAGAGCAAACACATTGAAAAGCTAGCAGAAGGCAAGAAATAACTAAGATCAGAGCAGAACTGAAGGAGATAGAGACACATAAAACCCTTCAAAAAATCAATGAATCCCGGAGCTGGTTTTTTGAAAAGATCAACAAAATTGATCGACTGCTAGCAAGACTAATAAAGAAGAAAAGAGAGAAGAATCAAATAGATGCAATAAAAAATGATAAAGGGGATATCACCACTGACTCCACAGAAATACAAACTACCATCAGAGAATACTGTAAACACCTCTACACAAATAAACTAGAAAATCTAGAAGAAATGGATAAATTCCTCAACACATACACCCTCCCGAGACTAAACCAGGACGAAGTTGAATCCCTGAATACACCAATAACAGGCTCTGAAATTCAGGCAATAATTAATAGCCTACCAACCAAAAAGAGTCCAGGACCAGACAGATTCACAGCCAAATTCTACCAGAGGTACAAAGAGGAGCTGGTACCATTCCTTCTGAAACTATTCCAATCAACAGAAAAAGAGAGAATCCTCCCTAACTCATTTTATGAGGCCAGCATCTTCCTGATACCAAAGCCTGGCAGAGACACAACAAAAAAGACAATTTTAGACCAATATCCCTGATGAATATCAATGAAAAATCCTCAATAAAATACTGGCAAACTGAATCCAGCAGCACATCAAAAAGCTTATCCACCACGATGAAGTTGGCTTCATCCCTGGGATGCCAGGCTGGTTCAACATATAAAAATCAATAAATGTAATCCATCATGTAAACAGAACCAAAGATAAAAACCACATGATTATCTCAACAGATGCACGAAAGGCCTTTGACAAAATCCAGCAGCCCTTCATGCTAAAAACTCTCAATAAACTAGGTATTGATGGGACATGTCTCAAAATAATAAGAGCTATCTATGACAAACCCACAGCCAATATCATACTGAATGGGCAAAAATTGGAAGCATTCCCTTTGAAAACTGGCACAAGACAGGGATACCCTCTCTCACCACTCCTGTTCAACATAGTGTTGGAAGTTCTGGCCAGGGCAATCAGGCAAGAGAAACAAATAAAGCTTATTCAGTTAGGAAAAGAGGAAGTCAAATTGTCCCTGTTTGCAGAAGACATGATTGTATATTTAGAAAACCCCATCATCTCAGCCCCAAATTTCCTTAAGCTGGTAGGCAACTTCACCAAAGTCTCAGGATACAAAATCAATGTGCAAAAATCACAAGCATTTCTATACACAAATAACAAACACACAAAGAGAGAGCCAAATCATGAGGGAACTCCCATTCACAATTGCTTCAAAGAGAATAAAATACCTAGGAATCCAACTTACAAGGGATGTGAAGGACCTCTTCAAGGAGAACTACAAACCAATGCTCAGTGAAATAAAAGAGGACACAAACAAATGGAAGAATATTCCATGCTCATGGATAGGAAGAATCAATATCATGAAAATGGCCATACTGCCCAAGGTAATTTATAGATTCAATACCATCCCCATCAAGCTACCAATTACTTTCTTCACAGAATTGGAAAACAACTACTTTAAAGTTCATATGGAACCAAAAAAGAACCCCCATGCCAAGTCAATCCTAAGCCAAAAGAACAAAGCTGGAGGTATCATGCTACCTGACTTCAAACTATGCTACAAGGCTACAGTAACCAAAACAGCATAGTACTGGTACCAAAACAGAGATATAGATCAATGGAACAGAACAGAGCCCTCAGAAATAATACCACACATCTACAACCATCTGATCTTTGACAAACCAGACAAAAAGAAGAAATGGGGAAAGGATTCTCTATTTAATAAATGGTGCTGGGACAACTGGTTAGCCATATGTAGAAAGCTGCAACTGGATCCCTTCCTTACACCTTATAAAAAAATTAATTCGAGATGAATTAAAGACTTGCATGTTAGACCTAAAACCATAAAAACCCTAGAAGAAAATCTAGGCAATACCTTTCAGGCCATAGGCATAGGCAAGGAGTTCGTGACTAAAACACCAAAAGCAATGGCAACAAAAGCCAAAATTGACAAATGGGATCTAATTAAACTAAAGAGCTTCTGCACAGCAAAAGAAACTACCATCAGAGTGAACAGGAAACTTACAGAATGGGAGAAAATTTTTGCAATCTACCCATCTGACCAAGGGCTAATATCCAGAATCTACAAAGAACTTAAACAAATTTACAAGAAAAATCAAACAACCCCATCAAAAAGTGGGCAAAGGATATGAACAGACACTTCTCAAAAGAAGACATTTATGCAGCCAACAGACACATGAAAAAATGCTCATCATCACTGGCCATCAGAAAAATGCAAATCAAAACCACAATGAGATACTATCTTACACCAGTTAGAATGGCGATCATTAAAAAGTCAGAAAAAAACAGGTGCTGGAGAGGATGTGGAGAAATAGGAAGACTTTTACACTGTTGGTGGGACTGTAAACTAGTTCAACCATTGTGGAAGACAGTGTGGTGATTCCTCAAAGATCTAGAACTGGAAATACCATTTGACCCAGCCATTCCATTACTGGGTATATACCCAGAGAATTATAAATCATGCTACTATAAAGACACATGCACACGTATGTTTATTGCAGCACTATTCACAATAGCAAAGACTTGGAACCAACCCAAATGTCCATCAGTGACAGACTGGATTAAGAAAACCTGGCACATATACATCATGGAATACTTTTACAGCCATAAAAAAGGATGAGTTCATGTCCTTTGTAGGGACATGGATGAAGCTGGAAACCATCATTCTGAGCAAACTATCACAAGGACAGAAAAGCAAACACCACATGTTTTCACTCATAGGTGGGAATTGAACAATGGGAACACTTGGACACAGGGTGGGGAACATCACACACCAGGGCCTGTTGTGGGGTGGGGGGAGAGGGGAGAGGAATAGGATTAGGAGATATACCTAATGTAAATGACGAGTTAATGGGTGCAGCAAGCCAACATGGCACATGCATACATATGTAACAAACCTGCACATTGTACACATGAACCCTAGAACTTAAAGCATAATAAAAATAAATAAATAAAAACCCAAGCATGTGCTCTTCACCACATAATTTGGTCCCCTCTTCCCCAAACCGGACTTCCCTCACCCAGCCCTGTCTCCTTTCCAGGTCTCATCTCCCATGGCCCCTCCTTGTGTCTTGCTATGCATCTTTATTCTTTCAGGCCTTTGCACGTGCACTTCCTTCTGCCTGGAATACATTTTCCTTTCTACTATGCCCATCAAAAGCCTTCCCATGTGTGGATATCAGCTCAGCAGCTCCTGCTCTTGGAGCCCCTCCTCCAGATCCTGGCTGCTGTTTGCTCCCCTCCTCCTCCCTCCTGTAGTAGCAGGTGTGGCTGGCAGTGTGTGGGCCATGGTGTGTGCCAGGCTGTGGGTGGCCGAGTCTGTGCCAACATTCAACTACCTTCTCTACCTCTTTATCAGCCCCCTGTTAGGTGCCAGGCCCTGGGCTGGGATCTAGGAACACAGAGGTATAAGCAACAACAACAAAAAAAGGCATGTCTTGGCCTTTACAGGGCTTGCAGAGGCTGAGTCCTGTGGTGGAGCATTGTAAGGGGCTGTGAGGTCTCCCAAGAGAAGCCCCTATCCAGGACTGGAGCCCCTATCCAGGACTTGGAATGTCCAGCAGGGCTTTGTGGAGCAAGTGATAGCAAATCTCAGTGGAGCTAGTCAAGCCTTGAGAGGATTAAGAGGGAAAGCAATGTCCTCAACAAAGGGAACAGCCTGTGCGAAGGCCTGGGGGTGAGAGAAAGCTGAGCATGCTCTAGATACCACAGAGATTAGCATGGCTGGAAAGTCAAGTGTGCAGGGCCAGTGTTGCAAGACTACTCTGCAGAGGCAAGCTTTGGTCATTTGACCATGAAAGATCGCATAAGCCATAGGCAGGAATTCTGCTTCTCTCTCATATGTCTATGGGCTCCAGGTGTCTTTGAGGACAGTCTGGCATGGTGGCTAAGAGCCTGCCTTTGCAGGCGGCAGACCTGGGTTTGACTTCTCCATCCACTCTGAGGGGGCTCAGCAAGCTACTTACCCACTCTGGGCCTTACTCTCATCTTTTAAATAGGATTAATAATAGCCACCACTTCCTAGGGTTTGGGAGAAGACTGCATAACTTAATAGAATGAACACACTCCTGGGCACATAGGAAAAGCCTAATTCATGTGATTGTTATAGTGATAACAATAATATCCTGTATTATTGTTACCACTGTTACTGTTCTCACTATTTTTATTATTGGATCTGAATAATCTCTGCCTCTCTAGTGGTGGCACCCAGAACACCTGCCCACATCTTGGTCCTGGGGAAAATGGGCAAAGTCCAGCATTAGAGAACAACTCCTTTGCCCTCCACAACTCTGTGTGGGCCAAAGTATGAAATATCTGTGGCTGGGTGGAATATTCTGGCAGATGCACTGAACACAGGACCTGGATGCTATGTGAACACGGCAGCCTGGCTGGGAAAGCTGCCTGTCAGCCAGGCTCACTTCTCCCCTTAAATGGCATTCTCTTTCTTGGGGAAGAGTTTACCCACTCAGGGTTAGTGATTCCTATTCTCCTTGCAGGATGCTTGGACACGTGCTGTGTTGCTAATTCCTTTTTGTGGTCCTTCCTGTTCAATCCATTTTACTGCCCTTCTTTGCGGGCCTTGAGCCCTAGAGAGCTAATGCCTAAGAACTATAATACATCACTCAGACTCCCTTATCCACTAACTTCTAGCTGGATTTGGTCAAAGGGAAGCTTTGGTGGGAGATAGGAGGCTGGGAGGAGAGAGAACCCAGGGGTCTATGCCTCCCTCCTTCCTGAACTCCTTTCTTGCTGCAGTCCCTGCATTGGCTGTGACCAGTATGGTGGTAACTCCCAGGGCAGGGGTGGGCAGGTTCTCTTTCTTAGCTCCAGCTCTCTCAGCCATCCCAGAACACGTTCCTTCACTTCCCCTTCCCCGATAGAGAGGTACGGGCTTTCCACTGTTGCTAGCTTGGGAGTGCATCAACTTCTCTTGCTGGCTTCCTTCACCTTGCCCTGACCTCTAAACACAATCCTGTTACTAAATTCTTTTCAACTAAGCCCTTCTGTGTAAGACTTGTTTCCTGCCATGATTCTGATCAGTACTTCCACGGAGGGTCTGCAAAGTACCTTAGAGACACTCCACCCTCGCCAAGAGCAGAACACAAGTCTGCCCCTCTCCTTGCCCCCTGGTATCTTGGTGCCTTCCAAGAAGACAGGCAGAGGTCCCATGTGGGCACTTCTCCCGTAGGCCCTGCCTATTTGACTGCAGAGCTGCAGAGGAAGCAGGCTCCATCACAGGGGGCCTCAGGGGCCATGGGGGTGGGGAGGTTGTGATTTTACTGCAAGAACAAAGACAAGTCATGGCAGATTTGGGGGCTGGGAAGTGCCATTGTCTGATTTGTAATTTTAGAAAGATCGTTTTATCTTTCAAGAGCAGAGCAGGTTCTAGAGAGTGAGTGCAGCCCAGGGAAGATATTTAGGAGACTGACGCAATAGTTTCTATTTGAGATTATGGCATGGCCACCATCAGAGACATCTGCCACCTCCATCATGAAGCCTCTGCCAGTCGCTCCACTTTGAATGAAATTCCTCCTTCCCTTTGTGTGCCCCAAACTTTGTTGTAGCATCTATCGCAGTCAGCCCCTGAGACCCTCTCCTCCTCTCTAGGGTGAGTTCCTTGACCTCAGTGCTCACTCACTCCCAGGGTTCTAAGCTTACTGGGCAACGACATATCACTAAGCTGGCTGGTACTCTCTAGGCAAATGTAAATGGCTCAGAAGGTATAACACATTATGCCATCATCAACTATTAATATCTAATATCAGATCAGTCGGCATCATCTTGTCAAACTAGAAAAGAAAGTAAGCTTCTGCCAAACATCTGCCATGTGCTGGGCCACCTTCCAAAGATGCCTCATTCAATCCACCAGCAACCTGGGCAGTAGGCACCACTGTTCTCATCTCACAATGTGGAAACCAAGGCCCAGAGGAGTGGCTGCCCAGCTTGTGAGTGACAGAGCCTGACTCAAACCCAGGTCTCCCTGTTTATTACAGAGGCAAATCAAGAAACATGCTGTCAGAAGAATGGACCAAGGCTACTGAGGAAACTGGGCCTAGAAAGGTTAATTTGGATAATAACAAACAATTACAATAATGATATCTAGCTTCACACACTTTGTTGATGCCAACTGTCACCCACTGTTACAGCAGAGGGGCATGCTCCTGAGGCTGGGTTCCTCACTATTAGCTGTGGGACTGCACATGCACTTTACACTGCCTACTCAGGTTAAACATTACCTCCTCTAAGAAGCCCTCCTGGACCTCGCAAGTCCTGGATAGGTACACATGTATTTGCCTACGTAGGCCCTTGTAGTTGCCTCTACATACTTACATATGAGTGCATATAAATATACCTTACACATTCTCTTTCTTCATATGTATGGGATACATATACAGATACATATATAGATATATACATACACATATACACATACAATATAAACTTATATATGTATATTGTATATATATGTGTGTATATATATAGTATATATGTATATTGTATTTGTATATACCTAACTAAAGCCTCAAGACTTCTGTTGACACCTCAAAGAGGGCTTGAGAGCTGTCCTCTATGCTGAAGACTGCAGAGAGGTGGAGGGTATAGACTTGTTTTCAGTGTTCTTGAGGGGGAAGGCCCAATAGGTGAAAGCTGCAGAGACATCAATTTTGATTCAGCCCAAGGAAAAACTTTCTAGTAGCGAGAATTTCCCCAGGATGCAGCAGGCTCCCTGGGGGAGCCTATGAGCGTGGGCTGGGAAAGGCAGCTATGGAGAAGGCTACACTTTAAGTGGTGTGGGGAGGAGTGGGAACTGGATCCCTCTAATGGGGTCTTCTAGTTTTGTGATTGGGGGCTCTTTTACCATAACAAAACCATTATTTATTAACCTCCTATGAAGCGCTTAGCTCCTTACGAACATGAATTCATTCAACCTCACATTGGCCCTGCAAGGTAGATATTATCCAGTTCATGGATAAGGAAATGAGGCTCAGAGAAGTGGGGTAGCTTGCTCATTAGAAATTGGCATAGAAACATGAGCTGCATCTCACACTAGAACTCCGTAGAATAAACCAGCTGCCCCCACTTTCCTCCAGCAGTTAGGTTCATACAAGTTTTACCCATGTCAGCAGCACAACAGAGTTCATTTGGTTTTGTTTTCATGTTCCTTTACTTCCTCTCCGGTATCTCTACCTTTTTTATGCTGAAAGTTGGCCAGCAGTCCAGACCATCAGATCTAATCTGCTCTGGGGGAGTAGGGGCCTGGCCTGGGTCACAGGCAGTCCCCAGACTGGGTGGTGCCTCCTGAACCCTCCTTATTCCTTCTAGAAGGAATCCACTGTTTACTACCTTGTTCCTGGACCTCTAGACACATTTATAAAGCCACAGAACCTGGGAGGGGTAAGGAGGTTACATGAAGCGTGGCAGCTACAGCTGACAGAAGGTTTCAGAAAGTCCTGTCGCTTCAGTTTCAAGTCTGATGAAAGAAAAAAAAAAAAAAAAAGCTAAGCAAAGCCCAACGAGGCTGCCTGCCAGGAGTCTGTGAAACATGGCCCAGGCCAAAGCCAGTGTCAGCCAAGAGGGAAATTACAGGCCTTAAATGGCAGACAAGTCTGCAAAAGCCTCCTAGAGTTGTGTTTGGCAAATGTTTGTTTGCATACATGTTTGTTTGTGTGGATGTGTTTTTCAGCATGTATTTTTTTTTTTTTAGTTATGTATTTAGCTCTAAGATCGTTTTTAAAAACAATGTCAAAATTGTACTTTAAAATAATTTATTCCTGGTGAATATTTGGAGCAATTCCATTCAGTTTAGTTCAAGTCAGCAACTATTTACTGACAGTCTATTCCATTGCCAGGCACTGAGATTGGCACTGGGCATCCTGGGTTGCTAAAGGGGCTGCCCCATCCTGAGCTAGCTCAGTGGCTGCTGTAGAAAACAGTCAGCCCAAATGCCCATCAATGATAGACTAAAGAAAATATGGTATATATACACCATGGAATACTATGCAGCCATAAAAAGGAATGAGATTATGTCCTTTGCAGGGACATGGATGAAGCTGGAAGCTATTATCCTCAGCAAACTAACACAGGAACAGAAAACCAAACATCGCATGTTCTCACTCATAAGTGGGAGCTGAACAATGAGAACACATGGACACAGGGAGGGGAACAACACACACTGGGGCCTGTTGGGGGAGGGGAGTGGGGAAAGCATTAGAGAAAAGAGCTAATGCATGCTAGGGTTAACACCTAGGTGAAGGGTTGATAGGTGCCACAAACCCCCGTGATACACATTTACTTATGCAACAAACCTGCACATCCTGCACTTGTACCCCAGAACTTAAAAGATAAAAAAATTAAAAAATTAAAGCAAACAACAAACAAACAAACAAAAGTGATAATCAGGTGAGAGAATGAGGAAGAGGAATATTGTTTTCTAAATGGAGATAATAGTTGGCTTTATTTTACAGTAAACATGTAGTTTCAAAAATACTAAAAACAAAGCACAGACAACTTGACAAATTACCATTTGTTCCACCACCTAGAATTGACTAATTTTTATATTTGTCATATTTGAATTATACATTTGTATGTGTATAAAAATTTTTAAAGTGTTATTAATAAAGCTGTGGTTCTCCTCCAAGAAAAAAGAGAAAAAGACACATGCATGGATAAGAATCCCAGAGGACCCTTGGGCCCAGATCATTTCAGTCCGGTGTGGCTGGGACAAAAGAGGGAGAAGCCTTAGTTCTTGGGGGAGAAGGAGTCAAGTAGGACTTTATAGGCATACAAAGGTCTGGAGGGGGCCCTTCCAGGTACAGGAAAGAAACCTAGGGGAGCTCATCTGAAGGTCAGGGATGGATGACTTGCTCAAGGTCCCACAGCTAGAAACTGGCAGCCTGAAGATTTGAACTCAGGTCTGTCACATTCTTCTCCACCCCAGCAAATAAACCGGAATGTGAAAGCTGTGTGATTTGGCTGGAGGGCTATGTCCAGCCTCTTTAAATCCTTCCCATCCCTTAAGGACTAGCCAACTCTTACAAATTCTCAGTAGGCTAATCTAATATCCACTGCTGAGTTCCTAGAAAATATGTGCCTCAATATTGCTCGTTATCTTTTAATGAAGCTATGCTTTTCTCTTCAACAATATAAATACATATAAACATTTATTTCATTTTTAAAAAATAAAATAAAGATTTGTGGTTTTCCACTCTATGTCATGACAATGTTTGGCAAAAGAGATAGGAAGAATGATAAAACCATCTTCACGGGTAGAAATAATTTTAAATTCTGTTTTACTTCCCGTCACACACAGCAGGTACTCAATAAATACTTGCAGTGCTGGCCTGGCTAGGCTGTACTTTTTTATGACAGTGTATTAGTCAGATATTGCCACCATCATGCTGGGTAACAAACCACACGAAACTCAGTTGCTTACAACTACAAGCATTTATTTTTCTCACTGAGAGTTGGCTGGATGCCTCAGGTTCAAGGTGCAGGCCCAGGGCTTTGGGTCAGTTTGAGTCTGCTTCTTTTGTCTCATTCTGGGGGCCAGGCTGAAAGAACCTCTGACTTGCTCTTTTCATGGCGGTAAATGAGACATGAGACAGGAGCAGAAGCAAGAGATAAGTAGAAACAGATCAAGCTTCTTGAGGTCTCAGCCCAGAACTGTCATGCTGTTGTTTCCACCCCTATAACTTTGCCCAGGGCAAGTCAATGGTCAAGCCCAATATCACTGCACAGGAAGACACATTTGCCCACTCTAGGGGGAGGCACAGCAAAGTCAAATGGCAAAGGGTATAATTCTAAAAGAAACAGAACATGAAGACCTGAAGAAGGATTCTAGGATTTGAAGGTAGACTTGACTTCAAATCTGAATTATCATTTACCTGCTTTGGAGACTAGAGAAATCGCTTAACCTTTTTGCATCTGTCTCCTCATCTGTTCTTACCTCTCCGGGGTGTAATAAGACTATTTCCCATCCTCACTTACTGAGTGCTGACAATGTACCACTCACTGAGCTTAGCATTTTATGAACATCATCACACATAAGACCGGTAAGGTAGGAATCCATCTCCCATTTAATAGATAAGGAAACTGAGATTGATAGATGTTAAGTGACTTGCCCAAAGTCACACAGCTACATTCAAAGTTTCATGCCAGGTCTGTGTCACCTCTACTTAATGTAAATAAGGCGTGTACACTGCTTTCCACATAGAGGGTCCTTGTTTCAGGTGAATTTCTGTATCTTTCCCTCTTAGAGAGTCCTGGAAACTTCTAGGTCACTGGACTTTTACTTTCTGATGAACTTCACCCAAGCTGATGTGACCAGCTACCATCACCCAAGTTTCAAAGTTCATTGTTGCTTAAAAAAAATAAGGCTATTATTAGCAGCAATCAGAGGGCAATCACATTTCCCAGTCAGGAGTCTTTGGGAGGAAGGATGTTTGAAGCAATGCCTGGATGGTGTTTGTGGTGCCACATGTCTGGTGTGGAGGCAGATTTCGTAATGGCCATGCCTGTCAGGTGATGCCGAGACCTCTGCTCAGAACAGATATCTTTCCAGTCGGGAGTGGCTGCTCTGACATCGCTGGGGAAGGACAGCTGGCAGCTGCTCTTTTGCAAGACTTGATTCATACAGCATGGAAGATACTAGTAAGAGCAAGTCTTTAGATAAGAGACCTGATTTAAATCAGGGTTGTGCCTCTGACTGGCTGGGTGGCCTTGGACCCTGGTGATGCTGTTCCCTCTGCCTGCACACCTCCTCAGGGCCAGCTCTCCACCTCAGTGTCACTTCATCTAGGAGATCTTCCCTGACATTCTCAAGCTAACACACTGGACACCCCCAGGCCCTGCACTTAGGTGATCTTAATTGCTTGTTTAATTGGCTGTCTGCTACTAGGATAAGTGTTGTTTGAGAACAAGCCCTGATCAATGTTTGCCACTGAAATCCTACTTCCCAGAATGATGTCTAGTGCATAGTAGGCACTGTAGGAACATTTATTTATCTAATGAATTCAGTAATAAACTACTAAAAGCATGCTGTTGATTTGTAACCTTTTGGTGGTGGATCCAATATTGTCTGTGCTATGGAAGCCCCTTGGCTCTAAATCCTTGCTAATCAAAGTGTGGTCCTTGGATGGACCTACATCACCTTAGGGCAGCCCTGTAGTTTTAACTGTGCAGATCCTGAAGAGGTACTGGTACTGCTTGAACAGTATACCATTCATTGAGATGGACAGATGATGATCTATTTGTTAAGAAATAAGTTGTCAAAACCTTTCTAGTGACTAGCTTAAAGAGCATGCTGATGCCCCATGGTCCCCAGGGCGATTTTTTTTTTTTAAACTATCTAGCAGGAGAAGGGGACGAGCCAGTGCTTATTGTCCAGTGTCACTTCTGGTCTGTGAGGCAGATATTATCATCTCCACTGTATGCAGGAGGAGGGTGAGGTCCAGAGAGATTAAGTCACTTGCCCAAGTTCACACAGTTGGGAAGAGGCAGAGTGGGGATATCCCCTTTGCATCAAGCTGACTCTCCCAGGAAAGCTACACTTCTAACTCTGACAGTAAAACCTCTGCCTTATTCCACATTCTGTCCTTAAATCCTCTTCCCACAGGAAAAGCTACATTCTCTGAAGCACGTGAATGGGCCCTTCTGGATCTTCTACTAAATATATACCCCATGGCTCCCTCCATTCTAGCCATGATGGCCTGATTTCTGTCTCTTGAATACACCAGCTGATGCCTGTCCCAGGATCTTTGCAGTTCCTCCTGCCTGCAGAGTGTCCCCCAGATCTCCCCATGGTTGCCTGCTTCTCATCATTCAGGTCTCACTCTGTGTCACTGCTTCAGAGAGACTTTTCCTAAGCACTCTAGGGAAAGCAGTCCTCCTCCGCCACCAACAAACATTCATTCTCATTCCCATTTTATTTTTTTTCCATATCACTTAATTTATGCTAAATTACCATGGGCATTCATTCAGATGTCTTTTTTTCTCTCCATTAGAGTGGATGTTCTTTGAGGTCAGAGTTCTTGTCTGGTTTTGGTTTGCACTATTCCCAGGTTAGTGAATTGCAAGGATGATTCTAACACATTCTTGTGTTGAGATGTTTTTGTATCCAGTGGATTTATATCAGTACTTGCATTGGCTTCTTGTCTTCAGAAGGAGAGCAGAACCTTGTCCAAGTGTCCAATCATGCTTCAGGGTGTCAGAGGGGCTCTGATTAGCTGTTCGGGTGGGGTCTTATCAGGGTGCATGCAATTATCCATGCAATTCCTGACCCCAGGAGGAAGTGATCCTTTTCATCATTTGCACCCTGATAGGACCCCACCCAAACAGCTAATCAGAGCCCCTGTGACACCCTGAGGCATGATTGGACACCTGGACAAGGGGTCTGCTCTCCTGCAGACGAGAAGGCAATGCAAGCCCTGACATAAATCCACTGGATACAGTAATGTCTCAACACAAGAATGTCTTAGAATCATCCATACAATTCACCTGAATTTGCCCTTGAGTCTATGCTTTCTGAGGGGAGGGATAGTGTCTACTTTTCTTACTGTCAGCACATGTCATCTGCCTACCTCCTTAGAAGGTAGCATCTGGTAAGTATTTGTTCCTTCTCTGACCTCTCTGGGTCTCAGCTGAAAATGTTAACAATGATAGACATAACTTTTGAATGCCTTCGGGTTTTTCTCTACTTGAGTCAGGTACACAAAGGAAAATAAAATTAAACCAGAAAGGAATGGAGGGAACCCATCTTTTCTTTCTGTTTGAGTATGCCAAAGCCCAGACTTGGGATCTTGACCTGGAAGGAGCCACCCAATTGCTGGACTCAGAATGACCTATTTCTGCTTTTTATAAATAGGAAGGCCCATTGTCCATTTAGGCCTCAGCATTGTTGAACTGCCTCGTTATATCCACACCTACTTCTTCTGTGGAACATCCAAAGTGATACAGAACTCTGTACACCCCACTGAGTGGGCATGGAACCCAGCTGTACACCTCCATTGCTAGTCTTGAATGAGTTAGCTCATAGAGATGGAATTTGCAAACTAGTCTCTGAACGTAGTCTGGCTCCTAACAGACCACCTTTCTAAATGATGTGGAGTTCTGAAGCATTTCTTGGACAGTTTGATCCACGTTGAGTGGAGAGAGACAATGGGTTGGTCCTAGAAGGTACTGAGGGCCCACGCTCTGTGAGACACTTTGTATACATGATCTTTAATTCTCACAATAGCCTTTATTATGCTATGCATTTTACAGATGAGGAAGCTGACGCCCAGAGAAGCTAAGTTACTGCCTCACTGCCTCACAGCTAGTAAGCAGCAAAGCCTAATGCTTGGTCTTCCAGTCCAGACTTAAGTTTAGAGCTGAGGAACTCCAGCTTAGATGCTAAGTGGCTTGGCTGAAAGGCCACATCTCATATCCCCCTGATAAGAGGCAGAACCAGTATCTAAACCCAGATGCTTTATTCCCAAACTCTAAGCTGCCTGTTACCCTACACCACCTTTTCTTTGTAATAATGTGGGACTCAATTTGCCTAAAGTCACGCGGAGAATCAGAGGGAGCTTCAGGACAGGGCCAGCTCTCTTGACTCCTGGTTTAGTGTTTCTTCCTGAGACCACATCACCTGTCTGCCCTATGCACTGACATGGAAAAGCATTTCCAGAGAACGGTCTCAAGGCTGATGCCAGAGGACAAGGCTGATCCCTGAAGACTCAGGCTTCTTTCAAGGCCAGTGGAGTCACCCTACGAAAGCTTTTCACCCTCCTCTAAAGCGCTGTTCCTGTGTTTAGTCTGGTCTGCCTCCAGGGGCAAGATGATGGAATGGATAATTGCCCTGGACAGTTTCTGTCACTTGAATGCCAATCTGCCATTGTGTTTTCCCTTTGCCAGAGAGTCTTCATAGCTGGAATAAAACCCATGACATAGGCACTGGAGGAAAAGAGAGATTGTCTATAATTCACACAAAATAATTGAGGGGATGGAGTGACTTCCCTAGGAAGCCGGACTGAATAGTTCCTACAGTCTCTAAAATCAGGGAATTGCAGTCTTGGAATGATGCTTAGCAAGCTGCCTTAGTTCAGCTGCTATAACAAAAATACCATAGGCTGGGTGGCTTATAAACAACAGAAAGTTATTTCTCACAGTTCTGGAGGCTGGAAAGTCTAAGACCAAGTTGCCAGCAGACTCAGTGTCTGGTGAGGGCCCACTTCCTGGTTTACGGACCGCCATCTTCTTGCTGTATCCTCACATGATGGAAGGGATAAGGGACCTCTCTGGAGTCTTTTTTATAAGGGCACTAATCCCACTCATGAGGATTATTCCCTTATGAGGGTCATGCCCTCTTGACCTTACTACCTCCCAAAGACCCCACCTCCTGATACCATTACCTTGGAGTTAGGTTTTTACACATGGATTTTGGAGGGACACAGACATTCAGTCTACAGCAAAAGCCTAAGCAATTGCAGCTTAATAGCTAGAGTCAGGTCTGAGTTCCAATATTCTTCTGCCTCTTCCCACTTACTAAATTATACCTGTAAGTATAATAATAATAATACTGACTTCTTAGGATTGCTGTGATTTTTAACATGAAATAATATATGTGATATGCCTGGCCCAGAGAAGACAAGCAATAAAGAGCAGTGTGTGTGTGTGTGTGTGTGTCTTCCTCCTTACCGCTTCACTGTGTGTACAGAGAAACTAGAGCCAGAGACAGAAGTTGTGACATATACAGACACGTGGGAGTTAACAGCAGAGCCAGGACTTGAAGACTTATCTCCAGTCTCCCAGGCCAGTATTCTTATTTCACATCATAATAACAAGGTTGCAATTTGTTAAACATATCCCTAAATTGTGGGCCTCAGAAGCATAAAAAAGATAATTTTCAGAGAGCATAAAGAGAATATATCAAAATGAAATTGTTCTTCAAGCATTCTGGCATCCAGAAAGTATATTTGAATGGTATTCCTGTATGGTCAGGGCAACAGGAATGTGGCTAAATTTGATTGTTTTCACTCAATAGAGAACTAAACTCAACAGTTTCCTTGTACCCACCTCCACTCCCAAGACCAAAGGATTTTAGCCAGATGTGGTCTGAGAGAAAGTCAAGGGCAGAATATAGGCACACCATGTACAGGCCCTGGAGCCAGCCGGGGCAAGCTTTATCTATGAGATAAGTACTGTGAGTACACCTTGTAGGCTTCAGTCATTTTGTTCTTATTAAAAGGAATATTCCAGAAATGACTTTATTTTTCAAGGCACACAGCTTTTTCACTGGTCTCTGAGAACACTTTAGAGGATGACTGTCTTACAAACCCATGGATAATTTATATCACATCACAATATAAGAATGCAATTTGTTAATCGTATTCCCAAATGGATAATTGACATTTGAGAGTCAGGGACAGGGCCACAGAATACTGTGCCTTTTGAACAATCAATGAAAGTGTTAAACACAGCTTCTGTTGGCTCATTGACCTTCAAATCTTACTTCAAATGATGCCTTTTCAGTGTGGTCTTCCCTGGCCTCCCTATCTAAAATTGCAAACCCACAAGCATACCCTATCATCATTCCCTGATTTATTTCTTATCTTCAACAGTTAGTATTGTGGGATATGCTATATATTTTACTTACTTTGCTATTGCCTGTGAAACTCCACTATTCATTTAACAAAACTCATGTGCTTTAACTGCTTTATAAATATCAGCTCATTCAATCCTCACAATAGCTATAAAAGAGAATACTACTATTGCTCCTTTATACAGATTAGGACACTAAGGCACAGAGAGGTTAGATAATATGTCCAAGGTCACACAGCTCACAAGTGGCAGAGTTATGACATGATCCCAGGAATCTGCCTCCTGAGTTCTTATTCACACCCACTGTACTGTTTTGCCCATACAATGTGAATTGCACAAGGGCAGGGGTTTACCTGTTTGATTCATTGCTGTATTCTTAGTGCCTAGAATAATACCTGGCATACCATGGTGCCCAATAATTATTTGTTAAATTAAAAAATGAAGGAATGGTTAAACAGAGCTTATTGTATTCCACTTCTTTAAAGCTCTTCATCCACAGTTGCTACACATAGACAGCCACTCTCCATTAAGCAAATCTCCGGATTATAGGAATCCAGAAGGACAGGTGGAAAGAGCATGGGCTTTGGTGTCAGCAAAAACAGGGGAGTCAAAATCCCAACTCAACAATCACACGTAGTATTACCTGAGCTGTGTGACTGTAACAAATTCACCTCATCTCTTTCAGCCTTGGTTACCTCATCTTTACAATGGAGAAAATAGTGTGTTCCTTGTAGGATCATGTCTTATGGTGAAAGGTAAATGTAGATAAAGGGCCAGCATAGAGCAGGTATCAGTAAATATCAGCTCCCTCCTACATTGGGAAGGGATGGAGGGAAGAGAAGTGAACTTCATCTCTTTTGCTGAGCAAGCACTTATTTTTCAGAGTGAATATATCAGGGTTAGGGTAAGGGAAAGCAAAGAGGATCAAGAGATGGAAAAATTTCACTTTTCTCCCCTACTACAATTAAGACTGGAACAATGTCAGCCTAAATGAACAATCTATTTCTTTGCATTCCCAGATCAAGTCATATTGACGTCACTCTTTTCTCGTCTGTTATCTTATTAAATTTGGTTTCCTATAACATAAAACACTGGCTCTTCTAAAGTAGTTTTCCATATTATTGAGCAGGCAGGGGGATTTCACCTATCTTCCACCAGAAAACAAAGTCTGCTTTTAATTAGGGAGGACAAAGGTATACAGCTCACATTCAAGTTGCCCATTCTTCCTAATTTGTAGGCTTAGCTCTTAAAACTCTAAATATTTGTCTTACTTTTAAGACTGTTTCCTTCTAGTCTTAGTCAGAGATTCTAATGTGAAACTAAGAGTCCCAGGCTCAACAAGTTATTTCTGCTTTCTGGATTTGGTGAGCTCCTTGACATCAGATTTGCACTGGAGACTTCCACAAATGACCACCAGACAGATGTTTCTCTTTCTGCAGGGGGAGGCCCCAGGTCCTACTATGTGCTCTGTCCTCTTTCTGGGGCCCTTCTGCTGCTCACACGTGAACATTGCATGGCAGCCCCAGTCAATTAATTCTAAATCTCTGAACCAACACTCAATCTTTGCACATGCTATTCTTTCCTCCTGGAACACCCTTCCCTTACCTCCTCTGAGCACAGAGACCAACTTGATCCTCAAGATTCAATGTGGATCTTCATCTGGGATGACACCTCTGAGGGGCCTCTGAGGTGTTCCTTCCTAGCATACCACCTTTCTTATAATCTCCAAAAGTTCATGCTTTTCTCTGTGAGCTCCTTCAGAGTAGGCACTGTGTCATTCGTTTAAGTATGTTTAAGCCTCACATAGGCCTGGTTTATAGCAAGTTCTCAGTGAATGATTTAAAGAGACATGCCAAAATTTAACCTTGATGTTCCAATGAACAGGGAGCAGAGTTCTCAACAGAAAGCAGTAGGATGGGGGGGATGGGGTGTTGACGGTTTCCTGGGGGACCCTTTGGACTAATCTGATCCAGTCCCCTTTATTCTGAACATGATGAAATGGCAGCTTAGGGACATCCTGGAGGCTGCAAATGTTGCTGGCAGAGCTGAGGTTTTCTGATTCTCAGTCTGGTACTCAGCCATGATATCAGGGTGGCCCTCACCCTCATGAGGCAGCTGCAACAAAGACACAGACGATGGAGTGGGGAAAGCCGTCGAGGGACAAGAGACAAACTGGGTTTGAACAGAAATCACTGGAGTGAGGCCTGCTGTCTTGGCAGCAGACTGCCTGGCAGACTGGAGGGTGCTAATGGCAAGAAACCCACAGGGAGGATGATGGGGAAGAGCTCTGGGATGGCAGACTTGAGCTTTGTGGGTCAGACCCATTGGCCTGAGTCAGCACAGGAACCAGGAGAAAGCGCCACAAAACCGCCCTCAAATCAAAGGATTCTTACCCTTCGCAGCTGGCCATCTGGCCAGAGGTTAAGAAAAGTACACCTTGCAAAAACTCTCCAGTAAGAGGAAGTGGTTTGAATTTCCTCCTTAAAGGAGGATGCTTCATTTAAATAGAATTCAGTGGAATTAAGTGCAAGAGGGAAGCACACTGAGCCCTCTGCTTGGAACTTGAAATTGACTTCTTGCAGCAAAGAAGGATCCAGAAATGACTTCCCGGGGAGCTAGAGGATGATTTTTACCAAAGGATCTCAACTAGGGTAGGAATGGATATAACGGAACATGTTTCCACCTATTGAGCACCTGTTCTGTGCTGGATGCTTAACTCAGTTAGTCCTTCTGACATTCTCACCAAATCCCAGTAGAAACTCAGGCCCTCAGAAGGTAAGTGATTTACCTTACAAAGAACACACAGCCAGGCAGATCTAGCCCTGAGATGAACTCCACCAGACTGCTGTATGAAAGTTTGCTCCCAAAGCCAGCCAACGCTCTTAGAACTCTCTGGGCCTCAGTCTAAGGGAGCTTCTCTTATCTGTGAGCTAACACTCACCAGCCTGTCCCCTCCTCTGCTTTGCAAAGCTCAGTTTTGCACAGCTAACTTCTTTAGTAGCTTAGAGAGATCAGACCATAAGTGCCCTGAGAAAAGGAGCTGGTTCCATTTATCTCTGTCTTCTTGGTACCAACTCAGGCAAGTGCAAGGGATCACAGAGATGTTTGGAAAATAATGCCTTCTCCTGCACCAGGGTCTTTCTGAGTAGTAGCTCATCTTACTCTTACACCAAATCAATGGGGTAGGTGATGTCATCTCCATGTTTGAGATGGGGAAACTGAGACCCTTGAAGGGATTGATTTTCTTTAGTATGTTGTTTGATTGCCTTTTAACAATAAAGGTATTTCCTGAGCATGATGTAGTTAAGATATTTTATGATGCTTTTGTGCAAAAATGTCAGGTTTATGTGTTTTTCTAAATCAAATAAATCTGGCTTGCCACCTCCACCCCCAATTTGGTAGGAAATTCTATCTGTTATATGGGGTAGGGGTTACCCCAAATCCTGGGGACTTACAAGGAATGGAGTTTAAGATAAGGGTCTGTCTTTAGTCTTCAGCATAAAGATGTCCCAACTACAAGGGTGACATTAACAAGTTTATACTTCTGAATCCTTCATTGCACAGGCTTCTTCTGAGGGGGACCCCAGCAATGTGTCCATGCTGTCAGATATTATTATAAAATTTGCCAAAATATAATATTTTAGTCTCTAAGAGTGAAGATTGCCATCTCCTTCCACTCCCACATTGTTTCCATCACACTTCCCCTCCTGCTGGGTAACAGAGTGGCCATAGGCATTTTGTATTTGTAATTGTTTTCTGAAAGAAAGCTCTCCAAATTGTATATGCTTCAATATCCTGGCCACTGAGACAGACATTAAAGCCTTAAGCAATAAAAAGGAAAAAAAATCCATGCTGGGTATGCTGGCTCATGCCTGTAATCCCATCAATTTGGGTGTAAAATGTTTAAACTGCTTAAAGCCATGGAGGCCAAAGGGGGTGGATCACCTGAGGTCAGGAGTTTGAGACCAGCCTGGCCAACATAGTGAAACCTCGTCTCTACTACAAGTACAAAAATTAGCCAGGTGTGGCAGTGTGTGCCTATAGTCTGAGCTACTTGGGAGGCTGAAGCAGGAGAATCGCTTGAACCCAGGTGGCGGAGGTTGCAGTGAGTAGAGATTGTGCCACTGCACTCTAGCCTGGGCTACAAAGTGAGACTTTGTCAAAAAAAGAAGAAAGAAAGAAAGAAAGAAAAAACAGAAAAGAAAAGAAAAAAAAAAGAAAAAGAAAAAAAAATCCAAATTCCCAAAGCAATAATAACACATGGTGACCCTGAATTCTTATACATTGGCTCACCTAGAGAATTTTCTTTAGGATAACAGATTCTCTTTATTAAAATATATCTGTCCTATATTCAAAAGTCTGTAGCCAAGGGGGATTGTATGAGAATGGAGAGTCTACATCTACTCCTGCTGTGCTGTGCTGTGCCCCATTTAAAGGGGACAGTTCTCCTAGCCCTCCTGCTGTGCTAGTCAAAGGCCAAGGGCAGCTTTCCCTGTAACTGCTAGAACCACAACTCTGCATGTGAAGTCTTTTGGCTTTTTCTTTTGCTTTTCCAGAGGTTCTGCCCCTCCTGGGTTGGGATGCTATATGGTAGTAGGATGCAGCTCCCCATCTTTGGAAACAGCAGCCACTGTAGTTTATTTTGCCATCTTGGAGAATCCCTGCCAGATACGGGCCATTCCACCTTTTCAACCTTAGCACCGGTCTTGGTCTACCCTTCTCCTTCTGGAATAATGGATCTCTCTTTAAGCAGAGTAATAAGGGAGAGTATATGTAAGCATTGTTCAGACCGTCAGAAAGACAAGAGTGTCCTCCTTCTCTTGGAGAGTTTGAAAAGGACATTCTTGCCCTGGAATATAAGCAAGCAGACCAAAAACTAAACATATAAGCCAACAGCACAAAAACACCATTCCTTTTTTTAAAAAAATTGTACTTTAAGTCCCGGGACACATGTGCAGGACATGCAGGTTTGTTACATAGGTAAACATGTGTCATGGTGGTTTGCTGCACCTATCAACCCATCACTTAGACATTAAGCCCCGCATGCATTAGCTATTTATCCTGATGCTCTTCTTCCTCCAAACCCCTGACAGGCCCCAATGTGTGTTGTTCCGCTCCCTGTGTTCATGTGTTTTCATTGTTCAGCTCTCATTCATGAGTGAGAACACGTGGACACCATTCCTTTTTAAAAAATCACCTGCCTTGGTATCAATCTTACTGGGAGCTTAAAGACAGCACTTTACAAAGACATTGAGAGGTTTGTGTTAGGGTCATCGTTTTACCTGTGAGTTTAGCAGAGGATGCTGAGGCTAGAAAGAAAACACTCAAGGAGAAGGGCACACAGCTGGAGGGGATTGTGCTGCTGCTCTGCCCAGATGCGTCTGACTCCACTACCCAGGAGTTTCCTTTCCCCACACTGGGAAGCATTGTTCGTAGATGAACAGCCTTCCTGGAAGAGGTGGCACTTGAGCTAAGTCTTAAAGAACAGAAGGCTTTCTGCTGGGTAACAGTGGTGGGAAGGCCATGATTGAAAAGGGTTAAAAAGTGTAGATGCTTTTGTAAACACAGCCAGGCAACAGGGTCAAGCAACAGGGGTGAGGCCAGTGGTGAAACAGCAGACGTGGTGGATGTGGTTGTTTTTAGTCTCTTGGATGAAGTTCAAAGCAAAAGTCCCTGATATCCCCTGGAGAGAGAACATCCAGGTTGTGTTCCTGCCCAGAGCCGAGTAAACAGGATTATTGGAACCTGCAGTGGCCTCAGCTGGACACACTGGCTGCAGCCTGGCTGGCGCAGAGGGAGAGAGTGACAGGCAAATGGCTGAGATTAGGAACCGCCCTTGCCTCTGGACTTGGGTCTCTGAGGAAATGCCTCTGTTGGGATAACCTGTCTTGGACACTTGGAATCTGTATTTCAGGTCAGAAAATACGCATAGCCTTTGACCCACCAATTCCACTTCTAGGAATACAAGAAGGAGAAATAGTTGCTGATGTGTGAAAAGATATATGTACAAGGATGTTCAACGTAGTATTGTTGATAATAAAAAAAGTTGGAAGCAACTTAAATATCTCAGGAAACTTATAGTACATCTATATGACAGAAAAATTTTAGCCTTTAATAATCATGTGGTAAAAGACTATTCATTGATATGAAATATTTAGAATATTTTGCCAAGTTAAAAAAAGGTTATAAGACAGTATGCACCATCTGCTCTCAATTATGTAACTATTTATCATGATGACATTTACTGAACACTTGCCATGTGCCAGCCATGGCTCTAAGCAGTTTAAACATATTTGATCATGCAACAAGTTTATGAAGAAGATTTCTTATTATCTCTATTTCACACATAAGGAGACTGAGACACAGAGTGTTTAAGTAATTTGTCTAAAATCACAGCAGTAAGTGGCAAAACCTGCACGTGAACAAAGCATTCTAGCTCCAGAGCCCAAATGCAAACAACTAAGTTGCCATACTCTCTTCCTATGTGTGTCCACGTTTCTGTGGTTTCTTTGATTTTCTTTCTCTTTCTTGGAGACTTTACACCCAAACGTTAGCTGTGTGTTAAGTAATCCCCTCCTAGGGCAAGAGCAGACAAATATTTTCATGATGGAAGTGAATGTTGCAGCCAGTATAGGCTCCAAAGGACATTGACACCTTGACTGCAGAGAACACACTGCATGCCACTTAAGATCTTGTACAGGACAGACACAGCAGTTCCCCAATTCATTTATTCAGCAAAATAATGATTAAGTGCCAGTTCTGCGCAGGCTCTGTTCTAGGCTCTGAAGTTTCAGCAGTGAATAAGGCAAGGGACACAAGGCCAATTCTCCAATAAGACTTCCATCCTCATGGGGGAAGCAGGGAGGTAACCAGTAAATAAAGAGCCAAGAAAAATATCAGCTGGAGTTCAGTGTTCTGTAGAGTACTACAATTGCAATGGTGCCATAGGGTGGGATCATGGGCTTAGGAAGATGACCTTTAAGAGGAGACATTTGAGCTAAAACTTGAATGACCAGCAGTAGACACACACACACACACACACACACACACACACACACACACAGACACACACACACACGGGGTGGCAGGGAAGCAAATCCAGCAAAATGTTAACATTTGGGAAATCTGGATGAAGGGTACAACACAATTTTTTGTATAAGTGTTGTAACATTTCCATAAGTCAAATAATTTTGGAATAAAAAGTTAAAATATGTCAAAATAAATATATTACAAATACAAAGAATCACTCTACATCTAAGGAAATAGAGTTGGTAGAGCTTGCTGGTGAATGCCATGTGGTGGGTGAAGAAATCAAGAGGAAATAGATGATGCTGGTGCCTTTGACTAAAGTAGGGTGAGGCTGAGGTATGAGGTATGGGGAGAAAAAGCAAACATCCTTTTCTTTGACCCAATAGTCAGTTTGCAAACTACCATACACTTATCTTCTCAATGGGTCTTCTCCTTTTTTTTTTTGTTTTTTTTTTTTTAGAGATGGAGTCTTGCTCTGTTGCCCAGGCTGGAGTGCAATCTCGGCTCACTGCAACCTCTGTCTCCCGGGTTCACGTCTTCTCC
This sequence comes from Gorilla gorilla gorilla, assembly GCF_029281585.2. Lineage (NCBI taxonomy): Eukaryota > Metazoa > Chordata > Mammalia > Primates > Hominidae > Gorilla > Gorilla gorilla. The sequence goes on along the minus strand of NC_073224.2, from coordinate 181,000,447 downwards.
TGCCTCAGCCTCCAGAGTAGCTGGGACTATAGGCACCTGCCACCATGCCCGGCTAATCTTTTGTATTTTTAGTAGAGACGGGGTTTCACCGTGTTAGCCAGGACGGTCTCGATCTCCTGACCTCGTGATCCTCCCACCTTGCCCTCCCAAAGTGCTGGGATTACAGGCGTGAGCCACTGCGCCTGGCCAGTGGGTCTTCTCTTACCCTCCTTTGAATCAGGTAGGATTTTTTACTGATGAAGAAACTGAGTCCAAGAGTGGGGAAATGATTGTATGTGGTGTCATGGTGACTGAGTAGCAGAGTTAAGTGCCAAAGTCAGATCTTCTGAATCCATGAAACTAACAATCCCCAAGGCTAAGTGACAGGAGATACATCATGTATATTTTCCGCTGCTCTAAAGTAGAATAAATGTTGAATAGGCTGGGCAATAATTGGCCCGTGGAAGATGCAGGTAACTCAATCTGACTATGTTGTAGAGGGTTGGTTGTAACACTCTCTTTCTTAGAAACTATCAAGGATTCCCAGTAACCCATGAACCATTTTAGTTCCCAAGAGATAGTACAATGCTGTAGACTGCAACTTGACTTACTGTGATGCTAAGTTATTATTCCATTTTCATTATTTTATAATTATTATTAAAGATAGAGGTAAACCACCTACTCCTCTCAAAAGGTAGTTAGGAGAATCAGCATCCAAAGGAAATAGTGCAAATGAAAGGGTTTGTGGTCTTCAACACTCGGTTAGACGAGCTCCTGATGGGGTCTTAAGGTCATGTTCATTATCTCTGAGTACATTGCAAGTGCTTCAGGTTGCCTTTGGAGGTCACTCCTGTGACTGGCTCAGCTTCTGCCAATTTGGAGACCAATTTAAAATTCCAAGACATCAACAAAACAAACCTAGGATCTTAGAGAAAGGGAGTATCAACTAACACTAAAGTAGTACCTGCTAAGTGCAATTTAGTGACATTTATCACTAAGTAGCACCACTTGACCCCCCACTCCAACAGCCTCTTGAGGGAGCCCCATTAACTCAGTTTTAAAAGAGGAGAAAACTAAGACTTGAAGTATTAAACAATGTGGTCCCACGCTAGCAGTGAGCCTACAATGTCTAAGCCAGAGCTTGCACCCCTTTCATGGCACTACATGGCCAAATAGGCCCTTTCTGGTCCCAGAGATGAAGGTTAACCAATGTGCAAAAATAAGTTGCCTTGGAATCCACCCTGCTTACAGGTCCTCATTACCCTAAATCAATGATCTGCATGATTTCATTGGGATGGTATGTGTGCTTGATTTATATTGGCACAGATCAAGCCATAAATTGTGCCTATGGACCCATCAAAGTCTTTTCTCACATTGAAGATGTTTATAGAAACAGGAAACATGGCCTTTGCATGAACATACTGGTCCTCTCTATGTCAACATCATCATAAATAGACGTATCCAGGATCTCTGTTTTCCATAGATACTCAGCAAACCCATGAGCTAGGTCGTTATTACCAAGGAGGAACAAAGAGACCCTCCCTTGTTCCTAGAACTTATCCTGACAAGAGGCCCTCTTGACTGAAGACCAGAAAAAATGCCATGGCCCACATTTCACCCCTCTCTGTTGTTAGCAGCAGTGCCTGGTCTTTTAAGATGTCCCCCCATTCTTATAGCTTTGAACTTCAGGCTCCTAACCTGGGAATCCAGAGTTGTAGAGCTGTTCTTTGCTTCTTGTAAAATGAATCTACTCTGTGGACTCAAAACACCTTCAGTCTTACTGTTCTTCCCAGTTTGCAAAGCTGTCCCACCCTTTATCACAGTGGACTCTGGCAAGACTCTATAAGGGGGGCTGTTGTCAGTATCTCATTTTGCAGATGAAAAGAATGAGGCAGAGAGAGAGACAGAAGGGTCTATTACTCGACTTTGAATTTCTCACACAGCTGGCATTAAATTCCTCTTCTCAAGAAACTTACAAGTAGTTGTAGATTATTATCACCAGAGCTGTCAATATCTGTATCTGCAAGAAACTGCCAGAAAACAGCCAGTATACCTGTAAAGGGTTCAAGCTAAATAGAATTTATAAAGACACTATTACAGAGGTATAGGCAGAGTTAGGGACTGGCACCCAGGAACTCACAATAGCAGGGAGCCGTTAGCACCTGCGATGGGCTGAATCATGTTCCTCCCAGACTCACAAGTTGAAGCCCTATCCCCCAGTACCTGATAATGTGACTGTATTTGGAGATAAGGTCTCCATACGATAATTAAATTAAAATGAGGTCATTAATGTGGGCCCTAATTCAGTATGACTGGTGTCCTTATAAGAAGAAGAAATGTGGACACAGATATGTAGAGAGGAAAGACTATGTGAGGACACAGAGAGGAGATAGAGGCCTCAGAAGAAACCAATCCTGTCAACATCTTGATCTCAGATTTCCAGCCTCCAGGGCTGTGAGAAAATAAATTTCTATTGTTTATGCACCCAGCCTGTGATATTTTGTTATGGCAGCCCTGGTAAAAGAACACATTCCCTTCTAAGCTTGAAAGTCAGAGAGAGGAACTAACGGCTCACCCCTCTCCTCCCAGCCTCTGATCTCCTGCTAAGGCTTCCCATGGGCTGAACCCAACTGAAAACCGGATAAGGGTACAATTAGGATAGGATCACAGCAAGAGCTCTGGATAAGGGCTAAGCAGATTCTTTCATTCATTCAACAAATATTCGTCAAATACCTGGTGCAATTGTACCAGGAGCTATTCTGGATGCTGTGGATATAAAGATAAATAAGATAGAGTCCCTTGTCTTCAATGGTCACAGTGTGACATAGAAGGAAGATTCTGCTATGTGTTCTACTATGTAAGTGCCCCACTGTACAATGTAGATTACATGCTGATAATTGCTGTTTGAGCATGATGCTATGACTGCAAAGAGGAGGGGTTACTCACTCAGTCAGGGTGGCAGGAAGACGGCCACAGAGGAGGTACACTCTAGTTGCCCCTTGAAGGATGTGCGAGATTTTATGGAAAGATGGAGGGAAAGGTCATGCTGGGTGGAAGGACATGCAAAGACCCAGGGATGTGTAAAGCGAGGAACCCCTTTGGAAAGAGGCTGAAAGATAGATGTAAACCCTATGTAGTTAAAATCACTTCCTAACTGTGCCACCTCACAATGCTATGCTTTCTGTGTTTGGGGCACTAATTTATACCTGTTGGCCACATGGTTCAGTGGCAAGAACAGGGTTCTAGAGTCTTGGGCTCAAGGTCCATTGCCAGCATCTGTTCACCATGTGTGGCTTAGGCAAGACACTCAACCTTTCTGAGCCTTTGTTTTCTCTCTGGTCAATTAATCAGCCAGCATTATTGTGTGTCTTCTCTGTTCCAAGCCTCAAAGCTATAGGGATGCTTGGTGCTGCCCTTGGGAACCTATAGTGGCGGAGGAGGCAGACTCTACACTGAGCACCTCTGTGCATATGGAGTGGCTTCCAGGGCTGGGCTCAAAGTGCTCTGGGAACACACAGGTTAACGCACTTCCTCCATATTTCCCAGGGATTTGGAGGGAGTTTGGAGAAATAACAAAACAGGAAATGCTTGTAAGCTGCTTCTATTATTGGGTGGCAGTCATGGTTGCTGACATTTAGGTGAGGGTTGTTTCGTTTAGGCATTCTCATTGCACTCCCTCATCATCCCTGCCTTTGCACCTTGGCTCACACTATGTCCACTTTATACCTCTCTGACTGTGTAAATCCTATCCATCTTCATGGTCAAGGTCCAGACCCAACTTCTCCAGGAATCTTGTCCAGAGCATCGCAGGCCATAGAAATAGCACTCTCCTCTTAACTCTGCTACATTTGCAGGCTCATTAGGCATTTATGCATTAGTAAAAGACAGTTTTGTGCCATTCCAAGAGTGGTCTAAAAACTCTCTGGATCACAGAATGCTGGTGCTGGATGGGACCTTAAAAGGCCATCATCAAGCCTCTAGTCTTATTCCAAGCTAGTACACATGGCAACTAGAGTGAGCATCCTACAATACAGATTGGAGCATATGTCTCTCCTACTTTAAACAAGGTGACTCTGCAATTGATTGCCCAAATGGGGATACTTTCGAGGATGAAAGGCAATGCTGTTATTATAATGCTTGGACAAAAGGCCTAAACTAGGATGACACCAAGGGCTAAACTAGGATAACACTAAAATTTGGGCACATAGTCCCTGTGTGACCTGCTGACCTCTCCTGTACTCCAGCCAACCTACAGTTTCCCAGCATCTGATGGACAACTAGTAGTTAACCAAATGTTCCTTGCTTGTTCTGGCCACTGTGCCTGGGACATGCTGTTCCCTCTGCCTGAAATGCCATCCTCCTCACTCCATCCATTTCATCCTTAAGTCTCAGGCTAAGGGTTGCCTCCCATGTGAAGCCTTCTGACCCCTGGGCAGAGGCATCTGCTTCCAACATATTTTGTTAGGTCTCCTAGCATGTGGCATAGTTACCTATGAGCCAGTCAGCTGCCACCACTGGACTTGGAGCCCTCAGAGGCTGTGTCTCATTATGGTTGTCTCCCCCATCGCTTGTCCAGGGTCTACATCTGACCCACTGTAAACACTAAGTATTTTTTCATTAATAATAAAGACAAATGAAATACGATATTATGACACATGAGATAGTGCACCTTTGCATTTCTTGTTCTGGATTGTCACTTCTTTCTTTTCCTATTGAACTTCGGGTATGTAGGTCAGACACCCAGTGAGGGCAAACTTCTCAAGCATATCACATCGTGAAGACTAAGGCTTATTCCAGGGAAGCTGCTATGGCTTCAGCATTTCCTGGAGCTTCAGAACCCAAGGCATGTGTCTCCTAGAGGGGCAAATCTTCACCTTGTAAGTCTACATACCTTGTGTAAAACTAGTCAAAACTCTTTCAGAACCAGGTGAAGAGGATGAGTGATGGAAACAGGGACTGGCTCATAATGGGTGCTCTAGTCCATGTTTGTTAAATAAACCGGAGCAAGAAGACATGGAGGGAAGGAAAAAAGGAAGAAAAAACAAGATGAATTTTCTTATTTGGCTCTTAGACTAAACTTAAATGTCACTTTACAAAAAGGGAGTTGGCAGAGAAATAGACAGAATCATAAGAGAAGGAAAAGGAACCAGCTTTTATTGGGTGTTTATAATGTGTTTAATGGACCAGGCGTTTTGTTTATGTGATCTTACTTTAATTTAAATGTGATACCACCCCACCAGAGCAGATATTATCATCTGAGTTCTACAGATGAGAAAATTTGAGCGCAGAGAAGTTAAACAGTTTCCCAAGGCCTTATAGGTTTAAACTGTGGGTCAAATGAAATCAAAACTAGACTTAAACCCTTAAACCGGAGTCTGTGTGACTTCACCTCCCCTGATTTCTCCACATGAGTGAGACGTCTGGAGTCTCCCAAAGGGACTTCTTACAAGAGTCACACCCATTTGGATCCATGTATTCTGAGTGATTTTGTTTTTAGAAATCAGTCTCATTGCTTCATAATCACAGTTTATAGGTACCATGAGGACAAGGGCTGTGCCTTATCGATCCTAGTATCCCAAGACACTATCACAGTGCCTTTCCCCACCAGGAATGCTCAGACCATACTTACTGAAGGCCTTAAGTCAGATTCTCTGGCTTTATATAGTTGATCCACCCCAACATGCTCACTTCTCTGAGTCTTCTGATTTCTTCCTCCCTTCTCGCCCCTGGCTTGTCTATTTCAGTTAGTGTGGGCCCCTAGCATGGCCTCCTGAAAGATCCCCACACCCAATCTAGTGGCATATTGAGACTGTCTCTCAGGGTCCTTACCATGTGTTAAATCCTGTGTAACACTACTGAGTACTCCCATATCAATAAATTCTCCATTATTCGACTGTCTATACCATCACCACCACCCCCCGCCCCCGCCCACCACCCCCATGTCACCCATCTTGGATCCTCAGGATCCAGTTCTAGACACACACTCCTGGCTCCTGCCGGTGCAGGTTGGCTAGGCCCTACAGCTCCTTCAGGGTCTAGTCCCTTTCCTGGAAGCCCAGAAAGTCCCTGGCAGAATTATGTTGTGAGTCGATCCTCATTTTTGGTCTGTTGGCCTGGAAGGGGAGCAGAAGTGTTCTACCTTGCCAGGCAGAGTCCTCTCTGTCATCTTCAAGCAAGGAGGAAGAGTTAGCCCATAATTGGGAAGACTGAGCCACTTCTGCAGCCCAGGAGGTACAAGCAGAGCTGGAATGTCAACATTCTCAGGTTCTCAAGGGCTTCAACCCAGATATTCTTAGCCCACATCTAAGGGTCCCACACCTCCTGACCAGGGCCCTGGCCTTCGTCTGTTAGGATGGTAAATTAGACTTTCATTGAAATTCTGCTACCCTTGTAATTAAGTCATGGCCTGATTCTCAGCTTTTCCTGCCCTCCAACTGCAGGAGATAAGAATATGCTGTCAAGGAGGCCCTCTGACTTTCACACTTTGTCTTAAATTAGTGAATAATCACTTCAAGCCTGCACGACTTTCTCCAATACACTGATAGCACTCAGCAGCAGCATCTCATTCCACCATCTTAATAATTGTGCTTTCCTCCATAGCTCTCGAATATCTGATATATTACACCTGTGGGTGCCTTTCCTTTTACTATAACCCCATCTCAGCTCCCTAAAAGTAAAAATTCTCCCATTTGTCAGGCTATAGCATGCCAGGTTCTATCAGTACTCTCCCTGCTCCAGAGATGGGATTTTAGTTGCCAGCCAGACAGCAGGTGATTCAGCTCCAAAATCCCAGTGTAGAGCCACTCTTGGTACCAACTGTCTTAGGTTGAGGTTCAGTGCCTTGGGAAACAGACTCTAAGGCAGATATTTGCATGCAGGAAGTTTACTGGTGAGTGCTTCCGGAAACACCAGCCATGAGGGAGTAAGCAGAGTAGGATTAGGTGGAGGGAGAAGTTGAGCTGGGATGCAGCAGTCAGAGGCTCTGCAGTTTGGATGGCGCTTCTGAATTGTCACAAATTGAGGCCAAGGGACCAGGTTCTTGTACCTTTGACATCAATCCATGATGGATATGGACTGCCAATAGAAACCAGGCATAGCTTTGCTTGGGGGAGTACCATTCAACCAAGAGTAAATCTTGAACAAGAAGAACTGTGAGCTGTCAGTTACCAACACTATTGGCAATTAGGGGAATGATCTTAGTTGGGCATCTGGGCAGTACTCTACAGCATTCTCTACACTTGTTGAATAGATGGATGAATGAATGAATAATGAATGAATGAATGTTCTGCTTGTCTTCCTAACTACTTTGGAAATCCTGAGAAAAGGACTTTGATATTCTGTGGTCTTTTTAGACCCAGCAGTGCTGGTTGCCCAGTTATTATAATTGTTGCTTTAGCCTTAGAAAGAACCTTTGAAAATGCTGCGTAATTCAATTTACTTATTTTCCAGATTAAAAAAAATCAAGGTCTAAAATGATTAAATAATTTGCCTAAAGCTCCACAGTAAGTTTGTGATTCAGCCTAGACTTCATAAGCATTTTATCAGCCTCAGAAACAGAGGTTTAAGCACATGAGGATTTCCTCTATTGTATAAAAGAAGTCCGAAGTCCCAGCGTTGGTTGAAGGCTCTATGGTTATCAGGGACACCCCCATTCTATCACATGGCTTCCATCCTCAAAGTCACCTCAAGGTCCAACATGGCTTCAGAGATCCATGAAACACATCTGGTTTTAGCTTAGCAGCAGGAGAAATCAGGAGAAAGCAAAAGGACACTTTACTATTCCTTTCGAGGAGCCTTCCCTGAAGCCCCACTAGCCCGTTCTGACTACACCACCCTTGAGCGGAACTTTGTCCTGTGACTTCCCCACCTGTAAGGAGAGCTAGGAAATGTAGCTTTATTCTAGATGACAATTTGCCCAGTAAAGAATAGGAGTTCCGTATTGCAACACAAAGGGGAAAACAAGTATTTGGTAGGTAATTTACAATCACTAACATATTGGTTATTGGGCTGTTACAGAAAAGCATACATTTCGGAATCATAGCTGGATCGGTCTCCTCCTACATGTAGGACTAGCTTAAAGTTATTTAACCTCTAGACTTTTAGTTTCTACATGTGTGAAACAGACAACAATCCTTATCCTCACAGATGTATTGTGCACTAATGTGTGGAAAGCACCTAGCACAATGTCAAGTATTTGGATTGGTAGAATGTCTATCCCTCCTACTCCCACATTATTGAATAATGGCATTACACCCCATTGTCCTGTTCAAATAAACCTGAAGAACAGTTACTATTTTGTTCTTGGAGCATAGTGTGATTGAGACACATGTTCAAGCTTTCCACCCATTTGCTGGGTATAGTTTAAGGGGGAAGAATAGAAAAGTCTGTTTTGATACTTTCCACTGACTTTTCCTTGCATTCAGGTGGAGGCAGACAGACATAAAACAAAAAGCATTCCCAGAGAATTTTTGAAATAAAAGCCTTTCTTCTCTATTTTATCCCATTCAGGAGACCAGATCTGAGTTCACTTGCTGGGCAGATCCTCCCCATGCAACACAGCCACTGCCTCCTCTACGCAGACCTCCCTGCTCCTTTGGGTGGCTCAGCCCCTCAGAGAGTTTATAGTTACATTACTGAGTTAGACGCTGTGCAAGAAGCTGGGGATATAGACATGTGGAAGTAAAGGTATCTGCTTTTGAACAACCCCAGTCTAGTGAGAGAGACCAATATGTGAAGAGATAATATCACTTACTTTAATTGGATGCTCTATAAAAGGACATAGGGGGTACAGAGAAGCTCCTAACCCAACTTGGAGCAGGAAGTTCATTGAGGACTTCTCAGAGGTGGTTATGTTTAAGCTGCATCTTAAAGGATGAAGAAGAGGGCAAAGCAGGGAGAGAGTATCCAAGGAGAGAGAACAGCAAGGACAAAAGCTTGGTAGAATGACACAAGAGTGTGTTAGAAACTGCAAATAGTTTAGTAATGGTTAGATTATAAATGAGGACATAGGGAGACTTCATTATTGGAAGGGTCATTGGGTCTGACATTTGAAGTACCAATGCTTTGCACCCAAGCCACCTCTCTTCATGAACTCTGGAAAGCAGTGACCTCCGACATCCGTGTCGGTATTCAAGCAGTGGCAAATGGCAGGGGATACAGCATAGTAAAGCTGCTGTAATCATTCTGTAATTGATCATTGCTAGAGTCACTTTTAGTTTTAGGATTCTGTGATTCAGGATGCTGCCAGAGCACTTTTTCATAGATGTGTCATCTGAAAACATCTGGCCTTGAGTTTCTTTGTGTTCTCTTGGCAGTTCCTAATTTTCTTTAAATAGAAAATACACAAGAAAATAGATGAGCAGTTTTGAACACCTACATTGTAATAAACAGCTACTTTCACATGCCAGCTTCTGTAAGCCTCACAGGTAATTGTGATAAAAATGATTAGCTTACATCTTAACAGATAATGAAACTGGCCCAGAGAGGTTAAGTGACATGCCTAATGTTACACAGCTGGTGAGTAATGGCACGGGGAGTTAAACCTAAGATCACCTGATTCCAAGTCTCTGCAAACTTAAGATGCACCATCTTGGCTGGGCGCGGTGGCTCACGCCTGTAATCCCAGCACTTTGGGAGGGCAAGGAGGGCGGATCACGAGGTCAGGAGATGGAGACCATCCTGGCTAACATGGTGAAACCCCGTCTCTACTAAAAATACAAAAAAAAAAAAAAAAAAAAAAAATTAGCCGGGCGTGGTGGCAGGCGCCTGTAGTCCCAGCTACACGGGAGGCTGAGGCAGGAGAATGGCGTGAACCCGGGAGGCGGAGCTTGCAGTGAGCCAAGATGGCACCACTGCACTCCAGCCTGGGTGACAGAGTGAGACTCTGTCTCAAAAAAAAAAAAAAAAAAAAAGGCACCATCTTAAATGTCCATCCTGGGTAAGACAGAACTTCGTTTTACTCCTCTCCTTCCCTCCTTTCTTCAGTTTTAAATCATTGCTCTTTGGGAAATTTTTCCTGCACTCTCACCTTGAAATTGAGACAGTAACTGAGAATTCCAAAAGAGACAGCCTGAACATGCTGAGGTTCAGTTTTCCCTAGGAGACTGGGGATTTATTTCATAATTCACTCTTTTGTTAGCAAATTCTTGCCACAGATGGTTTTTAATGTCTCAGTATCATAGAAGGTTGGACTTCAGTCTACTGTAAACCAACCCTCATTTTTGTACATGTGAGGACATCAAGGCTCAAAGTGGAGCAGAGGGTTACACATGGTCACTCAGAGAGTGAGCACAATTTAATGTAATTTCGTGAGAATGTTGCTTTTGGATTTATTGTCTCCCTTTTTCTAGTGGATTTTTGGCTCCAGGAAAAGATGCAATAAGCGAGGCATGAGCCTAGACATGCAGACTTTTGGCAGGAGTTGTTGTGCTAGTTCAGAAACTGGTATAAAAACTTTAAAGGGGGTGGGAGAAGATCATCAGGTTTCTGCTGACTTGGGATCATCAGAAAGTCGACTTCTCAGCATGAAGCACTGTACCGAAGGAATGTGTAGGACCATGTGGGTATTACAGAGAATTCTATGTCTCCAGGAGGAAAAGAAGCTTACAGAGCATGAAGTACAATTTTCCAGTTTTGCAAATGAGCAAACTGAGGCTCAGAGAGGTGAGGTGACTTTTACATAGTCATAAAGCTAGGGAGAGGCAGAGCCAGGATTCAAATCCAGTCCTTATGAGCCAGAAAGGCTCTCCATCAGTCACTAGAGCACCAAACACTTGGGTTCAGTCTCTGGTTCTGCTGCTTTCAAGCTTTGTGTCTTTAGTAAGTTGCTTAACATCTCTGGACATCAGCCACCTTCTCAATAAAATGAGGTCAGTGGTCTATACTCAGAGTGTTGCTGTGAGAATTAAATATTACTATCACATAGGTGGAAGTGTCTGGTACATAGCAGCTATTCATTCTGTGCCAGAGCCTCCCACCCCACCCTGAAGCCTTGGAAATATTTCTTTGAGGCAAGGGAGACAGTGAGTTGTCACCGGTTATTTTAAATATAAAGGTGTCAGTTAGGAAGTCAGTGTGTGAAAATGCCTGGTGTTCTGAAGAAGAAAGAAGCAGCACAGTGTTTCTGGAGCATAGGTGTGCGCAGGAGTCCGTGGGGCTGGAGGAACCAGCAATGGGCAGAGCCTGGTGGAGTGTTTTGTTGTTGTTTGCCATGTGAAGTAGCTTACACTTGGTCCTCTATGTGAAGGAAAACACAAAAGGTCTTAACCCGGAAGAATACCTGGATTTGCATGTTTTAAAGGGCCCCATAAAGACTGTGTGTCTAGGTGAGAGCGGATATCGGGGAGCTATTAAGAAACTATTGTAATTGTCCAGGAGAGAGGCAGTAGGGCCTGAACTGGGGCAGAAGCAGTTAATGTGGCCTAGATGGCAGAGACAGGGTTTGGAAATCTAGATCAATAGGGTTTGGAAACTAACTTAATGTAGAGGGTAAGAAAGAAGAAAGTATTTACAATGATTCCCTCTTCTGGCATTAAAACATAAAAACTTCTACAGACCAAAGTTACGATAAACAAAGTGAGAAAGGCAAGAGACAGATGGGGAAAAGTATTTGCTATGTATATGAAAGATAATAGACTATATACAAGTATTAACTAAGAATATCAATAAGAAAAAGATTTTTAAAAGTCTACCAGAAAAGAACTGATATAAACAAATAAATCCAGAAGAAGAAATATAAATGGGCAGTAAACTTTGGAAAAGAAGCCCAATATCACTAGTAATCAGAAAAACAAAACACTGAGGTATCACTTCATACATATTGTCACATACTGAAAAATCTAATAATACCAACAGTTGATGAGCACAGGAAACAGTGAAAAGACTCAGACATTGCTGGTGTTAAGTCTAAATTGTTACATCATCACTTTGGAGAACATTTGGGCATTATTCAGCAAATTTGATGATAGGTATACTCTGTATCTCAGCAATTTCACATTTAAGTATATACTGTGGATAAGCTCTGCATATATTCACAGAGAATATGCAGACAAAACCCAAGAGCATATCAATGGAGAAATGCATTGTAGTATATTCATCTCATGTAAGACTTATAACAGTTAAAAATAACTGAGCTGGGACATTCTGGTTTTAGCTAGTGAGCACACTCTAATCTGTCTCTCTTACTACTGACAACTAAAAAGCCTGGAGAGAATACATAAGAAACTATCTGAGGATTCTGACAAGTAAACAATAACAGGTGGGTTGGGAAGGGAAATAAAAACTAAAAGCACAACTGATACAGGGGTGTAATTAGTCAGCATTCTCAAGAGAAAACCAATAGGATGTATATATATATTTTTTTCTTTATGTGTGTATATATATATATATACACACACACACATAAAGATATATGTACATATATACACACATACAGATGTATCTATATATATCTGTCTATGGTTTTCTGACCACTGAGATAGATCAATAGAAGCTATCTAATCTGAAAAATACAGAAAAGTAACTGAAAAGCAATAAGCAGTCTCAGGGACAAGTGGACTGATACCACAAGATGTAACATTCATGTCATCAGAGTGAAATGACAGAATGATAGAAAAGAGAAGAAAGAGATTAGTATTAGAAAAATATTTGAAGAAATCATGGCTAAAACTTCTCAGATTCGGGGGAATTCATGTGGAGGTCAAAGTGGAAACAGGTGTGAGAGGTCCAGCAGAAGAAAACATGGCTGCCAAAGTGTTTGAGTCCATAGGCAAGTTTGGCCTGGTCTAAGCTGTTGCAGGAGGCGTGGTGAACTCTGCCTTATATAATGTGGACGCTGGGCACAGAGCTGTCATCCTTGACCGATTCCGTGGAGTACAGGAAATTGTGGTAGGGGAAGGGACTCACTTTCTCATCCTATGGGTACAGAAACCAGTTATCTTTGACTGCCATTCTTGACCACGTAATGTGTCAGTCATCACTGGTAGCAAAGATTTACAGAATGTCAACATCGCATTGCACATCCCCTTCCAGCCCATCGCTAGCCAGCTTCCTCGCATCTTCACCAGCATCGGAGAGGACTATGATGAGCGTGTGCTGCCATCCATCACAACTGAGATACTCAAGTCAGTGGTGGTTTGCTTTGATGCTGGAGAACTAATCACCCAGAGAGAGCTGGTCTCCAGGCAGGCAAGCGACAACCTTACGGAGTGAGCAGCCACCTTTAGGCTCATCCTGGACGACATGTCCTTGACATATCTGACCTTCAGGAAGGAGTTCACAGAAGCAGTGGGAGCCAAACAGGTGGCTCAGCAGGAAGCAGAAAGGGCCAGATTTGTGATGGAAAAGGCTAAGCAGCATAAAAAGGCAGCCATCATCTCTGCTGAGGGTGACTCCAAGGCAGCTGAGCTGATTGCCAACTCACTGGCCACTGCAGGGGACGGCCTGATCGAGCTGCGCAAGCTGTAAGCTGCGGAGGACATCGCGTACCAGCTCTCACGCTCTCAGAACATCACCTACCTGCCGGCGGGGCAGTCCGTGCTCCTCTAGCTGCCCCAGTGAGGGCCCACCTTGCCTGCACCTCCACGGGCTGACTGGACCACAGCCCTGATGATATTTAACATCGACTTCCTTCTGCCCCCACCCCAGAAATCACTGTGAAATTTCATGATTGGCTTAAAGTGACGGAATTAAAGGTAAAATCACTTCAGATCTCAAAAAAAAAAAAAAAAAAAATTCTCAGATTTGATGAAAGTCATAGATTTACAGTTTTAAAAAGCTCAAGAAACCCCAAACAAGATAAATTCAAAGTAAAATACACCAAGACACATGATGAAACTGAATACAATGAAAAACATCTTGAAAGAAACCAGAAAACATTGGGGAACAATGATTGCATATTTCTCATCAGAAACCGTGGAGACCAGAAAACAGTGAAACAACATTTTTAAAGGCCTATGAGAAAAGAGCTGCAAACCCAGAATTCTATATCTAGTGAAAATATCCTTCAGGAGCGAAGACAAAATTAAGATATTCTCAGATAAAGGAAAATCAGCAAAATGTGTTACTAGTAGACCTGCTCTAAAATAAATGCTAAAGGAAGTTCTTCAGGTGGAGAGGAAATGATAAAACAACAAAAATACTTGGACTTTAGGAATGAAGAAAGCATAAGATAAAAAGAGAAAAGATATAATTTACCAATATCTGGAACAAAAAAGAGGCTATCACCACAGAACTCACAGATTTTAAAGGATAATTGATATACTATAAATAACTCATAAATTTGACAGCTTAGATAAAATGGTCCATTTTCGTAAAATACACAAACTACCAAAACTCACTAGTGAAGAAATATATGACCTACATAGTCCTATATTTACTAAAGAAATTGAGATTATAGTTAAAGACCTTCCAATGAAGGAAAGTTTGGGTCCAAGTGGTTTTACTGGTGAATTGCACCAAACATTAAAAAAAAGTTAATTGTATATAAGCTTTCAAAAAATAGGGAAAAGGAACATTCTCAACTCCTTTTATGTGGCCAGCATTATCCTGATACCCAAACCAGACACAGCACAATAATATAAAAGAAAATTAAACAAAATATTAGCAAATCAAATCCAGTAGCATATAAAAGGATAATAGCTCACAACCAAGTGGGATTAATATGAAGAATGCAAGGTGATTCATCATTGAAAAAAATCAAAGACTGTAATCCACCCTATTAACAGACTAAAGAAAAACTACATGATAATAGATGCAGAAAAAGCAATATCTATCTATGGCAGACTCAGCAAACTAGGAATAGTAAGGATCTTCCTTAACATGGTAAATGGCAACTACAAAAATAGAGTACATAATTCTACATGAATAAATCCCAAAGATAAAATGTTGACCAAGAAAGAAAATTGCTGGATATTTATAGTATGATATCATTTATATAAAGTTTTGCTATGTGCAAAATTATTACAATTGCTTATGGATAAAGTATAAATGTTCGCAAGGGAATAGCAAACATTAAAATCAGAATAGTGGCCACATCTGGGGAGTGACAGAAGGGAATAGGATTGGAGATTGACACACAAGGAGCCGCAGCTTTACTGTAATGTTTGAACTCTTCTTAAAAAATCTGAATCAAATATGACAAAATGATAAGATTTGAAGAGCAGAATGAAAGAGACATGACCATTCATTACATTGTCTGTATTTTCCTGCATAGTGAATATTTGATAGTTTTTAATTTTATTTTATTTTATTTTATTTTATTTATTTATTTTTGAGAAGGAGTTTGGCTCTGTCACCCAGGCTGGAGTGCAGTGGTGCAATCTCGGCTCATTGCAACCCTCTGACTCCTGGGTTCAATGATTCTCCTGCCTCAGACTCCATAGTAGCTGGGATTACAGGCATGCACCACCACGCCTGGCCAATTTTTGTATTTTTAGTAGAGACAAGGTGTCGCCATGTTGGCCAGGCTGGTCTCGAACTCCTGACCTCAGGTGATCTGCCCGCCTCAGCCCCCCAAAATGCTAGGATTGCAGGCATGAGCCACTGTGCCCAGCAAGTTTTTTAAATATGTAAGCACTATATGTTTAAAATATATGAACACTCTGATAAAAGCGTCCTCAGGATCTTACGGAAGCACAAAGCGTAGGGGAGGAGGAAAGAATAGGTCTTCGAGGGCTTCCCACAGGTGATGCTAGTAATTCTTAAACAGTTACCACATGCCAGGTAATGCTCTAACTTCTAGAAGTAGTAGCTTACTTATTTTACACAACAACCCTATGAAGCTTGCACACCTATCCTCAGTTAGAGATAAATTGAAACCCAGAGAGGTTAAATAACTTGCTCCAAGTCAGAAAGCTAGAAAATAAGAGTTGGGATGAAAACCAGGCAGCCTAGACCCAAATCCTGAACTGGTCAACCACACGAGCAATTACTCTGCTTGCTGTGTGGACAACAGTGTAGACTCAGGCAAGGCTGAAGGCAGGGCGATAGTGGGCTCTTTTTGCTTATTGATTTCCTTAATAAATTATTTATTTATTTATTTTTTTTGAGACGGATTCTTGACCCGTTGCCCAGGCTGGAGTGCAATGGCAGGATCTTGGCTCACTGCAACCTCTGCCTCCCAGGTTCAAGTGATTCTCCTACCTCAGTCTCCCAAGTAGCTGGGATTACAGGCCTGTGCCACCATGTCCTGCTAATTTTTGTATTTTTAGTAGAGGAGGGCTTTCGCCATATTGGTCAGGCTGGTCTCGAATGTCTGACCTCAGGTGATCCACCCCCTCGGCCTACTACAGTGCTGATATTACAGATGTGAGCCACCGCACCCAGCCTCCGTACTGAAATCTTATATATTCTTAATGCAAACCTTTGTGTATTTTATGTATTTAGCAACTACTTTCCCATTCATGCCTCATGTTTTCTCTTTGTTTGTGGTGGCTTTTGTATATAGAAGTTTTTACTTCCCTCTGGAAAATGGAACCTGATTCAGGGGTGAAAGAGAGGAAAATTCAAGAGAAGTTATAAAAGTGGAGGAAATGGTGAGGTTTGGTGAACATTCCGACCTCCTTGTTTGCAAAGCAGGCTGGCTAAGCAGCGAGAACACTTAACTCTCTGTCGTGTCCATGACTAAATTTGTCTTCTGTAGTTTTTGAAGGCAGCCTCACGTTTGGCTTTGCATTTCCCACGACACCTACACAGCACCTGAGGGCCTAGGAGGCTGGTTTACTCCACACCTAGAAGCCAAGGACTGGCCATAGTTTGAGACATGATCCTCACTACCAGGGCAGGGAAATGAGGAAAATACTGGCAATGGAGTGGGGTTCTTATAAAGCTGTTTATTCAGTTGAATAAACTTTCTTTTATCATGCATGTGTGTGTGTGTGTTTTTCCAAAGGGTATGTGGTTAAAATTTCTTTTTATGCAGGGATAGTGGCATTAGATCATAAATTAATTGATTTCCAATGTTCTCATTTTGCCAAATAAAAAGTTGGCAACACTCTATTGATGCCTCGAAATTATTTTTATATTTTTCTGCTCAGTTAAATTAAAAAAAATATTTGAGAACAACTGTCATAGACAAAAGAGCTTTTAAGTCTCAAAAACATGTGTTTTCAGCTGGGTCACATATATTAGTTCTATGACCAGAATGCAAGTTATTGAACTTTGGAGAATATTGGTTTCTTCACTAAAATGGGATAATTACACCCACCTTAGGGAGATTGTAAGGATCAAATGAGAGAATATCAGTAAGGGGCTCAATTTCACACATGGTTCACTTCTGGTTTATTTTTCTGCCCTCTCCCTTCCTGGCAGGCAGGGACTAGATTTCACTGGCATGCTCTGACAATCATTCAGTTTAGACCTGGATCATAGTAGGTGCTCAAAAAATAGTCTGTTAAAAACCACCATGAGATGCCATGTCACAGTCATTAGAATAGAATAACTACCATAAAAAAGAACAATAACAGAAAATAACAAATGTTAATGAAGATGTTGAGAAATTGGAATTCTTGTGCCTTACTGGTGGAAATGTGACATGGTGCAATTACAGAACAAAACAGTATGGTAGTTTATCAAAAAATATAGGATTACCATATGATTCAACAATACTACTTCTGGGTGTATACCCCAAAGAAATGAGAGTAGGGACTTGAACAGATATTTGTACACCCACATTCATAGAAGCATTATTTATAATGGAAAAAAGGTGGAAGCTACTCAAGTGTCCATTAACAGATGAATGGATAAACAAAATGTGGCCTATACATACAATGAAATATTATTCAGCCTTAAAAACGAAGGAAATTCTGAGATATGTCACCGCATGGATGAACCTTGAGGACATCATATTAAGTAAAATAAGCCAGTTACAAAGGGGGCAAATACTGTATAATTCCACTCCTATGAGGAGCCTAGAGTAGTCAAGTTCATAGAAACAGGAAGCAGAATGGTGGTTGTGAGGAGCTGGGGAAAAGGAGAAATGGAGAGTTATTGTTTAATGAGTATGGAGTTTCGGTTTTGGAAGATGAAGAATGTTCTGGGGATGGATGGTGATGATGGTTGCACAACAGTGTGAATGAACTTAACGCCACTGAATTGCACACCTAAATATGGTTAACATGGTAAGTTTTATGTCTATTTTTCAACAATTAAAAGTAAAAATTTAAAATTTAATGAAAACGTTTGTCTGTTAAGTAAAAGAGCTAATGAATGAATGAGGAGAAGGATAGAGCCAAGAGGATGCCTAAGGCAAGAAACTTCCAAGCAAGGAAATAGCAAGTGTGTTTGCTCAGCCAAAACCAGCTAAGGGGTTTGCTCACCTGCTGTAGGTAAGAGAGGGGGATGGCGGAGGAAATGAGGGCTGAGGTGTTGCCAGGGGGCAGATCATGCAGGGCTGTACAGGATTTTGCCTTTAATCTTAACTGAATATGATGGGATGTGATGGGAGGAAACAGATAAGAGAGTAAATGAGTCAATGGAAGTAAGGAAGGAGTACTAGAAGTCCAGAAGTGTGTCCAGATGCTGAGGGCCTAGAGCAGAGGTTCTGTGTCCTCCACTCCCCAAGCACACACCTGCTCTCAGGACTGAGTTGACCCCTGGAACATCCCAGAACCCTGGATTATCTGATCAGACCCCTCCACCCTGGCATGTCCTAAGGATGATTTTGCCTGAACAGGGGAACATGTGTGTCTTCCCCAGTGATGGCTGGGGCTCTGGCACAAATGCAGATCATTACTCTTGGTTTCTAATGTGGGAGGAGGAAGTGTGAAGGGTGGAGGAGGTGTTTCTTTTATCACACAATTAGATTACAAACTGGCTGGCTGCTCAGGGCAGGGTTCCACCCAAACTAGGCCTACAGGAGAGTTGTCCTGCTGGGTGGCCCCATCTCACTCTTCAGGGGCTTAATGTTTTTATACCTGACTTCTTCACTGTTCAAATTCTTGAGAAAAGGCATATAGTGTGGTTCACATGAAAACTCAAACCAGATTCCAAAAACTCACTTTGAGTCCTCATATCATTCATGTATTCATTTATTAATTCATTCACTCATCCAACATTTACTGAGCACCTACTATGTGTCAAATACTATGCCAGGCATTGGGAATACACACATAGACTCTAACCTTGAGTTGCTCACAGAATCAATGGTGGAATAAAATAAACCTTGAATTATACTACAGTGAGTTAAGTACTATGACAAAACGGTAATAAAAAAATAAAACTAAGTTAGCCAATATTTATTCTTACTACATACTTACTATATGCCAGGCATTGCTTTAATTCATTTGTATATATGGACTTATTTTTTCCCTAGGCAAACCCTATGTGGTGGGCACTATTATAAGCCCACTTTATAGATGACGATAATGACTTACCAAGAGTATTAAGTGGCAAGCACACAATGCAGCTAGAAACTAGGGCAACCAGGAATAGCCCTGCTTACAACTCTCTGCTGCTTCTAGAGGTGTGGGAACATAGAGAAGGATTGGCTAGGTATGTTTCACAGAGAAGGTGATGACTGGCCTGATTGTTGCAGGATGAGAAGTTGGCCAATCAGAGGAAGATGGGGGCAGAGGATTGGTGAGGATTTTCACCCACTGAAAGTTTCAAACAGAACTGTAAGTGGAAAGCAGGGAAGCATGACAGGGCATGTGCATTCCAGAGAATGCAAGAAGGGGAGAAGCAGGAGATGAGCTGGGAGAGAGGGCCTGGGCCAGGATGCCTGGTGAGAAGGGAGCTCATTTCTTTAGGCACTAGAGTCCAATGTGCTTTTTTACACCTGAAGTGATGTGATCACAGTCACCACTTTAGGATTTTTGCAGGAGATTTATTCATGGTTTGGGTGGACTAATACTAGCCGATATGTGAATCACAATAAATTCTCTCTGACCTGGCGATTCTCCGTTTGTACCCCCTTCCCAACCAGATCTGTTCTCTGGTCTGCACTGTGCCATAGAGAGGTGAATGCCCCTGATTGCCTCGGGGGACTCCTTTGCCTCCTATCTTCCAGTTGGGTTTAGCCAGTGGTAGGCATCGGCAAGAGATTAAAGGGTGGGAGGAGAAAGAGGTTGGGAATTTCCTCCGGCTCTTTCCCTGCTTCCGTGCCAGGGTCTGCCAGTGGCCGGGTTCCTCTGCAACCGTAGTTCCTGCCAGCAGCCCCTCCTCCATGGCTTCAGCAACATCTCGCCCTCTTCCTGTCCTTGCAGATTCAGGGTAGCAATGGTTCCCTGGTGTTGCAAGTCTCTGAGTGCTTCAACATCTCTTATTGGTTTCCTTAGCTCTGTCCCTATCCCTATAAATTGTTGTCCCTTCATCAAATCCCACTTCCAAGTCCGCGCTGCATGAGCCTTCTTTTTCTTGATCATAACTAGTCATGCTGAGAACTTACCTGATACCAATTAGCATTTATTGAGTACCTACTGTGTACTTGGGACTTCAAATGCATTTTTTTTTCCATTTAATTTTCACCACAGCTCCATGAGTTATGGACCACTTATATCCATTTCAGGAATCCCAAAAACAAGGCAGGCGTACATTTAACATAGATGTTAAGTAACTTGCCCAAAATTATATAAGCCTTTTGTCCAGAGTTACACAGTTAGTCAGGAGCAAAGTTAAAATTCACACCCAGGTCTCTGGACTCTAAAACTCATCCTCTTTCTGTTGCTCTGTGGTCACTGAGTCAATTCTTACAAATGCTTAATTTGTCAGACTCTGGAAAACCAGTAACGGTAGCAGTAGTAAAATCTCTAGAGGAAGAGGGGATAGGGTATTCCGTGGAGGCTATAGGTCTTCTTGAGGAATGGTGGATCTTTAAGTAAAAGTTCCAGAACTTTGCCATTCCTGCATTGGTGGAAAACGCAATGGCAGGTGATTCACCAAAATATCCCTTGCTTCACAATGTGCAGTTCCTCTGTGGAGGGGAACTTAGCCCTTACTGAGTTCAGAAAGAAGAAACTCATCCAAGACCCACAGCAGAAAGCATAAGGGTTTATTTATAGAGAAGAATTTTATTATTTTTAAAAATCACTTGTGGGCTTCTGCACCAAAGCATAGGAAAAAGCATGTGTTGGTTGCCAAGGGTCAAGGGAAACCACCTTGTTTTCTTGACAGCGCTGTGGCTGAAACAGCCCTTCCCAAAAACAATACGTGGGGGGAAGAAAGGCAAAACCAGTGGGAGGCCTGAAAATGCTGTGGTTTGCTTTTTATTTTATTTTTTTCCAGTGTCTTTGGGGCTGAAAAAGGCAGTGGAATGAATTCTACAACTAGTTTAAAATGCAGTGCCTCTTGCACTGGGAGCTCCAGGGGCTGCCCTCACATGACTCATGCCTTCCCCGACTCACCTCAGACCTCTCATCCAGGCCCATCTGTCAAGGATAATAACAACAACACAGAAGTGATGCTGCCTTCACCTCCACCGTAGACTGCAGCGGCTCTTTCTGTTTCCTAAAACTCTTTCATAGTCTAACAAAAATGGCTGCCTTTCTCCTAAGTGCTAGGCTCCTTACTCTTAGGATTTTATCTCATCTGAACCACAGCCTTTTGGAGATATCATTGTTATGCTCATTTGACAGATGAAGAAAGCCAGGCTCAGATGATTAAATACCATGCCCCAAATCACACAGCAAGGAGACAAGCTGAGATGTGAAGTCGGTGGTCTTATGCTTCAGAACAGTTCTGGGAATTCGCGTTGTCTTCTCATTTTCCAGAGGAGGAAACCAAAGTAGAGAGGTGGAGAGGATACTACAGACCAGGGCTCAGGGTGGCCCAGGCAGTGCTATCTCCAGGCACATGGTTCTGTCTCCTGAGGCTGTGACTCATGACGGTGCCAGACCATCAGCTAGACAAACCGCCACCCACTGGGCCACTCCAGCCAATTGCAAACCTTTGGCTTCAGAACCAAACGTGTCCACATTGGCTCAGATATATCCACAGCCTTGCCTTGTAATGCCATCAGGCCCTCTGTATATTTTAAAAGCAGAGGCCTCAGACCTCCAAAAGGCCAAGGGTTGCTTCTCCAATCTGACCTAAAAGGGCCTAACCTCAAGGACAGATCTGAATTCACCTGACATTCAGCCCCAGGAAGAATCACAGAGAAAATGCTCTTACCTGGAACACCTCTACACAGACTGTTTCTGTCCTGTGTGCTGCTTGCATTGAACTATGTCATTCACCAGCTGTGTGTCCCCAGACAAGGTACTGAACCTCTCTGAGCCTCACTTTCTTCAGAGGACCAGTTTAAGTTTTCACAGTCAGGAATTCACTCCTTCTAAAAACCTGTGCTAAGGAGACATGGCAAGGTGTTCTGGGCCTACAGAGACATGGGCAGAACTGGGGCAGAAGAGCAAAATGGATAGTAAAGCTCTAAACCTGCCCACCAAGGTTCATAGTTTATTTTAAATTGGGGCTGTTTTGTGTCATTGCAAAGCAGGGTGAATATGCTTCTAAAATTCTGCTCTTCTCTCACAGAATTTCAGAGTAGATGGGTTGGTACAAGCTATCTTGTCTGACCACCTCCACATGGTATAGAGATTAAGGCCAGGAAAGGGAAGCCCTGGCTTGATACCTCACAAGGGCTTGAACCCAGACACAGTGCTCTTTCCAATAAGGGTCACTGCCAATCTAAAGAATTCTCTCATCTGCATATTGGACTAGGAACCTCTAACTCATAGCACTTTTCTGAGGATAATAAGAAAAAAGGGATAGGAAAATGTTTTGTACACAAATGCAGTACATGTCTGACAAGAGGTATTATTAATTTCAAATAGTCATGTGATGCTTCTTCAGTGACGCTGAAGAAGGGACCCGTGGCAGGGCTTCTAGGAGGTATGGATCAACAAGTGTGCTTTAGTTTGTCTTTAGTCAGTATACTGACATTATTTAGAAAGTTTAGTCAACGTTGAAGGTAGAGAATATCTGATTTGTTTGTCAAAATGAGTGCCTGCATGTTGAAAGATATGGTTTACCAAGAGTCCCCAACCTGCATGTCTATAGGAACCTGGAGATTAAAGCCTGAAAGTGAGTGGTAAGAATTAAAATCTACCTCCTTCATTATGTTAATGGCTATTTTTTTTTTTTTTTTGAGACGGAGTTTTGCTCTTGTTGCCCAGGCTGGAGTGCAGTGGCACGATCTCGGCTCACTGCAACCTCTGCCTCCTGGGTTCAAGCAATTCTCCTGCCTCAGCTTCCCGAGTAGCTGGGATTATAGGCATGTGCCACCATGCGTGGCTAATTTTGTGTTTTTAGTAGAGACATGGTTTCTCCATGTTGGTCAGGCTGATCTTGAACTCCCAACCTCAGGTGATCCCCCTGCTTTGGCCTCCCACAGTGTTGGGATTACAGGTGTGACCCACCGTGCCCAGGCGGCTATTTTTTTTTTTTTTTTAACTGCAGGGATGGGCTTCATATTTTCTTTAAACCTTGGGTGAGCCCATCCAAAAATGTATCTTCAAGTCTGATCTAGCCTGTGGGCCACCTCTACTATTGTAGGTGTTCATATCGTGTAGTTTCTTTCCTCTGCACTATTGGCATCTTCTTCCCTTTGTCCAATGGACACCATGACCATGTTACCATGACTTAGCCCTGAGACCAGGGTGGCAGGCCAAAGATGTTGGAAGGCAGAAAGAACACACACCCGTCTGGTGGCTTAAGGTTGGATCTCAACTCTGCCTGCCATCTACTAGCTGAGCAAGGGACATAAACTCTCTGATCAAGCCTCGGTTTCATTTGTAAACATATATATATAATATATATATAATACCCACCACCCAAGGTTGTGGTAAGGAATAAATGAGATGATAGGTATGAAAGGTTCAGCCCATAGAAGATGTTCAAATATGGTAGCTTCCTTCTACTTATTACGAATCCTACCTACTGTTCGAAACTCGATACAAGCTGCAGCCTCTCCAGCCTTCTCTGACCTCCTCAGCTCACCGGACACTTTCTCTTCTGAATTGGATTTGCCCTTCATGGCTTGTGAATTAGTAAACAATCCTTGGCATTACTAGGCAACTTTTCATGTGTATGTGTGATATATTGCCACAATTTGGTCATCAGCTCCCTAAAGGCACTTTTCTCCTTCTCATGAGCTTAATTCCTTATCTTTTACTGTTGAGTAGGCACTGTCTTGTGTGAATTTTTCTCATAACAACCATGTAAGGGAGAGGGCACGCACCATGAACTGGACACTCCGATGAGGCAACTGGCTCACAAAGTTGGATAGCTGGAAAGAAATCAGTAAACATATAGTGTTCACGGTCACCAAGCAGACCAAGCAAGATAGTGTGGATGATCAAACTTAATCCCACTTCCACTTCCGTAAAAATAATGCAAAGTGCAGTTTTCTGAGGGAAAGTGCGGTCGGCTAAAAAATGTCCCCCTAAGATATCAGGTCCTCATCCCTGAAAGCTGTGAGTATTTTCTTAAATGGAAAAAGGTGTGATTAAGTTAAGGAGCTTGAGTTAGTGAGATTACTTTGAATAGTCCAGAGGGGTCCTAAATGCAATCACAAATGCCCTTTTAAGAGAGAGGCAGAGGGAGATTTGACACAGATAGAAAAGAAGGCAATGTGTGGAAAGAAGCAGAGAGGGAGATTAGACTGCTCCAAAGCAGCCATGGGTGCTGAATCAGAGAAAGAGATGCTACGCTGCTGGCTGTGAAGATGGAGGAAGGGGCCATGACCCAAGGAATACAAGGAATGCATCTCTAGACACTGGAAAAGGCAAGGAAATTAAGTCTCCCCAGGAGCCTCTGCAGAGAGTACGGCCCTTCCAACACCTTGATTTCAGCCCAGGGACACTGATTTCAGACCTGTGACCTCCAGAACTGTAAGAGAACAAATGTGTGTTGTTGTAAGCCACCAAGTTTGTGGTAATTTGTTACAGCGTCAATAGGAAACTATGACATCAAGTGAGGGGGAAAAAATAGCAGAAATAAAGAAATAAGAATGAGGCATGGAACTAATGTGGGGGATTTGAAATAACCCTGCACAAAATCTCCACAGACCTGAGTGCCTTTCTCAGTAATTTCACCAGCTGGCTATTTCATCTTGAGCAGATCACTTCACCTCTGTGAGCCGGAATCTCATCTGTAAAATAGGATAAAAACCTACCTGTCATATGTAGATGCTCGAAAAAGGGCAGCTGCTATTACATTAATATTAAAGAATGACAAAACATGGCCGGGTGATGGAGGTGGGTTTTAACTCTCCTTTCGTGGAATGCAATAGCTGAACCGATGTGACCCACTGATGAAATTCAATAGGAACCCTCTATACTCACTTTACAAGGAGAGAAAGAAGTCAAAAGATAGAGATGTATTAATTTTATGTTTTGCCTTCATACTTTTTCAACCTTATACTTTCATTTAGGTCTTTGGCTTTTGCCCATCCCAGAAACCTGTTAAGATGGCATGCGACTTAGCACAAAATTATACATTTAGTCATTTCAAGTTTAAAAAAGAAAATATTATGCCTATAGGTGATATTCTGCAGTGACCACCAAGACCCCAAGACTCTTCACATGAACCTGTCTTTGAGCCACTGGTAGAACCTAGCTGACACTCTGAGATTGTTCTGCCACCTACTAGCTGGGTGAGCTTCGGGAAGATCGTCATCTGCTCTCTGACTCAGTTACTTCGTCTGTAAAATGGGAATATCAGCTTCCTCAAAGGGTGCTTTTGTGGAGAGGTTAAAATAACACAGGGAAAGCACTTAGCTTGAGCGTATATAGTCAGTGCTCATTAATTAGTAATTTCTTAGCACTATTATTGTTATTATTGCTACTCAGCTCTCAGGGAACCTAATTAACTGTAGTAAAATTTCGACTCCTGTATTTTTGAACCAGTTAGCTTCTGTAGGCAGGAACCTTCTGTTACTCAAACAGCAGAGCTTAGTGATTAAGAGAAATGAAGGTAGAGGCTGTAGTTTGCATTCTATTCTCACCGTTTATTGTGTGGTACTGTGTGATACTGAGCCAATCACGTAAACTCTGATCCTCCGCTTCCTCATCCTCATCTGTAATATGAAATGATAATGGTATTTATCTCATAGAATTGTTATGCGGAATATATAATACAGTGCTTTTGAAGCTGGCATATGCAGGTAGTAGGCATTCAGTCAATATTCAATGAATTAAATTCCTTCACTTGAATTTCCATTTAAAAACACAGAAAAAAGTCTACAGATCTGAAGCAAAGAATGTTATTGGGCTCTTCACCACATGTGAAAACTGCAGCTTGGTGCCCGACCCCTGTGCTCATTTTATAAGGCACAGGGTTTTCAGTTATTCTCGGTGTTTCTAGGAGGTTGACTTCTGAGGAAACGGTACCTGTCTCTCCCAGAAACCTGAGGTGTTTGCCTGGAGAAAAATCCCTTAGCCAAGAGACCATTGTGACCTTTCACAGGCAAATTTACTCACAGCCTAGGGCGGGAAGAGGCCTAGGGAGCTCCCCTTCCAAGGGCACCAGGCTATGGGAATTTCCTCCAGGGCCTTCCTGGGCCGGCCCTGGCCGCGCCTCACTGAGCTCCTTGCAGTTTCTGTCAGCGCTGAAACTGCTGTGGAAAGTTCAGCCCGAGAAGAGGGAACTAGGGTGTTTTGCTTTTTTTCTTTCTTTTTGAAAGTTGAACAACCCTAAGACTTGATTTAGAAATCTTAACCCAAGCCAAATGCTTTTCTGATGGGTGACCACCCCAAGGAGCAACCAGGCAGGGTACTTTGACTTTGCAAGGACACTGACACTGGCAGGAGCCAGATCTCTCCAGAAATCAAACGGCGCAGGTTCACACGCCACCAGGGACGTGTGCTGGAATGTTGCTTTGTTTTTGACTCTGAATTTACAGTCTCACTCCTCCTTCCCCGCCCCCAGGAACGCGATTTATTATTGTGCAGACCTAGTGGCTTTTCTCCAACTTTATTTCTTTTTTCAGAAATAAACAAGGGTTTTACAGCTCCATAACCTCTCCAAAGTTTGTTTATTCTTCCCTCTGTATAGTGTGGGCCATGTTCGTTCCCTGGGAAAGTCTCTTCCCTAATTATCTTCACATTTCAACAGCTTTTGTTTCTTCTTTCTGTGAGGTTTATGAAAATGCTGATGGTGGATTTGCTTCAGGCTAAATTGTACCGTAAACATTTTCTCCTAGGCACATGGGAGCCTCGGTGACCGGGGACCATGTTGCTATTCCTTATTGTGTACCATGCCAGAAGGAAATTTTAAAATCCTGAAATACTCTTTTTGATGGCTGGAAGAAAAATATGTAAATTGGTAATACAGAGAAAATCTGCTAATCTTGTACAAGGAATTTTGGACAATATCATGTAGGTAAGAGCCAGCTGAGAAAAGGGCTGCCTCAAACGCTGAGCTTTCATTTTAGGTTGAGCTCTTTCTGCCTCCAACCACAGACTGAAATTTGTTGTGTTTTAAGGAAATAAAGATTTTTAAAATGAAAGGCTAGTATGTTTTAGCAAAATCTTGGGATTCTGGGATAGGTAAATGTTTGTTTCAGCCAGAAGGTGTAAACCTAATCTTGATGTCTGTATATTCGGTTTGAAGACTGAAGAATCTTTCTACCAATAGCAATCCTGAGTTCTAGGAGACATGGAGGCTCGAAAAGATGGTGTATAGTTTCTTTCTCTCATCGTTATATGGTTCTCAGTGCCTCACTTGTTTCTGTACAACCTCTCCCTCCATCCACCTCTGGATAGTGCTACCACCTATGGCTCCAGGAGCTCAGATTCATGTGTCCAGGCTGCCATAGCATCTCACCTGATATCAGACAGAAACCTCAAACCCACCCTGTTCAAAATGGAATTTTTGCTCTTTTCCCCAATCTGTTCTTTCTCCAAATTCCCCACCTGGTGACATCAGCATCCCCTAAAGCCCTTGCAGGAATCCTGGAGTCCTTCTAACTCTTTGCTGTCTTATCTGATCAGGCCTTGAGTTCTGTTTATTCTATCTGCCCAATATCTCTCAAATTTGTCCACCTTTCTCTTTCCCCACAGCCATTTGCCTCATTCAGATTCTTACTGCCTCTCACCTAGACCAGTGCTACAGCCTCCTTGCTGGTCTCCATCAAATCTCACTCTCTCTACCCCCCATGAAAAGAATCTCCTCCAGAGCTGCAAGAGTGTTCTGACCTCAGTATCATTGCTTCCCTGCTTAGAAACCACCTATGTTCCTCTCACCCTATGCAGCTGGTCCAAGACCTGGAGCGTGGCACTCAGAGCCCTCCCTAAGCCAGTCCCAGGCTTGCTCTGCCACTCAATGGCCACAATCCACATGCCCTTTGACATGTGGCCACTCCCCGAAACACTTGCCATGCTCTTCTGTGCTTCATGCTGGTCCCTTGACTTAGGGTGCTCTTCTCCCTCTTCTCTAGCTGGAAAAACAAAACAGAACAAAACAAAAAAACACCCTCCTTATGCTTAAAGGCCCGATTCAAACCCCAGCTCCTCTATGAAGCCTTCCTGAATTCCCCTAAGCAGAGTGCTGCTCCCTCCAAGTGTTTCTGAAGCAGCTTGTACACATCTTCACACTATATCCTTTCTACCCGTTGTAGAGTCTGGCGTATGGGAGAGACTTAAGACGGACATAGGAGGCCTTACTGAGCCTGTTTCAAGAGACGCCCATGTGGGGATGTGCTCTTGGTGATGAGGGTGAACACATGGCTTCCAGCATTGCTTGGAAAAGCATGGATAGAGCTTTGTCTAGGTCTAAGGGTGACTGAGGAGACTGGAACAGGGCAGGGGCTGCTATTATAGGCAGCAAATTGTGTCCCCTTCAGAGATCCCCTTGGAGAATAAAAGGGAAATCAGCTTGGACCTCCCCTAACTCCAGGTGCCACGGATTGTCTGGATCCTCCTGCCACCAAGTACCTCCATCCCCTTGGACCCATGTAGGGTCAAGCCTAAATTTGTCATGTCCCTTAAACATGAGGAATTAAAGTAAGGGCCAGCCTGGCTCAGGCTCCCACCTCCCCCGACTCTGATCTGGCCCTGACTCAGCTTCTGTTGCATAGGAGGAAGTCCCAGGATGCTTCCAAGATGATCTCACTTGTGCCTGTTGGCACATGTTTCATTTAGGAATAGGATAGCAAAGAGGCTCTGGGGTTGAGGGCAGGGGTCCCCCTGCTAAGACTTGAATGAGACAGTAAGGATTCTCAGGTCTGAGAGGCCTAAATTCCAGTGCTTGTTTCACTCATGCAAACTCACTCTTCAGAGAGCCTACTCTATGCCAGGGATTGAAGCCAGCATCCTTGTCGTACAAGAACTCTTAACTCTGTGTGGGAGGTGACTTCAGGGGTCTGCCCAACCCCTGTCTGTATGATAGGGATTAGCACCCTTGCTCTGTTTGCAGTACAGGGGTGTGAGGACCTGCTCTGTAGACCCCTGGGTCAAATTTAGGGATGCGACATGTGCCAGGTGCAGTGTCTAGCACACTGTGGATGCTCAATAAATATCCTTTGAGAGCATGAGGATAAATGAATGGTTTCTGCTCTCAGCCTTATTGGGGAAGGGCATGACCATTTACAGAACACCCGCTGTGCTTCACTGATGTCACAGCAGCGTGCACACAACTACAGCTAGGTCTTCTACCACACTGTCTCCCTCTGGGTCTTTGTGTGCCTCTGATGTCTTTTTCTTGCTCTCATGATCTCTTTTCTCTTTGCCCACTTCACTCTCACTCCTATGCAGGTGTCCACCTCTCTCTCTCTCTCCCTCTCTCTCTCTCTCTCCCCTCTCATATTTAAAAGTGAAACAGCAGGGCTGGGCATGGTGACTTATGCCTGTAATCCCAGCTACTCGGGAGGCTGAGGAAGGAGAATCACTTGAACCTGACAGGAGGAGGTTGCAGTGAGCCAAGATCGCACCACTGCACTCCAGCCTGGGCAACAGAGCGAGACTCTATCTCAAAAAATAAAAAATAAAAAGAATAAATAAATAAATAAAAGTGAAACAGCTTTAGGGCTGACTGGAGTTGGATGTAACCTGGAAGTTCTATGATTATACACCCCTTTGAGGGCTAGGATCCAGGTCAGTTTGTTCACCACAGTGTGCCTGACACCTAGCATTAGAGGCCATATTCAGTAGGAACCCCAAATATTGTTGCATAAACACATCGGTTTATATATATATGGGTGAGGAATGTATGCTTGGGAATGCTGAGGGGACCAGCACAGAACCAAAGAACACTGAGCAAGAAGCTACAGTTTTGCTCTAGCTTGGGTCTAAGCTTTAAGAGATGGGTTGAAAAAATTCCTTGAGGTTTTTAGAATGTCCAGCCAAGCTCCCTGTGTGAGAAATCTGACCGAGATTGTGAGTAGAAGCTTCTCTCCGGAATGAAGAGGCTGTGTCTAGAAGCGCCATCTCTGGGTTTTATCTCTTAGAGACATGAGGACCTGGGGAGCAGGGGGCTCTACAGAAGCCTAATGTTTTAGGAGCACGTAATGCAACATTCCTGACCTCAAGCAATAGTCAGCTCATAAAGATCTTAACTGTAATAGGGGTCCCTCCTCCTATTCTGCTCTGGTTGGTCGCATCAATCTGCACAAGTCCCCACTCTTTAAGCCCTATCCATCTGTTAAATGAAGGGTGCAGGTTAGATGATCCTTAAGGCTCTGCTGCTCTTGGATTTGTGAAATTAGCTAACGGATGAGCTGAGGATTTAAATAGGATTCCATGCCAGGGGCTTTTACCTTCACAGGACAACGGGAAACTAGGCTCTGATTGATTTCATTGCCTGCAGCACTGAATATGTCTGAGTTGCAGGCTGACTCATATAGGCCCTTCTAGAAGAGCTACTGGCCCAGAGAGGACACTGCCTTCACTCTGAGGGTGGTCACCAGTACATGTGAGTATGAGCGTAGAAATCCAGGTCTCTGCAGTACAAGTGTCCATAATGGGGGAAAAACCACAAATATTTCACAACTGTCAGAAAAATAGTACTTGGTAGCCTATGCATGTTTATATTTCCCCCTTCAAGTGGTCCTCCCACCTCACAACACACATACATGCATATGACCACAACTAATGCGATCAGGCAGTGTATACCTCCTAAACCACACACGTCCACATGTGCTCTTGTGGACATGCAACATACTTACATGTGTTACTTGGACACATGCCTTTGACATATATAGAGATTCTATGTGTTCCACCCACATGCGTATCCTGCATATTCAGACATTCCATTTTTGCCCTCACCTACTAGCATGTCTCAATCCCTGGAATGTGGCAAAAGGGAATAAAGGATGCAGATGGAATTAAGGATGCTAATCAGCTGACTTTATCTGAGTGGGCCTATGTAATCACAAGAGTCCTTAAAAGGTGGAGGAAGGAGGTAAAAGAATCAGCATCCAGAAGAATCAATGTCCAAATGTGATGTGAGAAAGACCCCATCAGCCTTGGCTGACTTTGAAGATGAAGGAAGGGGCCATCAACCAAGGAATGCAGGCAGCCTCTAGTTGAAAAGGCAGGAAAATGGATTCTTCCCTAGAGCCTCCAGAAAGCAGTAAAGCCTCCCACTGCCTTGATTTTAGCCCAGTGAGACCTGTGTCCAGCTTCTTACCTCTGGAGCTGTAAGATTATTAATTTGTGTTGTTTTAGGCTGTGAAGTTGTGGTAATTTGTTACAGGAGTGATAGGAAATGAACACCCACAGAATCAGACAGAGTCCCAACCTCATGGGTCTATGGTCTGAGAGAGGAGACAGGCACGAAACCAGGTGCTAGACGACAGAGTAAGAGAGGCCGCAAAAACACAAAGGAGGAATCCCCGACCTACACTTGGGCATGGAGGGAAGATTTCCTCACGGAAACTCCATAAAGGCAGGGACCAGTATTGACCCAGGGCAGCAACACTGACCACTGTATCTGCATACACCCGATGCCGATAAGTGTTTGCTAGGGGAAGGAAGGAGGGAGAGAGGAAGAAAGGCAAGAGAAAGGCCAAAACTAGGACCCAATAGATAAATAGGATTTGAGGTGGGAGAATACAAGGTGGGGTGAACTGTCCCAGGCAGAAGACCTAGGGCTATTTTGAGAACTAAGTAGAGTTTCCTTTGGCTGGGACACAGTGCCCCACGGGGAACAGGGAAAGATGAGTAGGCAGGGCACAGATCAGGAGGAGCCTTATCAGCTATAATTAGACATTTGGCTCGTATCCTACGTGCAGTTGGTGCATGCTCACTCTCGCTCGCTCTCGCTCATTCTCTCTGGTTCTGTCTCCCCACCCCCACCCACTTGGGTGATATTTTAACGTCTTTTAAATGAAGCATGTTTGTTTGATCTCATTTATGATTAACAATGCTTATGGAACTATTTCCTCTTGTTCCCCAGGCCATACTCATGTCCCTACCCTTCAGCAATGATTGAGGACCTAGCTCCTCGGTTATCATTTTGGGTAAGATGGGCCCATCCAGTGGACAACAAGCACTGGATCTGTAACCACAGCCATCTGGGTTTGAGTTCATACTCCTTCATTTCCCAGCTAATGCTTAACCTCTTTCATCCCTGGTTTCCCTGTCTGGAAAATGGTTCCAGGACAGTGCCCACCTTAAGGGCTTGTTGTGAGAATCAAAAGAGCTAGTTCATGAAAGTGCTTTGAAAGGGCCAGATGTATCCTGAGTAGTCAATGGCAGTTGTCTACCGCAAT
Organism: Gorilla gorilla gorilla; assembly: GCF_029281585.2. NCBI lineage: Eukaryota > Metazoa > Chordata > Mammalia > Primates > Hominidae > Gorilla > Gorilla gorilla. The sequence continues at coordinate 180,967,827 of NC_073224.2, read as the reverse complement.
CGACACTCTTTGTATAGTTATTATCAACCAGCCATAACTATTGTTACATGTTACATGAGTTTCCATGGCTCTCCAGATCTCCCGACCCTTCTGTACCCACCTCTGCACCCTAGGAGGCCGATCTGCATGGGCCCCATCAATGATCTCCCTTGTCTTCTAGCTCCCAATTGTGCCCAGCCTTTGCAAGTTACCAGCAAGAGATGCAGGGAGTGGCAGGAGAGTGAGGATGGGGGATTTATTCTCCCTGCTCCCTCCTTTTAGGATTTTGCTAGGGCTTGGCTGCTTTCTTCTCATGAAGGCAGCCTCTTTTTGGTGAGCCCTCTCGCTACAACTCCCATCTTTTCCTTCCAGGAACTGCTCCCTCTTCTTGCCTTTTAAGAGATAGGGAAGGTAATGACTCCCTGCTGTTGTAAGCCCCAGAGTTTCCTTTGCATCTAAGTAAATGATCTTTTCCTTAAATTCCCTCCAAGTTACACAGTTTGAGTGTACCATCCATTTTTTGCTAGAACACTGACTGAGACAACTTTTTTTTCAAATACTGGGACTGCTGGCTTCACAGACCGAGGCTTCATCCTGATAAGGAAGCCCTTGTCCCTTGTCCCACTGGTTAGCTCTAGAACATTCAGCAAGGTGATCACATTGTCACAAGACCACTTCTTTTTCATTCTGCATGAAACTGAAAATGTCAAGAAAATTTCTAAGTTTAATAGACAACATGATCATACTCCAGACTAGAAAATGAAACCAAAACCAATTGACCTAGGCAGAAAGTTAGGTTGTAACAGGTTTCCTGCAGCCAAAGAGCCATGAGTCACAGCAGCTGGCTCAAGGCTGGGAGGGGAAGTAAAACACTAAATCTAGGGACCACTCTATTCACCCTACAGTGACTGCTCTTTTTCCCTCCTGCCACGGTCCAGGGTAGGAGATACTTCTCCAGGCTCTCACTTATGGGGGCTTTCCTGCTGGCTACATCACTGAAATGGAATCTCCTAGTGGCCCTTCTCCCTCTACAGCTCTGGTGTTACACTGAAAAACTAGAAGGTCAGTCCCTTTTATATTTACCCCCTTAAGGTTGCAGGAGCCCAGCATGTCCCCATAGGCCTCCTTCTCCATTCTCTTCTTCCCCTTGTTTTGTGCCTGGTTTGTTTCCTGTCCAAATTGGGTCCTCCTTTTCTAGACCACGAGCTTGCTGAGGTCAGGGAATGAGTCTTCGTATCCTTGGTACCCAGTTCAGAGCCTGCCTTTAGCGAGTGTTTACTCTAGCGCTGTGGTTAGGCAAAGAGATGTGAGTTTGAGTCTTGGTTTCCTTAGTCTTTTATCACTCACTTCTCAAATTAAGCCATTTGTATCTTTTTTTCTCTCTCTCTCTCTTTAGAGACAGGGTCTCACTCTGTCACTCAGGCTGGAGTGCAGTGGTGCAATCATAGCTCACTGCAGCCCTGAACTCCTGGGCTCAAGCCATCCTCCTGCCTCAGCCTCCCAAATAGCTAAGACTACAGGTGCACATCAATGCCTCTGGATAATTTTTTTTTTTTTCATTTCTGTAGAAACAGGGTTTCACTATGTTTCCCAGTCTGGTCTCAAACTTCTGGCCTCAAGCAATCCTCCTATCTCAGCCTTCCAAAGTGCTAGGATTATAGGCATGAGCCACTACATTCAGCTACTGCTTGTATCTTCTGATTCTTGTTTTGATACCACTGATCTTAGGTAGGGTATTTTATCTTCCTGAATTTTATTTTTCTATGTGTATAAAGGAGATTAAATTATCCTTCTAATAGGCTTGTTGTGGGGATTAAGTGAAATAGTGTATACAAAGTTCTTAGCATACTTTGAAGCTATTATTTTTATTATTATGCTAGTAAATAAAACTTTCTGGAATTAGAGACTCACATGCCTGTTTGTCTACAGTTTCAAAACAGACAAGGGAAAAAGAGAAACATCAGAAAGTCTGATTAAAGTAGAAGCATCATATTTCTATCAACGTATCCACTGTGCTTGGTAAGTGGCAGTCTCTCGTCCTGTAAGAGACTTGGGCTTTGAAAAGGGCTTTGGATCTCAGATCTGTCGACATGGGCCTTGTCATGAACCTCAGCTTCCTCATCTCCAAAACTGCTATAGGCCAGGCAAGGTGGCTCACGCCTGTAATCCCAGCACTTTGGGAGGCCGAAGCAGTTGGATTGCTTGAACTCAGGAGTTTGAGACCAGCCTGGGCAACATGGTAAAACCCCATCTCTACCAAAAATACAAAAAAAAAAAAAAAAAAATAGCTGGGTGTGCCTGTGGACACAGCTAACTGGGAGGCAGAGGTGAGAGGATTGCTTAAGCTCGGGAGGTGGAGGCTGCAGTGAGACAAGGTCATGCTACTCCACTCCAGCGTGGGTGACAGAGTGATACCCAATCTCGAAAAAAAAAAAATGGTATAGTAATAGCCTCTGCTTGAGGTTACTCTTTCACTGAATGATAAGTGAGCACCTACTGTGTGTCAGACATTACTCTAAGCTGTAGATACAGCCTCAAAAAAGACAAGCTAACCCCTGCCACCATGGGGCTTATATTTTAAGTGGGAAAGGGGCTGGAAAAGACAGACAATAGACAAATCAATAAATTCATTAAAAAGCTAACTTCAGGAATTGATAGGTGTTATGGGGAGAATGAAAGAGGACGCTGGGATATAGAATAACTTTGTGGGGGAATCAGGTTGGGATCCCTGGGTCAGGTGATCAGGGTGGGACTCTCAGAGAAAATGACTTTTGAATTTAAATAAGAATGAAAAGAAAAAGCCAACCGTAGGCAGACCTGGGGGCAGCCAGTGCAAAGGTCAGAAGTGAGACAAGGTCATAGGGTAACCAGGGTTAAAATAAGGTGGTGCGGCCTAACTGGCCAGAACAATGCCTGACAAAGGTGCTACTTTCCCCAATATCTTCAAATCCTTAAGGATCTACTGTGTGCTGGTGTAAGATGCAGAAATCAGTAAATCATGCTACTATCTCTAAGAAACTCATGGTGTAATATAGGAGAAAAAATACACCATCAAAATAAATGAATCAAGACCAGGCAGATGAACATAACTGAAAACAAGTGATAGCAACCTGGGAGATGACATAGACATGGATATGGATATGGATATGGATATGGAAATGGATATGGATATGGGTAGATATGGATGTAGGTACAAATGCGGATAAAGGTGGGGATGTATGTTGGGAAAGGCAGTCTCTTGCATGCCATCTTTCCATCCCTGCTTGGCCACCTAAGAATGCACGTTGGGCCTGGAAGACTTCCTTACCAAGAAATAAAGAATCCTCAGCCTGTGCTGGACTTATCACCTTTTGTGGGAATATCTTTTTCTGTTTATACTCCTTTGCTTTGCTTAAGGGCATGCATCATATGGCACTTAGAAACTTCGCTACTGTATCTGTCCTTTGCAGGCAGGGGATGGGCCCTTCTGCTGCAGCATAAGAGGGGTCATTCAATGGCCTGTGTCAGCTACTGGGATGGACCTGCTGTCCATGGGATACTGACACCCACTAGTGAAGCAGATCTTGCTCTGTCTCTTCTCTGTGTGAGTAAAGTCCTGTTCCATCCAGTGCTTGACTGTGTTGTGTTTTTCGTGGCAATTTCAATACCAACATGCAGTGGGCGCAAGCGCTTAGACTTCTACTCCGGTTAATAGGAAACAGATACCACTTGCTTGCCAGTTGGATGTGGATATTGGATGTGGATAGATGTAGATATCAATTAAAAGAACAAATGAATACGTGATTGAATGAGTGAATACATATAAGGAGGGAGAGGGTTGGGTCAGGGTAGTTGAGAAGGGGGCTGAAGGAGGCAGAGGTGGGCAGAGGTGGTGATGTAGAAGAGGTGTTCACCACTGGGAAAATTCCAACTGGGCTGGAGCAGAGGATCCTTGTATGGAAATCACACCTGGAAACTAGCAGAAGACCAGTTATGGATGATTTTGGCTTTGCTTTGTGGGCCTGTCATGCTATTTATACTTATATGATTAACAGACATTTCTATAACATACCAGACCTGACAAAGCTGCTACAATACACCTGAGTTCATGAGTATGTATTGTTTCTCCAGCTTCCATTGGTAAAGGTGCAGTGCAGAAAATCATTTTCTGCCCTTTCTCCTTGGCCACTTTGAGGTCAGAGATTGTGTCTTAAATTCAACAAGAACAGAACTGGGATAGTAGAATCTTGTTTTGTTGTGTTTTTGTAAAAAACATAAAAAGGCTCATTTTAGGCTTTAATAAAAGAAGGGGCCTGGAGGCATCACTGGTGATGGTAAAAAAAAAAAAAAGCCATAATTTTATGTCTTTATAAGATTTTAAAATGTTAAAATCAAATTATGAGACATAAATCAGGATGTTCAGAAAAAATTATAAGAACCCTCATGATGTTTATCAATGAATGATCCATTTGATTCTGTGCAGCCTCATGGCCAAAACCAAGCATGGAGTTAGTCAGATCACTGATCTCCTCTACACATATGATCTTCTTGGGGGACTCTGTTTGGCAAAGGAAGCTTTGGGGAAAGCTCATAAAAACCACTGAGTATAGTCGAATGATTTAGACCTGAACACTTTTTAAAGTAGGAGTTATCTGTCCACTAATAAATATTTTAGTAAAGTGTCATGGAACATGCAGTTTTTTTTTAAGGTGGACAAATAATTTTATTTTGTGCATGCAAATACACGTCAAGTACTGCAAACTTTTTCCATCAATTTTCTCTCAAACACTGGAAATCATGATGCCCTATTTTGTGAACAGCCAAAGCTAGTATCTCTTCACTTCAGTGCCACAGCAAAAACATACAGAATTCACTCTTTGCTATTCACTATCATCATAACCCTCATTGTTTCATCTCTGCCCTCCCCTCTTATACAGCCCTTATAAATTCTAGTCTTATCCCATTTAATCCTATTCCTATAGCACAAAGGCAAACATCACAATTTGGAAATTCAAATTGAAATAAATGGCACAGAATTTATTCCCATATATATCCCCATTTCATTATACAGAATTATTTTAAATTATAGTTAAAACTATGACTATAAACATGCAGTTTTGAGTGATATAACTTGCCAGTAAATCTTCCAGGTTAAATTAGTTGCCAATTATATTACTAAAGTTACCAGGAAAAAAACTTGAGCTATTGTAAGGGTTATGGACTATGAGACAGTCATGTTTTTGTAGTTGCCAGCTCAAAATAAAGTTTCAGAAGTATTGATATTAAGCCACCCTTGCTGCCGATAATTTGATAGACGATCACTTATCCATTTAAGTAATAAGTTTAGTCAGAGGGAAGATTCTTTTTTTATCATCTCTGTGGGAATGTGGGATGGGACACCTTTGTGACTTATTATACAACCACGATAGGTAGGAACAAGTGCTGGCTTTAATAGTCTCAGGGTCTATATGAAGAGAGCCTCAAAAAATGATGCTTGTTGGTGATGCCAACAGGAGGTTGCAGCTCTTCAAAAAAAAAAAAAAGAATAGGTCTGGGCATGGTGGCTCATGCCTGTTATCCCAACTCTTTGGGAGGTTGAGGAGGGAGGATTGCTTGAGCCCAAAGTTCAAGACCAGCCTGGGAAACATACCAAGACTTTGTCTCCCCCCCACCCCAAAAAAAAAATAGCCTGGCATGGTGGTGTATGCCTGTGGTCCCAGCTACTCGGAAGGCTGAGGTGTGAGGATCTCTTGAGCCTTGGAGGTCAAGGCTGCAGTGAGGCATGATTGCATCACTACACTCCAGCCTGGGTAACAAGGCAAGACCCCCATCCAAAGAAAAAATAATCAGGAAGTGAGTTTATTTTGCTTTCCCCTTGTGTAGTCAAATTGATTTGTGTTTGAGGCATGTGAAAGCTAAATGCCTGGCCCTGTATAGGTCATGAGTCATCCCTATATCCTACAGTTTAACAAAAGATAGCCCTGCCTGTTCCCTTCCCTTCCCCACGCCCACCACTGAAATCATTGTAGAGGTAGTGGTCTTCTAGTATGTGACCCTTGGGCTACAATATCAACAGGTTCTACGCCATATTTCCTTCACATCCACGTAATGAGCCCCGAAACCCAAGTGTCCTATTTTCCTTGAGGACATCTAGACCCAAAGCATCCCCATTTTGGAGGCCCAGGGACTGTGGAGTGGGAAAATATGCCTCCATTCCTCTCCTTCACATGTGTTTTTAGGTTAAAAAAGGCAGGTGCAAATCACAACTGAATATGAAGCCTCAAAAGAGGCCAAAGCAAATCAACTTAACAAAAATAACTTATTATCACCAAACCTGGAGAAAAACTTCAGCTGTGGCACCTCCAAGAAATGACCACGTCCCTGGCTGACTTAAAAGCCCCTTCAGGACCTCATGTTGATTGATTCCCCATGATCTATCCTCAAGTGAGGGCTGTTCTTGAGCCAAGTGTCTGTGGTTGTGGATAAATATATTAATATCCTAGCAACTTGCAAAAGCCAAAGTACCTTAGACAGAATTTGTCTTGCATTCTCTTAACAGGAGAGCAGGTTTGAGATGGAGATCTGAGGATATTCTGAGCCAAGCAAAGAGGTTCTTGGTAAATACACAAATTCATTTCCTTCTGGTCATGCTTGGCTGCACCTTGCAAATTGGAGTCATTTTCTCGTGCGGCCTTCTAGTGCTCTTCTGAAATTTGAGGTTTGCTCTCTGTTTTCAAATGTAGAAACCCATCTCAGTCATCCACCAAGCTTTCACTGAGCAATCAGATGCAGGCATTGTGCAGGGTTATGAAAGTGGAGATGTTTAAGACACGGTTTCCACCTTCAAGAAGTACACTGTCTAGTCAGGAAGACTCACTGCAACATCCAGACTCAACTTGCTACACCCCACCCTGGTGTCCTCCCACTTGCCCTTTCTTCTACCTGGATGGAATGCCCTTGGCTCTCTTCCTCTTCTCTTGGAGGCTTCTCTCCACCCCCACCCACAGCTGAGTTGCCCACACCTCTGGGATGCTCTGTACTTTGGTCACACATACGTTTCACATTTTCACCGAGCATGAGATTATCTGATATCCCATTTATCACTTCTTCCAGACACATTCCTTCAGCCTGAAATGGTTCCTGGCACGTGACAGGCACATGATCATTATTGGTGGAATGAATGAGTGAATGAATTCACAAGAAACATATGGCACTCAGAAACCTCAGGACCTCAGCTTAAATTCTAGCTCCAATGCTCATGTGTTGAGTGAAACTGACTGAGTTATTTAAGCCTCCTATGACTCACTTTTTCTATTTGCAAAATGGGAATAAGGGTTGTTGTGATGATGAGCAAATTCTTGTTTAGTGCTTATCAAAATGACTGCCAACTGGTAAGCGCTTCATGAAGAGTAGCCATTAAAACAGTTATCACTAACAGACATCTACTGAATCCCGACTGTGTGCCAGATAATGTACTAGACACTGAGGCTACAAAATGAATAAAGTAAGATGTGTGCTTTCAATGAACTCCCAGCCTGGTTGGGAAGATAGATGTTAACAGAAATTAAAAGGCTATCTTACTAAGTAAGTGGGATATTGGGAACATGAGGTGGGGCACCTAACCCAGGCTGAACCAGATCAATGAATTCACAAGAGAAATGGTACTGGGGATCATGAGAGCTAAATGGAAAAGTCAGAGTCAGAATCTTTAAGGCCTTCCCCAAACCCTGCTCTAAATATTCCAACATGCCTAAGTGTTTTCCTTTCCTTATAAATCCCTTCCTCTAGCCATATTGCTGATTATTCTTATTCTGTGAATTACATAAGTGTATTGTTTTACAATTTACAAAAAATTTCCACACACCGTGTGTCACTGGATTCTCCCAACTTCCCTATGAGACAGATAAAGCAGATAATTTAATATTTAATTCATGAGTGAAGAAGCTGAGGCTCTGAGAAGTCGCACTGCTTCTAAATGATACTAGCTAGACATAACCCCAGGGGCTGACACTAATTCTGATGCCTTTTCAGCTCCCACAGCCTGGACACTCATAACAAGCCAGGAGCCCACCACCTCTGCTCCTTTGCCACACAGTGCCCCCTACCTGGAATGCCATCCCTCATCCCTCGTGTTTGTCTAAATCTTTCTCTTCTTTGAAGTCTCTGTTCAAACCTTAACTGCCTCCCCCTGCCATCTAGTCTCTCCCCTGTCCAGACAGCCTATAGGGGTCTCTTGAACTCCTAGAAGGCCCACTCTCTAGGCTGAAATAGGACTCTGACATCCTATGGCGGCCTGTTTATGGTTCTTTTTCATGTGCCCATGTCTGCCTCCCCAACCTGGCTGTGAGCCCCTGGAGGAAGAAACTGTGTCTTACTAATCTCTGTGGTTCGGATATGGTAGATGCTTAGTAAGTGCCTGTTGATTAAATGAATGGTATCAAGGCTGTTGGTCAATCTTCTGTTTAGGCTGACAGAAACATACTTGTGAGAGAAGCAGACTAGCTTTTACTAGGCAGTTAGGCCCTGAGTGCAGAGATGAAAGACATAGTCTCTGCATCAGGAAGCACCAAGTCTAATCAAGAGACAGCAAGTACATAGATAATAACTGTACATATTGGAAAGTTTCAAATAGAGTGCAAAGTACAAGGTGCAATTGGAAAACAAAGGCCATGGGGGAGGAGGGAGTAGAAGGAGGGGATGAAAGCAACAAGAGGAAAGAGGGAAAGGTGAGGTCTGAAGAAAGTCTTAGAGCGTGAGTAGAAATTGACCAGGAGTACAAAGGGTGGCATGATGGGATATAGAAAGGGGCTCCATGGTCTAGAAGAGGAACAACAACAAGAAGAATAAAATAGCCCAGAGGCATGAGAGGAACTGAAATCAATATAAAACTTTCTTGGGGGATTATATAAATACCATCCTGAAGTCCAGATAGATTCTGCCTCCTGGATGGATGGATGGATGGATGGATGGATGAATGGATGGATGGATGAATGAATGGGTATTATGAACATTCATGTAACAAGAGTAAAGAGGGTATAAAGAGGACACATAGGTAAAAGATGAGCTCTTGATTCCGAATATTAGAATTGTTGTTATTAATAGCTATGCTTTTGTGTTAACAAAAGCAATATAAGTTTATTATTAAATAACCAGGAAATAAAAGTAACTGATTTTTAAAGTTGCTCTTAATCCCTCCATCCAGATATAACCACTATTAACATATTTATGTTGGCCTTTCCACGCTTTCTTTGGTGTCTTTCTATCTTAATCATCTGTCTGTCCATCTAACTATACATTTGTTTGCATATCGATGATCTTTTTATTCATCCACCCATTCATTTATCCATCTATACTTTTCCAAAACAAACATAGGCTCATTTGGTGCTTTACATTTTGTAACCAATTTTTCTAACCAATTTATTATGAGAATCCAGTGATTTCTACCTATTTTTAAGTCAAATGTTAATAGCCACATAATATTCCATCCTATGAAAGTACTACAGTTGGTTTAATCAATCCTTTCCCACTTTTGCAGTTATCAAACATGTTTTAATGAAGATTGGTGCTCTTCTTTTGGGCCAAAGTAACAGCAAAGGGGTTACCTTTCTCTAAAGTTTATGAGGCTCTGAGTTGATTGACCAAAACTTGAACTTGATATAGGGTCATATTAATCCTCTGACATAAATCAGCTGCCTCCTGAAGTGACGTCTCTATCTCCACTGTACCTTTCCCTGGAAATGCCAGACAGGGCAGAAGGGCCTCCCCGACAGTGCAGGTAAATTAGTGCAACCATCAGCAATCACAGGTTATCTTCTGCTGATGGAGTCTGACAGCACCAGCTTTCCCACATCTTCACAGAGCTGGTGATGCAGAGCTGTCAACTAACACAGCTGCAAGGAAATGCCAACGGTGGATTTATGGTGTGAGGCAGTAACTTTGTGACCCCCAGGTGGAAAAACAGATGCCTTTGAAATAAGATCAGTCAATGTGGCAAAATGGGAGAGGGAGGCACTTACCTTATAGTAAAAGAGAATCCATCCTACCACTTCCTTGAAACTTCAGATCTTCAATGGCTCCGTATTAGTTACAGGAAAAGTCCTAAGCTTTTCAGTCCAACAAAGAAGTAATGAATGTAGTGGAACAAGGACTGGCTGGAAAGCCAGAAGCTATAGATTCTAGCTGCTGTTTTGCTACCCACCAGCAGTGTGACCTGGGCAAGTCACCAGTTCTTGAGTTTATTTTCCTCCATCTCTAAAATGATCATACATAGATAATGTCAGAGTGTTTTGATAAATGAGTCAGTAAAAAGTCATGCATCATTCAAAAATCATTTACTGAGGGATTTAATGTGCTGAGGGTGGAGTTGAGCAAGATAGACCAGCCCCTGACTAGGGAACTTGCACTCTAGGAAGTAGGAGTCGGAACATAAAATAATCAGTAGACTATGGAATAGTGATCAAGTGCCGTGTTGAATACAAAGTGTTGGGGATGGTAGAGACCAACGTAGTGCCCGAGTTGGGTTGGGTGGTCAAGAGATGATGACCTAGCAGCTATGGTTGGAATGAGAAGCTAAACAAGCCACAGAGAATCTGGGGAGAAAGAATTCAGGCTGAGGGATAGCATAAGGCCCCACAGGCAAAGGTGAGCTTGATGTTCAACTAACTAAATGCATATTTATTAAGTGTCCTTCTGCTAGATTCCAGGGATTCAAGGACAAGAATACCAGAGTCTCTGCCTTCACTAAGCTTAGGGTGGCCAGGTGCAGTGGCTCACGCCTGTAATCCCAACACTTTGCGAGTCTGAGGCAGGAGGATCACTAGATCAGGCGATCGAGACCATCCTGGCTAACAGGGTGAAACCCTGTCTCTACTAAAAATACAAAAAATTAGCCAGGTGTGGTGGCGGGCGGCTGTAGTCCCAGCTACTCAGGAGGCTGAGGCAGGAGAATGGCATGAACCCAGGAGGCGGAGCTTGCAGCGAGCGGAGATGGAGCCACTGCACTCCAGCCTGGACAACAGAGCGAGACTCCGCCTCAAAAAAAAAAAAAAAAAAAAAAAGCTTAGGGTGAAGGAAGCAGATGATTAAACAGATAGACCTTTTGCAGTATGATGAGCACTGTGATGATGAGCAGAAATTTGGAATGCTTCCGGGAAAATGTGACAGGAGCTTCTACCTTAGCCCAGGAAGCTCAAGGAAGCCTGCCCTGAAGAGGTGCCCTGGCAGCTGAGATCAGATCAAGCAACGTCAATTTTTTTCAAAGCCATCATGGGACTTGAGTTCTAACCTACTGATGGTCTACCTGCCCATGCACATTCTTTGGCCACACCTGGGATTCTGCTGAACCCTAAGTGACTTTGCAGAAATTCTTTACTCATTTGGAGAAGCCCAGGGCATTGCAAGGAAAATAGATAAGGTTCATTAAAGCGTTAAAAAAAAATATGTTGTCATATTTATTATCACTTACTGGTGTAGTTCTCAAACTTGAGCGCACATCACAGTCCCTGGAAGTCTTGTTGAAACACAGATTGATGGGCCTCATCCCCTGAGTTTCTGATTCAGGAAGTGTGTTAGTCCATTCCTATGCTGCTATGAAGAAATACCCAAGATGGGGTTATTCATAAAGAAAAGAGATTTAATTGACTCATAGTTCTGCATGGCTAGAGAGGCCTCAGGAAACTTACAATCGTGGTGGAAGGCAACTCTTCACAGGGTGGCAGTAGAGAAAATGAGTGCAAGCAAGGGAAATGCCAGACACTTATAAAACCATTAGATATTGTGAGATTCACTCACTATCACAAGAACAGCATGGAGGAAACCACCCCCGTGATTCAATTACTCTACCTGGTCCTGCCCTTGACACGTTGGGATTATAGAGATTACAATTCAAGGTGAGACTTGGGTGGGGACACAGAGCCAAACCATATCAGGAGGTCTGGGTAGGGCCTGAGAATTTCGTCAAGCAAGTTCTCAGGTGGTGTAGATGCTGCGAGTCGGGAAACCACACTTTGAGAACCACTGACTTTGAGTGCTTGGCATTTGGGACATAGAGGTGGTTTTCTAATTCCCCTTAAAGCTGGTGGAGGGGAACAGAGAGAACAGAGCTAGGGACTGGAGCTCCCAGGCCCGTCCACTTGAGGCCCTCTCCAGCCTGGTTTCTCCTTTAGAGATTTTATAGCCAGCAGACCCCAAAGTACAACATCTAGCCTTGCTTTGGCATTTGTGTTCTAATGTGTAAATAAACTTGAAACTTTTCCTAATCTTCTGAGGAAAAAGTAGAGGGGTGTTTGCCAAGTACTGTGGTCTGAATGTTTATGTCCCCCAAAATTCGTATTCTGAAATCCTGACCCCCATGGTAATGCTATTAGAAGGTGGAGCCCTCACGACTGGGATTAGTGCCTTATAAAAGGGAGCCCAGAGAGCTAGCTAGCCCCTTGTACCATGTGAGGACACAGCTAGAAGGCTCTACATATGAATAAGAAAATAGGCTTTTGCCAGACATCAAATCTGCTGGCACCTTGATCCTAGACTTCCCAGCACCCAGAACCATGAGAAATAAATTTAGTCTATGGTGTTTGTTACAGCAGCCCAGATGGACTAAGACTCCAAGCCAAATAAACAAGCTCCAAATGCACATTCTCATCTTGTCCTCTTGGGTAGTTTTCTCTCAGTTATTTTTTTCTCAGTCAGGGAATTGCCAAAGTCCATACTGATCCCCTACTGGGTCGCACTCCTCAAATACCACTCTGATGGCCTCTGGACTCTGATGACATCAGGATAAACCCACACAGGTATCTTGTAGTGAACAAAACCCCAGCCTTCCAATCGCATAATTCTCAGTCTGAATTCCAGGAGAACTGCTTAGTAAGGATCCCTTGTGGGAGCTACTTGAAAGCTCTTTGAGCCTTAGAATAGTGCAGGGAGGGGCAGCAATAGCTCCACAGGGTTGTTGGGATAATTACAGAAGACTATGAATGTCATACCTTTGGGTATAGTAGGTGCTCGGTAGGTTAGGGATGCTTACAACAGTCTGTCATTTAAAGTGGTCCTCGACATAGAATTTCTAGCTCCAGGCCCACCACCTTCTCCCATATTTCCCCAGGCCTCAAGGGTCCGCAATGGGTGATGGTGGGGTTATCCTGCCATGCCTACTATGCTTTCTTCCAGGACATAATTGCAGGCCCTTGACATCTTTTGCCTGGATTATTGCAACAGCCTCCAAAAGGACTCGTCTGTCTCCATGATACCCCTCCATCCTCCTCTGCATCATCACCAAGGGAATCTTTGTAAAGCAAAGGCATGATCATGCTTATCACCTGGTGGAAACCCTTCAGAGACTCTCCACTCCCCAGAGCAGGCACCACATCCTTAGAGTCTACAGAAGGCAGGAGGAAACAGAAATGAGTGCCGGGTCCATAGGTAGGCAATGGGGAGCAGTGGGGATTGCGGTGAAATGGAGCTTGGCTGTCTAAAGGCATCCAAACTCAGAATTCTGTAAAACCTTCTATGGGCCAAATAAAGTTTGTCCTGAGATTCCGTGCCTGGCCTTAAGTACCAGTGTGTGAGAGCTGGCCTGGCAAATGAGGTATAAGCTCCTTAGCCGGGCTAACCAGGTTCAGCCTCCTTCTTGCTGTGCCCGGCCTCACTTAAAATTCATATAGTGACCAAACTGTCTGCAGTACCTCCACACCTGCCATGCTGGTTCTCAGCCATGTCCTTTGATCAAGTCTGGAAAGCCCTTCCCTTGCTCTTCACTTGGTGAATGAAGAAGTCCTGCTCATCCCTTTAAAACTCAGTTCAGGCAACACCTCCTCCAGGAAGCATTGTTTCGCACTTATTCCCAGTTTTTCCATATGGATATGTATCTTTTCCTGGTGTCCCAACAACATCTGTTGCCTTTGTTCATCATTATAATTATTAAGTGGCAATGGCAATATAATTATCTCTTTTGTTGCCTCTGTCTCTTCTGCTAAGGTGTAAGCACCTAATATCAGGGACCAAGTGTTAATGACCTTTGTGTCTAGCAATAATGAGGTGTTCAATAATTGTTAAATGAATGAATGGAGAGGCAGGTCCCCCTGCCACCGCGCCTCCACTCTCCCATGAGGTAGGAAGCAATCTGAACAGTGAGTGGCACAGCAGCCACTTGGGAGAGGCATAAGACTAGTCACCTCTCTCTCCCTTTCCACCACAGGAATGTGTTGAGGACAGTACAAGCAACAAGAATTGGGGAACAAGAATGCCTTTGACTTCATCTCTCAGCTGTTACAAACTCTCCCCTATTGACGGTTCAAATTTCCAAGACAGACTCTGATCATCCAGTGAAATCACGCAGGCTCCAGTGGGGCAGTGGACCACACAAGCTCTCCCCAGCTGCCTGCCAGACTTCCATTGGCTGCTTGTAGGCAGAGGTCCTTCTTTGCTCTAATGAGGACAGGTGCATCTGCCAGAAAACATGGCACCTTCTATGGATAGAAACTCTATCTTAGTCGGTTTGGGCTGCTATGACAAAATATCATAAACTGAGAGGCTTATAAACAACAAATATTTATTTCTTTCAGTTTTGGAAGCCGGGAAACCTAAAATCAAGGTGCTGGCAGATTCAGTGTCTGGTGAGAGCCCTTTCCTCATAGATGGCACCTTCTATACATCCTCACATGGCAGAAGAGGCAAAGATGGTCCCTTGGTCCTTTTTTTTTAATATAAAGATACTAATCCCATTTATGAAGACTCTGTCCTTGTGACCTAATCACTTCTAAAAGGCCCCATCTACTAATACCATCACATTGGGGATTAGGAGTTCAACATATGAATTTTAACCAGGGGAGGATACAAACATTTATATCATAATAATCTCTAGGAAGGTCTTTGACTGGCAAGTGTTATGCAGCCTGGGTGGTGTAGGACTTAAGGCCAAGATTAGGTAAACTGAGTGAGGGGCCTTGGGTGCAGAGTTTAAGGAGGGATCCTCTTAGAGTCATGTAGGTGCCTCATTTGCCTCATCCTAATTTCACCCCTAACGGCTAATTTCATGCATGACTTGAAGGCAGTCACTGTCTCTCTGACCGTTAGTTTCTTAACCTGTAAAATGAAGTGGTCAGAAGACTATAAGGCCTGTTAGGTTCTCTGGGTTTGAAACTGCTGCATTGTTCCATAGCTCCTGAGACACAGCTCACCCTCTCCATCCTACCCACTGGACTTTTCCCCCTTTGTCTTAGGGGGACTGCTCATCTGTGTAGTTAGTTTCCCCAGTCATGCCTGGCCTCACAGTCAAGGGCTCAGTTCACAAGCCGCTTAGCAAAGGCAGTCATGAAAGAACAACATAGCGTCTGTTCTGGGCCTTCGCGGAGGACGTGCTCACATTCCTCCCCTCAAAGCAAAATTGATCGGCCATGACCTGGGGCCACACCAAAGAGAAGGAATCGTTGGGGGCTGGGGTGCCATTCGGTGCCCAGATGAGGTCAGTCACCACATGGTCCTCAGTAGCCTTGAGGAATGAGAGATATTTGACTCCCCTATTAATCACCTGGAAGAGTTATGAATATCTTGGGTCAAAGTGACAGTTTGCCTCTTGACAGGAAAGGGGCCTAAGTTCTGACTCCCACTTAGAAAAAGTTCATGTAGTTTTGCTCCTCCAAGATAGAAACAGAGGACCATAGAGATGGGGAAGGGGAGAAATTGAGAAGGAGCGAGAAGGTGAGAGGGTGTTTTTTATCCAGTTCAATCTCAGATCCCACACTTGAGCCCAAGCTCAAAGGGTTCAGTCAGTCATCCTGAATATGGAGACTTCTCCAAGGGGAGCTCTTTTGATTGTTGGGTAACAAAAATTATTAGAAATATTTTATTTTTATGTATTATATCTATAAATATAAATCTATATAAATACAGATGTGATATATAATATAAATATATTAGTCAGTGTGAATGAGGAACAGGTCAATTTCTCCTCCAAATAGTTGCCCTTAAAATCTTTGAAGACATTATCATATTCCTCCTGAATTTCTTATTCCCCATACCAAAAAAAAAAAAAATTCCACTTTGGGAGGCCGAGGTGGGCAGATCACAAGGTCAGGAGTTTGAGACCAGCCTGGCCAACATGGTGAAACCCTGTTTCTACTAAAGAATACACAAAAATCAGCCGGGCATGGTGGTGTGCACCTGTAATCCCAGCTACTCAGGAGGCTGAGGCAGAAGAATTGCTTGAACCTGAGAGGCGGAGGTTGCAGTGAGCCAAGATTGTGCCACAGCACTCCAGCCTAGGCGACACAGCAAGACTCTGTCTCAAAAAAAAAAAAAAAAAAAAAAAAAAAAAGACTTGTAATATAAGGAAGGGGCCAAGTATGGTGTCTCACGCCTGTAATCCCAGCACTTTGGGAGGCCAAGGTGAGCAGCTCAGTTGAGGCCAGGAGTTCAAGACCAGCTTGGCCAACCTGGTGAAACCCTGTCTCTACTAAAAATACAAAACTTAGCTAGGTGTGGTGGTGCACACCTGTAATCCCAGCTACTTGGGAGGCTGAAGCATGAGAATTGCTTGAACCCGGAGGCAGAGGTTGCAGTGAGCCAGGATATCACCACCACACTCCAGCCTGGGTGACAGAGCGAGACAAGTCTTCCAGGCAATCCCAACCTCTCTGTTTCACCTGGTCCCCTTCTTCTGGAATCACAGTGTATCAGTGACCTTCATACGGTGTTGGTCCAGAACCATACATGGTTATGCAAGCATGGAGAACAGAGCAATCATCTCAGCTTGCAGTTGCCACTGGGCGATGAGAGAGCCAGAACAGAGTCCCATTCTGCTGATCCCCAGGCACCTGGGATGATGGAGAAAACACCAATAAGCCAGCAGGAGAAGTGACTAGCCTTCTCAACATGCAAACACTATGTGTGGAATTTACCATGTTTGTATCATCATTCAGGGACCACAGACCATGCATCTAAACACCACCAGTACATCCATAGACGCAGAAGCACTGACCAAATGGATGTACTATCCCCTGACTCAAACCAGTGAAAATTACATGGCCAATCTTTTAAAAAGCAAGTAGTGGGCCAGGCATGGCAGCTTACGCCTGTAATCCCAGCACTTTGGGACGCCGAAGCAGGCGGATCACGAGGTCAGAAGTTCAAGACCAGCCTGGACAACATGGTGAAACCCTGTTTCAACTAAAAATGCAAAAATTAGTCGGGTGTGGTGGTGGGTGCCTGTAATCTTAGCTACTCAGGAGGCTGAGGCAGGAGAATCACTTGAACCTGGGAGGCGGAGCTTGCAGTGAGCCAAGATCTCACCATTGCACTCCAGCCTGGGCGACAAGACCGAGACTCCATCTCAAAAAAGAAAAAAGAAAAAAAGCAAGTAGTTAGTAGTGTAGGGGGAAAGTCCTGGATAAGAACTCATGCCTCTTTGATTTATACCTGTGTTGCCTAAACTGTCTTCCTTTCCTTGATGACTAATATATATGTTAGCTGCTCAGCTTTTCTTTATACTACATTTTCAGGAGATGCACACTCTTCCCTGACTTCCCTTAGCCTAAAGTTCTGGAATAATTATCCCTTCATTTCATTTGATACCAGATTTTGCATACTTTTAGTGATCCAATGATTCCCTCTTTAAGATATATATTAGTTCTATAAATATTATGCAATATTGCTATGGAAATGGAAAAAGACTATTCTTAACTTGCCCAATAGTTTCAGCTCTGAAACTATTTATTTGACATCTCCTGAACTTTTATCCTAAACCTATATCTGAAGCTTATATCCAAAATTGTCAGCCACCCCTATCCAATGGGACCTCTCCCTTGGGGATCCCACAGGTACCTGAAATTCATCATCTCCCCTCCCCTATCCATTCCTCGAATTATTTGCCACAATCAATGGTCTTACAACCACTGCTGATCATAGCACTGGACAGTTGAAGGAGAAAATTCACATTCCTTGAGCATCTACCATGAAGGTTAACAACCCTGCAGTGAAAATATCATCCTTAGTTCACAAATAAGAAAACAGGGGCAGATTCTCTCATGCCCCACATCTAATTCTCCAACAAATGCAGTGGGAACTCATACAACTCAATAGCAAAAATACAAATAACCTGATAAAAAAACAAACAAAAACCTAATAGAGATTTTTCCAAAGAAGATCTACAGATGTACAACAGGTGTATAAAGGTGCTCAACATAACTAATTATAAGGGAAATACAAATCAAAACCACAATGGGACATTAACTGGAATTTGTTAGGATGGCTATTATAAAGAAAGACAAGAGTTAACAAGTGTTGTTGGCAAGATTGTGGAGAAAAGGGAACCCTTGTATATTGTTGATGGGAATGCAAATTGGTATAGCCACTACAGAAAACAATATAGAGGTTCCTCAAAAAATTAAAAATAGAATTAGCATATGATGCAGCCATCTCATTCTAGGTATATATCTAAAGGAAATAAAATCACTATCTCAAAGAGGTATCTGCACTTCCACATTCATTCCAGCATTATTCACAAGAGCCAAGATATGGAAACAACCTTAATGTCTATCAATAGATGATGGATTAAAAAAAGACATGCTATACAAATTTATACAATGCGATGTTACTAAGCCATAGAAAGAAGGAAATCCTGCTATTTGTGACAACATGGATAAATGTTGAGGATAATATGCTAAGTGAAATGAATCAAACACATAAAGACAGATATTATGTATTCTCACTTATATGTGGAATCTAAAAAATTGACCTCTTAGATGTAGTGAGAAGAATGATCACTGCCAAGGCCTGAGGGGGGTGAGGGAAATAGGGAGACATTTGTCAAAAGGTACAAACGTTTAGTTATAAGATGAATACGTTCTGGGGATCTCATGAATACCACAGTGACTACAGTTGATGATACTGCATTGCATACTTGAAATTTGCTAAGAGGATAGATCTGAGGTATTCTCACCACACACACACACACACAAACAGTAACTACATGAAGTGATGGATATGTTAATTACCTTGATTGTAATAATCATTTCATGATATATATTAATACATACATCACATCATCACTATGTACACCTTAGATTTATACAATTTTTATTTGTCAAACATACCTCAATAAAACTTGGGAAAAATACAAACAGAAAACCAAATGCAATGAACTCCACTTTCCAAGTGCATCTAGAATTTGTGTGCATCTTCCACATTTCCAGCATAGCCACCTTGGTTCTGGTACCGTCACCTCTTGCTGCAGTCATTGCACTCACTCTCCCACAGCTTTGTCTGCTCCCATCATTGTTCCTCTAAAAGCTCAACTTTGCAGAGCCCCAGAGAGAAGTTTTCAGGGGATTTAAATCAACTCTGAATTGGATTTCCATCTTATTTAAAGCAATGTCCTTTCCACCGGCCTCAAGGCCCTGCATGATCTGCCTCTAGTTGTCTTGGAGCTCATCTCCAATTGCTCCTTCTCCTGCCTCCTGGTGCTGCCTCAGACTCTCCAAAGTGCTCTTGCCTAAGGGCACTTGCACCTTGCTTCTCTTCTTCACCTGGAACACACTTCCCTCAGACAGCCACGTGGCTTGCTCCCTCATTTCATCCCCCTGCTCAAACTGTGGTCATTCCCCTGACCACACTCTACATAAATTGTCTATCCTCTCCTTTCCTTCCCTCCTCATCTCCCCACTGAATTTTTCTCCACGACACATCAACAGCTGACATATGTAGTACATTTTTGTTTGTTGTTCAGCTCCCCTCATCAGAATGTAAACCTCATAAGCTTATAGTCTAGTGAAAAAATCTGTTTCATGTGACAACTAGTAGGTGCTCAATAAATAGTCAATGAATGAATGCATAGGAGGCAACTGGAAAAGCAGGGAGTGTCCAAAATAGTATGGGATTCAGAGACCATTTCCAATAACAATTATTGGAGGGAAATTCGACTTGGAAGGCAGCACTAATTTGTAGAACAAGGAAGGGAGTCATGAGGACTGACTTCAACTGCTTGAAGAGCTGACATACGGAGTAGGAGCAGACTCAGTCTGCATTTTTCATAAAGTAAAACTCCTAAGTAGTTTTCCAGGCCAACAAAGTGGGTGTGGTAGGCATTCAAGACACAGAGAATCATATGAGCCCTGTGTCGAGGCTGAGATTTGGAAAGACGTGGCTTGTATGTTAAATACCAAATTAGTCATATGCAGCTGGAGGGGAGTGGTGGTCCATGAGGTCAGAAAGATAAACTGGATGGGCTTTTATTGCATTCATTTATTAATTCATGAGAGTATCATACACTCTACCTTTAATTAGCACATATTATCTCCCAGGCTCTGCGCTAGGTCCTGGGGATATAAAGCCTGTAATTTAGAAATCCTGTCATTGAAAGATAAGAATGAACATTTGTCAAGGCCTTAAAGGTCTCTGTATATAATAGGTACTCAAAAAAAAAAAAAAAACTGGATCCCTGAATGCTGGTGTCTGAGTCCATTTGGCTACTAAAACAAAATACCTTAGACTAGGTAATTTATAAACAATAGAAATTCATTACTCACAGTTCTAGCAAACGGAAAGTCCCAGATCACGGACTTTATAAAGGTGTCAGCAATTCAATGTCTGGTGAGAGCTCTCCACTTCATAGATTCATAGGGAGCTTCACAGTGCTCTCTACTTCATAGATTCATAGGGAGCTTCATAGCGCTCTCTACTTCATAGATTCATAGGGAGCTTCATAGCGCTCTCTACTTCATAGATTGCACCCTCTTACTGGGTCATCACATGGTGGTGGAAAACAAGCCTCTTTCTATGAGGCCATTAATCCCATTGATGAGGGCAGAGTCGTCATGACCCTATCACCTCCCAAAGGCCCTGCATCTTAATACTATCACCTTAGGAGTTAAGTTTCAACCTATGAATTTTTGGGGTGGAGGGCACACCAACATTCGAACTATAGCAGGAGGTTATGTTTTTCTAGTTAATAATCATATTAATCCTATGAGGCAAATATAATTATGCCTGTTTTAGAGGTAAGGAAACTAAGATTTAGTTTCCTGACTTCATATAACTCATATGATTCTGGGCCATGCTATAAATCTAGCTCTGTCTCACATCAAAGTTCTTGGGTTTTTCCCCGCCCCACTGTGTCCTCTTGTCTCCTCAAAACAGCTCAAACTCTTAGAAATAACTTCCTAGACCAGAGAAGTAAAAACAGGAGGGATGGATCCACTCTACTCATACAGGAAGGTTTTGAGTGGGGGCCTTAAAGGATGAGTCTCTTTAATCTCCCTGGCCCAGTAGTTACCAGAATTGCCTTGCTATCAATCCCTGGGGAGCAATAGGCACTGTTGTTAAGTGTGCCAGCCTTGGGTTGCACAGTCTGGAATTTGAATACGAGTTTTCCCCTTGATTAGCTATATGACCCTGGGCATATCACTTAATCTTGTTAAACCTCAATCTTCTCATTCTTAAAATGAGGACTAAAAATTATACCTCTGGGGTGCCCCTGTGGCTCACATTTGTAATTTGAGCACTTTGGGAGGCCAAGACAGGAGGATTGCTTGAGCCCAGGAATTCAAGGCTGCAGTGAGCCATTACTGCACTCTAGCCTGGGCAACAGAGCAAGACTCTATCTCAAAAAAAAAAAATTATACCTCTAATAGAAGATCACTATGAAATTAAATTGGATAAATCATGCAGAATATTTAGCAAAATTTCTGGCACAAAATAAATGATCAATGACTCTTAGCCATGGGATGATGATTAAGGTAATGGTGATGAGGATATTCTGGCTCCAGGTGACAAAGTCAAGGACATGTCTGGCTGATAAAGTCAGTTTAGCAGCTTCCATTAAGAAGTTATTCAGAAAAAAAGCTGGGACCCGGTCCTTTACAATCCCACAGTGAAATGTACTGTACTTAAGGAGGGGCAAGGAGGAAGGAAAAGTTCCTATCCACACCACAAAGCTAAAAAACCCAAGAAGGGTTTGGTTTTGCTCTGTTCTCAGTCCTTTTTAACTGAGTTTTCCTTTTTAAAAAAATACTATGGCCTTTGCCTGAGACCTAATCAGGATGCCTATAAATGTGCATATTTATGGATGTTAATATAATACACCTTATAAAGTTCCCTTTGCTTTGAGATGCTGGTCTGCATTTTGTGCATGTCTCAGCTATGTGCTGGGTGGCTGCTGCAATATTTCTGCTGAGGCAGGCAGAGTACACCCACCCAAATGAGTTTCATCTAAATGTAGTTTGGTCTGGGACATCTTGGTAATCAGGGAAGACAAAGCAGATTAAAATCATATGAGAAGCCACTTTCCCAGCGAGCTCAAACATGCTCTGCTGATAGAAACCACTCCACACAGGGCATGGGGGTGTGACTTTGTGGGGAAGAGGGGGAGGTGGAAGGATTGGGGTCAGGTTGTGACAAGGAGATGAAGGTTTGTTCCAGCCAAGGGGTCTGTCTGGGATGCCAGCCATGAGGAAAGCAAGCTTCAGCACAGATGTCTGTGATGTGGAGTAACCCCACGTATATTTCAAAACGGATTTCCTGGGGGAAATTTTTTGGGAATTCACAATATGTTGTTAAAACCAGGCAATCCTTTGAGGTTTGTTATTCTTCTTCTAGGACTCTGTAATATTCACCGGCAGGAAAACCCAAGGGAATGACTACTATGACATCTGATGGTGAGACGGCGGCGTTGGTTGAGGGGAGTGAATGGGTTATATCTATTGAAAATCTACTATGGGTTTTTCTTCTTTTTTCTCTGATTATCACAGAAGAGGTTACTAAGTTTCAGAAAGAAGCAGGAATTAGTGCTTGGAGACCCAAACATCCTAGAAGGACCCTGGAGATCCTTTGTGAAGTTGAGAAGGAGGGAGATTATTGTTTAAGGTAGCTTCTGAGTTGTGCACCAGGCATTGGAAACTAAGCCAAGGACACAGCCAGCCAGTGAGCAAGGCCTGCTCCAGATCATTCTGGGGAGTTCTGCTCCAGTTTAGAGGGCTGTTCCAGGTTCCCTCAGTGGTGATTTTGGAGGCTTCAAAGGACTTCCCAGTAGAGATGAGCAAAGAGAGGTCATCCCCATTCCCTTGAAACTGATTCAGCCACGCCTTTCATGTCAACCTTCTGCACCAGTTGAGCAAAGCAGTAATCACACCCATTCAAGTCTTCTAAAGGGAAAGAAATCACCATCACTTGTCCTTATTCTGTTGCACTGGAAATAGATTTGTCAGATAAAATATAGGATACCCAGTTAAATTTGAATTTCAGATAAATGATAAAACTTTTTTGGAATAAGTATGTCCCACATGTTGCATGGGACACACAAACTTGATCTGAAATTCAAATGTGACCAGATGTCCTGTACTTTTATTTGCCAAATCTGACAATTCCTTCCACAAGTCACTAGAAACATCTCACAACTGTGCCCCCCTGCAGGTGGTAGGAGGTACCATGTCATAGCACAACCTGCAAAAAGTGGTTAATGATAGAACATGGCACTGAGGGGTAGTGAGCCTCTTGTCACAGAGAGCTTACCTGGCTGTTTTCATACCTTCCCTGCACTTTTAATCCCTCACTCCTCAGCTCCTAGGGATAAGAAGCATGAACCCTGAGGCAGGTTGCTTGGATATGAATGCTGGTTAGCTGATGGCCTTACATTAAGTAATATAACCTCCCTGTGTTTTCTAGTTTGCTCATCTGTAAAATGCGGGCAAGAGTAGCAATTACCTTGTAAAGTTGTTCTGAAGCTTCAAAGTGCTTAGTTCAGTGCTTGGCCCATGGGGAAGGAAGAAAAGATATTAATTATTACTGTTATTATTCCCTGATACCTATATACAAAAGGAGTTGGGCTATTGAGAATCATGTGATCTTGTCAAAGCTGGGGCAGAATTTAAGGTCTCAGAAGCCATTGCTGAACCACTGCCACTCAGAGAAGAAAAATATTTTGGGAGCATTTAGAGGAACTCTCTTGTTTTAGAAATGAAAACTCAAGTCAGAAAGGCCAAATGGCTCGTTCCAAACTTCACAGGTGGTTGAGAATAAGATCTTGGGGTAGAACGGCAGATACAGATAAAATAACCCAAAGGAATGGTGGAGAGCCTTTTGCTAGGACTCAGTAATTTAAATCACAGAATTACAGGATTTTAGAGCTACCAGAAGTGGGCAAGACAGAATTTGCCCCAGGGCCGGCCTAAAGCAAGACACAGACATAGGAATCAAATGTTCTTGGGGTTCTAGTCCCAGTTCTGCCCTGGTGTTTCTTACACATCTTTTGGCAAGTACTTACCTTCCCTAGCCTTCAGTTTCCCATCTGTACAACGGAGATAATCATCTGAGCTCTGTCTGCTTCCTCTGGCTATTGCGAAAGCTTTGGAAGGAATGACACCTCGGCTGCCTCCCAGGAACTAACCATCCCACTCTGCCCTTGTGGCCTCTCCCCAGCTTGTCAGATTGCTGCCTTCCTTCACGTCCTTGGCTTCCAGCCCTGACAGGCATGGGATATCTGGGCCCCAACTGACTGATGACCAGCAGATTCCAGTATGTGGGGTGAGGGTGGGGAAGTTTCATTCTTGCTTGACTGGCCTGCATTGCCCATCAGCCTAGATTCAAGCCATGCAAAGAAGGCCTCTGAGCTCAGCTCTCAACTGATGCTTTTTGAATTGAGCAGAGTGACCTTGCTGAAAAGTCTGATCATGACACTCACCAACTTAACCCTTGCCTACAGGTGTTAACCTGGTCCCCCATCTGTGTTACCATTTATTATCTCCCACTCAGACTATTAGACCTCAGCTTTTCTGCGCCCACTACCACTGCTCAAATCCATTATTTGCATAGTCACCAAGAGAGCAGTCTAAAATAAAAATCCAGTTAGGCTGCCTCCCCTCTTAAAACCCATTATTCACTGCAGGGATTCTTTTCTTGTCTTTTCTTTTTTGAAACAGAGTCTCACGGTGTTGCCCAGGCTGAATACAATCGTGCAATCATGACTCTCTGCAGCCTTGACATCCTGGGCTCATCAAGCAATCCTCCTGCCTCAGCCTCCCAAATAGCTGAGACTACAGGCACCCACCACCACATCACACTCTACAAAAAATTTCTGTTTTTTTGTAGAGATGGGGTCTTGCTATATTGCCCAGGGTGGTCTCAAACTCCTGGCTTCAAGTAATCCTCCTGCCTTGGCCTCCCAAGGTGCTGAGATTACAGGTGTGAGCCACCACACCGGGCCAACTGCAGGGATTCTTTATTTGAAGATCATGGATAGGTTTCAGGAAATATGTGAACACCCTGAAATGTATACCCTAGTTCTGTTTGTGTAAGTATTAACTTTGATCAGATTTTCAGAGAGGTCTGTGACCAACCTGCTGCACTAAAAAATGTTTACAAACCACTGCTCCACAGGATAAAGTTCAAACCTCTCAGTCTAAAGGAAATGCAAAGCCATTCATGACACAGTTTTTACATACACCATCTTCATTTTGGATTTCTCAGCCCCAATTGCTCAAACATATCTTGCCGTTTCTTATCTCCTTGCCTTTGCTCAAGCTGTGTCCTCTGTCTTGAAGATCCTCTTTTTCTCATTCTTTCCAGGGACCTCCCTCCCTTGGTTAAGTCCCAGTTAACTAGTATAACTTCATTCAAGAGTTTCTTCTTCCAGGAGCTTCCCAATATGATTTGGCTGTGGGCCCCACCCAAATCTCATGTTGAATTGTGATCCCCAGAGTTGGAGGTAGACGTGGTGGGAGATGGTTGGATCATGGGGGTGGTTTCTAATGGTTTAACACTGTCTCCTAGTGTTGTTTTGTGACAGAGTTCTCACAAGATCTGGTTGTTTGAAAGTGTGTAACACCTCCTACTTTGTGCACTTTCTCTTTTTCCTGCTCCACCATGTGAAGATGTGCCTGCTTCTCCTTCACCTTCTGCCATGATTGAATGTTTCCTGAGGCCTCCCCAGCCATGCTTCCTGTATAGCCTGCAGAACGGTGAGCCAATTAAACCTATTTTCTTTATAAATTACCCAGTCTCAAGTATTTCTTTATAGCAATGTGAGAATGAACTAATACACTTCCTCTGACCCTCTCCTCCACACCCATGCTGGGGAGATGTTCTTCCCTGGGATCCCACAATGGACATCCATCTGGCTCTCTAGAATTGCACTGTTCACGTAGTGCTCACAGAGATGAAAGCTCTTTGAGAACAAGACCACACATTATCGCTTTCTTCCTCTCCTTTTTCTCAAGCAGTGGTTCTTGGGGACTGCAGCATCTCACCTTCATAGAAACTCAACACTCAGACCTCACCCCAGACCTACCGAATCAGAAACTCTGAGGTTGGGGCCAGTGAGCTGTGCTTTAACAAGCCCTGCAGGTGATCCTGATGCCCGCTGAAGCCTGGGAACCATAGTCCTGAAAAAACGTCCCTGGCTCTTGTCTGTTCTGTTGTGATAGCTCCTAACTGGGCTTCCTGCTTCCTCCTCTGTCACCTTCCAATCTATTCTTCATCCTAGAGCCAGAATTATCTTTCTACAACATGGAAGGAAGGGCCCTCCTCAAGAGCCTTCAGTGGCTTCCATTTGCACCTATAATTAAAT
The DNA here is from genome assembly GCF_029281585.2 of Gorilla gorilla gorilla. Taxonomy (NCBI): domain Eukaryota; kingdom Metazoa; phylum Chordata; class Mammalia; order Primates; family Hominidae; genus Gorilla; species Gorilla gorilla. The sequence goes on along the minus strand of NC_073224.2, from coordinate 180,941,321 downwards.
CCTGATCCCTCACCATGACCTACAGGACCCTGTGTGACCTGGCCCTGCATATCTCCTACGCTGACCCCCTACCACCAGGCACGATGGTCTGCTTTCAGCTTCTCAGGTCAACCGTCCCTTCTTCCCTCAGGCCATGTGCTGGGATGGGGAGAGGAACATGGGTGAGTCATCTTCTCCATCCTTGAGGAGGTATAGTCAACTAGGGGAGACAGATATGGACACAAATAGACATGCAGTTCATAGAAAGCAAAGTAGCAGGGCTGTGCATATGGTACAGAAGCAGCAAAGATTCATTCTGTTTAGGGACTTTTGTTTTGCAGTGATTTCCAACTCTGCTTCTAAAGTTTGAAGGTGAAGTTTTTCTTATTCGAACATTCCAATACTAGGCATTCCATTGCCCTGAGCCTCAGTTCTGCTACTGTCATTCAGAAGCTATGCCCACCATGCAGGGGTTATTGGAGGGAGTACACGAGGATATACATCAAACATGCCAAGCGGAGGGCAGGGTCTCTGTAGGGATCAGGGACTCCCGTGTTTCTGGGGCAGATTCAAGTTTTGATGTTGTGGGGACTTACCCTTCCTGAGCTTCAGTGGGAAACTAAGTATCCCCTGAAAAAACTGAGGTGTTAAGGAGGAGGCTTGAGGTTGGGCCTACAGCAAAAGAAAAGTTCCCCTCCACTTTAAGAAATCTCCCTCCTGTGGGTGTGATAGTGAATGTGAAAGTAGAACCTGCCTCCTGGCCCCTGCACTTACCAGAAGGGGCAGTGGTACTTGCAAAGGAGTTACAGAAAGAGCAGCAGCTGAACAGGAACTGGGGCCACCGGTTCTGGGAAGCTGGGGCTTTGGGGGCAGCGCCTGGCAGACCCCAGTGTTTACAAACGTCAGGAGCACCTGAACCCCAGCCTGTGTTAGGCACAGAGCAAATTGTGGTGAGCTACTGGCACAAGTCCTCTGGAGCCAGAAAGTCAGACAGAAAGCCAGGATGACTCCTCTAGGGCCCAGGGCTCACAGTTCCCTGGACAAACAGCCTCACTGTGGCCTCTGGGAAAAGGTGGGAGGCAGAGCAGGCTGGTGGGTTAGATATTCATTCATTCATTCCCAATTTCCTCATCTGTGAAATGGGGAAAGAAATTCCTTCCATGTCTACTTGGATTGTATATAGTGGGGAAGGGTAGAGAACGGGTTGCTATGGAGACCAAATGAGATAATACATTCAGTTATTCATTTAATATACACTAAGCACCTGCTACAATAAAAATAATAATGGGCACTTATTGAGTACCTAGTGTATGCCAGGCACTATGCTAACTACTTTAATCCTCACAATCATCCTCCGAGGTAGCTGCCCTGATTTCCATTTACAGATGAGGAAACTGAGGCTCAGAGAGATGACTTGCCCAGATCACACAGCTAGTCAGTGGTGGATCTGGGATTTGAGAGCCACAGTGTTAAATGGGGCTCAAGTCTCAGCTCCTGCACTAGAGTCAGGGATCTGCAAGGTCAGGAATTATCATTTATCAATCTCTGAATCTTCAGTGCTTAGGCCACGGCCCAGCACATAATAGCTGCTCACTAAATGTGGGTAGGCCTCTTGCATATCTTCAAGACAAGGTGAGATGAAGCAGTCTGGTGGGGAAGTCAGGGAAGCAAACCAGCAGCAGGTGATGTAACAGGATCTATAGCAGATGTTTCTTCAGAGAGCTCCCTGAGGTTTGTGCTGGGTCACACTGTGTACCAATCAGGGTCCCAACAGTCTGACAGCTCCCAGGAAATAGCAGATTTCAAGGAGGGATTATATGCAAAGGTGCAGATATAGAAGAATCACAAAAGAGAGAGTAGGCACTTAATAGCTCCTGAACTGTTCTCACAACTCTTAATAGCTGCTGAACTGTCCTGCAGAGTTGCTTTCCTTAGGAGGAGCAGTGAAGAACATGGCCAGTTCAGTGACGTTGCAAACAGTGTATCAAAGGAATATCATACTCTCTCCCTTCCTCTTTTTCCTCCCTCTGGTCTCCTGTGGCTCCCTGTTGGCCAAACCCAACTAGAAACAGAAGGTTCAAGAACCCACCAATTCAATCCCCATAGATCAATCTCTTGAATACAGAGCAGATGAGGAAAGGTAATGTATGGATCTAGAGGGGCAAATGAAAGGTATTCTGCATGGACCGTGATATAGTGTGGATGTGTGTCCCTACCCAAATTTCACGTTGAAATGTATCCCCTATGTTGGAGGTGGGGCCTGGTTGGAGGTGACGTGATCATGGGGGTGGATTTCTCATAAATGATTTGGTACCACACCCTTAGTTCTGTCTCATGATAGTGAGTTTTCACATCTTGTGAGAGATGTCATTTAAAAGTGTGTGGCATGCTCCACACTCTCTCTCTTGCTCCTGTTCTGGCCATGTGTTGTGCCTGCTCCCCCTTCGCCGTCCACCATGATTGTAAGTTTCCTGAGGCCTCCCCAGAAGCCAAGTAGACACCAGCATCATACTCTCTTTACAGCCTATGGAATCGTGAACCAATTAAACCTCTTTTCTGTATAAATTACCCATCCACAGGCATTTCTTTACAGCAATGTGAGAATGGCCTAATATGGACTGGAAGGATATGCAGACTTTTCCTGGAAAGCAGAGTTGAGGAAGGACATCCCATGGAGGGAAAGAATATGCAATCTTTTTGTGTGGAACGCTTAGAACATTCTAAGTACTTTGGCATAGCAAAGGCATAGGGAATGAGAGACAGCATGGTAGGAAATAAAAATGTGTTCAGAGAGTGGCAGGGGCTGGCTCATGGAGAGCTAAGGCAGGGAGCACTATTCTGCAGGCACAGGGGACCATGAAGGGCAGTTAAGTATGGACTTCCTATGACTGCAGAGTGGGCAACGATTCGAGGAAAGGGAAGGGGCCTAGAGGCAGGGGTCTCCTTGGGAGGCTACTGCAATCATCCTACAGAGATGAGGGTGAGGGTCGGAAGAAGCAGAAGCCTACCCTCTCTTAAGCAAGATGAAGACAAACGAGATCCGTGGGCTCCATGGAGGCTGGATCTACATCACCATAGTGCCATTGCCTTCCTTCAAGGGCAAGTGAGGAACAGGTATGGCTGCTGGTCAGCCCTTGCACTGGGCTGGTGCTCAAGACCAGAGTGAGTTCTTAGTGTCCTGGGGAGAGTTCTGGATTAGGTTTCTTTTTGGGTGGAGGGAGGTTGTGAAGGGGACTTTGGGAGAGATTGCAAATCTGTAAATGGGCAAGGCTGCCTTGACCACTGAGAGAGGAAGAGAAGGATACAGGAGATCAGAAGATTAGAAGGAGCTGCCTTTGTTCTTAGAATACGTGGGAGGCCATGCTCAAGAGAAGAAATGGATGCCGAGAAGGGAATGTGTGTGCATCTGACACTAGGAAACAAATTGGAAGAAAATTGGTAGATTGCTTTGATTTTTTTTTCTTTCACTAGTGTTAAAAATCATGGAGAACTGGGAGAGAAGGAGGGGAGTAGGGGAGACAGGGAGGATCAGAAACAAACACTTCTGAGGTAATAAACAACCTGAAATGCAGAGAGGCTGGGAGAACAAGCAAAGATGAAGGTGTCTGCATTCAGAGCACATCACAGAAGGGATGATGTTTTAGAGGTGAAGCATTTTTTTAGCTTCCAGGGATTATTTTGGGGGTTATGGTTTTCTCCAGCATTGAAGTATAATAATGTCTGAATTTCTTGCAATAAGTTAGGTGACAAGTAGTAACACGGGAGGTGGAATAGAAAAAGTAATACTTTACTTTAGTACAGCAACAGAACAACACCTTACATTGGGGCAGATTAGAACTGGGGTGAGGCTTGCAGATCTTACTTCTCCTTCTAAGTGGGGAAACTGAGGTCCAGTGAATGGGAAGTATCTTGCCCCAAATTATATATATACACTCCCACCTTCATTTGACCCTCATAAAGTATTTGGTTGGTACAAAGGTAATTGCAATTTTTGCCATCACTTTGAATGACAAAAACCACAATTACTTTTGTACCAACCTAATACTTTAGGCCAATATGGAGAGGAGACAGTATAGCGGAGGGGTTGGCAAACTTTTTCTCTAAAAAGACAGATAGAAAATATTTTGGGCTTTGGTGGGGGGGGGGGGGTCACATATGATCAGTGTTGCATATTCTTTTTTAAAAAAACAATCCTTTAAAAGTGTAAGAGCCATTTTCAGCTCACCAGCCATACAAAAATCAGGCCATGCAAAAACAGGCTGTCCAAAGAAAAACATGGTATTGAATTTTGACCTGGGTTTGAATTTTGGTTCTGCCGTGAACAGGTCATGTAACTTTTGGCAAGTTAATTAGACTTATTTTCCTTCTCTGTTAAATGACCACATCTACCTCACCAGGCTCCTAGGGAGACAGAAAGAGATATGTCTGGTCTCAAATCCTAGCTCTGCCATTTGTTTTCAGTGTGATTCTCGCTAATTAAACTCTCTGTCTCTCAGTTCCTTCCTCTGCAAAATAAAGATAATAGTAGTACCAACTTTATATGACTGATATGTGGATGAAATGACCTATGTGTAAAACTCATAGAATAGTTTCTGCCATGTATAAGTGTTTTTTGTTTTTGTTTGTTTGTTTGTTTTGAGACAGAGTCTCGCACTGTCGCCCGGGCTGGAGTGCAATGGCATGATTTCGGCTCACTGCAACCTCTGCCTCCCAGGTTCAAGCGATTCTCCTGCCTCAGCCTCCCAAGTAGCTGGGATTACAGACATTCACCACCACGCCCAGCTAATTTTTTGTATTTTTAGTAGATATGGGGTTTCCCTATGTTAGCCAGGCTGGTCTCGAACTTCTGACCTCGTGATCCGCCCGCCTTAGCCTCCCAAAGTGCCGGGTTTACAGGCGTGAGCCACTGCACCCAGCCGCCATGCATAAGTTTTACATAGTAATAAGTATTTCTTTTGTACCAGGTACGTTATATGTTCATATAACATTATTAGTATAACATAATATTTATATTATATTAAACACATATTTATATTGATATATTAATATATGACATTATTATAGGACATATAATACATAATAAATATATACAAATATTTATATATGGTATATATGGTAAATATATACTTCTATATTTATTAGGAGCAGTGAGGAACATGGCCAGTTCATCAAATTACCAATATTTGATCAATTTTGACCTACAAAAATGGGAACTTCTATATATATTATAATATATACAATATATTATATAGTATAATCAACACATTATATAATTAATATATAATTATATATAATATATAATACATTATATAATTAATATATAATATATAATACATTATATAATTAATATATAATGTATTGATTATAATATATAATGCATTGTATATCTTACAATGTATTTATATTAATATTATATCAATATAAATATAAGTGGATATTTATATTAATATAAATATAAGTGGATATTTATATTAATATAAATATAAGTGGATATTTATATTAATATAAATATATGTGGATATTAATATTATATAAACACATAAAGTACCTGGTGCAAGACAGATATTTGGCAAATAGTAGCTAACCGCTGGGCGCGGTGGCTCACACCTGTAATCGCAGCACTTTGGGAGGCCGAGGTAGGCAGATCACCTGAGGTCAGGAGTTCGAGACCAGCCTCAACATGGAGAAACCCCATCTCTACTAAAAATACAAAATTAGCCAGGTGTGGTGGTGCATGCCTGTAATCCCAGCTACTCGGGAGGTTGAGGTAGGAGAATTGCTTGAACCTGGGAGGTGGAGGTTGCGGTGAGCCGAGATCACGCCATTGCACTCCAGCCTGGGCAACAAGAGCGAAACTCCCTCTCAAAAAAAAAAAAAAAAAAAAAAAATAGTAGCTAACCATGGCAGCCACTCCCAAATGAGAAATCAGACTTTAGAAAATTAAGGAAGGTTGGGCCATATTGTAATGGCCTGGTCACGCCAGAGTTCACCTACAGTTCACTCTTAAGTCTGTCCTGTAGGATGCAGCAAGTAAGAGCGGCTGCATGAAAGTAAGCTCTGTTTCTCTGCCCATGTGCGGGGCTCCCACCTCCATCAGATAAGCACTTGTGTAACCTAAGTCTATTTTGATCTCAGTAGAGATCTGTGTACACATGCACACATTTGGCAGCCATGGGCTACAGCCCTGGTGCTCTTGCTTGTGATTCGAGCCATGTTATCAATACTTATGTGTGTAAACTTGAGAGATCAAAGCTATCTTGGTTGGGAAAGCTAATATTTAAATTCCAGACTTGCAGGCACAGCACTGAAATTCCATGGCTCAAGATCAAGTTCATGTATAAAATCAAGTCAAGCATTTGTTTGACACAGTTGTAGGGCTCTGGAGTGTGGGTGAGGTTTGAATTCAGGAGAAATTTAGGGGCCTGCCCAGAATGGAATTCTGTGAAATTCTAGCTGTGGATAGTTTTTAGGTTCAGTGATTTGTGTGATCCTAATTAGAGCAAACACATCTTCATGGCCCAACTTTGGTAATCACAGAGATGTTTACAGTTTAGAAATAACACAAATCTGTAGCTCTCAAGCAGTAAGATCTGGAGATACCACCACTTACCTTGCAAGGCAATAGAAAAACTAAAGATCCTGGACATAACTTTCGGAAACCTAATAGGCTCTCAACAAATGAGAGCTTTGTCTTTATAATTGTCCCTGCCATTCCCATTGTTCCGTCTCTCTCAACACCCTGGAACTTGTGGTCCTTGCAGACCAAGGACTACATCCTTTTGTGATAGCAAATTATCTTTTGTCTTCTGCCTACCTCAATGAACCTTTGGTGAGTACATTTCACAGGCTGAGTAGAATGTAAGGCTCATTGTGAGGGCAAAGGTGATTAAGATAGGCCCTCGAGGAGATGTGTCTGGCAATGGGTCACACATACTCTACTACTTATAATGCCATACAAATGACTTGGAAGCAGAGTAAACCCAGGTCTGTAGATTCACAGGAAAAGGAAAGATTCAGTCTTCTGGTAGTAGTGGATTAGCTTTCAAAGGGGAGCTGAACTCTGACTCCTTCTGTAACATAGTGTAACAAATGGCCAAGAAACCCAGGTTCAATTCCTGGCTCTGTCACTTTTTGAACTGTGTCATCTGGAGCAAATAGTTTAACCTCATTGAAACTTTAGTTTCTTTGTCTGTAGAATGGGGATGTAATTATTAGTACCTACCTCATGGAAGTGTTGGAAGAAAAAAATGAGATAACCCATGTAGCACTGCTCCCCATAAAGTAAGCACATGCTAACCCTATTTGGCTACCATCATTATAAAAGGGAATCAACTTAACCCTTCATCTTAAAAACATGGTTTTCTTTTCTTATTCTGCTGACTTGAAATCAAATTAGTCATATTTTACATCCATATAACACCTTTAACACTTTTACATTAAGTGGAAATATATAAAATTGCCAATATTTGATCAATTTTGACCTACAAAAATGGGAACTTCATAATAGCTCTCCAAAGCACCCTCTTCTGCAATGGCTCATTTGATCTCCACAACAAGTCTGTGAGTGTGTTGACTCCTCTGGGATTTCCTCCTATGACCTTTTTCTAAAAGATTCTCCTCCCCTACTTCACACAGATGCAAAGACATTATCACAGTCAATAGTTACTACTGTTTGGTCCAAGGGTAAGCATATGGCCTAGCTGGACAAATAAGTCTCTTCCCTGAGATTTTACTTGTTTTTCTCATTAACTCATTTTATTTTTTGAGCAGAACCCTAGAGAGTTTTGTTAGCTTTTTTCCAGGAACTAAAGTTGTTGGATATTAAACACTGAATAAGTTGGTTGCTATGTTTTCTACCACTGATTTATGCAATTAATATTTATTGAGCACCTTCTATGCTCCAGGCACTTCACTGGGTGCAAGGGATAGAGAAATGCATAGGATTTTTGCCTTCAACATATTTTATTGTACTGAGAGACTGAAAGTAAGCAAGAAAACAAATAAATAAGTTAATACAGAGTGTGATAAATGCTGCGCTGGGACTATGTGGAAAGAACCAGGCTGTATTGAGAGAGAAGAATATCAATACACTGATAGAGACAGAGATGAAGTTGGAAGGAAGACTAGTGAGAATTGAGCCTCTGGCTCTAGCAGCACCTGAGGTCCAGCTCTGTTGCTGTCCCTCCAGCACCTGGATCATTTTGTTCTTCCATGGATTTCAAGAGCTGCCAAGACATTTCCCTCATTGTTATAGTCGAATTGAGTTAGGTTTCTGCCATTTGCAATCATAACAGTCCATTCTGATACAGCAATCTAGATGGGAGCGCTTCTTCTTCTCCCTGTATAAATGGTTCAAGTAAGGACTTCTTTGGGGAAGTGGGCCTGAAACTTGAGCTGCATCAAATACTTTTTGGATATGATGCTTAAATATAAATCATAAATAAAATATAACCTGGGATGTTGCCTGGGATTAAAAAATAGTTCAACTATAGCTGGGGTCATTGCTGTCATCAGTGTCTTTGACCATTTTTTATGGTCAACAATATTGAACGGCTGATAGGATCAGAGTATATCTGAAAGCTGCAAAGGACTTTAGGGATCATTAAATCAGATCTCATTTTAGAGATATTGAGAGGGAGGCCCAGAGCGCACACATGACATATTCAAAGTCACATAGCTTGAGAGCAGCCAGGTAAGATTTGAACCCAGGATGCCTGACTCTCAGTTTATTCTCAGGTTACTATTGACTGATCTATTCATTCATTCAACAAACATTTTGAGAGCCTATTGTATGTCTAGGTGCTGGAGCCACAGTGGTTCCTGCTCTGATAGATTTCATTCTGACTGGGGGAAGAGAGACAACAAATAGAAAATCTGGTGGTGCATGTTGGGAAGAACTTGAAACAAGATGATATGAGAGAGTAAGACTCTGTGTGTACAGAGGGGAGGGAGGTCATGTTATTCCAAATGGACTGGTCAGGGAAGGCTTCTCTGAAGAGGTGTCATTTAATTCAAGATCTGAAAGTACAGGTGAGTCAGCCATGTGAAGACTGGAGGAAACCATATTCCAAAGGGAGGAAACAGGTGATGAAAAAGCTCTGGCAATGGAATGATTTGCCCAGTTCAAGGAACAAAAAGAGCGCTGGTGTGGCTGAAGCACAGCGAGAAGTGGAGAACAGGATGGTACCAACTGAAGTTGGAGAAGTTAGCAGGGGCCAGAGTGTTGCTTCCAGGGCCAAGGTAAAGGCTTGACTTTTTATCCCACATGCAGCAGGGAGCCATTTGGGCATCTTTGAGCAAAGGAGCAACATGATCAAATTTGTTTTAAAACATGATTCCAATCACTTGCTGGACAAGGGAGAATAAAAATAAAGAGTTAGCGGTGCAGACAAGAATGCTGGGAACCTGGACCATGGAGGTAGAAAGAAGAAGATGAATTTGAGGGGTGCCATGCAGGTAGAATGGATAGGACTTGCTGATGGCTTGGGTCTAGAGAAAGACAGACTCATGATCAATTGCTAAGTCCCAGGCTTTTTTGTCTTAAGAAATTAAATGGATGGTATTACCATGCACTGTGGGTAATTGGGGAAGATGAAAGTTTGAGGAGAAAATATAAATCAAGGGTTCCACTTTGCATATCACTCTACACCCTTGTGGTCTATATTTAAGGTCAAAAACAAGCAAACAAAAACCTGAAAAAGAATCACTAGAAAACCTTAGAGGATAGAGATCATGGACTGCTGTCTGTTACAACACAGCTAGCCATCTGGTTTTCTTATCCGCCACTAATTAATCAATGTGAAGCAGCCAGATAAGTAATAATTACCATTATAACAAACCACAGAAAGGTATCCAGAGATTGCCAAGAGGTCCATCCTAGTGTTAGAAGCAACCAGGTCAAACCCTATCAGAAGATGCCTAGTCAGACTGGGAGGGACATTCCAGGCAAAGGCACAGCTTGTATTCCAGAAGCTCAAAAATGGGCAGGAGCACAGTGACCTGGAACAGAGAGATAAAGGGATGCTCATGAGAGATTTACACTGTAGGATGATAGATCAGCATTTTATGTTGTAAGTGAGAGGCTAGTACAGGGAAATACCATCATGTGAAAAAGCTGGGAGGAAAAACAGACTCATTCATTTGTTCATTCATTCATACATTCATTCAACAAATTCTTATGGAGCCCTATCTTTGTGCACAACTGTTCTAGGTACAAGAACTAACAATGAACAGAACAAAGGGGTGTGTGATCCAGTCCTTGCTCTGTTCACTGAGCTCTGCCCAGCGGCTCATTGCTTTCACATGAGGAAAACCTTTTTTTCTGCTCTCTTGGCACAAATTGCTGGAGCTGAATGTACCAGGGTGGGTGAAGGGGAGGATGAGGTCAGAGAGGTAACAGGGCCAGGCAAGCCATTGTCAGGATTTTGGATTTTACTGTGTACGGAATGTGTTTGACAGAACAATGTGGGAGTTGCAGAGAGAGGTGTCTTGTGTTTGTTCCCAGTCTTCCTTCACTCACCTGCACCTGCCCCTGCCCAGCTTTGGCCAACATGTTCTATGCAGGTAGGTAAAAAAGTTGGAAATTTCATTTCTCTCCCTTTGTCTCTAAGATGACATCTATCAAACCTCTGATTCTCTTTTGGTTCTTTACAGAAACCCCACTTGAAATTTTCAGGTAGGATGGGGAGAAGGGCAAACCTATTGTTTCCTTCAAACCTAGTAATGTCAAAATGAACCCTCTCTATCGGCAGGGTGGTTTTGCTGATGAGACAGCTGCAGTTTGGGGAGTGTGATATCAAGGAAAGCAGTGTCTTGAGTCTGTCACTTTCTCTCTCTGTCCCATTGGGTAAGTCAGTTCTCCTCTCCGGTTGAGAAGGAGAGGGTTTGGGACTCAAATTTTATTCTTGTTAAGTTTCCTTTCTCCTCTAATATTCCTTGAACACTTGTCAGTTTTTTCCATCTCAAAAGTTCCCCTCGTCAGGCTTCGAAATGTGTGAACTGTTGAAAAAGACTGGGAGGTGCAGAGTGAAGAGGGAATGGGGGCTGGGCAGGCCTAGAGGGGTCCAGCACCAAAGAGCAGCCAGAGGCCCGGGGGGCCGTCTTGGTGACTGCTGGGGAAAGTACTAGCTCTCCTCGCAGAGGGAGCTCTGACAGGCTCAATCCAAACCAGATGTGCAGCAGAGAGAGCACAGCCTATTACAAAGTGTTGTGAAATGGCCCAGGGGAGGTAAATAAGCAAAAACAGGCCAGTTGCCTAGCAGCACATACAACAAAACAAGCAGCCAATCCATTCGCATTGGACAGGGCAGAATAGCTTTCTGCAGTAGGGAAAAAGAGACAGGGAGGGTTTGAGTCTGATGAGGACCCAGGGGACCTGCTCTCCAGCAACCTGTTCCCACTCCCTCCAGGCCACTCCTATGCTCCGGGGTGGCAGGGCTGCCACTGGACCTGCTCAGCCTGGTTCCACAGCCTCGGGGGCTTTGCACCTGGCTAACCCACAGGGTCATGGTCAGGGCCTTCTCCCCAGTGGTGGATGGTTGGGGTGAGGGCTGTCTGCACCCACTCCTGAGAATGGTGCTTGGCTGTATCCACTAGGAGGGGACAGGACTACAAAAATCTGCTAAAGTTCTTTGACAAGGTGCTTTACATGTGACTCTCCATCATTCATTCCTTCATACACCATGTATTTCTTGAGTACCTTCTATGTACCAGGCACTGTGACTGACTCCAGGAGGAGACGTAAAGGAAGAAAATAGAAACACTGTTTGCTCTCTAGGGATCTACAACCTATGGGAGGAGACAGAAATTAATAAGGAATTGTACAATCAAATGCATGATTGTAAATCATGCTAAATGCTTTAAAGGAAAAGAAAGGGGTTGAGGAGTTGGATTCAAACAAAGTATTCTGGGCAGGCCTCTTTTAGGAAGGTAAGTTGAAACTTAAAGAATGAGCAGGGATTAGCCAGGTAAAAAGAAGGGAAAGGGAGTCCCCAGAAGCAGGCAGGCAAAAAGGCCTTGAGGTGGGGAAGAGGTGGCTGCTTGGGGTAAATTACAAAAAAGAGAGTGGGGCTGGAGAACTGTCAGTGAAGGGGGTGGTGAAGTAGAGAGGGAGGCAGGGGCCAGATCACATAATCCTTTCCATGAGAAAAGGATATGAGATTTTGTCCTAAGTACAATGAGAAATCTTTGGGGTTTATTTACTGATGACAATATTGAGGAAGCTTCAGGAGTCCTGAGTTGATCAGATTCACTTTTTAAAATTAAAAAAAAAATTGTGAGACAGGGTCTCTGTTGCAAGTCTGGAGTGGTCTGATCATAGTTCACTGCAGACTCGAACTCCTGGGCTCCAGCAATTCTCCTGCTTCAGCCTCCCGAGTAGCTGGGACTACAGGCATGCGGCACCACACCCAGTAGATTAACATTTTTAAAAGATTACTCCTGGGTACGACATGGCAATTCTGAAAGGGAATGAGAGAGGGGACAAGACGGAGGGGTTAGGAGGCTAGGATTTTAGCAAAGTAAAAGTGTAGAAGTCCATAAACTGGCCCAAGGTCACAGGCAGAGCTGAGATCCAAGCCTGGACCTATGTGGTAACCACCAAGCTAGTGTCTCCAGGTTTCTGCCTCCCAAGACTAACTTGCTGGAGCCGTGGAAGCCACCTCGGCTCCTCTCCCAAGGAGTAAGTGTGTGTCTCCATCAGAGCTGGGGGGTAAGCAAGCACTGGCCTGGAAAGAACTCATTATGACAGTAGCTAGCCATGCCTTGCTGTCTGCCCTCCTCTGTCTGTCTCTCTCAAGCGCTGTCTCTCTCTCAATCTCTCTCTCTCTCTCTCACACACACACACACACACACACATGCACACACACACACATATACACACACAAATACCCTCCCTTCATTGTGACTCTACTCCCCCTACTCTCCCAGAACCTGAATTGAAAAAGCACTTTTTCTCCAGCTTCTCAGAATTTTCGGTAGTGTCAAATGTTCTCAAGGAATTCTTGCAGAGAAGAGCTCTTTGCAAGCACAGAATACATCCCAGTTGCTTTTGTAACCTCAGCATGAACTAGTGGTGACAGGTGACAGATGGACCATGAGTCTGGGAACTCAGTTTCGATTCAGGCTTTACAATGACTAGGTGTGCCTTACGAACTTTTTAAAGTGGGGACAAAAATGCTACTTGCTTTTCAGGATTATGAGGATTAAGCGAGACAATGTAGTATAGGAAAAGGCTTTGAAAATAGCAAAGCTGTGTATAAATATTCATTGTGATATTGACACAGATTCTGATCAATCAAAAGTTGCACCTGAATGGATTGGTGTTTTCCTGTCTCCCCACCTGTGACACACCTGTGCACAGAGTCAGGGGTGCAGCCCTTCCTTCCAGCATACACCTAATCCAGCTACCTGTCTATACATATCCTGCAGATGTTAAGCACATACAGGGCTAGCCCTCCTTTCTTACCATGCACACCATCAGCTTCATCCTCTGCCTGCTTCTGTTCATATCCTGGCAAAGGGAAATGAGAAAATTCTGGTCATCCCATAGCATCAAAGGCTTCTTTCCATAATATTACAAAATTCTACTAAATCGTGATATGGTAAGATATAATAATAAAGTGTTGTATTTGGATTATCTCGATGATTCCAAGATATTAGTCATTTTTGCTCCACCTTTGTTATTTTTGCCATATATGGGTATCATCATGTTATATTGCTGCCAGTGCGCTTTAACGTCATTCAGTGTAGATTCAGTGAGCTCTGGAAGTCTGTGTCAGTGTATTAGTCCATTCTTACATTGCCATAAAGACATACCTGAGACTGGGCAATTAATTTTTTTAAAAAGAGGTTTAATTGGCTCATGGTTCTGCATGCTGTACAGGAAGCATGGCTGGGAAGGCCTCAGGAAACTTACAATCATGGTGGAAGGCAAAAGAGAAGCAGGCACGTCCTACATGGCCAGAGAAGGAAAAGAGGGTGAAGGGGGAGGTGTGATACACTTTTAAGCAACCAGATCTCATTAGACTTACTCACTATCACAAGAACAACAAGGGAGAAATTCAACCCCATGATCCAATCATCTCCCAAACCCCTCCTCCAAAACCGGGGATTACAATTCAACATGAGATTTGGGCAGGGACACAGACCCAAACCATATCAGTTTATTTTATTCTACACCATGGTTGTCTAGTGACCCTAAGCAGGAAAACACACTGCTGGAGTATTAAGCCAGCATTTACTCAAAAGGCCACTCCAGAGCCATTTCAGTTACTTTCATCTCTGTTCAACACCAGAAGTTTTATTAGTTATCATAATAGAAATTATAAATAGGGCTTTGTTAATGAAATTAATTTTAAAGATACGTGGGTTAGGAGATTGTTTTGTTTTGTTTTGTTTTGTTTTGAGATGGAGTCTCACTCTGTCACCCAGGCTGGAGTGCAGTGGCGTGATCTCAGCTCACTGCAACTTCCACTTCCTGGGTTGAAGCAATCCTTCTGCCTCAGCCTCCTGAGTAGCTGGGACTACAGGTGCGTGCCACCATGACTAGTTAATTTTTGTATTTTTAGTACAGACAGGGTTTCACCTGCAGGGAGCTTTTTACCCTTGACTCTTTGGAATGATGACTGAAGCTTAATCTTTAAACAGTTGAGTCCAGCCACTGATTTAGAGCATTCTAATTGCTGCTATGGTGGCCATGAGAATGGGCTCCTCAGATCTCAAACTACATGGAGCATAAGTGCCCTCATTGCTGGGCACTGGAATCCATCTCTGCACCTGCATCTGGGCCATGCTCCCACTGCTGCTCCCAGCCAATCACTGAGCACTCTGGGAGTACTAAAATAGGTCAAGTCCTGGGGAGATCAGGGGCTCCTCTGATGAGCCAACATTAGCTCAGGCCTCCCCAGCAACGTTGCCACACTTCTCTTAGAGGTGCACTGCAATCTAGACCCTTAATGCCCAATTTCCCTTCATTAATCCCCCCTCTCTTCTGCACTTGGGGTCAAACTTGCATCACTTGCATTCTCTCCCACACTCCCAACTTCCTTTCCCTTGTCTCTGGTAGGCACTTTCCCTAATAAATTTCTCACACATTGAAGCCTATCTGGTGTCTGTCTGTTTCTCAGAGAACCCAGATGAGTGGTCCCTGGAGTGATCTGAGAAAACAATAAGATGATGCAATGGTCTGAATATTTGTGTCCCCCAAAATTCATATGTTAAAACTTAATTATCAAGGTGATGATATTAGAAGGTGGGGCCTGTGGGAAGATGATTAGGTCATGTGTGTTCCACCCTTACAAGTGCCCTTATAAAAGAAACCCCAGAGAGCCAGCTAGACCCATTTCTACCATGTAAGGACACAGCTTCCAGGGTGTCAGGGTCCTGTCACATGGCAGTGAATGCCCAGTGGTGGCAGGGTCACCAGCAACACTGTAATAGATTGTTCTTGACCAGCATTTGGCTCTGCTTGATATCCAAGCCTCACCCTTGTGCCTTCTTGTTGATTCTGTAAGCTAGATACAGGGTGTCCTGACACACATAGTGCCTTTGTATGGGTTTCTTAAAGGCACGTCCCTCATAGTAGATCATTAGAAAGAAGCAAACCTTTCTTCAAGCTGAACACAGCTTTCACTCACCCTCACCCAGGAAACTTTCTGCAGGACAAAACCTGCGCAACTCTACTTGGTAGCACTAGCTATGCAAATACCACTTCAATTTATTTTTTTCTGTTGAATTCAACAAGAATTTGTTTGTTTGTGGCTGCATTTATGTGTTCACCAAACCTCACTTCCTTTTCATCCTGGACACACAGCTGACTACATTTCCCAGCCTGCCTTGCAGTTCTTTGGCTCTGTATAACTGAATTCTGGCCAATGGAATATGAAAAGAAGTGATGTACTTCCAGAGCTAGCCCACAAAAACTTCCCACTTCATCAGCTATTTGCTCTCTTTCCCCAGCTGCTCACTGATGTCACTTAGAGGAAGGCAGGGGCACAAGATGGGAGGACCCAGAGCTCCTGGTTCTTAAGTAAGTACATAGAACACAGCCCCTCCTGCCTTGCAGTCCCTTCATGCCAAGAAATAAAGTTGTACATAATGTCCAAGCATTGACACTTTGTGTTTGCCTGTTAAAGATGTTAACCTACCATGACAAATACACTGTTTGCAAACAAGAATCCTGATTAGTCCTGGTCTCCTTAGGTTACTTAATTTTGTCCGTGTCTTGTCATCTCAATTAACTTGTAAGTGCCTTAGAAATGAGAGCTAGGGTTTGAAATATACAGTTTTTCTTTATTTAATACCTAGCTCAGGGTATGCCTGTGGGTAAATTAGAGCCAGAAGATTATTTAGAAATATGTATTATTTCTCTCTGCCCCAGTTTCCTCTCCAACAGCATATATTTCACTAAAAAGGAAGACAGAAAGAGAAACAAACTAAGGTTTGGAGAAAGTAAAATCTTAGAAACTGAAAGAATATCAATGGAATATAATTATATACAACTGCTGGTTCTTAAATCAGTTTTCTATATTCACTGATTAGGAAAATAAAGTTGGAAAAATATTTTCTTTTCGTCCTTCCATAGTTTCTCAATAAAAGAAACTTCATTCGTCTTCTATCGCTGCATAACAACTTACTCCAAAACTTACTAGCTTAAAATAACAAACGTTTTTAATCTCAATTCTGTGAGTCAGGAATCTGGGTGTGGTTTGGCTGAGTGTCTCTGACTTAACGTCTCACAAGGTTGTAAGCAGTCAGCTGAGGCTGCAGTCTTATCTGAGGGCTATCAGGGGCAGGGATGGTGATCTGCTTCCGAGCTAACTCATGTGTTTGCAGGCTGTGGCCCCACAGTATGTGGGTCTCTCTATAGGTCCACCTAATAATCCGGCAGCTAGTTTTCCCCAAAGTTGGCAATACAAGAGAGAGTACTTAAGATGGAAGCTACAGATTTTTTAAATAACCTAATCTTAGAAGTGGCATAATCAATCCTGCCATGAATGCTAGCATGTAAGTATCATTGGGGGCCATCACAGAAGCTACTTACCTTAGGAACGTTCTAGAATTTTTTCAAAGAACCTTTATAAAGGACTATTGGAGTTTCCTGAGCTCTTTTCTATACAAGTTCTCCTCCTATTTCTTCTCCAAACCTAGCCTAATATGTCCATTTGTGCAGTGGTTCAGGATACAGAAAAAACACTTCGCTTACTTTTAAGAGAGAATTTGACATAAAGAATTGTTAACTAAGTGCTAAAGAACTATAATAACAAAAAGAGTAACAAGTGTTAGCAATTACAGGAAATAGTTACAACTCCTACTGCTGAGGAAACAAAAGGAGAGGTTAGAATGATTAAAAGGCAGAAACTTGAAGGATTAGCCCCAGAGCACTCGAATTCAGGTCACAAATGCATAGCAATTGCTCAGCTGGTGCTGAGGTCTCTGGGCTAGGAAGAGGAGTTCTGTGGAGCTGGAAGCCAGACCTCTTTGGAGGAAACTCCAGCAGCTATGTTGGTGTCTCTGAGGCAATGCAACAAGTCTACTCCTCCATGTATTGGAAAACTGCAAACTGGACTCAACTGGAAGGAAGTGCTGCTGCCAGTGTGAAGAAGCCAGCCTGACGTGACAGAAACGGAAGCAAACAGGAAGCAGCCAGTCTTTTCTTCCTCCGCCTGTCATACGGTCTCTCTCGAGCATCCCTTTGTTGGCAGGGCCTAAAAGGGAGCTGCTGACAAAGAAGGAATTTGGTTTGTAGAGTTCCAGCCCAGTGTCTCAAAACAGAGTATGGGGGTGAAAGAATTTGTAACTGAAACTGAGAGATAATATCCTCATCACTTGTACGTGAAGCCATCCCCAATTCAAGTGACTGTAATTTGGAATATTCTTTAATTTCCTTTAATGCCCCATAATAATAATGTGTTGACATCTGTACATCTCAATACAGTTCTTTCAAGCCATTATCTTGTTTAATCTTGTGAGAATGACAAAAATCATTCTTTCACCATTGAAGACAACAGTGCCCAAAAATGTCAATCACTTGCTGAAAGATGAACAATATACAAATGGTAGACTTGGGATTCAGTCTCTCTGATTTCAAGCCCAGGATCTTTTTTACTGTATCGTACTGTCTCCTCAAAATGTTCATCAAGAGCCCTATCCTTATTAGTAAATCCTCAATAAACCAGAAATGAATTCACGCAAACACCTTTACTTATGATCATTTAAATTCTCCTTGAGTGATAGAAATTTCTAGGATTCTCATTCATTCAACAAGTATTCAATGAGCACATTCTAGGCTATAAACTCCTAGGAGAAACCATTTTAAATAGGATAGGGTATATGCAAGAGCAGAGTCTGCATCTGGCCCTCTCACCTGCATGCTTGAGGTGGCAGAAGATAAAATCTCCCTCTCTCCTGTGTACCTTGGGCTAAGCATTCTTCTCTGGATAGCCAGGACCCAGTTGATCCTGAGCCCCCATTGCTAAAGAAATTCTCATTGTTCTTGGTTCCATTAGGTCACTCTTTGATGTCACAGGACATTTTCTAGGGAAAACATGCACCAAACTTTCCCCCCTAATAAGTGGGCAATGGCCCCACAGAAAGATTAAAGAGGAAAAAGCCCCTATTTGGAAAGCCCCAGGTGACTGGATTTCTGAGCCTGTATTTTCATTCTCCCTTCCTTAGCTCTGTGAAGATCCCTTTCTGAAGTCACCATAACCTCTAAATCCCCATAGAAGAATACAACACAAAGAGCTCTGGTCCTCCACTTAATATGCCCAAGCTTGCCACCTTGTCATCTACCACACTGGGGTGTTGCAGTGACTTTGAGCTAGAGAAGAAACTTTAACTCCTTCCAGAAAACATACTGGAGGCATACTGGGCAGGGACAGCTAGCTGAAGGCCATAAACTTTTGTATGGGTCCTCATATTCTTAAGTACTTTGCACCATTAACAATAGTTCTTTGGGTAGGTAGAGTTACCAGGGCGCTTCCACATTCTGTGTTTTTATATTTCTGTATTGTTTGATGGTTTAATGACCTATGATGTGTGTAATTTAATAAATGTGTGTATAAGCATATATTTAAACCCTTTGGAGCTGTTATTGTTACTAAGAGAGTATGTGATACACGGAGACCAGGAGTGGGAGGGAGCTTTTGAAATCATATATAGGCCCTACTACTCCAACTGTGTAGCAGCATTAGCTTCACCTGGGATTCTGTTAGAAATGCAGAATCTCAGGACAACCCTGGACCTACTGAATCAGAATCTGCATTTTAACAGATGCTCAGGTGACTTATATACATATTAGCAGTTGAAAAGCCCTCATGTCATCGAGCCAAATTCTGGATTTCACTGTGAAGGAAACAAGAGGGGTAGAGGGAATCACTTGCCAAAAGTTCACACAGCCTATCAGCACCAGAAGTAGGACTCCAGTTCCCATCTTTAGAATCCCAATAATCATGACTTCAGGCTGCCTCTCCAGCTTGCAGTCTTCCAGAAGCCAGGCTTATTTTTCTGTACTTTATAAGAAAATGTCTTCTAAGTCTCAGGGTAACATGGAAGGTGAGCCTTAGTCCTTTAATACAGCTCAATACTGCTAGGTAAGTTAAGGCAGTGGCAGGCTGGGAACTGGGCTCACCAGCCCTGGATTAGGCCTCGAATCATATTCTCATAGTGTTTGAGAGAAAGCTCAAAGTGGATTTAGGAACAAGTGAGGGTGGAAAAACAGGTAAAGCTAGTGACGTCAGGGCATCTCTGGAAATTCAGGGAGGGGCAGAGGAAAGGTTTGGGAATCCCTTATGTATCGCTTCGCATTTATACAGGTGGCAGATGAGTCAAATGGTGGCTGGTGTGTTATGGAGAAGGGAATTGCCTATAATTGAGTTGCGAGTGCTCGTACAAATGCTAAGCAGGCCAGCTGTTTACAGAGTTTGAATTCTGCTCCCTCACGCACATGGAATCATCCCAGCTTGTTGGCATGTCTGGGGTCTATAGTGTTGCCCCCTCCTCTTGATCTGAAAACATGCTCAGATTGGGGTATGTCTGATTCAAGAAAGGGCTGAGTTCAGCATCAATCAGCAAAGTGGCCAGAACATAAGAGGGCTCCCCAGGGCCCCAGAGCTGGAGTTGAGTCTTTGCCTGAGACGTTGGGAGATACCAAGGCCAAAGGTGCAGGCTGAGTGAAAAATACACAGTAAAGGCAAAGTACTAAGCATCAGAATTTCTGCCTGAAAATTAGCTCACAGAGCAGGGAATGTGCACCAGGGAGAAGCAGCCAGTAGGCAAGAAGAATGTTGTGGTTAATAGCTAAGAGGTGGGCTATGGAGAAAAGTGCAATTCTGGCTTCACCAGCCTCTGGCTATGTGACCTTGGGTGAGTGACTTCTTTCAAAGGCATCACACATCCAATTAATGGATAATTATCTCAAGGTAATGTCATATCTTTTTGTTTAATGAAACACTGACTCTTGTAAAAAGTCAAATGTAAAGTCACTCCCTCTTTTCTGAAGCACAGTTTTGTTTTTTTTTTAAAGGTGGAAAGAACAAAAACAAATGTTGCCTTTTATTCAGACATACAGATGAACTTACTCAAGGTTTTAGTTAATAAGTGATAGAGTGGGATTCAACACAGTCTCACATCAGAGTCCAAATTCAAGCACAAAGCTGTGGTGTGCATCATCATCAGGACTAAGTTTAGGCATCACCTGCCCAGGCCTTCCCTGAGCAGCCCAGGCCTTCCCTGAGCAGCGCATCCCCTTCCCCATGCGTATGTACGGCCCCTATGAGCAGCCCTGCTCTGCCTTCCTCAGGGCTGCAGGCTTCCCTCTGTAAGGGAGGAAAAATGCCTTTTCCTCACCATCCTGGGTTCAGGACTGAAGCTCCTCTAACAAAAGACAGATTACGAGAGAAAAACATACTCATTTATTTAATGTAATTTATATATATTTATCAATATATTTAACATTTTATGTGACATGGCAGCCTTCATAAGGAAATGAGGACCCAAAGAAACAGTTAAATCTGAATATTTTTATGCTAGGTTTGATGAAGTATAGACAGCCATAGAGAAATATGATAAGGCAAAAACGGTATGATCTAATGGGAATAAATTGAGGAAACTTATCAAGGCTGGTTGTTCAGATTCTTCTCTGTGTCCCTGTGTCTTCAGAAATCAAAATGTTCCTTTCTTCCAGGTATAAGGAAGGCACCTCTCACAGGGAAGTCTTATGATCTGCTTAAGGGAAGGCCAAAAATTCTTTCCTAGGTTTTAAGACCCACTTCAGGGGAGAAGAGCACAAGAAAGTCAGAGTCCCCTTCCTGCTTTTGCTGTTTTCTTCAGTATGCCCAGGTGCCATATTTTGGGGGTAGTGTGCCCTGAATCCCATCACCTCACAGAACTTAGCACACTGAGTTGTAAATTGCATAGATGATCCTTTGAGGGTCAACTGTGTCAACTGAGCTGTAACCACAGCACTTAATGCTGCAGCTGACACATAATAAATGCTCAAAAATATCTATTGATTAGCTATATACCTTCAGGATTTGAAAAATTTACTATGCCAGATATGGTGGATTGGCAGTCAAAATACATCTTATCTTCTTTCTAGTATGTATCCCCAGTGTGAAATCTAGAGAGAAATAAGATATGTCCTAGACTCTCTCACAGCTAAGCCAGCTAAGCAATGGGTGAGAACTAGGCTTGGCCAGTCAGATGCAGGAGCACAAATTCTGGAATGGAGGAGTGAGGGGACACACTTCTGCTGCCTCTACTGCATCTGTGGCCAACATAGTTGTGAGAGTGATTGGTTTTTCTGCAGCCCCATCAGTGGAGGGCCCAGTGCTGGGTCACTTGCTTTGTGGGGACCAGGAGGCAAGGCACTGAACATCCATTCTGTTGGTACAGACTGTATCATACATAACATAGCTCTTCTAGGTTAGGGCAGTGCTGAGGTAGTTTTGGAACCAAAGCTTCCATTTCGTAGAAGGCCCAAGGAAAAAAATAGAAGATCCCTGTATTGCCCAGGGCTTTGGAATGATTTATAAAAGCTCAATTCTACAAGCTATTTTAATACTAATATATTTTAATTAGGACATTGTGTTGGCTGACTTACCAAGATAAATAATGGACACTTAAACAAAGTAAAAGTTTTTTTTCTCTCTCACATAAAATTATAAGCTGGTAGGCAGTCCAGGGGAATATAGTAGCTCTATCTCCCAAAGATATTCAATGACTTAGTTTTCTTCTTTCTTGGTGTCCTGTTAACCTCTAGAGTGTTTCCCACCTGAAGCTTTTTCCCACCACCAGATCCCATCATCCCGTATGTGGGAAGTAGGGGAGTAGAAATGGAAGGCAAGCAGCCTCCTTTTAAGGAAATGACTTAACACTTATGTGTTACTTTTACACACATCCCCTTTGCCATAATTTATCCACAGGATCATATCTATCAGCCAGTGGATTGGCAAATGTAATTGCAATGTAGGCAGCCACATAAATGCCCAGCTAAAACTTGGAAGGGGATAAAGTCCTAGTCTTGAAAGGAAGGAAATGGATATTGGTGAATAATAGTCTCCTGCATAGTTGACCAAAAAAAAAAAAAAAAAAAAAAAATTCTGTCCACCTTAAACTAGCTAGAAGAATTAAATATACTCTCTGCAACCGAAAACTGTTACAGTTACTTAAACTGATATCAAGAGGGGCTTTCACCTTGTGTTGGGATAGAATTAAGCAGTAGATGTGGAGCCCACTTTGTATCCTAAAAGTCTCATTAGCAAAATGAAAAGTAACATAGAATTAAAATGTGGCTTTTGAGAAACATATAATGCAGTTGAAAAATCTAAGTTAACACACAAGAATGGCCTTGCAAAAAAAACAAATAAAAAAACTGAGTGTTACACCTGAAGGTGAGGTGAACAAAGAAGTCTTAGCCTGGCATGTAAGTAGTGTTGATAGAAAATAAAGATTTCAGGTCATGGGATACTGCATAACCAATTCTATTTTGGAAGAGGGTGACAGAAAATATAGGCAGCTCCTTGTTACAAGTAAAATTTAGCTGAGAGGCAGGTGCTAATATTTGTCAGGTGCTTATATTTCCAAACACAGTTCAGTAGTCCCCCCTTATTTGCAGTTTTGCTTTTGGCAGTTTCAGCTGTGGTCCAAAATATTGCATGGAAAATTATATAAATAGACAATTCCTAAGTTTTAAATTGTGTGCCACACTGTGTAGCATGATGAAATCTCACGTAGTCCCACCTGGGTCTTGAATCATCCCTTTGTCCAATGTATCCACACTGTATATACTTCCTGCCTGTTAGCGACTTAGTAGCCATCTCAGTTATCAGATCAACTGTTACATTATATCACAGTGCTTGTGTTCAAGTAACCCTTATTTTTCTTAATAATGGCATCAAAGTGCAAGAGTAGTGATGCTGGAATATTGTTATAATTTATTTTATTACTAGCTATTACTGTTAATTTCTTACTGTACCTAATTTATAAATTAAACTTTATCATTGATATATGTGTATAGGAAAAACTCTAATATATAGAAAGTTCAGTAATATCTATGGTTTCAGGCAGCCACTGAGGATCTTAGAATGTATTTCCCAAGGATAAGGGGGGACTACTGTCCTACATATTCACTTAAGTTTGTATTTTTCCATTAGCATCTGTGAATATGAATACCTCAATACACCCTCCAGCACCCAATAAAGAAGGCATTATTATTACCATTATAGTTGAGGCAGCTGAAACAATGAGAATAAGCAAAGCAACTTTCCCAGGGTTATCTGGGTCATGTAAGTGGTAGGGCTGGGTTTCACACCCAGGCAATCAGTAGCCTATGCTCTTCAGCACTTCTATATATGTTTTCCATGCTTACTTGTGACTACAGTTTCCCTGTTTTGTCCCCTAAGACAACAACTACCAGCTCCAGATAGAAGACTTGAAAATGCACCAAAGAATCTGGACAGTCTGTAGGTGACCTTGTATATGACTAGTTACTATGAATAAAAAAGCAACAAGACTTCATCAATGCTTATTCTTTTCTTTTCTTTTCTTTTTTTTTTTTGAGACTGAGTTTCGCTCTTGTCACCCCAGCTGGAGTACAGTGGTATGATTACAGCTCACTGTAACCTCCACCTCCCAGGTTCAAGCGATTCCCCTGCCTCAGCCTCCCGAAGTAGCTGGGATTACAGGTGCCCGCCACCACGCCCAGCTAATTTTTTGTATTTTTAGTTGAGACAGGGTTTCACTGTGTTGGCCAGGCTGGTCTTGAACTCCTGATCTCAGGTGATCCACCCACCTTGGCCTCCCAAAATGCTGGGATTACAGGTGTGAGCCACCACGCCCAGCCCATCAATGCTTATTCTTTGCCCATTACTATACAAGGCCTATAAGATGTGGTCCCTGTCCTTGAAGAACTTAAATATTCCCTAAAAGTAATATGAGGTACACAACCATTAATCTGGGGGCTAGATAAAAACCTACAAATTCCTTAACAAATAATTAAGGAGTAATGACTCTGTACCAGACCCATGGTTTTATGAGACAAAAAAACTGACAGGATTTCTGCCTTCCTAAGGCTCAAAATGCAATGGCTGAGATAGATATTTAGTAGTTACAAATAAAACACACAAGTGCATTAAATTGTATGTAAATATTTACAGTGTGCAGTAAGAAAAATGGCAGGGGGGTGTTTGCTTAGACTTTTAGATGATGCAATAAAATAGATAAAAATAGATATTTCAAAGCTCGAAAGTTAGAGAAGGGAAAATCCTACATTGCATCAATAAAGGTCCAGCCAAGAGACAGAAATATCAGAGAATGGAAAAGGTATGTTTAGTCTCAGCTTTGAAAAATGAAGAGGAATTAGACTGAGAATTGGGGAAGAAGATTTTGTACCAAGGGAGCAGCAAGTCTAGAGTCCCTCAGGTGGCACAGAGCTCTGTGAATTTAAAGAACCCCATGAGGGCTGCTGTAGCCAGGATATAGCAATTGAGGGAAAGAGTGGTTTAGGCAAGGCTGGAGACATTGGAAACCAAACAAGGTCTTGCAAACCGATCAAGGAGTTTAAGTAGTTGTAAGTGCAGTAGGAATCCATTGTAGGTTTAGAAAGAGAAATGATTTACGATTAAGACAATCACTCTGGTTGCAGTAGGCATGGTTTATAGATTTAAGACTGAAATAAGGAAAACCAATTAAAAGCTTTTCCAGTACTCCAGGTCTTTGGATGCTAAATTTCAGATACTTTTCACAAACCACAACGTGTACTTCGAGATGCTGCAGCTAGAACACTGCAAATCACATTTCAGCTTGACTAGCTAGTTACCTGCTGAGCTCAGCCCATGGGGGCCACAGCAGGAGGCTGCACACCCGGAGGAGAGAAAGAAGCAATTGTTCCTTTCTGTTTGCTTCCTCCTTTCCGTTTACTTCCCGTTCCTATGTTCATAAGCAATGTCTCTTCACCCTGGCAGCAGCAGTTGTTTCAGGAGCAATGGTTAAATCCAATTTGCAGTTTTTCTAACACTCACAGAAACAGCCTCATTGTGCCCCCTCAGTGACACTAACCAATCTGAGCCCCCTCCTCAGAGATCTGGGTCCCAGACCAATGAGACTTGTCCTTCAAACTCAGAAACACTATCATCAGCCAGGCAGTGTCCCTTCTCAGAATCTGAGTTTCATCTCTGCAGGGCCTTCTCTCCCATATTTCTCAGTTTTAATAATGCCAACCTCTTTCTTTGGTTGTCCCAGTCCCAGAGGCAGCTGCTTCCTGTAATTGTTGGCTCCATGATACCTTAGCATTCTCTTTTTGCCATTTTGGTTGTTGAGTTCCCAGGCAGCAATTCTCTATATTAAATTCTCCATGTTAAAATAACTGGTATGGTTTCTCTCTCGGCTGGACCTTTACTGATGCAATGTAGGATTTTCCCTTCTCTAACTTTTGAGTCTTGAAATATCTATTTTTATTGTATCATCTAAACGTCTAACCAAATAAAAAGGCAGACCCAGCCATGGAATAAGTATAAGCTTTGTAATCAGAAAAACAGCAGAGCTACTTACTGGAAGTATGACTGTGGGTCTGACCCTTTACCTTTATAAGTCTTAGTTTCTGCATCTATAGAATAGGTGCAGTAAACCTCTACTTCAAATGGTCATTGTGACGGACTGGCACAGGCCAGGCACATATTAGGTAAACAATTTGTGGCAGCTATTATTATTAAAGTATGTCTCATAGAAAGTGTTTTATTTTAGATAATTTATTCAACAAATATTTTAGAACATGCCCTGTAAGTGTTTTCTTCCTGTTCTCTCCTGCCCCCCTGCAGGTGCCTCTGACTCATGACTTCCTCTCTCATAACTGTTCCTCGAAGTTTCCTCCCTACACATTTACTTGCCTCCATGTCCTCTCTCCAAAACCAGAATCTTCACAGGGTCAGGAAGAAAGCACTCAACACAATATCCAACATTTTGTATAGATCCAATCATCATTTGTTGACTAACCTCTGCTTGCTAACTGTTCACTACGGCTTTGTCTGGCTTCATACATCCTCTGAATACCTTGGCTTCCCTTGGGATACTTCATGATGGGGCCAAAGCATCAGGACAAAAGAGCAGAGCAGAAAACATGCAAAGAAGACACTTCCCACCACACTCCACAGCTTCCTATTCTCAAGACCAGTGGCACTTCAGCAACCTGCTTCCCTTTAACTCTGTCCAGCTGGAGCCCTCTTCTCAGCCGCCCAGGGCTGGTAGTGAAGGCCCATTCGCAGTTGATTAAGGAGTAATTAGCAAGCCCAGTCAGGATCATTAGCATTTCTATGTTCCCACTTGTAAATAATAACTGGTTTGAGTGAGGTGATTAAAAAAAAAAAGAACAGCTGGTGGGAGATTTTAGAAATTTACCTACAGGTCCAGCTGAAGTGCCCACTGGGAACCCTTGGGAGCCTCAGTAGTCCAAACACCAGACAGATGCCCTCTCCCTGCCCCAAAACTATCCTTAGAGGGAACAATTGCAGAGACCTCTACACCCTCCCTATAGCACAAAAGTACAAATGTCTCCTCTCCTAGTAAGAAAGGGCATGGTCATAATAGAGAGGGGGAAAAAAGAAAAGAAAAGAAAGAAAAAACCCAGATTTTGGAGTTAGGCAGACATGACTTGAAAACTCAGCTTCTGCACTTACTAGTTTGGTGACCTTGGGCAAGTATCAGCTTCTTTATCAGAAACATACTCTTTGTCCTTATGGATGGAGTCTTTCTTTCTTTCTTTTTTGTAAACAAATCAAGACGGTATTCAACAGTAAATAGATGAGTAGTTTGTTCAAGGAAAAGAACGGAGAGATGAGCAGGTGGAGCCCATGGAATCTTTAGGGCAGTAACACGGTAATCTATATGATACTGTAATGGCCAATACACAACATCATGCATTTGTCAAAACCCATAGAATATATCCAAAAGAGAGTAAATCATTTTTACCAAAAAGACACATGTATGTTTATCACAGCACTATTCACAATAGCAAAGATATAGAATCAACCCAGGTACCTACCAATGGTGAATTGGATAAAGAAAATATGGTACATGTATACCATGGAATACCACACAGTCACCAGAAAAAAGAATGAAATAATGTCCTTTGCAGCAATATGGATGCAGCTGGAGGCCATTATCCTAAGTGAATTAACACTGGAACAGAAAACCAAATATCGCATGTTCTCACTTATAAGTGGGAGCTAAATATTGGGTCCTCATAAAGAAGGCAACAATGAGGCTGGGCACGGTGGCTCACGCCTGTAATCCCAGCACTTTGGGAGGCCGAGGCAGGGGGATCACGAGGTCAGGAGATCAAGACCATCCTGGCTAACACGGTGAAACCCCGTATCCACTAAAAATACAAAAAATTAGCCGGGCGTGGTGGCGGGCACCTGTAGTCCCAGCTGGGAGGCTGAGACGGGAGAATGGCGTGAACCTGGGAGGCGCAGCTTGCAATGAGCCGAGATCGCGCCACTGCACTCGAGCTTGGGCGACAGAGCGAGACTCTGTCTAAAAAAAAAAGAAAGAAAGAAAAAAGAAGGCAACAATGGACACTGACGACTACTAAAGAGGGGAGGCATGGAGCGGGGCAAAGACTGAATGTCTATTGAATCCTATGCTCACACCTGGGTGACGGGATCATATGTATCCCAAACCTCAGCATTATGCAATATACTCATTAAATATACCTGCTCAAGTACCCCCTGCATCTAAAATAAAAGTTGAAATAATTTTTTTAAAACAGAGAACAGATTGTGTAAGTCATTGTAGTTGAGGAAGAAAATATATTCATTTCAATTAAGAGATCTAGCCTTAAATTTTGCCTTTGCCAGATGGCAGCCTTGTGACTTTGGACAAGTTAAATAACCCCCTCGAGCCTCAGTTTTCTCATTTGTAAAATTTAATTAGAAATACCCTCAATTATCTACTTTCAGGGGGTTATTACAAGCGTTAAGTTTTATAATGTACCTTAAATTTTAATAAATTGTAAAATTTACACCTCAAGAAAACCCACAAAAAGCCATAGGATGTACATCACAAAGAGTGAGCCTCAGTGTAAACTATGGACTCGACTTAGTAATAATGTAATATTGGTTCATCCATTGTAACAAATGTAGTACACTAATGCAAGATGTTTATAATAGGGAAGACTAGGTGAAGGTAGAGAAGAGTATATAGGAACTTTGTACTTTCTGTTCAATTTTGCTGTACACCTAAACCAGTCTAGAAAAAAAATCAAGTCTACTAGTGATTCTTTTTTTCGAGGAATACTTGACTATTCCTTACCCCAAATAGCCTAGCCCAATGCCTTTCAAACTTTAACGTACATGTTAGTCACCTGTACTGCAGGTGACTTAGTAGGTCTAGAGTGGTGCCTGAGATTCTTTCTGCCTTTCTAACAAGGAACGCTACTGATCCATAACAACACTTGGAGTAGCAAGGCTCAAGATTGAAGGAGTAATTGTCTAAGTAAAGCGACTGGAAATGATGGGTACTCCACAAAGTTGGACACTTGCTAATAGGATTCCCTTCCCTACCATTGTTCAGTAACCTTAGGATCAAAAGAGACCCTAACACTGGGCTCTGCGATTAGCTAAATGAATACCCCAAACGTCAGGGACTTTGCACTTAAAAGACAACTGGATCCATTTAGGAATAATTCCCAGATAAGATTCAAGTCACAGACAGGTGTGGTGGCTCATGCCTGTAATCTCAGCACTTTGGGAGGCTGAGGTGGGTGGATCACAAGATCAGGAGTTCGAGACCAGCCTGACCAACATGGTGAAACCCCTGTCTCTATTAAAAATACAAAAATTAGCCAGGCATGGTGGTGCTCACCTGTAATTCCAGCTACTCCAAAGGCTGAGGCAGGAGAATCGCTTGAGCCCAGGAGGCGGAGGTTGCAGAGAGCCGAGATCCTGCCCCTGCACTCCAGCCTGGGCAACACAGCAAGACCCCGTCTCAAAAGCAAAACAAAACAAAACAAAACAAAAAACAAAAGATACAGGTCACCCAGTTAAATTTGAATTTCAGATAAGCAACAATAATTTTTTAGTATATGTCCCACATAAGCATGTTCCCCCAGGAACCAATTCACTTAACCAAGAGAATGCCTCTCTTTGGTCACTTTCTTGTCCTCCCCTTCTTCAGGAGCAAGTGACCAGTAATGACCGTGTGAATGGAAATAGTGAGCATGTATAGGAAATGCTGCTATTCATTTCTATCAAATTACTATTAACATGGTGTACCTGACTTCATAGTTTACAAAACACTTTTACATCTTTTAGTCTAGTGTTTGTCAAACTTTGACATGTATGCAGATCACCTGGGGGATCATGTTAAAAATGCAGATTTGGGCTCAGCAGTTCTGAGGGTTCACATCTCTAACAAGCTCCAGGGGGTCTGATATTGCTGTTCTGTGGCTCATATCTTGAGCAGCAAAGGTTTAGATATTCCCAGATGATAGTCTGTATCAC
Source organism: Gorilla gorilla gorilla (assembly GCF_029281585.2). Lineage (NCBI taxonomy): Eukaryota > Metazoa > Chordata > Mammalia > Primates > Hominidae > Gorilla > Gorilla gorilla. The sequence continues at coordinate 180,911,346 of NC_073224.2, read as the reverse complement.
CCCCATTTTATAGTTAAAGAAACTAAGGCTTAGATTACATAGACATTCTCAGGTATACGCAGAGATGGAGGAGGAAGGGGCGTGGAGCGAAAGCGAAACTCACCAAGATGTATGTCAGGCTCTACCATATATCTGCCTCTGCAGAGGAGAGAAACCCTGGGTCTGCATCCCTTTTCAGTCCTTCGCAGGCTGCGTGATCTTGGAATAATTATTTGGCCTATCTGAATCTCTGTTATCTCAAAAGTAAAGAGGTAGGGTAAACCTCTCAAAGGCTTCCATGAGAGGCTAATGAGATCTGTGAAATGTTTATATTCTGTAACAGGATACAAGCAGTAATAATTGTTTTTTTATTATTATTAAATCCTGAATACAGCCCTTTAGAAGGTTGTTCTAAGTAGTTTACATGTATTCACTACTCCTCACAACACCCTTGAAAACTACGTACTATTGCTATCATCCGCCTTTTACAGTAAACTGAGTCATATAGAGGTTACATGAACTGGCCAAGGTTACAGAGCTAGTAGGAGCAAGATATGGACTCTGGCAGTCTGCTTTAAAGCCTATGCTCTTAATCTCTAGCTATGTTACTTCTCTCTGGGAATTATCCCCATCTCTCCCCCTGCTGGTTTTATAGATAAGGAAAATGAGGTTCAGAGAATATGATTTTTCCAGTGGTCAGTCATATAGCAAGACTGTAAATGTGATGAGAGCTCAGGCCACAGACAAGTACCTACTGAGTGCCGTGCAGTGCTGAGGGGGAGGTACCTACTGTGTGCCATGCAGCACTGAGGGGGAGGTATCTACTGTGTGCCATGCAGCACTGAGGGGAAGAGGAAGCCTGGATCTACAGAATGAGGGAGCAGAGATGGGCTGGGCAAGGGGAGAGGGGCCACGACTCAATTTGGCAACTTTAGTATAACCTTCTTTGTCAGGCAACCCTACTGATGCTTTGGGAAAGGTAACCAGTGACTTCCGAATGACTATGAAGCTCTGAACCTGCTTTCAGGAGGTGAGGGTGACAGGACATCAGACTCTAGGAACGAGTGACTGAACTGAACAGATGAGCTGCTCAGCCTGGTCAGCTGGTGTTTGCAGGGTGATCTAGGAAAGAGTTCCTGACTCCAACCATGCTAAGAGCAGTGGACTCAGACAGACTTGTGTTTGAGTCTTAACTCTCCCTCTTATTACTAAATGACCCTGGGCCTGTGACTTGACCTCTCCGTGCCTTGGTTTCCTCATCTGTAAAATAGGGATAACAATTGCACCTATTCCAGAGTTGTTGGAGGATACATGCGATCACTCATTTATTATTATTGTGAAATAAGAGATCTCGGGAAAGCATTTACCACGGTGCCTCAAGTAAGCTCTCAATCAACAAGGACTGTGGGTCAGAAGGATAAAGGAAATACATTTCTGTAGTAATGGAGCGGTGGGAGGAAAAGACCAACTGGCTGAAGCCATTAAAACTCACTGTCAGTAAAAGTGATTTGCCTACTCAAATCTTAGAGTTGGGAAACTGCCATTTCCCTAACAAGAAGATGCAAATCAGTTTATTTGCCTGTGGGGACTGCATTTCTTTCTTCTTCTCCTTCCCCAAAGACATCTGTTGTAGGAGAAGAAATCTCAAGTATGCTGAGTAACTGCTTTGTGTCAGGTCCTGTATGGAGATCTTTCTTTTATACCCATCTAACACCTTTTCCAGGATATAAATTCTACTAACTCCATTTTATAGAGGAGGAACCAAGTCTCAAGAGAGGTTGAGAGCTACATCCAACATCCTAAGCTCTGGAGTGATACATCCTGGATTCAGATCCACTTCTGTTGAGCCAACATCAAGACTGGTGGGCTCCTTCCAAGGAGTCAAAACTCTCCCTGGGCCCAGCCGGTACTCACCAAGGCTTCTGCGATGATACCACTAGGTGCCAGATGGTCTTGAAAGCACTTCATCTACGGGCACTCAGTCATTTTCCCACAGGCTAGGTGGTTACGTTTTATTAGCCCCACTTCACCCCTGAGAGGAGGCAATTGAGTTAATTATTTGAGCTGAGAGCCCCTTGGTGGTATCAGCTGAGATAACTATCGCAGCTCCTGGCTGCCAGCCCTAACCAGAGCTTTTGTTCGTTATCTTCCCTCAGAGAAACTCAGCACTCAATTGCTCATTAACATGATTTGGATAATTTTCTCAACAGCCCTCCAGTGGAGCAGCTAAAGGAGAAACTGTAAAAGCCTGTGCCATTCAGATTGCCCCCCACCCTCAACCTTGCTCTTTCTTTCTTAAGTGGTGGAGAAAGACAGATCTGCATTTGAATTCTGGCTAGGACATTCACTTGCTGGGTGATCCTTATTATTTCCTCTCCCTAGGCTCCCCATTCCTCATTTGTAAAATGAGAATATAAATACCACTTGCTTCATGAGTTGTTTCAAGGACTAAACCAGAAGGAAGTTAGCAAGAGGGAGGGAGGGAGGTTGGTTGGTTTATGGAGTGCCTAATGGGGAACAGAAAATGCATGGACAATATTATTTGATCATCACAATGATCCTATGAAATTAAGAAAAGGAAACTGAGTGACAGAGCGATTTACTCAAAATTTTACAGCTAGCAAGTATATGTAAGGGCAATGATTCAAATGCAGTCTGGGTGACAAAAAAGCCTAACCTATCATTCTCATTTGCTCTTCTTCAATGTTCCTTATTTAATTTTTTGGTTCTTTATTCTCTTTCATTCTTTCTCATTCACTCTTATTTGCTCCCTTTCTTTCATTCTTAGTCTTTCCTATTTCCCTATATAACCAGCTAGAAAAAAAGAAAGATAAAAGATTGGACAAAGATATAGCAGTCCGGGTAGTAGATGAGAGGTCTGAGCCCTGATCTTTTGTGTAGACTCTGAGACTGAGAGAGAGACAATTAGAGATTGGGTGGGTTAGGAAAGCAAAGAGAGTCTTTCCTGTATGGATTTACATTCCGAGGGTCAAGGCCAAACCCAAGGTGAATATGTAACCCCTGCAACAACTCCTGTAAGTAAAAAAGAAAACTCCCATCTTTTTCTTCTATCTCAATTTCATAGGTGAGGCTCAAATCTCACCTATAGCCTGAGTTCAAAGCTCTGGCTCTGCCACTTTAGCAATGAGACTTTGGACAAAGCCCTCCACATCCCCTGAGTCTCAGTTTCCTCCCCTGGGCATGGTAGAAACATCCCTGCCCCCAGGATTTAGGTGAGTATTAAACTAGATCAGGCAGGTGCAATGCTCAGCGCCCTGCTTGGCACCCAACAAGTGCTTGGCAGTACTAGTCTTTTCTGCCCTCATTAACCCAGTGACTAACTTATAACCCTGCTTTCCTCAAAACTCTTCTCCAACATAAAGGTCTTTTGTAAATGTGAACTTTTCCCTTTCTGCAGACTTCCCATGGTGATCTGGCCCCTTTAACTACAGAGATGTCAAGGAATCTTTGTGAATCAGCTGTCAAGTGTGGGTTGCTTGACGTGACTGTGGGGTTAACTTACAAGTGACTAATTTTTGGAGGCGAGATTTTGTACCCTTCCCACTGGTAGCACCGTGGCTGGGTGTAATTACTTAGCTGATGAGTTTACTGAGGGGCTCATTAAAGTTTCAGTATTAATATCCATATGAATACTTTCAACAAAACCTTTTGTTCTTGGAGTAGGGGATGTGGGAGGTAGTTACAGGAACTGTCTTGCTTTTCCAAATTTAATTGTCTAAATACAGTGCTGCCTCAGCAATCCAGGACATTTTTCTCACTCTTCTTTCTTAACAGACCTCTGCCAAAAGCCTACTTTGGCAACAGGAATGATTAGTTTGTGTTTCAGTAAACTTGCTGCATCAGAGTCACTATCCCAGCAGGGGCAGGGGGAGTTGAAATGTGCTCTATTTAACCAGTTTGAACTGTTATTTATTCGAATTGAGTCTGGGGCAGAGGTTGCGGGAGTTTTTGATAAGAGGAACTTAATGGCTCATAAGCAAGTCATCTCTCTTTTAGCAGATACTTTGGACTACACATGAATGTCCTAATCACAGTCTCCCTAAAGGTAGATCAGCCCCCTTTCCAGAGTCTGCTGAATTACTCACATTGTTCAGAGCGCTCAGCATTCTGCAAAGCTTTGTTAAATTAATCTTCACAACAACACCCAGGAGGAAGAAGTATCATTAGCACTCTCATTTTGCAGGGGGGAAACTAAGTCTCAGAGAAATTAAGGAATTTGCCTAAGTTCGCATCGAAATAAAGTGGGAGCATCAGCATCTTACCCAGGTTTGTCTGATTTCAGAGCCTGAGCTCATACTCCTCTGGTATTTGCAGCAGTTTTGGGGCTTCTGGCACACCACTCTCAGGCTTGCACAGGACCATGGATTTTATAACTGGAGGGGACCTGTAGGTAGGGCGACCAACCGTCCTGGTTTGCCTAGGAATGATGGGGTTCCTGTGACGTGAGACTTTCAGTTTTCAGGACCAGTCAAACTAGGATGAGTTGGTCACCCCATGGGATGAAAGGCTGCTGAAACTACCAAAAGAGATAAAAAGTGAAAAAGCTTCTAGACTAATATGAGGTATTCTTGTTACCTTTTCCCCTCTAAATTTGCAGGTGAGAAAACTGAGGCTCAGAGAGGAAAAGTGAGTTACCCAAGGTCACGCATCTCATGAGTAGATGGAGCAGTAATTGGAAAACAGATCTTGGGATTCTCAAATCATTTCTCTTTTCCAATAAGGGAGGCTGCAGAGTTCAAGCCAAGGAGCACCTATTGAGCTCCTACTGCATGAGCAGTTAAGCTGTGGGTTAGCAAATACCCAGGAGAAATAGGAGGTGTCCAGGTAATGCTGTCAAGTAGAACTTTCCATGATGATGAAAATGTCCAGTATCAATGCTGTCCAACACACTAGTCACTAGCCATATGCAGCTTCTGAGTACTGAAATGTGGCTAGAGTAACAGATAAACTGAAGTGTTCTATTTAATTTTAATTAATTTTAATTTAAATCGTCATGCATGACAAGTCGCTACCACATTGCAAAGCACTGGTCAAATGGATATGATTAGTATTTCAGAAGCATTTTATTTCAGAGAACAGATTCTGTAGTGTGCACATTCTTGAAGAGGAAATGCTTTTTTTTTTTTTGGAAGGGAAGATGGGGCAGAAAAGAAGTACCATTCATGGATGGCATACTGACGTACTGAGTAGCAGCACTGAAGTTAACATTGCTCCCTTGCTATTCCAACAGGCTTGTTCAATGGGCATCATCTTTCCTAGTTTATGAGTGAGGAAAGTGAAACCCACAGGAATTCAGTAAACTGCCCAAGGTCTTATTTGTAGAATGGGAATTTGAACCCGGGTCTGAATCTAAATCATGTCCTCTATCCCATGCATTACCAACTTGAATGTACATATGAAACATCTGCAGATCTTGTTGAAGTTCTGATTCTGGAGGACTGTGACTGGTGATTCTTCCTTTATAACAAGCTCCCAGGTGATGCGAAGGCTGTGGCTCATGGGCCACACATTAGCCAGAAAAATTCTCTCTCTTTTAATAAACCAAAACTTCCTCCCTTCCTTAACAATCAAGAAACACCAGATACCTACAGAAAGGAGGATAAATTACAAGTTGTAAAATAATGATTAAAGTTCTGAGAAAGAAAGTGTGCCCTTGTTGACTTGAAAGAGGGCACCTTCCCCATTGGGCAGTGGAGTGGCTCTTCACCAGGCGAGGTTCACCTGCCGTCCAGTCACATCTCAGTTTCATCAGATAATGCAAAATCAGCCAGGAAAGGGTCTTTAATCCAAAGGGTGGGGTAGTCTAAAGAACATGTGCTTTGGAATGAGGCTGGTTTGGGGAAGAATCCCAGTTCTTCCCCTCCAGTGATATGACTGTGTATGAATCATCCATCCCTCTGAGCCTCCATTTTCACCCCGGGGAAAATGAGGATGAGCATTTGTAATTCATGGAGATGTATTAATAGTAAAGACCAAGAGAAATCCTATGTGTAAAGTGCTTGACAGAGCGCACACTTAAATGAGTGTCTCCTCTGCCCCTCTTTCTCCCTGGCCCTCTCGCTCGTTCCCACCCTTCCTGTTTTTCTCACCTCTTTTAGGAAATCTTCTCCAAGGGCAACTCTGAGTGGTGAAGAGAGGGTGGAGTCAGTTGACTCTAGACCTTGTCCCAGTCTACTACTTTCTACTATGACCTCCAGCAGGGCTGGGAGCTACACAGGTCAGGGACTTTGTTTTCTTCCCCTTCTTCCCTCAGGGCCCATCACAGAAATGCCTTTAGGCCCTCTTCACCACCTCACACCTGCATCTCAACTCCAGGTGGGAAACACAGAAAAGAGAGAGAGAGAGAGTGTGTGTATGCGAGAGCACTAGTCTCATCACTAAATTGTCGGTGCTGAAATCCAAATAACTTTAATTTTAAAAATTAATTATGTGATCTCTTTGACAGGCAGCAGAGTTCATATCAAGGGCCCATGTTTTAACTGAATATAACGAATTTTTTTTTTCACCTTGGAAGAGTCTTAGAGGCAAGATTAGAATGTTAATCTAAAAGGAGTGCAAATTTCTTCAACCATTCCCACAGAGGAAGGTGAGCTCAGACTCACTTCCATCTGTCCCTCTCCCCCATGTGCTTGGCCAGGGTAAGGGACCTCAGGAGGGCCCCTCAGTCTCCCAGAAAGCTGACTCTCCCTGTGTAAATAATTCTAATGCTCTCAGTTATTCACTACTCATCTGAGCCACCTATTGAACTGTAAGCTTCAGAATTAGCTTTGTACAACCCACACCCAGCACAGGGTCTGGCATTTATATGTGTTCGTAAATGCAACAAATAAACATTTATTAAAATGCATTGATTTGTTCAGTTTTGTTTATACCTCTGTGGTGGATTGCAATATTGATTCCAACTCTACAACCCACCCACTGCCATCTTTTCCACAGCTAAGCCCCCTCCACGCCTCTACCATCCACACACATGCACTTTCTGATGCTGTAGGTTTCGGGTGAGACCAGAAGAACCTCGATTATAAAAAAAAGAGCTTTAAAAATGCCCCAATTTTTTTTCTCTTTTAGCTTCCCCCCAAATACCCCACCCTCCTTTTTTTTTTTTTTCTAAATTTGAGACAAGGTCTCACTCTGTTGCCCAGGCTGGAGTGCAGTGGCACAATTTCAGATCACTGTAACCTCCACCTCCCAGGCTCCAGTGATCCTGAGTCAAGCAATCCTCCCACCTCAGCCTCCCAAGTAGCTGGGGCTACAGGTGCACACCACGGCACCCGGCTAATTTTTGTATTTTTTTTTTTTGTAGAGATGGAGTCTCACTACATTACCCAGGCTGGTCTCGAACTCCTGAACTTGAGCTATCCTCCTGCCTTGGGCTCCCAAGGCACTAGGATTACAGGTGTGAGCCACTGTGCCCAGTAGTTTTCACCTATAAATTTTAAAGGTTACTATTGCAGGCCTCAGGCATGACGGACAATGAGCAGGTGAAAAACCAATAGAAAAGTGTTCAAAAACTCCTGCGTTAACTAACAGGCTTCTGAATGTATCACTGTGGTCCACAGAGAAGGCTGGAGAAAGTAGCAAGAAGATGCTATGTCAACAACTACAGCCTTAAAACAAAGGTGGTGTCTATGTAGCTGAAATTTTTCCTATGTAGCTTGTGTTATTTTTGTTTAATCAAGCAAATAAGAGGGTTTTTCCATGGCAAACAAACTCCAATGCATACCTTCTTTTCTTCTTTTTAACAATGAATAAAAAAAGGAAAGAAGGTACAGTTCTAAATTGACCCAATTTATTTTTCTTTTCTAAATGAGATTAAGATAAAAGTTGGAGAGAGGCCACTCAGATATGCTCAGAAATGATAGCTCAGCTTCTAACGGTTACTCAGCTTACATCTGATTAAAGTTTTCTGTAAAACGAAATTGTTCCTCATACCAGGCCCAATGGACCTGGACAGCCCTAGTCTGGGTCCTGGCCTCACAGTGCTGGGTCTCTCCGGGGCCCAGGCTAGGGACTGGAGATCCTGAGCTCCTGTCATTTCCCTCCCCTCCTTCCTTCCTTCTCCCCTGGCAAAGACTGTATCCTGTTGCTCTGAGCAAGGCCCAAGAGAAAGGCCAGCAACAGGTTATTGTGCTGGGAAGGAAGACAAATGAGTCCCTTTTCTGTGGGGCTCCTGGCATCCTGTTGGAGGAAGGAAAGGACAATGCTTTGAGGGAACTGGCTTTGCCGACCCCCTCCTGGCAGGCTCTCCCCTCTCCTTTCCGGTGTACCGTTTGTCAGCCCCAAAGCCTCCACTTCCTGAGTAATCACTAGATGCACGTGTGAGGTATGTGGTTCCCCCATGCCCAAGGCAGATTCCTGGCCCCACTTCAGGAAGTGCAGCTCAAAGAGCCCTGGACCAGGACCCTGAAACAAGGGAGAGTCTTGGCTCCTCTCTCTCTACCAGGGTAGCTATTGCCAGATCATTTCACATCTTAGGGCCTCTGTTATGGCAATTGTGTAAGTGCCTTCTGCACACTTGAAACTGCCCCCTGCATCAGGAATTCCCACACCTGTCTGTGCATCTGAGTCACCTGGGGAGCTCTGTTGCCCTACACTCTTCATATGCCATGCCTGGACTCCAGGCAAAACAAGCAGACACTCCATCCCCAGAAATGTTCTGTGGTAATTCCAGTTCCCCTGAAATTGAAAACAAAAAACAAACAAAGAAAAAAACTACCCTTCCTATCCTCTTACCTAGCTCTTTCCTATCCCCCTTCAATAAAGTGGTGGATTGATAGGTACACAGATACAAGAAACAGTAAGGAGTAATGGCTAGGAGAGTGAATTTCAGAGACAGACTTCCAGCAATCAAAGCCCAGATCCACCACTAGATATGTAAGCTTGGGTAGAACTTCGAACCATTAGGTGCTTGCCTTTACCTATCTGTAAAATGGTAATAATAATAATATTACTTTCTAGGACTGTTGTAGGTTTAGGCTAATATGTTCAAAGCTTTTAATATAGAATTTAGCTAATCGAGGATACTATATAATGGTTAACTATTATTATTATTATCCCAGAGGTTCATTGAACATACAATGAACCTTTTCTTTTTTTTTCTGGACCTAATAACAAGCCAAGCACTGGCGACTTAGGAATGAATATGACACATTTCCTGCCCTCAAGAAGTTTTCAGGTCAGTAGGGAAGTCAGACTTATGAAGAACCAATTCTAATAAAATATTGTTACAGGATGGATCCCCCTAGGAAGCAGGCTCAGAAGGTGTTTAGCACTCAGGGTGTTCTCAGGGAATGCCTTGAGATGAACACTTGTGGAAGAGGGAAAGGCCACAATCAGGACTGGCAGAGTGAGAAGGCAAAGCATGATGCAGGCTCTAAAACTATCTTGGCCAACCCCACCAACAGCTCTGGAACTAAAATGACCCTTCAGAGTTGTCAAAAGTGAAGCCAAGAAAGCCAGAGCTCTTTATACTCCTGTATCAATCAGTCACTGGATGTAGGTTGCTACAGGAAGGAGTGTGACTTGGGATCAGCCATCTCTTCCCTAAAGGTTGACAGTACCCCAGGAACTAGAGTAACAAGTTCTTGATTGAAAAGGGATCTGGAGCCAGGTGCAGTGGCTCACGTTTGTAATCTTAGCACTTTGGGAGGCTGAGTTGAGCGGATTGCCTAAGCCCAGGAGTTCGAGACCAGCCTTGCCAACACGGTGAAACCCTGTCCTATCAAAAATTACAAAAATTAGCTGGGCATGGTGGCACTTGCCTGTAATTCCAGCTACTTGGGAGGCTGAAGCAGGAGAATCACTTGAAACCGGGAGGTAGAAGTTGCAGTGAGCCAAGATCGCACCGCTGTACTCTAGCCTGGGTGACAGAGTGAGACCCTGTCTCAAAAAAAAAAAAGAAAGAAAGAGAGAGAGAGAGGAAGGAAGAAAGGAAGGAAGGAAGGAAGGAAGGAAGGAAGGAAGGAGATATGGGAGATGCATCCCAGTGTCCACCTCAAATCTATAAGGTCAATTTTGATGAAACAACAAAAAGTACAGAGAAGAAGACGAGTAGCTAATAATATATATTTAAAACCCTGATATTTCTATGGCATTTTATATTTTTCAAAGCATTCTCTTAGACAAAAGCTTACTCATGACTTCCAGTCTAGGGTCTTGAGGTAGGTTGGGAAGCCATATGTTGTAAAGGAGAAAGCTTTGGATTTGGAGCAGAGAGGACACCGTGAATTGCAGCTCTGCCGCTGTCTAGCAAGGAGTCTTACGCATGCCTCTCATGTTTTCTAGGTCTACTCTGTGAAAAGGAAATGATCATACATAATTCACACATTTGCTGTACGGATTTAATTAAATGATAGACAAAAAGTAGAGTGGCACAAGTCAAACTCAAAAAATAGTAACAACAAAAACAATTTCAAAATAAGCAACAGCAATAAATGTTACCTACTATTTTACAAATGAAAATACTGAGACCAATAAAGGTAAGATACTTTCTTAAGAACTCACAGTCAAATGTAGGTACATCCAAGACTGTAACTCACATACTGAGATCAGTTTCATGTGACCTCATAGCTTGTCATCTTACCTATAGAACCCACAGAAGTTGATGGACCTCTGAGGGATTGATTCAGGTGTTTTGTTTGTGATTAACATTGGAAGGAATCTTAGAGACCATCTTGTCGCCTTCAGAAATCCGGAGCTTCATGTGGCCCAGTCTTTGCATTGACTAGAATATAAAGAAGCATAACCCAGTAGTAATTAGAAACAAATTCTCATTTTCTCTTATGTCCTTTGAAAACTTTAAGAAAGATCAATTCCCAAAAAACATGTCTCAAGAAATCTTTCCTTCCTTACTAATTTATTGAATTTGACTGTTGTTGCAGGACCACATCCTCAGCAAACACACTGGCACTCTTTCTCAAACTTCAGCCTTCAAGGTGCTATTTTCTTTCCTATATCTCCTCTCAATTCTTTATAATGTAGATTAACTGAGTTTCTGTCTTCTGCCTCATATGGACTACCTCTCCTGCTTTTCCCTACCCATATTTCACATAAAGCACCACAAAAATCAAGGACTCATATTAGCAAAGATAGAAATCTCCATAGATGGACTGGGTTCATGAGAGAGGAGGAAGGAGAATGGGGCAGAAATGGTACTCAAAATTATTAACAATGGATATAGTAAAGTGTATTAATCCATTTTCACACTGCTGATAAAGACACACCCGAGACTGGGAAGAAAAAGAGGTTTAATTGGACTTACAGTTGCACATGGCTGGGGAGGCCTCGGAGTCATGGCGAGAGGCAAAAGGCACTTCTTACATGGTGGCAGCAAGAGAAAATGAGGAAGAAGCAAAAGCTGAAACCCAATCATATCTCGTGAGACTTATTCACTATCATGAGAATAGCATGAGAAAGACCAGCCCCCGATGGTTCAATTACCTCCACCTGGATCCCTCCCACAACACATAGGAATTCTGGGATATACAATTCAAGTTGAGATTTTGGTGGTGACACAGCCAAACCATATCATAATGACACCTATGAATCAGAATAGATTAGCCAAGGAATTGGATTAGGGTCCTCAAGGCCCTCTAATGTCCAGTGACTTAACCACTGGGCTGCCGACTCACAGGGGGGTATGGAAAATCCTGGAGTAGAGTCTGGAATGGCTGAGGTAACAGAGAATATTCAAGGGACTCAGGGCAACAGAAATCTATCAATTGGTATAAAAATATTTCAATTTTTACTATTTTAACAACTGGTGCAGCCTTACAGGTACATTGCAAACTCTCTCCAAAGCCTGAGCTCTTACCACCACCCCACATTCCCCAAAATGCATGCAAGGAGTCTGACTACGGAAAACCGTAGCACGTTTCCTCTCTTCTCTCTCTCATAGGCATTATAGTATACGTAGCCTTGGAATCAGAAGACCAAGAACATACAAGAGAACATAGCCTTGGAATCAGAAGACCAAGAAACAATTTAACTCTGCCCCTCCAGAGCTCTGAGAACTTGGGCAAGCCTCTTACCCTCTGTGAGTTTCAGTTTCCTCATTTATTTAATTGAAATAATAATACAGATCACCTGAAATGTAATGAAAATTAAACATCCTTATGTAGGTGAAACTAATTGGCAGCATGCCTGGAATATAGTGAGTGCTCAATAAATGCTTTTATCCCCCACATTCGGTCTCTTGTATTTTCTTTCTATACCCTACTTCTGTTCCCTTGGATTCATACACCTGAATTGGAAACACCCAAAGTCAAAAAGAATAAGAAAAGTCTTTAGAAATGTAGCATATTACCAAGATCTGCAAACTTCTGCCCAGAGCCGATGGTTCTAATAAAGAAAGTCGGATCTTATGTTGAGTTCTTTTCTGTCCAAGAATAGAAGACCTTCCCTCTTCTCCAGTAGTGAAGAATAGGATTCATCAGCCTTGGGGGGAAAGTTAAAAACTTGTTCTAGAAAGTGGCCTGGATAGTCAGAAACTGCTTAGACTCACTCCATCTGTTCTATACACACACACACACTTTGTTTGTCAGTAGAATATTCAATGAGACTTGATAGTCCAATCCTTTGAAACCAGAATAATATTTGAAATTTTGATGATTTTGTCTAACTGCTAATATCACTTGCAGGTCATCAGTGTTTTACATCCAACAAACTAATGGTCATTTGCTGCTTTATAAAGAGCCGATATAATTTTGTCTTCCTTGTTATTAAAGGATCAAGCAAGGGTGTTTCTGTACCAGTTCAACTTTCCTTATTTACTTATTAATGAGTAATATTCAAGAAAATCCTAGTTTTAAAAAATGTCATTACATGTTAAACTGTGGAAAGAGTCACCATCATTTGAATAAATCTTGAGTAAGCCCACTGTATTAGTCCATTTTCATGCTGCTGATAAAGACATACCTGAGACCGGGAAGAAAAATAGGTTTAATTGGACTTACAGTTCCACATAGCTGGGGAGGCCTCAGAATCACGGCGGAAGGTGAAAGGCACTTTTTACATGGCAGTGGCAAGAGAAAAATGAGGAAATGCAAAAGCAGAAACCCCTGATAAAACCATCAGATCTCATGAGACTTATTCACTACCATGAGAACAGTGTGGGGGAAACCACCCCCATGATTCAAATGATCTCCCACCAGCTCCCTCCCGCAACATTTTGGAATTATGGGAGTACAATTCAAGATGAGATTTGGTTGTGGACACAGAGCCAAACCATATCAGCCACTCTACTATCATGTTCTTAAAAAGTTATATGTTTGTGACCCACGTATGCAGAATTACTCTATCCGTTAAGTGTATTTTGTAGAAAAGTCAGTAAGAAACCTGCTTTACTAAGAACAGAAAGAGTCATCTGTAAATAATAATATGATCATTGTCATTTACTGAATACTTATTATGTGCCAAGCTACTGCTATTGTGCAATTGAGTTATTCTTGTCTGCTTCCCAGAAAAAGACACTACACTGAAAACAGCAGATGTTGCAGCAGAGAAAGAGTTTAATAATCACAGGGCAACTGAATGAGGAGGACAGAAGATATTTCTCAAATTTGCCTCCTTGAGAAATCAGAAGCTAGGGTTTTTCAAGGATGGTTTGGTGGGCAGCAGGGCTAGAGAATAGACAGTGTAATTGGTTGGATCGGGGATAAAATCATAGGGTGTCAAAACTGTCTTCTTGGCTGGGTGCTGTGGCTCATACCTGTAATCCCAGCACTTTGAGAAGCTGAGGAGGGTGGGTCACCTGAGGTCAGGAGTTCGAGACCAGCCTGGCCAACATAGTGAAACCCCCGTCTCTACTAAAAACACAAAAATTAGCACGGTGTTAGTGGCACACACCTGTAACCCCAGCTACTAGGGAGGCTGAGGCACAAGAATCGCTTGAACCCAGAAGGCAGAGGTTGCAGTGAGCCGAGATCGTGCCACTGCACTCCACCCTGGGTGATAGAGTGAGACTCTCTCAAAAACACCAAAAAACTGTCTTCTTGCACTGAGTCAGTTCTTGGGAGTTACAGGACCAGTTGAGTCAGTTTCTTGGCATGGGTTACCAGTCCAGGTGGTGCCAGTTGGTCCATCAGAAAGGAAGGTCTAAAAAATATCTCAAACACCCGTCTTAGATTTTACAATAGTGACATTATCTAAAGGGGCAATTGGGGATGTTATAAATCTTATGACCACTGGCTATGTGACTCTTGAGTAATAAGCAGTTCCAAAAGACAGATTATAAAACATAGCCTGGTTACAGTTTAACAATACCTGCATCTTAGCAGAAGAAACAATGACCAATTAGAGTTTATGCCTACATCTCAGCATAATTGAGGCCCCCACCATAATTCTACCTTGTGGCCTTTCATTAGTTTTACAAAAACAGCTTCAGTCACTGAACAAGAAAGGGGTTAGTTTTTGGAGGAGGCTATTATCATCCTCAGTTTAAAATTAAAATGTAAACTAAATTCTTCTCATAGTTAGCTTGGCATACAAGTAGGAATGAGAAAAGGTAACTTGTGAGGTTAGAAGCAAGACTGAATCAGCTATGTCAGAATTCTGTCACTTATAATTCTGCAAAGGTGGTTTCACTACCCAATATTAGTAGTGAAGGGTGTAGTAATGGAATGAGTTAGAGAAAATTTACTTAATGGAATACCTTTCAGGTGGGCTCTGTGAGTTTAGAAGGAACTTTAATAGGTGGCTTAGGGTGGAGGCAGAGCTGAGATCCCTAAAGAGTTAAACAGCTTCTAAGGAGGCTCTGCTAGTTCATGGAAGCCCTTTGTGTTTGTTGAGTAGGATGTGTGAGTTTAGATGTAAAATTCAGTCAAGACTAAGAAGCGGTGAGAGACTGAAAGGATCCTGGAAGAATTTGAAAGTTGGAGAATGGAGCTTTGTATGGTAGACAGATGAGCTAGTTTAGGGGCAGCACAGAAAATAGATTTAGTAAGTATATGAAGAAAGATAACAGAGGATTCCAAGTTCTTGATCTGGAATGTGGGATGTAAATTACCTCTTCTGTCTCCCTGATAAGATCTCCAGCAAAATCCATTTTTGGTAGAAACGAATTTCTTCTGGAGAGTGGAAATTAGCGCTGAGACCTGCATAAAGTTGAGGCAAGGGTGGGGCTGCAGGTGTGCACTGCCTACATTTGGGAAATAATAATTAAAATGATAACAGGAGCAGCTTCATTGCTGAGCCCTCATTAAAGTTAGGATCATTGTAGATCTTATCACAGTTAATTCTCATTGCCACCTCTTAGTTCAGTGGATTATCCCTCATAATATAAATGAGGAAACTACAGCTCAGAATGTTTAGGCAACTTGCTTAAGGACATTCAGTGGTATGTGGAAAAGCTAGAATGAGGACAGAGTCTGTCTAACTTTAAAGTTGTCTGCTCCTATTCACTGCTGTGCTTCCTCGTTAAAGGTGGAGGTGAGGGGCAGGCATATAGATTAAGCAGTAGCTTTTCCAAGATGTACCTGCTATGTGGGACAGTCAGAGTGTTTGACTACTTCCATTCCTGGATCCCTGGTCTCTGGTGTCCCAGGAAAGCCTATTGATTTCCAGGTACCTTCCTTATAGGTTCTTGGGAAGATTATATAAGTTAATGCATATAAAATATGCTTAAAACAATGCATGGCATTGGACATTCCCAATAAATGTTGTTCATTATTACGAAGAACTTTACAGACATATTCTCATTTAATTCTCACAAATGTATGAGGTAGAAACTATTATTGCCATCTTACAGAAAATAAAACTGAGAGGCTAAGTAATTTGCCTAGGTTCACACAGAAAGAAGGCTATAGAGCATGAATTTAGCCCCAGATTGAAGGATTCCAGACTTGTCACTATATCCACTGTTCTCAGCTCCTTCTTTCTGACTCTAGCTCCCAACGTTTCTGAAGTCCACTTGTGATTCAAGCATTCATGCCAAATGAATGTACAAATTGTGAACTTCTAGATCCTGCTTCACTCCATATTCCAAGGAGCCGGAGGCTGAAGCCAGCAAGTCAGGCTCCTCTAACATCCCACCTTCTGGCATGAATGTGAGCATGCAATGTTTAGTCTATTGTTGGTTTCCAGCAAGTCTGAATTTCAAGTCCTTTTGCTGGAGGATTACAACTTAGGAATCCAGAACGAATGGCTTTTCCAAAGCACTCCTGGTCACATCTTCTGCACTTATTCATGCTAAGATATTTTATCATGTTACTTATCTCACGTGATGCAAGTAAAAATGTCTGTTATCATGACATCTGAGTTTAAGTAACAGGCGACTCAGAGGTGTGGTGTGCATAGGCATGTGAATCACATTCTCACCTCCCAAAAATTTGTTTTGAAGTTCAGAACTGTTTGCAATGACCACACTGAATATTCAAAACTATACACTATAGTTACAGTTATTCTAAACTTTGAAAAGGACACTTGGAGGTATGTGATAATGGATTCTGGAGTCTAGTCATTGACTTTAGGGAGATGAATCCCACTTCCCTCACTTACTAGATGTGTCACCTGAAACAATTAACCTTATCTCTTGAGGCCTCCGTATCTTCATTTTCAAGAGAAAATAATAATAGTAGTAATATTCTTCTTAAGGCTATTGTGAGGCTTAATGAGCAAGTGCATGTAAATGCCTAGACACATGATAATAGCTTGATACTGATTGTCTGTTATTAGGAGCCAATAACCCATGATTCCTCTGGGAACTTAGTAATTTGGGTAAAAACAATTAGCACAATGTTTGGCACAGAATAACTACTCAATAAATGTTTGTTATCAACAGTGTTGCTGTTGTGGTTGATCTTATCATTAAACCTGAAGTCTTTTACCTTTGATTGATTGATTGATTCATTTGTTCCTAAACCTGAAGTGCCTTCTCTGTGTTAGACATTTCTCTTGACATTGGAATGGTTCAGTCATCATTTCCAGTATCAAGAAGTTCACAAAATCATGAAGGAGAAAGATCAATGAAGAGAGAAAGGTCTTAGATGCCTCAATTAGAATGAAAGTGTATACTGGGGTCAGTCAGGGAGGGAGATTGGTAGACATAGTAATTTCTGTATCAGGAAGAGAGACGAGGAAAAACTCCACTAAAGAAGGCACTGAGCTAAGGTTGAAGGAAGTGTGGATGGTCACTGGAGACAGGGTAAGGGGGAGGGCCACTTCTGGTGGGCAGCCTTGAAATGTAAAGCAGCACGTGTTGAAGCTGGCAAACAACAGAAGGTCCAGACTGACTTGTACATAGGTACAAAAACATAGTAAAAGACTCAAATTAGAATATATCTGGATGAAGCATAAAAGATCCAAGGGTGAAGGCCCTCTGTGCACAACAAGGACTGGGGTTCCATCCCGAGTGGAGAGACATTGCCTAAATTTAAGCTGGGACATGAAGTGATGGTCTCTGTGATGGTCTCCACATTCTAGACAATGGGTGGAGGATGGGTTGGAGGGGTCCAGATGGGGAGAACAATCCTGAGAGATTAAGAGGACCAGTGCTAGGACAAATAGAGCAAGGAGAAACAGGTGAGAATAGACTTCCCAGGCTTTGCTAACTGCTGGAATGCAGGATATGAGGCTCAGGCAACTAAATGGATATTCACACCATCTACAGGGAACACAGGAAGGCAAAAAGCAGGTCTCATTTAACAGTGATGAGTTCAAGTTGGAAAATATTAGGACAGTAATGCCCAGGAGACAACCACCAGGCACTGATGTACAGTAGCATCCTGGGAGCATCCAAGTCATAGACAGGTTATCATCAGCATGTAGGTAGTTCGAAGCTGAAGGTAGCTGAGGTTATTTAAGAGGAGACTGCTAAGTTTATGAAGAAGAGACATGAAGATAAAACCTTAGTGAACCCTGATATTTGCTAAGCTGGCTGGAAAGCAATGCCCACAAAGGAGACTGATGAAGAAGGATTGAGAGGGGTTGGAGAGAAAAGATGGCATGACGGCATGGAGCCCAACTAAGGCCATGGTCTTGGGCATCAGATAAGAGTAGACTTGAGTCTAGTTTCTGCCACTTGAACTCTGTGAGCTTGTGCAACTTAGTTCACATTTGAGCCTCTATTTCCTCTTTGGTAAAAGGAAACAACAATGGCATCTAGCTTATAAGATCGTTGTGAGGATCAAGTGAGACGTTGCAAGTAAGATTAAAAAAAAAGTGTCCTGCAATTACTAAGAGTGTGGTAAATGTTAATGAATCAGGAGAATGTGTCACAGAAACACAGAAGGGAAAGAGTTTTGAAAAACTGACCATCAATGCTAGAGATGTCAGAGAGAAAAATCAAGTGAGAAGAGGCCTTAAAAGTAACCAGTGGTGACAGGTTCTGCTATACCCTACACCTCAGCATCAGGCAATATATCTTTGCAACAAATCTGCACATATACCCCCAATTCTAAAGTAACAGTTGAAAAAGAAAAAAACAGGCTGGGCATGGTGGCTCACGCCTGTAATCCCAGCACTTTGGGAGGCCGAGGCAGGCGGATCATGAGGTCAGGAGATCGAGACTATCCTGGCTAACACGGTGAAACCCCGTCTCTACTAAAAATACAAAAAATTAGCCGGGCATGGTGGCAGGTGCCTGTAGTCCCAGCTACTCAGGAGGCTGAGGCAGGAGAATGGTGTGAACCTGGGAGGCAGAGCTTACAGTGAGCTAAGATCATGCCACTGCGCTCCAGCCTGGGCGACATAGTAAGACTCCATCTAAAACAAAAAAAGAAAAAGAAAAAGAACAAAACAAAACAGAGGCCATGAGGTTCACTCTGCCACTGTGGGAGGAGCTGCAGTCACATGGTCCAGAGAAAGGTGAAGAGCTGGTGCCACTTCTTTAAGCTGCCATCTCACATCCACAAATGGCTGCTACAGTCAGTTCATAGTGCAAGATGGTGGAACACACTCAGTACACTTTAAAAATAACAATATTCCTCCCCTGACTCTAAAAGTAATACATGCTTATCATGAAAAAGTATGAAGGGGAAAATGAAAATCACCATAATTCCATCTCCTCACATGATCCCTGTTCGGATTTTGCTGCATATTCCTGCAATGTGCACATCGGTTTACATGCTCAAATAAACAAAAGCATAGATTTATGTATAACGACAGTGAGAGCATACTTTATTTGGTTTTGTATACTACCTTTTTCACTTAATCTAATTTTATGAGCTTTTTCTTGCAGGAGTAAATATTCTTATCAAATAAAAAATTAAAATGTAAAGTTTTAAAAAAGTGACCAGTGGATTGGGCAGTTGGAAGGCCAGTTAATGATTTTAGAGAGGACAACTTCAGTGGCACCACACCCATAGAAGCCTGATACAGTGGTTTCTAGGAGTAGGGAAAGGAGCTTCAGTGAGACCTAGTTCCTCACTGTAGCTTTATTATTAGACACAGGTAGAGTATATGTCCTGCCCTGAGTGGAATCACTCCATCCCTGGATGATTGCAAATAATCCCACCAACCTCCAGCCCAAGTGCCTGCCCTCCCCTCCCATAGCTCCTCCCCATGTCCTAACCCCATCATGTTCCTGGCTACTTGTCCAATGCCACCCTCCCTGCTAGAATGTAAGCACCACAAGACCAGCAGCTGTGCAGGCCTTGTCCAATCTGTGATGGTTAATTTTATGGATCAACTTGATGGGGCCGTGGTGTGCCCAGACTACACATTATTTCTGGATATGTCTGCAGGAGTACTTCCAATGAGACTAGGATTTGAATCAGTGGACTTAGTAAAGCAAACAGCCCTCCCCAGCCTAGATGGGCATCATCTAATCCACTGTGGGCCTGAATAGAACACAAGGCAGAGGAAGGAAGAATTCCCCCCTTTTTTTTCCTCCCTCACTGCTTGAGCTGGAAGCTGATCTCATCTTCTCCTGCCCTCAGACTGGGAATGACACCATTGGCTCTCCTGGATCTCTGGCCCCCAGACTTTTAGACTGAATTACACCCCCAGCTGTCCTGGCTTTCCACCCCCAGCTGTCCTGGCTTTCCACCTTGCAGACAGCAGATTATGGGACTTCTCCATCTCTGTAAGCACTTGAGCCAATTCCTCATAATAAATCTCCTTTCATATTGGTTCTGTTTCTCTGCAGAATCCTGAATAATACAATATCTGGGTGCAGAAGACAATGAGTAAGAGAATTCCAGCTAGAATTTCAGCTAGTGATGAAGGTTGTGAAAGAAACCTAAGGGTGAAATGGGGTAGAGAGGGGTCTGGGGGAGGAGGAAAGCATTAGCTGTTGCGGGCAAGAAAGACCTTGGTGATGAGGTTGCTTTTAGCTGAGAGAGGCAGCCATGCAAGGCTCCTGAGGGAAAACATTACAGACTCTGAGACCAGCAGGCTCAAATGTCCAGAGGTGGGGACCAACAGGACCTATTTATGGAGAAGAAGGAACCAGAGAGTAGAAGGCCAGGAGAGAGGTAGGAGACAAGTCTGAAGGAGAGGGGCCAGGCCTCATTACTTCTGCCATGGGCTCTCAATTTCCTTGCACTGGGAATGTCCCAAAGGCCACTGATACACGGACTGAGCGGACTTCACGGACGTCACATCAAGTGTCACCCCTAGCAGCGGACAGTCTCCTTGGCTCCGTGCTGATAGCTGCAGACTCACACCCCGACCATCCACTGGCTTTTTGGCTTTAAGGACCCAAGGCATGTGACAAGAGATAAGCATTGCACTGAAGGTCTTTGTGTTTCACTCTATAAATGGAAAGAGGAAGAAAGACTTTCCCTCCACTTTTTATTTGTAAAAGTGTCAAAGCTACAGAAAAATTGCATGGATAGTACAATGAGTACAAGTTCATCAAGCCACCAAGCAGCCCACCAAGGGTTCACACTTGGCAACATTTGCGCGCTCTCTCTCTCCTGTGTGTATGTGTGTGTATTTATTTTCAATTTTTTTGCTGAACCATTTTAATACTAGTTGCAGTCATGATACTTTGATCCAAATACTTCAGCATGGAGCTTCCAGGAACAAGGAAACAAGAATATTCTCCCACATAACCACAGTTTTCACACTCAGGAAACTTAATACAATACTATAATCTAATACACAGTCCAGATGCAAATTTCCCCAATTGTCCTCAAACTGTCCTTTAAAGTTGTTATGTTTACCCAGGATTCAATCAAGCATCATGTATTTTAACTATCATTATTTTTAGTCTCCTCAACTAGAATTCCCAGGTTGTTGTGTTTGTTTGCCTTTTGTCTTTCATAACAGTAAAATGTTTGAAGAGTCTAGGCCAACTGACATAAAATATCTCCCTCAGTCTGGATTCATCTGCTTATTTCTTCTTGATTCGATTCGGGTTAACCCATTTGGGCATGAATACTAGATAGGTGATGTTCCTTCTCAGGGCCCGACAGTATGCTCTATCATTGGTGATATACATTTTGATCACCTGGCTAAGTGATGCTCACCAGATTACTCCACTGGGGATGTAGCTTTATGCCTTTGTAGTTGATAAGTAATCTGTAGAGTACTATACTTGGAGACTGTATGAATATTCTGTTTCCCAGCATCTTTTCATGCAATGGTTTTAGCTCCATTGATGATTTTTGTTTGAATCCAGTATGATAGCCATGCTGATTTTCTATTTTTAGAGTTCCTGCTACATTTCCATATTGATATTCTTTAGTAGGAAAGAGCTTTCCTTGTCACCCACCTCCAGAACATATCCATTCTTGCACTCTTCATGCTTGGGTTACACTGCTCAAGATTCAAGTTCCATCCAAAATCAAAGTCCAGTTGGTCCAGTTTAGGAAAGGGTGATACAACTTAAATTGACAGTTCCACTAAGTCTGGAGGAAGAGGTCATTCCTCAAAGAAAACGTGAGATGCAATTATTAAAATCAGGAGAAAGGGAAGCCAAGCAGACAAAAGCAACAGCTGTCCTTAGAGCAAGGAGTTAATATTAGCGGGACTTCTTCCCATCACTGTGTGAGACATCTTAGTTCTCAAATAGCCATAGTTTAAAAAGGATAGGGGTTTAGTGCTCACAGCATCCCAGACTGTTATCTTATGCTTCCTTGCATGTGGCCTTCATTCCCAAAGTTACTTCATGGTCCCCGATAGCTCCTCTAGCTGAAGTTTTCACCCCCGTATTCCAACCAAAGGGAGGCAGCGGAAAAATGGCAGAAAAAGAAGGCCATGCCTTGGTACTTTAAGGATATTTCCTAGAAGCTGGACATGCCATTTCTGCTGACCTCCCGCTGTGCAGAACAGATTCATGTGGCTATCCCCAACTACAATAAAAACTGAGGAAATGTTGTCTTCATTCCAGACAGTTGTTTGCTCAGCTAAGAACTAAGAGTTCTATTTGTTTTTGTTTTGTTTTTTTGTTTTTATTTTTTTGAGTTCTATTATTATAGAGGAAGGAGAAAACTAAACTGGGAACAATTAGCAGTCTCTTCCCTGGATCCCACAAGAAACATGCTAGTAAGCTCATTTCAAAGGTGGAAAAAAAATAAAGCTTAGTGAAATTAAACAACCTGAAAAAAGTCACACAGAGAGTAAATTATTGCGTCTGATTCCAAAGAACTCTGTGCTAGAGTAACTCTAATTTTTTTCACATTCAGTCCACATCCTGAATCTACATATCAGTGTAGTTTTGTTAAATTACCCTCTTTGGGGATTGAGTTGCAGCCTCATGACATAATGACTGGTGATATCAGGTCCTTCTTAGAAACGTGCTGTTCATTTCTGGCTAATGTTCCCTAGACAATCAGCACAGATACTGAAACCCTGATACATCCATGGCAGTGACAAAAGATGCAGATGGAAAGTAGAATGACAGTGGGTGTGTGCTGGAAAGCACCCCAGCCTGGAAGGCTGGATACCAAGGTTCCCGTCCCAGTTCGGTTACTCACTAATTATATGATCCTGGTCAGATCATGACCCACTGTTCCCCAGTTCCCTCCTTCATGTATTCCCTCCAGTTCTGATTCTGTCTCATTTTAGGTAATATCTGCTTGAGTGATGAGTCAAACTGGGATCTGGATCATAAAAGTATTTAAAGCCTTCACTTTTCTATGCTATGCTATTATAGAATCTGTTGAAATTCCAGGGCCTGGCTTGCTAATTGGGTTTACATTTTGCTTTTATAAAACCCCACATGATAAATAGGAAAGGTTCATTAACCAGGAGCTTTATAACAGCAGGAATCATGTTTGATTTTCTCATCATTATATCCCCAACAACTGGCGCAGCCCCTGGTACACGATGAACTCCAGAATATCGATTTACTTATTGACTGACACAGACAATGTTATTGCTAGATGTATGTAACAAATTATTCTCTTTCTCTCCCTGCCCAAGAGCAAGCATGAGCTTCAAGGGAAGGAATAAGGAAACCAGGATTAACACAGCGCTTATTCTGCAATTTACCTCATTTACTTTTCATAACAAGTCTTCAAGAAAGATATTACAATCCCCTTTTTGATTGATGAGAAATCTGAGATTCAGAAGGATGAAGTAACTTAAGATTACATAACTTTAAATTAGAAATGTTCAGAAATTATATGAAGAAAACTAAAACACATCTAAAAGACATAAAAGTAGACGTGAACAAATAGAAAAATATCTCTGTTCTTGGTTCAGACATCTCAACATTATCAGTCAGCCAGTCTACCCTAAGTTAATTTATTAATTTATTGGAATTCTAATAAAAATACAAAAAAGCTGTTTTTCCTGAAGCTAAACAAGCTGATATTAAAGTTTGTATAAAAGGCCAGATGCGGTGGCTCACGCCTGTAATCCCAGCACTTTGGGAGGCCA
The DNA here is from genome assembly GCF_029281585.2 of Gorilla gorilla gorilla. Classification (NCBI taxonomy): domain Eukaryota; kingdom Metazoa; phylum Chordata; class Mammalia; order Primates; family Hominidae; genus Gorilla; species Gorilla gorilla. Next base: position 180,887,580 of record NC_073224.2, on the reverse strand, counting down.
AGGCAGGCAGATCACAAGGTCAGGAGATCAAGACCATCCTGGCTAACATGGTGAAACCCCGTCTCTACTAAAAATACAAAAAAATTAGCTGGGCATGGTGGCGGGCACCTGTAGTCCCAGCTACTCAGGAGGCTGAGGCAGGAGAATGGTGTGAACCTGGGAGGCGGAGCTTGCAGTGAGCCGAGATCGCGCCACTGCACCCCAGCCTGGGCGACAGAGCAAGACTCCACCTCAAAAAAATAAATAAATAAATAAATATTTGTATAAAATAAGAATGCAAAAAATGGCTAGGAAAACACTGAAGGAAATTGCTAGAAGAGGGCACTAGCCCTACCAAATATTAAAACATCTATAGGTTAAAATACTGTAACACTGCTATGTGACTAGGCATACCAATAGACTAGATTAGGAAGTCCAGAAATAAACCTAACCACATATGAAGTTCAAGAATATAATAAAAGTAATAACTCAGATCATTAGGACAAAAATGGACTTTTTTTCAAACTTTTTTTAATGATCAGAAAAAAATTGACTTTTTAATAAGTGGTATTGGAACAATTAGTTAGACATTTGAAAAATATAAAATTAGATCTATTCCTTATACCATAGATAAAAATAAATTCCAAATGCATCAAAGATCTAAATGTAAAATAAGTGAATAATACAAGTATTAGAAGAAAACATGGACAAATTTCCTATAAGCTGACTGTTGAGAAAGGGTTGCTAACTGTGATGCAAAGTCAAGATATGATAAAAGAAGAAAATTGATAAATTTGACTACTTAAAAGATTCAAAAAACCTTTTGCATGGCAAAATACCATAAGCAAAGCCAAAAGACAAATGAAAAATTTGGAAAAAGTACTTACAATGCAAATCACAGATAATTTCTAACATATAAAGAGACTTCAAATCTCAAGGGGAAAAACAAAGATTGTATGTAAAAAAACATGAATAGATGCCAGAGATATATGCATAAATGAGCCACTCCTGCTAAGAAATGCTGTGGTAGGGAGCCTCTAACAAGGTGTCAATGATCTCCCCCTCTTGGTATTCACACCCTTATATAATTGCCTTCACTTGATTGTGAGCTGGACCTAGTGACTGTCTTCTAATGAGTAGGATATTGCAAAAGTGATGGGATGTCACTACTCAGATTAGGTTACAAAAAGTCTGTGGCTTCTGTTTTGGGTACCTCCTCTCTTTCTCTAACTCATTTGCCCTGAGAGAAGCCAGCTGCCATGTTGTGATCCACCCTCTGGAAAGGCCCACAATGTCTCCAGTTGGCAGCCAGCAAAAACTTGAGGCATTCCAACAGCCACATGAATGTGCTTGGAAATGGATAGTCATCTTTGAGATGACTGCATCCGCAGCAGACACTTTGATCTGCTGTTTGAGAGGCCCTGAGCTAGAAATACCAGCTAAACTATGCCTGGATTCCTGACTCACAAAGACTATGAGATAGCAATCTTTTAATGTTTTAAGCCACTACATTTTGGGACAATTTGTTATGTAATGATAGATAACTAATACAAATGCAAATTAAAACTACAGTGAGATACCATTTCTCACACATCAGATTGGCAAAAATTCAGAAGCAAAATTCAGTAATCCTACTTCTAGAGTTTTACCCTAAAGATACACAACCAATAATACAAAAATACGTATGCACAAGGTCATTCACTGAGGCATTATTTGTAATCGCAAAAACTACCTAAATGCTCAAATGTGGGAGATCAAGCATACCTACAGTGGCATACTATTGTTTCAGTTATCCATTGCTTGGTAACAAACCACCTCAAAACTTACTGGCTTTAAACTACAACTTATTACGCTTCATAATTCTGTAAGTTGACTGGGCTCAGCTGGGTGGTTCTCTTGGCCATATGAAATAGGTTGAGGTCACCCAGCTGGTGCCGGAACACACAAGATGGTCTCTTGTTCTCCAGGACCACTCTGCATGTGACCTCTTATCACCCAGCAGCCTATCCTGAGCTTCTTTACAATATGGTAGGTGCCTTCCAAGAGTGAGAAAACAAAATCCAATGGTCCTTTTAAGGTCTGAGCATAGAAGTCCCAGAACATCACATATACCACACGCTATTGCTCAAACAGTTCACAAGGCCATCCAAGTTTGAGGGAGAGGAAATAGACTCTACCTCTCCCTAGGAGGAGCAGCAGATAATTTGTAGCTCAGAGGAGCAGCAAATAATCTACCACAAATACGCAAGTGTAAAAAAAAATAAGGAATATTTCCATGAGTGCACCTGGAGTGATTGCCAGAAAAAAGCAAAGCGCAAAAGTATACATATAGGATGCTACCATTTGTGAGAAAAAAAGAAGAAATAAGAAAACTCATATGTATCTATCTCCTTACTTTTGCAAAAAGAAACACAGGAATGATAAATCAGGAAACAATAAAATTGGTTACCTGCAAAGCTTGAGAGAATGAAGGGAGAACACTTCTCTGAGTACACCTTTTTGTATAGCTTGACTTTGGAAGAATGTCAGTATTCTACAGATTCAAAAGACAAAGTTAAATCAACAAGGAAAAACATAAAACTGAATACAAACAGAAACAAATATACCAAATAATTACTTCAGATACTGGAGAAAAACAAAGGCTACTGTAAAAGACACTATTGGTACAATTTTAAAAACTGGAATATGACCTATATATAAAAGTATTCTATTAATTTTACATTTCCTGAAACTTCACTGGGGTTATATAAGAGAATACCTTTGTTCTTAGGTAGTATATACAGAAGTATTAAAAGGTATGCTATATGGAGCATGATATAGGCAACCTACTCTTAAATGGTTCAAAAAATACATTATATATTATTATATAATTCAGTCATGCACTGTAAATGATATTTCAATCAACGGTTAGCCACATACATGATGGTGTTCCCATAAGATTTTAATACTGTTTTTGTTGTTGTTGTTGTTTTTTGAGACAGAGTCTCGCTCTGTCACCCAGGCTGGAGTGCAAGGTTGCCATCTCGGCTCACTGCAACCTCCGCCTCCCAGGCGGAGGCAGTGATTCTCCCTGCCTCAGCCTCCCAAGTAGCTGGGATTACAGGTGCCTGCCACCATGCCCAGCTAATTTTTGTATTTTTAGTAGAGACGTGGTTTCACCCTGTTGGCCAGGCTGGTCTCAAACTCCTGACCTCAGGTGATCCACCTGCCTCAGCCTCCCAAAGTGCTGAGATTACAGGCATAAGCCACCTCACCCAGCCTATAATACAGTATTTTTGCTGTATCTTTTCTATGTTTAGATACACAAATATTCACCATTGTGTGAAAATTGCCATGTGTACAACAGTACAGTGACATGTTGTACAGGTTTGTAGCCTAGCACCAATGTGCTATACCATAAGCCTAGGTTCACAGTAGGCTATACCACATAGGTTTGTGTAAGTACACTCTATGATGTTCAAACAACAACAAAATTGCCTAATGCCACATTTCTCAGAACATACCTCCTTCGTTAAGCGACACATGACTGTATTACAGAGTGTCCCACAAATCTTAGTGCAGATTTAACTTTTAAAGTTTTCAAAATATAAATGCTACAACTTACAAACAGTATCATTTTGAAATTTACTTGTTTCTTTTAATTCAGTTTTGTGACTTCTGAATAACCTTTTTATTTTAATATTTTTGTTTCAGTGAATTTTTGCCACCTTCAATGAGAAAGACTGAAACAAAAAACTCAGAAGAAAGAAAGAGACTGAGATAGCAAATATGACAAACTGTTAAAAATTCGTGAATCTGTTATGGAATACTATGCAGCCATAAAAAAGGATGAGTTCCTGTCCTTTGCAGGGACATGTATGAAGCTGGAAACCATCATTCTCAGCAAACTAAAACAGGAACAGAAAACCAAACACCGCATGTTCTCACTCATAAGTGGGAGTTGAACAATGAGAACACATGGACACGGCGGGGGTTGTGGGAATATCACACACCGGGGCCTGTCAGAGGGGAGGGGGCTAGGGGAGGGATAGCATTAGGAGAAATACCTAATGTAGATGATGGGTTGATGGGTGCAGCAAACCACCATGGCATGTGTATACCTATGTAACAAACCTGCATGTTCTGCACATGTATCCCAGAACTTAAAGTATAATAATAAAAAAAGAGATTAAAAAAATTGGTGAATCTGGGCAAAATGTACACAGGAGTTTTCTGTACTGTTCTTGCAACTTTTCTACAGATTTGAAATGTTACAAAATAAAAAGTATTTTTAGAAAAAGAGTATACAGTTGGAAGTGACTGAGGCATGTGTGTTTTTGTACCTAGGGTTGTCTGATACCAAAGCTCAAGTTCTTTCTACCTCGTGGCACTGCCTTTCATTTTGAGCAGGAGAATCGGGTTTGCACAGACTCATGCTTTCTCTAATCATTAAGACAAAGGATCATAGGCACAGTGGCCAGGATTGGGGAGTCAGTTTGCAGCCTTGGAGAAAATGAAGGAAAAAGGCCCCCTCCCACCACCCTTTGTCTTTCAGGGACTCACTCTTCAATCCACTGAGCTAACCAACTCCAGACCTTTCCCTAAAGAGAACCATGTAATAGGCATGTAAAGCGATGAAGGGATTGTTTTGGAAACTTGTGTAAATAGCTCTTTGGGCAGGAGAAAGATTGCCAACACCTGCTATTTGTTTTCTGGTATTTATTAGAGCCACCCTGTGAAGGACCTCTAAGCTTCCTGGATCTTATTCATTTATCTGAGTTCACTGTTGGTTCAGGGTCAACATTTTTCAGGGCCTGGAAAAAGCTGGCAAGGATCAGAGGAGGGTCACTGACTCCGGGCTTTCAGTAGGTGAATATGGTTCAAAGAATGCCAAGTGGATAACAGTGATCTTGAAGCCAAATTTGGTTGCTCATGATGCTTTTCCTAACCCATCACTTTCTATTCCCTTCTCCTTATAGTTATTTATTAATTCATCCATCCATCTATCCATCTATTTACCCACTAGAGTAATAATTATAATTAGGCGGCCAGGGACAGTGGCTCATGCCTGTAATTCCAGCACTTTGGGAAGCCAAGGTGGGCGGATCACCTGAGTTCAGGAGTTCAAGAGCAGCTTGGCCAACATGGTGAAACCTCATCTCTACTAAAAAATGCAAAAATTAGCCAGGCGTGGTGGTGCACACCTGTAGTCCTAGCTACTCAAGAGGCTGAGGCGGGAGACTCGCTTGAACCCGGGAGGTGGAGATTACAGTGAGCTGAGATCACACCACTGGACTCCAGCCTGGGCAACAGAGCAAGACCCTGTCTTAATAAATAAATAAATAAATAAATAAATAAATAAATAAATAATAATTAGGCCCACATCAAAAAAGGCATTGTGCTAGATGCTGGGAATACAGTGATGAATAAGACTGCTCCATGCTCTAGGAAGAGAGAGGGACAGACAATTTTGTACAGCAAGGTAAGTGCTGTCATAGTCATAGGTACAGGGTACCATAGAAGAGGGGTACCCAGCCCAGCCTGGTGAGGTAAATCCAGGGACATCTTCAGAGCTGGGCCTGAAAAATGGTGGGACTGGTGGGTTAGAAAGAGAAATACCATGAGCAAAAGCATGGTAACCTAAACCGTTGCCTTTCCAAAGTGTGGTCCATTGATCAGCAGAATTAGCATTACCAAAACTTATCTAGAACTGCTAGAAATGCAGAATCTTGCCCCCCTCAGACCTCCTGAATCTTATCCTGAATATTAGTAAGATCTCCCAAGGAATTCCTAAGCACATTAATGTTTGAGAGGCATTGGTCTAAACACCATTTCTTGGGGAAATTACCAGTGGCTGATAGGCATCTTGTTCTCAGTCCAGGGCTCTCTTCCCCCAGCCACTGTTATCTCCTACTGCTGACTTGAAGATTCAGCTCTGGGCTCTCCCTCCACTCCCTAATTTGCTTCAGACACCAACATCCCAGCCACCTTCAGATTTCTGAGCAGTGAGTTCTTCCCCCTGGGAGAGTTGCTAAGTCTAGGTTTCTTTTAGTTATAACACTGTCTGTACTTTTTGACCCAGTAATTCCATTCTGAGGACATTAGCCCAAAGGGAAAAAAAAAATCCAAAAGAAAATAGTCATTTGTAGTCAGATGTTAAATGTTTACCACTGTGTCATCCTCAAGCACAAACAATCAAAGGAGAAACCTCCCAAATGCCAAGCAAGCAATGGTGTAGGGGTGGGGTGGGGAGCTGGTTGTTTCCTAAGCACTCTCAGGAATAGCCAGGGCTCAGGTCATGATGTCATGGGAAGTGTCCTGGCTGGGAAGACAGAAAACCTGGGTCAAGTTCTAGTTTTGCTACTCCAGAACGGATCCCCTGGGGTAAGCCCATTCCTGTCTGAGGGTTTCAGGTTCGTCTGTGATCTCTAAACTTTAACATTCAGTCTGTGAGCATTGGTGGCCCCAGATCCTCCCAATATATGCCTGCCCTTCCATGCAGAAGGGCAAGGCTCAGAGCACAGACCCTGGGAGAGGCAGCCTAGAGACAGAAATGCAAGCGAAACTGGCAATAACTGCAGGGAGAGAGCAGAAAAAGAACACGTACTGAAGCCTGTGCAGACTCTGCGATACTAATAAAAGCTAATGTTCACTCAAAGCTTACTGTTTGCCAGATGCTGTTTTAAGTGCTTTTGTATGAATTAACTCACTTAATCTTCAGATCAACACTATAAAGTAACACTTAGTATTCTCCCATTTTCCAAATAAGGTTCAGAAAGGTTCAGGAACTTGCCCAAAGACACTCTGCTAGAAGGGGCAGGGCCCAGGGTTGAACTCTCATGGTCAGGCCCCAGAGCTCACACACTTGACCTCTAACCTCGTGCTCCTCCTCACCATGATTGCTGGACCAGCATCATCACCATCCTCTGGAGACTTGCTAGGAAGACCATGCTCTCCAACCCACCCAATCAGAAAGTGGGGGTGTGGTACAGTGGGGCCCTCTGGTTTTTTATATTTATTTTATTTTATTATTATTATTATTATTTTTTGAGACAGGATCTTGCTCTGCTGCCCTGGCTGGAGTGCAGTGGTGTGATCATGGCTCACTGCAGCCTCTACTTCCTGGGGTCAAGCGATCCTCCGACTTCAGCCTCTCAAGTAGCTGGGACTATAGGTGCAGGTGCACACCACCAAACCCAGCTTTTTTTTTTTTTTTTTTTTTGAGAGACTGGGTCTCACTACATTTCCCAGGCTGGTAGCAAACTCCTGGGCTCAAGCAATCCTCCTGCCCCAGCCTCCCAAAGGCTTGGATTACAGGCATGAGCCATTGCATCTGGCCTAGCTCTATTTTAACAAGCTTCCCCCACTCCTCAAGTGATTATCATGTACGATACATTTTGAGAACCTTGCTCTAGATACTAACTGCTTTCAGTAACTCATAAAATTTTTTATAATGAAGGATAATTAACACCACTATTTCACTGAGGCAACTGAGCCTCAAAAGGGTCTCATGCTCATGGGTCAAACAGCTAGAAAATAGTACAGCCAGGATTTCAACCTGAGCCGCCTATGTCCAAACACCGGCTTTTTTCACTCTACCATGCCCATGTTCAGTACCTCTGCAGAAATCAGTTTATCCAGAAGTAGAAGAGAGGGTAGAAAAGAGAGTGGGAAGGCACTGGCCCTGATACCAGAGGAGGGTGAAAAAAGAGGATACACGTGGAAAAATTGGCCAAACCTCATCTCTTTGGTCATCATGCCCCTAAAGTGGTGGTGGCAGCTTGGTTCTGCCTTGTTGGGCAACCTCCTGTGTGCTGGGCTGCTGATTTTCCTGGGCCCCATGCATCGGACCTATTTTTAGCTCAGCCCCGATGGGACATGTTTGCCGGGTATTGCCAAATCACAAGAACAATCACACCCTAGTAGCAGGCAGGCTATGCTTGGCTCACAGACCATGCAGGGCTGTCTGGGCATGTACCCAGCCTCCACCCAGATGCTGGTCCCACCTGGACCAGCCCTAGGTGGGAAGAAAGAGATTCCAGGGGAATCCGGGCCGTTGCAAATCCTTTCTCTAGTCACAAGATGCTGTTGCTGAACAGGATCTCAAAAATCCAAGAGGCCCACAGGGGCACTGTAACTTATCGCTGGTCACCCAGCCAGTGGGCGGTAAGGTGGAATTCAGAATCCCAGTCTTCCTGACTTCTTTTCCCTATGCCGTACAATCTGAGTTCTCCAATATGTTTGTTTATTTGTGTTCTGTCTGCTTCTGCTAACCAGAAAAAAAAAAAAAATTAGCCAAGGAATGCCAATACCCATTGTAACAGATGGAACCTCCCAGGAGGCGGTTTGCAAATGGAGACAGCAAACTGGCGACCCCAGGAGGTGATTTTTTATGAACAGCATTAGGGATCCAGTGGCACTGGTAAAAGGAACAAAAAGTATGCCTCACAATTGTAGGCAGCACTTTTATGCTAATTTCCCCCCCCCAAGTGTTAAACATTTGCTTTCCTTTATTAGCTAATATCACAAGTTACTCAAGAGAGAAGAGGGGCCAGATATTTCATTATTATTAATTATAAAGATATAAGTAATGATAATAACTGCTGTCTTTGGTGTCAGGCTTTGTGTTTTACATTCATCAGCTCATTTAAACCTTACAATAATGTCGTGAGGTGAGTAATATTAATATTAGCTTCATTTTACAAATGGAGAAATGAAGGCTCAGAGAGGGTAAGTCACTTGCTCAAGGTCATACAGCTGGTAAGTGTCAGAGCCAGGCCCAAGAGCTCCAAAGTATGTGAGCTTAAACTTATGGAACACCCCTTTTAGAAAAGAGGAGACTGGTTGGGAAAGCAGAAGACAGATGGACAAACAGATGTGACAGCTGCCTTCACATAGCAAATGCTTTATTTTGTAGAATGAAGAATAAGCAAGACCTGTTTCCTGAAAACACCAGAGCAGCTACATAGAAGTTACAGGGTTGCACATGTCATTCAGTGTAAGAAATGACCACTGATGACTCAAAGAGAAAGTTGTTCAGATGGTAGCCCCCATCTCTGGAAACGCACATCATAATTGCACTAGGTGATTATCTAGTCCAGGCCTCTCTTCTACTCCATTGTAAATGAAGTAGAAGAGAGGCCTGGACTAGACAATCCCTAAAATCCCTTCCAGCTGGGGGATTCTACAGTTTGTGAGCATTTAAGCATCTTGAGGGTAGATATGGCATTCAATAACTCTCCATGCTCCCCAGAGCATATGGCACAGGCCTACACAGGCAGTGGTAAGAAAATGTCTGCTGGTGTTGCCAGTAATGTAATCACTTTCCTCTGCCTGGTCCTCAAAATGGGAGATCAAGGAGATCTCTCTTTGCCACGCTAGCAGGTCTCAATTCCAGCAAGTGGCAATAAAGCCCTCATTTCTCAGTCTCCCTGAGCCCTAGGCCTGGCAATTTGAAACACAGAGGAGGACAAAGGACTAAGAAACACAAAGGACCAATATCTGGCTAATGGGACATAAACAGAACTGCAGTGTACAAATTCCAGGAAGTGTCCTTAAAGGGGAGAGGGTACCCTTCCCCAGCCCTCCTCTGCCATGCTGCTGTCTGAAAAACAGATATGACTAAAGCTTGAACAGCCATCTTCAGTGATGAGATGGAAACCATGAGTTGAGAAGGGCAGAGCAATAAGATAGAAAGAGCCTGGATTTGACAATCAGGGAGCTGCCATACTAGGCCTGTGCTGCCTACAGGATGAGACAGAGAAGGAAGCTTACCATTATTTTAGGTGTTCTGTTACTCCCAGTGGAATCCAATTCTAATTCTTATAGAGTTGAAAAACATTCTGAACTACCAAATGAGCGAATAATTGTGAAAGTAAATCTGAGTAGGCTATTGAGATGTACATAATTATAGAAGAAGGGGAGAAAGGGAAAGGGAAGGAGAAAGCAAAGAGAAGGAGGAGAAGGGTAGAAGAAGAGGAGGAGGAGAAAGACTAGGAAGAAGAAAAAGGAAGAGGAAAAGAAGGGAGGGGGGAAGGAGGAGGAGATGATGATAATGACAGGCATATGTCTTGCTTACAACCAGACTACAATATTCCTGGAGTCCAAGGTAGAAGGAATGCTACATTCTCACTGCCACATTACATCCTCATTACATCTCACCTGAAATGTTGGGTTGGCTATTTGGTGTCTGTCTATAGTCTTCTTCCCTCTCCTTGATCCATTCTGCCAGCTATTGCCCAAGTCTTCAATATCACTCCCTTGCTCAAAACGGGTCCAGGCCGACTTTGTGTTTCAGATGAGAAAAGGAGCCCTTATTCTGACGTTTGCAAAAATCTATCATTTCTGCCTTATACCTACTTCACACCCCTTGTCCTCTCACAAACGGTCTGTTTCAGGAAGAGTAAATTATTCACTGCTCCCCAAATGTACCTGCTAAATTCCTGCCTCTGTCCCTTTGCTCCCACTGGTCCATCCACCTGGGATGTCCTTTGTCCTCTGAGTGCTGACAGCTCAACTGTCCTTCACAACTCTGGTCAAATGCCCCCTTTTCTATCAATAACTCCCAACTCTCCTTGCCCCAGCTGGAGTCAATCTCCAAAGCCCATACATATTTTAGTATGCATGACTGCCTCTTTGGACCCCCACACTAAAGCCTGTCTGTAGCAGGAGGACACAACATCAGCAGAAGGAGGAAGTGGGGGAGGAGAGAGTGTCTTTCTCTGGGGCTAATGATTATGACTGGCCACCGCTCCAGCTCCATCTGGGATTCCTCATTGCCTCTTAGAGAAACACTCATCATCTAGCCTTATCTTTCTCTTTATTACTGCAAAGATATCCCAGGTCAGGTAAACTAAATTACATATCCTAAGATTTTTCCCATTCGACACTGTGTATTGCTGTGGCCTCCATATGTAATCTTCTCTTCCACCCTAAAGACTGTCCCCATTTCTCAAGGATCTACTCCAGTTTACCTTCTCTGTGGAGCTCTGAGCCATCTCAGTCCTCTATGAGCTATTTTCTCTGTAAGATATTATCTCACTTTTTTGAATTACCTCTTACCTTATAGAGGATTTATTATGTTCTTATATTCTTTCCTCCATAGTATATATCCAAGTTTTTATATTTGCTAGACTGTAAAGAACATGGAGCTTTGAAATTAGACAGACTCATCATTGGACAAGATATTAACTTTGCTCAGGCTCAGTTTTCCCATCTGTAGAATAGGGATTTTAACACCTGCCTCGCAGATTAGTCATGAAGATTAAATAAGAGAGTCTGGTACTCAAAGCAAGGTTAGCAGCACCTGCTCATGAGAATGCGGCAGAAGCACAGAGCCTGACGTGAAGGAGGTCTTCACCAGGGATGGGGAACTACTGAGCTGTTGAATTGGAGGCTCCTGCTGGAGTCTCTGAAGTTTGCTGGGTATCACTGTTTGCAGCTGTACAAGTTAAGTGAGTGTCACTGTGATCTTGAAAACACTTGAACAAGATGGGCTTGGCTGTAGTGGAAGAGAAACCCTGTAACTTTCAGAGATAACCTCAGGAAAGAAGCTACTCCTATGCTCAGTGAAGGCCCTGGGACAGACTCACGTTCTGGAATATCCCAGGCTTCCTTGTCACCAGGAAGCTGAGGAGAGCCACATGGAAGTCCTCCTTAATGTGGGGAGGCTGGTCTAATAAGAGACAGTCGAATGGGAGGCCTCAGGGGAAGTGAGGTGACTGTTGCCCAGTACTCTGTGCTGGTCAGTCTCCACTCAAGGAGTCGGGTTCTCTCAGTGCCACATGATGGAAGAGGGGCATGGATCCATGCAAGGCTTTAGAAGAGGAAGGCAGCCTGGGGAGAGGATTAAGACGCCATCCTTTGGAAAAATGTATTGAACAAGGCATTAAGTCTAAAAAGAGGAAGTTTAGCGAGCATGGGTTCTATTGACCATATTTGATGTCCACAAGGACAGTCATGTGGACATAAACATGTGAAGTGGGCCCAATGCAGGAGACAGCCAAAAGTGATGAAAACAGACTCAGAGGCTTCTCAGCACACCTGACTCTTACACGTAAGGATAGGGGTCTGGTGTTGCAAGATCCTCCAACTTTTCTAGAGAATATTTACCTCTGGGTTAGTTTGTTTGTTTTTCATGAAACCTCACAATTTTCATTTGAGTAATTGATTCAAAAGCTTTCGTAGCTCTGCACCAGCCAACACTGTGCAGACCAAACAAATCATATCTGTAGGAAATGAGTGGATGCCTGGGCTAACAGTTTGCAATTTTTGGATGAGATACCCTCTAGGGTTGTTTCTAAATTGTACTCTCTAGTTATAAAATAACCCCACAAATTTAAAATTGATGGACTCAAATGGCAGGTGTTGGCATCATGTGCCTTAGGAAAAGATGCTCTGTGGTATTTCTAGTGCCCACCATTACTGTTGCCATCAGCCAAGGCAGAGAGATTGAGAGCACATGTTCTGGAATCAGACAGACTTGGGTTCAGATCCCAGCTCTGTCACTTTCTAGTTCTGTGATCTTGGACAAGTGATTTAGCTTCTGAACTCAGATTCCTCAGCTGCAGTTGAAATAGTAGCTGAATTTATTGTTTAAAATGTGCCACACACTGATGTAAGTAATTGTTAAATTTTAATCCTATAAACAACCCTCTAAAAGTGGGCAAAATTATCATTATGTTCATTTCACAGATGAAAAACCAGGCACAGAAAAATTCAGGGATCACGGCTAATAAATAGAGAGCTGACATGCAAATTCAGACACTCTACCCCCAGGTTTGTGCTTTCAACTGCTTTACTCTACTGGCTGGAATCAAAAATAAGGGTGGTAGTGGGAGTGTTCCCTGGGGTTCTCATGAGAATAGAAATGATGATATATGTAAAAGAACTAGCTCAATGCCTGAACATACTAACAATACATTTAAAAGATGCCTACTATTATGTTATTAACCATTTCCTATGTTCATCCTTATTCCCTCCTGCTTTAATCTTTCTTTGGCCCAGTTTCTCTGTCTCTCCCTTTCTCTTCTCTATTCTAATTATTACAGTAAGGATCATTTTAACACCCAGCTCTGAACAAATGCCCTCTTTATTTACGACCAAGCTACGGCTTATTCCTGTTCACCTTTCTGCTTCCTTCAATCACTCCCTAGCCCCTCCCCAGCCTTTTTTGTTTAATCCCAAGGATTATTTATCAGGTAAATCTATCATTAGGTAATGTTTTAATAACATGTTTCCCATCAGATAAATGGATATTACGTATTCCCTATAACCAGCCATGCTCTATGGTAAATATTACCCTAAAAAGGAAATTCATGACTCATGATCAACTGAACACCCAACTGGGAAGCTGGGAAGCTCCCATCTATGAAAATTATTATTGTTTGATAGATTTTTAGCCCACCTGCTCCCTGAGGGTCCTCTGAGTCATGCTGTACACATGAGTAGCATGCAAACTGGCAGGGGCTGGTTAGTTAGGGATGAAGTCAGGGTTATTTAATAACCTGTATTTATAGTATCTACTTACAAGGGAAAAAATCTCCTCTGTTTTATGCAGGTACCTCTAATCAGGAATTCGCTGGCAACACACACACACACACACACACACACACACACACACACACACACAGACACTCACACTGGAACCCACACTTCACCTGCCCCAGCAGGCCAAGGGTGATGTTTCTCAGTTGCCTTCCTCCATCCCACTAGGGAGCTATGGGAAAGATGCTCAGGTTTGGCAATGGTTTATGCCTACTATGAATCCCCCTCCCATCACTTACTTGCTGTGTGACTCCAGACAAGTAACAAACCCTCTAAGCCTCAATTTCCCTGCCCACAGAGCTATCATGTGGATTAGATCAAATAAAACACTTGGTACATAGTAAAGTGCTCAAATTTTGGTCCTGCTTAGGGGGACATAGAAGAATGTGAGCCTTGGGGAAATTCTGCTCCAGGACAAGAGCAGCCATATTTTTGAGATCATGTCTGGAGAGAGATAAGGGTCCAAACATTCTAGAACCATCGGTTGTCTGTCTACTTTGTATTGATAGGACTGGAAACAACCTCTCCTCCATCATCAAGGCTGAAATTCAAGTTACCTCTCCTTGAGCACTTACTGCATACCAAGAACTGGGATCGATAGGTGTAGGGTCATTTAGAGATGAATATCACAGTTTCGTTGCTACCACAGAGCTCAGAGGCTAATCAGTGATTCCCTAAGTTATGTGTGACGTCTGGATCACCCGTCTCAGAGTCACCCTGATTCCTGGGCCTCTACCCCAGACTTCTTGAATCACAGTCTCTGGAGGTGGAGCCTCAGGGTCTGCATTCTCACAAGTTCCCCCAATTAACTTTATGTACACTAAGGTTTGAGAACAACTTGCCAGCAGCTGGCACCATCTAAGATTTATTATGCATTGACTATTCATTCCTTCATTCAACAAATATTTGTTGAAGGTATTTCTGTGCTAGGCACTGTGCTAAGTGCTTTATGTGCATTGATTCATTTAATTCTCTCAACATATCTATACAGCAGGTGCCATTAACTCTGTTTTTCTAGCCCAAGAGCTAAGAAAAGTACATACTTAACCTGACTATGTTAAGTATCATAACAGAGATACATAAAATGTGCTCTGGAAATTCCAAGAAAATAGAAATTGCACTTAATTAAGAGAAGTAGTGCAAGCAAGGAAGATTCTAAAACAGGACAGATCAAATGTCATTCCAGCTGAGTGGCATGGTTTTAGAATCCTTCAGGGTGGGTAAGTCGCTACCTCACAAAAAAAGCCAATTTACTCACAGGCACAATGGTTACAGGTGCCTGTGAGCCATTCCACAGAGATATTTCTATGTTCACAAGGCCTTTCAGTAACAGGTAAGTTTCTCAGACATTTGAGAGTTGAATAAAGATATTCATATGCACTGTGAGGGAAGTATTTAATTCTTCCTTTTGATTATGAGGGGAAGTGAGGTGTTTTTAAAACAAGATGTCATTCTTCAACTACTTTGAATAAGAGGAATTCATTTTCTTTAAATAAAACGAAGTTAATAAGTACCATATTTGTTGTTACAGAACTATAAATGCGATATCAGGTAGACAAGGATTAAAAAAGGAGAAAGAATGTTGGAAAGGGTGCGGTGAAATGGACATTCTCGAAACTGCTGAAGTTGATGAAAGTGTAAATTGTTACACCATTGCTAGGGGTTATTTAGCAATATGAATCAAGAACTCAAATGAATGTTCATATCCTTGACCTTTATAATTCCTTTTCTGGGAAACTCTTCTAATGAAATAAGCAGAGACTAGGATACATTAAGATTTACAAATCAGAATGCTCTCCCTCACACTGTTAATTTTTTTATTTTTAAAGTCATTAAATCAGAAGCAGTTTAAACATCCTACAACAGAGATTTGTTAGGTAAATTATTGTAAATTCACATGATAGATGTGAGACAAAATGTAAGCTCCATCGGAGCAGAAATCTTTGTCTCTTTTGGTTACTGCTTTATCTCCAGAGCCTATCACAGTGCCTGGCAAAGAGTAGACACTCAGCAAATATCTCTTGAGTGAGTATAACATCATAGTTAGACATGAGTACTTTGAAGTTGGACCTTCTGTCTCTCAATCTACAGTTGTGGCAACTTTTCCTCAGTAGCCTCATTTGCAAAATGAAGGTGAACATACAACCTTTTTCATAGGATTGTGTGGAGGACTGAAGGGCATGATAAATACATAAGGTGGCATGAACACAGAGATATTAAATAAATGTTAGCTGCCGTTATTATCCATGGAGTCATAACATTTTCATGGCTAGTAAAAACTTGTATGTCAACTGTACTCAGGGAGATTCAAAATTTGCAATAGAAAAGTACAAATATATTTATATTTAAAAGAATAAATGAATGCCTATTAAGCATGGTTATCTGTGGGCCATGAGGATCACCATAATTTTCATCAGCAGATAGACAGTGTGCCTCTGAAAGGTCTCTGGCTAATACCTAAGTTTAATACATCTATACCTTAGTCTCTACATTCATAATCTCAGGCGGAATCAAAGCAATTCAACAAAACCTGGAGAAAAAAAAGAATTGTGCTGTAAGCAATTATTGGAATGGAAAACAGAAGGGCTTTAAAAACTTTATTTACATCAAGCCACATGTTTAGTGTTGATTCTTGATCTTTGTCTGCTCGCTGATAAGAGGCCCATAAAATGAAATTTCATCCTTGGCATGCTTCTAGCATTTGTAGATAACATCTGTGAATCTCAAGGAAAGTCTTATCATTTGCTCTTTCAAGGTTTTTCCTTAAGCAATTCTATGGCTCTAGACAGAGCACGCACCCAGACCACTTTTCCAGAACTTTGTCTAACAACTTCGATTAGATCTTGCCAATCTAAAGATTCCAAAGGATAATTTGCATTTTTAGGACTTGCCACAAAACTTCCTGGTGGCATGAGCAACTTATAGTAACCTGTAGTTCAGAGCAGTGGTATTGTCTGCAGTGACTTAGGGCTTTAAGGAGTTACAGACAGACATCACAATATGAGGTTATTTTTCCCAGGCCACCAGCTTTAAATGCAATCTGGGAACCCCAAGGAAGGCTTACGACAAAACTGTAGTTTTGTAGTTCTGCCCATACTGCAGCATTGTGGGCCTGGTGGTCCAAACTTTCCTTGTGCTCCAAGTGTGGGCTGTGGGGATAGATTGGGAGATAGACCAGTCCTGCACAAAGAATTCAAATGTCAATTACTGAAATCAAGGGTGAGAGACCTCTGGCTTAAAGGACATTTACTAGGATATACCTACATAATTTAGTAACCACAAAACAAGCAGCATTTTTTTTTCTGTCTTCAGCTGTCTAAGAATTCGAAGTAGGGAGAGTTTGGTGAGGGGACGTGCTAGTTGAAATACAGATTACCAGGTCCCAAACGAAGACATTCTTCTTCACTGTATTTGGCGTGGGCACAGTTGTTTGCATTTTTAGTAAGGGTGCCAGGTGAAACACACAAATCTAGGAAAACTTTCTGTAAGAAAGTAAATGTTCTGCTAAAAAAGTCACTCCAATTGGCTTTTGGGGCTATGTAATTATAGGTGCTGGGGCTCCTCTTGATGGGAAAGGGCAAGAAAGGATGAGATTTACATTTTTCCCTTTTACAACATAATAGGACTAGAGAGTTTTCCCACTGTCAGCCCCTGTCAGAGTCTTATGTCCTTGAATTAGGGAGAGAAAGGAACAAGGGCCCAGCCCCATGGAAGGAGGCTGCAGCCAAGAGCGAAGGGGGCAGTGAGTCACTGCCTTCAAGGGGCGGAGGATGAATACCACTGACATGCTGTCTGACATTTAGTCTTAATTGTTTCCTCTCCTGTGATGTGACTTTCCGCTTTTATCACTAAAACTTTGGTAAAATGCTCTGTACAGAGCAGTGTCGTGTTGGTGGTGCACTAGGAGATAAAAGAGAGAGGAGTATGCAGGGATTTTCTGGTGAAATATGCTAGAGAGAACTGGGACAGCCATGAGAAGCAGGGATGAGGGAGTGAGAAATGGGTGAGAACTGAGGTGGATGAGTTCATAGGGTGAGCTCCAGAAACTTGAGTGCACCTCTCTTGGGAACTCTTGGGAAGCCTTCTGGAAACTTTGGGTTTGTGGAATATCATTTATATACAAAAAGTGTTCCCATTTTAAGTGTATGGTTGAATCATTTTTGACAAATGTATATACCTATGTAATCACCACCACAATCAAGAAAGATATCCACCGTTGTCACCTAAAAATTATCTTTCTATCTAGCCAGTTGATTAACCCTAGCCACAGACAACTGCCAAACAACTTTTTATCACTGTAGATTAGATTTGTCTTTTCTAGGGTTTCATATCAATAAAATTATACGGTATATACACCTTTGTATCTAATAGTATTTTAGGTTCCTCCACGTGGTTGCATTTTTCAGTAGATTGGTTGGTTGAATTATTTGATAAGGAGTAATGTGTTTACCCATTCACCTGTTGATGGTCATTTGGTTGTTTCCAGTTTGGGAACTGTATCAATAAAGCTGTTATGAGCATTTGTATACAAATCTTTCTGTGGACATATATTTTTATTTCTCTTATGTAAATAACTTTAAGTGGAATTGCTGGGATGTAAGATAACCACATGTTTCACTTAACAATTTCCCAGAGTGGTTATACTGTTTTAGTTACCAGCAGTACATATGAGAATTTTAGTTGCTTTACACCCTTGTCAAAACTTGGTAGTATCAGTCTTTCTAAATTTAGCCATTTTAATGGATGTGTCCTGATGTTTCACTGTGATTTTAATTTTCATTCCTCTGATAACTAATAATATTAGGCTCCTTCTCATGTGTTTATTGGCCAATCATATATCTTCATTTGGAAAGTGCCTGTTCTAAGTTTTTGCTCACTTAAATTTTTTTTTCAGTGTTTTGATGAGTTGTAAGAGTTCTTTATAAACTTTGAATACTTGTCCTTTGTCAGATTTATCTATGACAAATATTTTTCCCAGACTATGAAATGCCTTATTATTCTTTTGATTCTGTCTTCGGAAGAGCAGTTTAAAATTTTAAGTTCAATGTTTTCATATTGCATACTTTCCATTGAAATATTTGCTAACATAAATATTGTAAATATTTTGTTCTGTATTTTCTTCTGGGAATTTCTAGTTTTAGATATAGATATAGATTTAGATTTAGAGATTTAGATTCAGATTTAGATCTATGACCCATTTCAAGCAATTTTTTGTGTTGTGATGTAAGATATTAAGTTGATGGTCGTGTTCCTGATCTTAGGATGAAGGCATTTATTTAGTCATTCACCTTTTTGTATGTTAGTGGGTTTTTCACAGACACCCTTTATTAGGTTGAGGAAGTTCTCTTCTATTTTTAGCTCTTGAGTGGCTTGCCTTTTTAAAGTAATAAATGGATATTGAATTTTATAGAATGTTTTTTCTGCATCCATTGCAGAATTTTTCTCTTTTTTCTGTTAATATGTAAAATAACATTAACTGATTTGTAAATTTTAAACCAACATTGTATTTCTGGAAGAAACCCTAGTTAGAGGTGGTATATTGTCCTTTTTTATATATTGTTGGATTTTATTTACTACTCTTTAAAATGATTTTTACATCTAGGTTCACAATGGATATGTTTGTAGTTTTCTTTTTTTCATAAATTCTTTGGTCTCGATAGTAGGGTAAGGCTAGCTTCATGAAATGATTTGTGAAGTGTTCGCTCCTCCACTCTTTTGTGAAATAGTTTGTGTAGGACTGGTACTATTTCTTCCTTAACTGTTTCATAATTTACCTTGGAAGTCTTTATTATTATTTATGGAAAGGTTTTAATAATGGTAACAAATTCTATAATAAATTTAGAGCAATACAGATTTTCTGTTTCATCAGGAATCAGTTTTGGTAGTTAGAGTCTTCCAAGGAATTGATACATTTCATGTAAATTGTTTAATTTTTGGCATAAGGTTGTTTATACTATTACCTTATCATTTTAATTTCTGTAAGATGTGTAATAATGGCTCCTTTTTAATTCTTTTTATTGAACATTCATATCTTCTTCCTCTGCTAGTTCATGACTCTACTAGAAATGTATCAATTCATTTATCTTTTCAAAAACTCAGCTTTAGGATTTGGATTCATTGATTTTTTTTTCTAAGTTTTATAATCTCTTTTTTTTTTTGAGACAGGGTCCTACTCTGTCACTCAGGCTGGAGTGCAGTGGTGTAATCATGGCTCACTTCAGTCTCAACCACCTCCCAGGCTCAAGCCATCCCCCATCTCTGTCTCCCAAGTAGCTGGGCTGAGACTACAGGTGTGCACCACCACACCTGGCTAATTATTTTTTATTTTTTATTTTCTGTAAAGATAGGGTCTCACTTTGTTACCCAGGCTGGTCTTGAACTCCTGGGCTCAAGTGATCCTCCAGCTTCAGCCTCCCAAAGTACTGAAATTACCATGTGAGCCACCATGCCCAGCCAATTTCTGTTCATATATGTATTATTTTCTTCAAATGTGTAATGATACACACTTGAGTTTAAATCTATCTTCTTTTTCTAGCATCTTAAGGTTGGTCATTGATTTTGGACATTTCTAATTTTCCAATATAAACAAAGCCATAAACTCCCTGGTCACTATCTTAGCGGCATCCCACAAATTATAAAGTGAATTTTCATTTTCATTCACTACAGTGTGTCTTCTAATATTCTTTGTGATTCATTTTCTGATCATTAGTTATTGAGAACTATCTTATATAATTTCCAAATATTTGAGGATTTTTCCAGACATGTGCCTAGAAATAGGATTTCTAACATATTCTTACTGTGGCCAAAGAGCATACTTTAAATAGTTTTAATACTCTAAAATTTACTGGGACTTCTTTTATTGCCTTGCATATAATATATCTTAAGTGTTCCATGTGCACTTAAAAAGAAGGTATATTCTGATATTGGTGAAATTTTCTATAAATATCAATAATATCAAATGGTTAATAACTTTGTTAGAGTCTACTATATTCTTGCTGATTTTCTTTATATCTATGATATCAATTACCGAGAAAGAAGTATTGGAATCTTCCAGATATTATTGTAAATTATCTATTTCTTCTTTCTGTCAGTTTTTGCTTCATGAATTTTGAAGCTCTGGGGTGGGATTTAGGATTATTGTATCCTTTTGATAAATTGATCCTTTTATCATTATGAAGCATCTCTCTTTATCTCTGGTCATGTCATTTATGCTGAAGTCTACTTTGTCTGTTATTATTATAGCCATTCCAGCTTTATTATTATATTTTCACAGTATGTTTTTTCCACCCCTTTATTCTAAGACTTTATATTTCAATAGATTTCTAATAGACAACATATTGTTGAGCTTTGCTTTTTTATCTGATCTTAAAATATCTGTCCTTTGAGTCTTTCAACTAGGTTTAATTGAATTTAGCAATACTGTGGCGCTTCACATTTAATATATTTAGCAATATTGTGGTGCTTCAGTGTACCATCTTGCTTATTTGTATTTTTATTAGTCCCATCTGTTCTTTTTTCTTTCCTTGTTTTTTCCCACCTTCCTTTGGATTGAAAGTTTTTGTATTATTCTATTTTATTTCTACTACTGTCTTATTAGCCCAGTATTTTATTTTATTTTACTTTTAGTTCTTGCTCTAAGGCAGGGGTTAGCAAACTAAAGGCTGCAGTCAAATCTGACCCATCGCTTGCTTTTATAAAGTTATATTGAAACACAGTTGCACTCATTCATTTATGTATTGCCTATGGTTGTCTATCTAGCTGACGAGTTTCATGCTGCAATGGCAGAACTAAGTAGTTGTCACAGAGACCACGTAGCATGCAAAGCCTAAAATTTCTACTATCTGCCTCTTTACACAAGTTTGCCAGTCTCTGCTCTAGGGTTTACTATAGGTTTCCTTAACTTATTACAATCTATCTTCAAATAGTATTATACCACTTCACATATAAAAACCTCTCCTGTCTTTTGTTCCACGTTTTACTTCTGCATATATTATAAGCTTGCAAATATATTATTACATTTGTTTTGAAGGGCCCATTTTACATTTCCTTGCACATTTACCATACCTTGCACTCTCCATTTCTTTTCTATATCTAAGTTTCCATCTGCTGAAATTTCCTTTCTGTCTAAAGGATATTCTTCAATATTTCTTATAGTTTAAGTCTGCTGGCAACAAATTACACCAGCTCACATTTGTCTCCAAGTATTTATTTAATTTTATTGCTGAGGAATATTTTTACTGGATCTAGAAATCTAAGCCAACAGTTTATTTTGTTCTTTCATTCAGCACTTTAAATAACATGGTCCATTGTCTCCTTGCGTAGTTTCAGATGAGAAGTCTGTACTTATGTTTTATCTTTGTTCCTCTATACATAATGTGTCTTTTTTCCTTTAGTTACTTTTAAGATTTTCTCTAAATTGTTTGTTTTCAAAAATTTGGTTATAATGTGCTCCGGTGGAGTTTTTGTTTTCCTATTTGAGGTTCATTGAGCTTATATTTTTCATCAAATTTGGAAAATTTTAGCCATCATGTCTTCAAATATTCTACTGTTTTCCCTTGCCCCAGCCTCTCCTTCTGGAACTTTATGTTACAGCACTCCAAATTGTCCCACAGGTCACTGAGACACTGTTCATTATTTTTTGGATTGTTTTCTTGCATATGATTCATTTTGGATAGTTTCTATTACCAGACTTTGAGTTTACTAATATTTTCTCTTACAATTATACTTTCAATCTTTCCAGAAGATGTTTCATTGGCATATACTGTATTTTTTAATTTCTAGAAGTTTCATTTTGTCTTTTTAAAATATATCTTCCATTTATCTCTTTACTACATATATGTTTACTTTTTATCATTTTGACAGAGCTTAACAGCTGTTTCAAAGTCTTTGTCTGCTGATTCTATCATTTCTATGATTTTCTGATTGATTTTTCTTCCTGATTATAGATCACATTTGCCTACTTTTTGGCATGTCCAGTAATTTTTTATTGGATACTGAATATTGTGTTTTGAGCATCTGGATTTTCTTGTTGTCCTTTAAAGAAGTTGAAGTGTTTCCTGCCAGTTAGACAAGTTACTTGTTGATCAGTTTGATCCTCCCAAGGCTTGTTTTGAAGATTTTTAGGGCAAGTCTAGAGAAGCAATGACTCTAGGGATAATCCCACCACCCAGTCATGACACTTCTGTGGTCTCTACTGAAGGTCCAGGTGATCCGTGAGGACGTTCCGCTCCTCCTGGTTGGAGTTTACATGTCTCTCACTGCTGTGATTTTTGGGGATTGCTCAGTCTCCAGCTCCCCATCCATTGCCTGGCCTCATGGAGTTTTGCCCTAGGCATGCATGACCTAATATTCAGCAAAGACTCTGAAGTGTTTTTTCTATGCAGCTCTCCTCTCTGAAACTCTGCTCCACAATTTTGAGTCACCTCAGCCTCCCTGAACTAAATCTCTGTCCTCAACTTAGTGAGACTGCTGAGCTCTGCTGAGGATTCCTCAACCTGCCATGGGGTACAGAATGAGATCCCAGGCAGAAGGCCAAGGGCTTACCTCACTTTTCCCCCTTTTCTTAGGAATCAAAGTATTGTACTATCTGTTGTCCAACATCTGAAAACACTTGTTATGCCATTTTCGCCCAGTTTTCTTGTTGTTTATGATGGGAGACTATGTCTGGACTTTTGTCATTCCATCATGGCCTGAAATGGAAGTTCCACTATTACACTTTTATTTATACATAAGAGAGAAGGGCAAGCCTCAAGACTGGAGGCAGAGATAGTCGTGTTACAACAACCAAACAAGATGAAAAAGCTAGGTTGGTCTGCATTAATAGAGGTGTGGTGTCTGAAACAAGGAAGGTGATCATCCCACTGTTCTCCACACATGACTGGACTTGTTCATTTATTCATTTATTCCATAAGCATGCTTTGACCACCTCCTTTGTCAGCTTCTGTGGTAGGCACTGAGGATACCACGTTGCATGAGATATAGCCTTTGTCATTAAGAAACTCATAGACCAGAAAGGAATAGGCAAATAACATGGAAATAACAGTGCATCATCATAAGGAATGCAGTAGAGATAAACCCAGAGGTTATGAGAACCCAAAGCGGGGGATACCTATTCCAGCCTGAGCAAGGGTAGGGGAATCAAGATGAACTCTGTGGGTAAGGATGGCTTATGAGTAAAGTCCCAGTGGATGAGTAAGAAAGAAAGCATCAGCTGAAGAAAGTGAGGGGAGTTGGAAGTAAAGCACACATATGCAAAAGCTAATTTAATTTCTTCTGGGAATTGGAAGCATTTCAGTGTGGCTGAAGTGCCACAAGGGTAATAGAGGAATGGGGTGAGATTAGGCAGAAAGGAGATATAATTGATGAATAACATAAGGTCTCATTAAAATTTTAAACTTTATCCTAGGAGAACTGAGAACTATTGAATAGTTTTCCCAGGTAAATAACATGGTCTCATTTATGTTCTGGAGAGATGTCATGGAAAGATGTTTGGAAAATGAGGCTCTAGGGGGGAAATAATAATCCATCAGGCAGCAGTAGCATTAATGCAGGCAAAAGATGACATGGGCCTGAGCTATGTTATTGGAAATGGGAATTAAGAAAAGTAGATGAATGAGAGATATTTACAGCATAGTCAACTAAGCTGGAAGACTGATTGGATATAGAAATTAAGGAAGAGGTAGCCATCATAGATAGCACCCAGGTTTTGACTTGGAAAGCTAGAGTATTCTATTAAGAAACACCATATTCCTTGGTTTTGTTAGGATTGACTCTTGTCTTGCCATCTATGTGATTTCAGGCTTTTCGTTGCCCGGACCTATGCACTTCCTCTGGATGTGTGAGTTTGTTTTCTGTTCTTAAAGTTGCCTTCCATCTCTTGCCTCTTCTCACAGTCAGAATCTGTGTGAGCCAAGCTCATGGCTTCTCTCCTGGCTCTGTCTGGGTCACCATGTCAGGTTCTTTCTTGGGTCTGTCTCCCCAGCTGTGTGCTCTGGACTCTAATCTCCACTGTTACTATATTTCTTTCTATGACTCATGGAATATTGTGACATAGAACTGACAAAATAATACTTGGAGATCAGAGCCAGAAGGGAGTTAAACCTTTTTATGGTACAATATACCAGTTTTTCAATTGAAAAAAATGAAAACATAGTTCCATCATGTCATTCATACATTCACTGAGCATATGTTGATTTTACTACCCTGCCTGGGTCAAACAGGACTAATCAACAATGATAACTCTCCCATATAGAGGTGGATCTGTAGGTTCTTACAACCTTGTATGAGGTAAGAAAGATGGTGATTTCCTTCTAATGTGGATATTAAGAGTAGGGAATAGAAAGTTCAAGCTATAAAAAGTAGACATAAAAAACAGGAGAACTGATCATGAAAGACTGATAGGACTGTGGCAAAGACTGCTAATCATCCTATAATATTGGTCCTCCTCTTTTTTAGTAACACAGCCTTCAGTTTTTAGGTTGAGTACATGGCCCATAATAAAATCCTTATACTTAAATGGATGTGTCAAAGTCCCCACATAGTATAGATGATATATTCAAAGTAGAATAACTCCAAGAAGATTGATTTATAAAGGGGCTAATGACTGAGATTGGGTATGGAGAAACTTTAAGAGTAGTGTAGTAAGCAAAGCTCATGTCAGCCAGGCTGTTGTTAACTCCTTTGGGGCTTCATGGGATGGAGAGAAGGAAGAGTTACCAGAACCTGGAAAAAGAGAGAGTCAAGTAGTGTCATTCATTTTGCAAGGATGAGTTATCTTGAGTTGAGGGACAGAGCCAGCCAATGCAACCTTGATGGGAGGGATCCAGAAAAATAAATACCCTGACCTCACTCTTCTCTTTTTCTGATCTCCTGCTAGAATTCCTACTGTCTGAGCTAGAACCATAGAAACCAAAGGTTACAATAGCCCACTGATGTGGTTGACACATGCCAACCCACAAAGACAGACAGCAGATGACGAGGAGTAGGCAGTGCATTTGGGGAGGCAAATGGAAGATAACTGGCATATGGGAGTTATGTAACTAAGCAGAAATGGTGTGTTCAGCTTCTGGGATACATCTTTAGAGGGAGGAGCATGTCTTCCTCCTTCCTGTAAGCTAGAGTAATGACATGATGCCTGAAATTTGAGCAGCCATCTTGGTCCACAAGATGAAAGCTCCATCCTGAGACTGGCGGAACAAGAATCCCTGAGGGAACCTGAATCCCTGAGAACTAGGCAACTAGACCTGGTTGCCTACATTCCATTGAGAAAAATAAACTTGTACTCTTTTTAGGCCATCGTTATTTTGAATTTTCTATCACTTGCAGCTGATGCAAATCCTAACCAACTCAGAGACAAAACAGGAAATTCTTTTGGACTACATTGGTCATATATTTTTTTTTTTTACTTGTAGGCATCTAAAATGGACTTCTTTTGCTTAAGCAAAGGAAACATTTATTGGAAGAATGCTGGGGGTGTCTCAGAGAATCAAAGGAAATGCTGAACTACCAAGATAGGAGGACCCAGGGCAATTCTGGTTTCTTGAAATTCTTCATGGTCTCTCTTTCACCCTTGAGGACTGCCACAAACATGACTCTTTCCCCAGCAACTCCCAATCTCTTCAGCAACTCATTTCAATTTTCATATTTCTATTAAAGAGAATCTGACTAAGGTAGATTGGGTCAGGCTCTGGTGTCTCTGTGGGTTAAGAGGTCACAATACAGACAGGGCCATTGGGGGGGCACCTGAAATTCTTAAAGCCATGGATGTGTAGTGAGTCGGTCAGCCCAGGAGGTGTGATTCAAGGTGAAAAAGGCACCAACCTCTAAAACATTTGTGTAAGTATAGTGTATCTCCACAATGAAGTCACAGCTCTTTGAGAGCATGTTTCATGCTTTTTCTGGAAGCAACTTGGACAACAAAAATGCCTGGTTTATAGTAGACACTGAATAAAGGATCATTTCCTTTCACTTTCCCCCATAATCCCTGATATTACAAGTCTCATTACAGGAATAGGGGTGGCAACAACTGAAAGCCAGAATGTTTTGTAAATTTTGTGCAACCAGATTCACCAAAATTCTCAATATCTACCATATGCCAGGCGTATATTGAATACAATTGACAGAAGAAAATAGTAAATGTTTTTAAGAGCTCACAGTCTGGCAGGGAAGAGAAGCATGTAGATGACTCACAATAATAGTGAGTTATATGCTGTAGTAGAAATAAGTATAAGATGCCTTAAGAGTATAGGGGAGAGAGCAACTGAGAGGGTTGGAAGAAGTGACATTTGAGGTGGTGTGTGTGGATGAGTAGGAGTCCTGCAGGGATAAAATGGATGAGGAGAATTCTAAGCCAAAGGAATAGCATGTTCAATGGTACTGAGGCATAGAAATGCTGAGCTGTGTTCAGGAAACAGCTAAAACCTTCATGTGAATAGACTCCTAGGCATAGACTAGAACAATATTTAGTCATTTGATAATAACAATTGAGTACCTGTACTGTGCAGGGTTACTAGGGGTTCAAGGAAAAATGATAAAGAAAATGTGGTATATATGCATAATGGAATACTAGTCAGCCAAGAAAAATAATGAAATTATGTCTTTTGCAGCAACATGAATTGGAGGCCATTATTTTAAGTGAAACAACTCAGACACAGAAAGAAAAATACTGCATCTTCTCACTTACAGGTGAGAACATAATAATGTGTACTCACGGGCTTAGAGTCTGGAATAGTAGACACTGAAGACACAGAAAGGTGTGGGGTGGCAGGGGGGTGGATAATAATAAATTACTTAATGGGTACAATGTATGTTATTCCAGTAATCAATACACTAAAAGCCCAGACTTCACCACTACACAATATACCCATGTAACAAAGTTATACTTATACTCCATAAATTTATACAAATTTTGTATAATTTTTGCACAAATTTTGTATAAATATCAGTGCCAGGCACTGTGCTATGGATTTTACATGTTATCTCATTTAAACTGAGGCTGATCTACAATTCTTACAAAGAAAAATGAGATGTATTTCTCACCTTCAGTGGGAAGGGCAACTACAATGACTATGATTAGATGAGTGCAATACCAGATGGGGACAAAAACTTTCCTGTGAGTTTTTGGGGGAGTTTTAGGGGAGAGGACACTATCTATGGACTCAGGAAGAGGAGCTCAGAGCTCTAGGCATGGGTTGGAGATTTGAATGCCATGCAAAAGCTGCTTCAGTTTCTTTATCTTGCAGGTCATGGTGCCCTCTAAAATTTTTCGTACATGTTTGTTAAGCAGGAAGGCTCATTTGCAGAGGTTGCTTTAAAACCTTCTGTCTCAAAAAAGGACAATCCCATTTGTTTTGTACTTGTTTGCCAGGCACTGTGCTATGGATTTTACATGTTATCTCATTTAAACTGATGCTGATCTGCAGGTGGAGAGAGCTGTGTGGCCAACTTTGGAGGTGAACAAGGCAGAGAACAGAGAAGAGTGCTGTGTAGTGTCGGTGGGGATGGTTGGGCATGTTAATGCTGTTTTATGTGTAGGGTGCAGGGAATTAAATTCTCACAGTTCAGAGAAAGTTCCCTGCCTTGATCAAAATGGCTGCTATTCGTTGAGTATGTATGATGAGTCAAAGCCTTAATTACTCCATCAGCCAGAAATATGGTGAGCTGCAAATCACTTCAACTACCTACAGTCCACTTGTCTCAAGCCGTGAGGAGTCCAAGAAAAGCAGTCCAACAATACCACCAAAGACCCACTCATTGTTTTTCTAAGACAGCTGTTGCATCTCCAGGTCTCTTTTCCCTATTCCAAGAAGGAAGAAAAGGAGAAGAAAGGCTTTTACCAAAAAGGTTTAGCTTTCTTATTTAGGACCAGATACCCTTCCCTGAGACTTATGCTTACATTTCATTGGCCAGAACAATGTCATGTGGCCACCCCCAGGTGCTAGGGAGACTGGAAAATTGAATGTTTTAATAGGGTGTATGTGCTGCCTCCTCCACCCTAAATTAGGCATGAGTCACTAAGGAAGAAGGGGGATATGGGTAGCAAGTAGGCAACATATATAATCTCATTCCACATTCCACGCTTCCAACAGTTCTGTGAAGTAAAGTTATCTACATTCTACAGATAGGAATATGAATGTAGAGAGGAAAGTAAATTGCCCAAAGTCACCCAAATAGTGAGTCATGGAATAGAGATTTTAAAACAGGCCTATATCATTCCAACTGAAAGGATTATTTTATGATATCATCCTGTCTCCCTTAGCTGTGTGACCTTAAAGAATTTACCAAACCTCCCTGAGCCTCAATTTAAGATCTGTAAAATTAGAATAATCATCCCTGTCTCAAAGCTTCTTGAAGCATCAAGTTACATGCAAAGGGTTGGAAAGGGTATTATCAATTATTATTGATTACCCAATTATTATTGATTTACCATTTGCCAAAATGTCTCATCTAAAGTTGACAAGCAATGAAGGTTCTCTGCACACAGCTTGAACGTTGGTATTTGGGGTTGGCACCAGTAAAATCTCTTCACTGGCATTTCCTATTTGGGCCTCATTATGGATTCCCAGGAATTTCCACTGGCTGGATTTCCTTTGTCCACCTCAATAGCTGCATATGCAGATGAGTTATGAGCCACATTCCACAGCAAGTCAGATGAAAACAATGTGCAAACTATCCATTGTAGCTTTCTTGCCTTCTTTCCCCATGGCTGCTCCCCAACTAGAGCTAAACCCAGGCTGTTCCTTAGACTGTGCTTCTGGTGCCCCCTCCCAAGATGGAATAAACTGTCTGAACACCAAGGAAGTCATCCTGCTGCAGATGCACCACAGCTCACATGGTTTCGTGCCTCTCAGATTGGGCTCTTGTGTGCCTCTGCCTGGAAGGCTTTGCCGTCATTGTTCTCCCAGTCAAGGCCCAGGCAAAATCTTAGGTCTCTCATTTCAGTGACACCTTTCCCCACTCTTCCTGGTGGGATTTTGTTGTTGTTACATTTTTTTCTCTACTACCAAAGGGCTTTGTCCATACTTGTGTTACACATAGCACTGTCATCACATCAAGAGTCTGGCTTTGCTTTTACTGGACACCAGGATTTTGAAAAAGAACAAATAAAGTAATAGTGATAACCCCCAAAAATGTGTCACTGTGGTATGAATGTTTGTGCCCCTAGCCCCCAAAATCATATGGTGAAATCTTGACCTTCAAAATATTAGTATTGGTATTGGTATTAGTATTGGTATTAGGAGGTGGGGACTTTGAAAGATGATTAGGTCATGAGTGTGGAGCCCTCATGATTAGAATTAGTGTCCTCATGAAAGAAACTGAAGAGAGCTCCTTTGTCCCTTCCACCATGTGAGGATGCAGTTAAGAGGTGAGATCAATGAGGAAGCATGTCCTTGCCAGACACCAAATCTGCTGGCATTTGATCTTGGACTTCCCAGCCTTCAGAACCATGAGAAATAAATGTTTGTTGTTTACAAACTACCTAGTTTATGGTATTTTTGTCATAGCAGCCCGAACACACTAAAACATTCATGTACATTATAATAGAAGAAAGGAAGGATGAGATGGGAATCAAAAACATAAATGAAAAAAATTATATTCTCCTTTCCCTTCCCATCTGTATCCCTGACAGCCACTTAGTTATTTCTCTGGTGTGGCACAAGCAAGGACCAATCCAAGCAGGCAAAGAGCTAGAGCAGAGTGCTAGAGGCCTCCTGTGCAGCCAAGGTTCATTTTCTTAGGGCTAGAGTCTGGTCATCTTTTTGTGTCAATACATACAGACCTATTCTATTTGTTTTCGTTGCTCCCTAACTATTGCATGAATATACCATGAAATTTTTAGGCCATTTTCCTACCTTGGAAGCATCCAGTGTTACAAATGTTGCTGGAATGAATCTGCTTGAAAATATATTTGTGAGCACACGTGCTGGTATTTCTGAGTGATAGAATCCTAGAAACAAGGTTTGGGTGGAGACTCCAAAGTTGCACTCCCACTTAATAGCACATAAGCATACGCGTTTCCTCAAAGCCCCACTGAAATTAGATATTGTTGATTGTATTAACTTTTGTAAACGTTGAAAAACTATCTCATTACTTAGTTTGAATTTCTTTAATGATCAATTCAGTTGAGCTTTGTTCTGTATGTTTATAGGGGTTTTATTTTTCTCCTGTGCGGCGACTACTAGCATCAGGATCTTGACTGCAATAATCAGGGAGTTCCCCTCAGTCCTGAGGCCTGACTCCAATAATACCCCATGAAATTTTTCAACACAAGAGTATGTGAGAAGAACACAAGAATTTGTTAAGAATGACTGAGCCAGCACTCTGGGATTAGAGCCCCAAGAAGTTTTCCTTTGCCGTTTACTGGGCATATCCATGTGTGACAATCACATGTACCATTCACTGAGGTTCTAGTGGCAACTTCTAGACCAAACACTTTAAACATGTATTAAGGGTCTTCCGCTTAGGTAGGGAAGGGAAGGGTCTTACGTTTTCTAGTTTGGGGGCTTTTGGGGCTTTGCAGGGTTTTCTGTTATTTTTTTGGTCGTTGTGTGCATTGCTGTTGTCTTTGCTTTGTCCCAGTCTGGCAGAGTATCTTCCATGTGAAATGACGTCTAGCTCTGCAACATTCTGATGGGGGATGTCACCTTCTCAATTCAGAGCCTTTTCTATTAAATACGGTCTATTGCCTTTGCATAAGAAGTCAATTTTATTTCGTTTCAAATTCAAGGAGCACCTACTCTGTGCTAAACTTTGGGAATACAAAATTAGATTACACTAAGTCCCTATTTCAGGAAAGCCTCCAGTCTGGTGGAGCTGAAAGGGAAATATCATGGTCATATAATCAAGATGGAGTGATGCTTGGGATTCTCTGGGAAGATAGGACCAATCCCCTGCTTTCCAGTTGCTGTGATCTGAGTGTTTATGTTCTCCCCAAATCCATATGTTGAAATCCTGACCCCCAAGGTGATGGCATTAAGAGGTGGGGCCTTTGGGAGGTGATTGTGTCCTGAGGGCACAGCCCTTGTGAATAGGATTAGTCCCTTATAAAAGAAATCTGGAAAGATTTCTCACTTCTTCCATTCTTGTGAGCTTACAGGGAGAAGACACCCATCAATGAGAAAGCCTTTACCAGACACCAAATCTGCAGGCACCTTAATCTTGCACTTCCCAACCTCCAGAACTATGAAAAAAAAAAAAAGTTTGTTGTTTATAAGCCACCCCATTTATGGTATTTTGTTATAGTAGCCCAAACTGACTAAGATACTAGTGAGCAGGTAATAGAAACTCTATGTACCTCAGTTTCTTCATTTGTAATACATAAAACATAATAACACAACTGGTAAGGTTATTACGAGTACTAAATGAATTATCCAGATAAAGTACACAGAGCATGTCATGTAGTAAGTGATCAATGTGTTAGTTTTTAGTGTTATTATCACTGTTTTTCTTAAGTATTATTATTATTATTATTATTATTATTATTATTATACAAAAAGGGATCTCACTCAATCTAGAGGTTACTGGAGAAGGTGCTGGCAGGGTCAAGTTTTGAAGAGCAGAGAAAGTGGATTTAGCCTTGATTGAGAGATGAAATGTTTTATTTATTATTTTGTGGTGCACAGTGACAACAGGTTGGACATTTAACCTCCATGATCTCATATACAAATGACAATGCTCAGACTGAGAGGTCACATAACTTGTCCAAGTTTACACAACTAGTTAACTGTTGGTGTTAAGACTTGAATGTATAGTATTTTTATTTCCTCTATTTTATAGATAACAGTGAAGTGCAGAGAGGCATTGGGGATCAAAATTTAAATCCATGTTTCTCAAAGTCCTGAATCCATGTTCTTCCCACTACCCTAAGCTTCCCACCTAGCGGAATATATTCATCTTGTTTCTTTCAGATGTTGCAACAAGACATTAGGCTTCTTTATGATTTGGTTTTCTTATTTCTAACTCGGGCCTCTCTACACCTCTCTTTCTCTGCAGACTGCCCCTGTTTCAGCCTCCAGGAGAGTCTGTGACAAGGAGTGGGCTCCCTCTCCAAGGTGCTTGGATTCCTCTGAAGAAAGAAAGCAAGGAAACATGAAGTATGGTGATGGTGGCATTTTCAAGGGTGGGTGATGAATGGAAACTTCCTGACATTTCAAGTGACAACATCTGAAAGGAAATGGAATTTTCCTGAAGCACAGGCAGGAGGTCTCTGTCACAAGCTATTGATTTGGTGTGCACATCTTGCATTTAATCTGGTGATTAATTTGGAGGGAGGCTGCATGCATGCTGGGCTTTCATTTAGTGAGTTTAAAAGCCCACAACTTCTGATTTATTTTGCTTCATTCATGAGGAGCTGTTTTATTGCGAAGGGTTGAATGACAGGTTTCCTGGCAGGCTGTAAAGACAGGTAAAATTTAAATAAGCAACATAAAATCTTTCAAGACACTCTATTTATCTGTTGTAATTTATTAATCACACCTATTGAAGGCTGGTTGACCCTCCGGGAATAGTTCAGCAAAGAAAAACTATTGAGCATGTTAAGCTTGCCAATCCCTTGCTTTTCTTTTTCTTCATTTAGAGATGGGAAAACTAAGGACCTAAAATAAGACATCACTTGCTAAGTCATACCATGAGTTGGAACTGAAATTAACTCCTAGCTCTGCCCTGTGACTTCAAGACCACCAAAATACAAGAAGTATGTGTAGAGCTCGAAATATGTTCCTAAAATATTCAAAGTATTTTAATAATAAATTGAGAATTAACATAAGCACTCTCTAACTAATATCTTATCAATGGCTCCCCATTGCCTGAAGAACAAACTTTAAGAGCCAGCCTCCACTTACTTGGCAAGTTCCATTTCTTTTCTCCCTTGAACTCACCTCCGTCCATATGAAACGATTTTACCTTTTCCCAAGTAGAATATGGTCCTTCTTATTGCTGGGCTGATGCAAATGCTGTCCACTTGCCTGGATGTTTTTCCTGGAAGGAAGTAAAGAAGGGAGAAAGGGAGGAAGGGAAGAGGGAAGGAAGGACCGAGAACGTGGGTTTACAGCTCATTTTATTAGCAGGCATTGCCTCTTTGGGTTGGTGCTCATTCCAGGAATTCAAACTACCTCTGACCCACAAGAATTTTAATTTTTCTACTGTGACTTTATCATTTACCTGGGGTTCTCCCATTGTAATCTTTGGGTGTGACATGGCTCCACTTATTTCAAGAAGTTACCATATTTCTCTTGGCTAAAGCTCCCCAACTCCTAAAAACCCAAGAAACTCTCTCTCTTTGATTCCTTAGTAGGTTGGAAAAAATCTCCCCCATCTATAGCACATGGATTCCAAGAAATCAAACCGAAACTATACTGAGAGGTTCTGAAGGGGGAAAATGTAGGTGGGCCTCATTATCTTGAAGGATGGCGCAAACTCAAACAGCAGGCATTTCCAAAAGCGGCTGGGGACACATGCAGAACATGATATAAAAATGTCAGATTATTAAAGAGTAGCTAGAGATAACAGGGTCAGGGTTAAGGGTGAGCATGGAAAACATGTCTTAGACTGTGTGTTGGCATCATGGAAAAGAAAATTCTAAGATCAAGAGTGGAGGAATGGGATATTGGAAGAATTGAAGAACAGGGCACTTTGTTCATTTAATAGCACATTTTATTGAGCACCTACTATGTAACAGGGCCTGCTCTGTGAGCTCAATATGCAGGAGGAAAGAAAATGTGATCAAAAGACAGCTTTTGATGGAATTCAGTCTCATGGAAATCTGGACTTCAACTTCAGTTCTGTCACTCATTACCTTTTTGACCTCACATTGTTTGTTTCAGTTTCCTCATTTGTAAAATATGTGTACTCTTTTCTGTGTCTTGATGGCCTGCTATGCTGTTGTGCCAGGAGCCGTGCTAAACCCTGGACACACAGCAGTGAACTAGACAGACGCAGTACCTGTGCAGCCCTACCCTCACCCGCCAGAAGCTTATTGAGTAAAGGCAGGGACTGACATTGTTACCACAATAAAGCATTTGCTGTGGGAGGATCTAGCAGAGCTGAGATGGCATTTCACATACATGGGCTCTTAGGATTCAATTAGATAAATGATTTTAATGGGCCACCATGATTTCTACAAGAGCACAGGCTCTAGAACCAGACAGCATGAGTTCAAATTCCAACTTCGTTAGTAAATCCCAATTATTTACTAACTATATCATGTAAGGAAGTGTCTAAGTCTCTCTTTTTTCTCATCAGTAATAAGGGGATAATAAGAGTAATTAACTCATGTAGTTGTTAAAAAGATTAAATTAGTTAATATATGTAAAAAGTTTAAAATAATATCTGGCACAAAAGTACACAATTAATAATAATTATTATTTTTATCATTATCATTGACACAGACCCTGGCTCATGGTGGGTGCTCACAATTGCTAGTTCCTCTCCTCTGCTACATGGCTCTTCTTAAAATCCCATAGGCCTAGCAGAACAGTGGCCCATGTTTCATATTTCATCATATGTCAAAGGCCCAAATTGGTAACTACAGAAAGGATTGTTCTCAGTATCACTTATGATTTATTCCTGTCTGAGCAAGTTGCCTTGTTGAGCCTTTGAAGAGCACAAGGGTCTTCCCTGTAGGGTGGACTAGAGACTAAAGTCAGATTGTCAGGGAATTAGAGCCACAGGAACAAGAGAACTTGGAAAAAAAAACTTGGGTCCCAGATGGATGACAGCTGGCTGTCTTCAAGGAGACCCTTGGAGGAAAAGGCCGCATTTTGTCATTCAACCACAAGCATGGTATTTGGAGTCTTATACACTTGGGGTCACTGCTTGACTCCACACTTACTTACAAAGCCACGTAGTCTTCTGGGTCATTTGAGAGTTGGGAAGGATCATGTCTACATCATATGATTGCTAGGAAGGTTATATGGATGACTAGTTTTTAAATGCCTGGAAGTTAATAGAACTATTATCCAGCCTTGTCATCAAATAATGATGCTGACATTATCCTTAGCACTGAGTGGTACTTATGGTACTGATGGTCAAACAAACTTCCTCCTCCAATGCTAGTAAGACTAGTATACCCTACAGAAAATCAGGTCTCAGAATTAGGGACCCAAACTCCATGAATACAGGAACTGGTGAGTCTTGTTTCTTGTTGTATCCCCCAGATGATCCTCAGCATTCAGCAGTAATGCAATAAATGCTTCCTGAATGGATAAACTGTAAGAGGGACAGGCATAAAAACATAGCATGTTTGGAAAGAGGCCAGCATGGTAATGGGACTTAAAACCACATTGTATAAGGCACATTGGTGGAAGTCGGGCCACACAACTAGTGATGGAAGACTGGGGCATTGAGGTCTTCCGAAAGACGGTTGTATCAGTCAGGGCTTAACCAGCAAAGCAGAATCACAGGAGAGATGGCTGGTTGATTGACTGATTGATTGACTGATAGATGAATGAAAGGATGAATGATAGATAAATGCATAGATAATTAAATAAAATTAAATAACTTATCATTATGATTGTTTCAAGTATTATTAATTATCCTATGCAATTTGGGAAGCTGACTAAGCCACAGGGAAAACAATCAGGAAGGGAAGACGCACAGGGAAGAGAGAACAATTGCAAGTCCAGCTGCACTTGACACACTCAAAATCAACTGAATAGGAACTTTAATTACATCTGCAAATCCCCTTCACTGCAGCACCTAGATTAGTGTGTGATTGAATCCCTGGGGGATGGTGTGCTTATGCTACAAAGTGGCCTCTGCCTCTCATCCAACCTGCAACTCTCATGGAAGACTATCTCTTATGGCCCACCCTAACCAGAAACAGACAAGAGAGGGAATTCTGGGGTGGGTGGCTCGGCCTAGCCAAGCTGATGTTTTTCCTCTATGTCCCAAAACATTGATGCTTTTCCTCTATTTCCCAAAGCCCTCACAGTAGTCATAAGGAAAAGGGAGCAAAGTCCTATTCCTCAAAGACAGAACAAGGCTTAACGGGTGGGAATTTTGAGGAAAAGATATAGACCCATTTGAAGAAAGAACTTCATAATAAGTGAGAATAGGTGGCTAGAAGAGGTGTGTGAGCAGAACTGAATCCTTGATATTGGCAGAATGGCTGGGAAGCTGACCTGTAAAGAATCCTCCCATTCCCAAGACTCTGAGCCCACAAATCAGAGACATAGGCTCTAGGGGTGATACCACTATTCACAGGCAGGCTCAGTCACCATTGTATGACCCTCTGTGTGCCAGGCACGGTGCTTGGCACCATAAGACCTTAGGCAGGAAGACCAGATGATGCCTGACTCACTGGTTTCAACATCTAATGAATCTTTTCCTAGGGATTGAGAAGGTGCTGCCCACACTCTTAAAATTACATCTCAGCAAAGGCACGACAGTTAAAATCATGTATGCCAATCTGAGGCAGCACCAAATTGGTGGGTCACATGGCCTAGGGAAAGAGCTTAGCCTGCACCTCTTGGGCAAACACACAGGCAGCTTGATTGCATGTGTCAGTCTGCAGTGAAGCAAGACTTCTAAATTCTGTGTGAGGATATTGATTCTCTCCAAATTTCAAAAATAGTTTCTACGCCCCTTTCACCACTCAATACGTTTGCACCTGCTGTCATTTCCTCTTCCTAAACTGCTCTTCTAGCCTGTTCTAGGTATCTACTGCCGTGTAACAAGGCACCCCAAAATGTAGTGGTTTAAAACAAACAAACAAAAAAAGCCATGTATTTTGTTCAAAAATCCGTGGTTCAGGCAGGCTGAGAGGGAACAGCTGACACTCAGTGTCAGCTGCGGTGGCTCAAAGGCTGGGGGCTGGAATTATCCACCATCTCCATCTATTGCTGTGATTTCTCCATGTGGCAGCTACAGGGTCGCTGGACTCCTTACATGTTGGCTCAGGGTTCCAGAGGGGTATATCCTGAGAGAGAAAGAGCCAAGCAGAGGCCTTATGGCCTTTTGGTGACCCAGCCTCAGAAGTCTCATGCATCATTTCTGCTACACTGTCTGGGTGGAAGGAGTCACACGCCCCCACCCAGATTCAGGAGAAGGGAACACAGACCCCCACTTCTCTGTGGGAAGCATGCCAGTCCCATTGTAAGAGCATGTGGGATGGGAGATATATCTTGGTGAGTCCATCTTCGGAAAGTACAATCTGCACCTACTCTTTTTCTATCTGAAAAACACTTCTTATATTTCAAGACCTAACTCAAATATCCCTTCTTTAAAAAAAAGCATCCCTAGCTCTCCCAGAGCAAGATACCTCCTCCCTGCAGCCCTATAAGCACTTTGTATGTCTGCTTTCAAAGTACTTTGTACCCTAAAATGGCATTCTTTGTCACTTTCTGGAGACTGCGAACCATGAGCTCTTCAAGGTGCGTGGTGGTATTTCTATACCCCAGGCTTTCAGCATTGGGATAATGCTTACTTACGAAATAGTTGTTACTGCAGGCTAAGGTTTCTCGTACACCCTGGACTATCTACATCAGAATGCCTGAGTGCTTGCTCAAAACGCAGACTCCTGGGCCCACATCCCTCTAGGTCAGACCCAGGTGAGACTCAGTGCCCTATGTCTCCCTTAAATGGGTCAGTCCCCTGGAGGAGGTGGCAGAGGCCATAGAAGGGAGAGAATCCTGGTGGTTGCAAAGTTGGTACATTATTTCACCCTCTACCAGCAGGCTCCTTCACCATCCCCACCTCCCCCTTGGCTCTGCCCACCCCCTCCTTGGCTCCCCCAACCCCCACACATCCTGTCACATCCCAGATCAGAACCATTCTGGAAGCAGTATTTGCTAGTTTGACATTTCAAAATAGCATCATGGAAGCTAAAGATAGCTAGGTTACAAGGGAGGTTAAACATCTTGCCAAATGACACTGAGCAAATTAGGTCTTCTCCATGTTGATCCAGAGAGTACACTGATGTTTTTCCTCTATTTGGAGGAGTAGAAGCACTGGACGAAGAGGAGAAAAGAGATTGAACCAAGAGCCAAAGCGCAGAACCTGTCTCAATTCAGTGGACAGTAAAGGAGTGCATGTATTTCAAAGTCTCAGTTACCAGACTCTGCTTTCTCTAGTTGTCTGAGACAGAAAGCCTGACATAGTAAAACCCTGCTCTCCAGACTATCTATACAGCCCCCGTGTTCTCTTGTGCATCTGGCTTCTGCTCAGACAAACATAGCCAGGAGTTATTTGAGTTGAGGAAGCAGTTTGTGCATCTGAGACAGTTAAGAAAAAAAGTCACTACCCTTTTACTTCCTTTTCTTTTCTTCCTGTCTCACCACATTTCAACTAAATTTTCCAAAGCCACAAACATATGACTGTGGATGTGCAGAGTTGGAGGCCAGAGCCTGGGGTCTATGGAGAGACACGGTGTTCCCCAGAGATCAAGCATTTACGAAGACGTCAGCTTGTATAAATAATAACACGTACCATTTAGGAACTGTTCACCATTTGCCAAGGACTCAGCTAAGCCTTTCACATACTTTACTGCATTTACTATTACAATAATCCTACGAGTTAGGTAGCATTATCCTCCCATTATAGAGGAGGGATTGAGGGTCAGGGAGGTTAAGCAACTTGCTTTGGGTGCCATGCTAGTAGACTACAGAATTGAGATTCAGCCCAGCATGTCTGACTCCAAAGCCTGCTTTCTCCCAACCATGTTAGATCATCTTCCTTTAAAAATGTAGACAAGGGGCTGGGCGTGTTGGCTCACACCTGTAATCCCAGCACTTTGAGAGGACAAAGCAGGTGGATCACTTGAGGTCCGGAATTCAAGATCAGCCTGGCCAACATGGTGAAACCCCGTCTTTACTAAAAATACAAAAACTAGCCAGGTGTGGTGGTGTGCACCTACAGTCTCAGCTACTCGGGAGGCTGAGGCAGGAGAATCACTTGAACCAGGGAGGCGGAGGTTGCAGTGAGCCGAGATCATGCCACTGCACTCCAGCCTGGGCGACAGAGCGAGACTCTGCCTCAAAAAAAAAAAAAAAAAAAAAAGAGAGAGAGAGAAAAGAAAAAGGTAGACAAGGGATATCCCCACTGCGTGCTGTGAATTAAATCCATTCCAGGAATCACACTGGCCTCAGAGAGGGGAAGAGACGCCCCTTGAGATAGACAGGCAACCTCAGGTAGAGTGGAAGGCAGGGAAACTCACTCTCAGTGACTCAGCAGCCCAGCCCACTGTCTGGCCTTTTCCCCATATCACTGATATCTACTGAAAGGGTGATCCCTGCTTGTGTCCTGAAGCCCCAGGGGTAAGTGGCAACCTGAGTCACAAGGGACAGATAGAATGTCAGGGTTGAAGTGACTCTCTGCCTCACCCACTCTGAATGTGACTGCCCCTGCCTATGCAGTGGTGGTGGTGCTGTCACAGCCGGAACATGTTGGCAGAGTGGTGGGCAGGGTGCCTGAGGGGGCAGGGTGCTGGTCATCTGGCTAAAAACAGGGGCTGGGGGTAGGGAAGGCCACTCAGTTATGCCTTTATGCCTTCCTTTGGTTCCAAGCTCTATAATATGGTTCAGGTGCCTCCCATGCCCCCCTGCCTTCCCAGCAAATTCACTAAGAGCAGAGGGAGGAGGCACTAATGGTTTCCACATTTGGGGCCCTCTGCAGTGAGGCCTTCCAAGCTCTGGGGCAAAGAAATCCAACCTCACCAGCGCTCTGAGTAGATCCCTGCTCTGTGGAGTGCAAACGTGTTCACGGAGTACCTCTTAAAGGTGAGGGTCTTAGGCCTTGTGGGCAAGACCCTGAGAATATGACAAACCAGCAAACAGAGAAGCAGCCTGCCCAGAGCTTACAGCCAGTGGCAGAGACAGAAAACTTACCAGAAAATTACAATATGGGGTGAAGAGGACTGTGGGTGCAGTAGCAACAGAGGAAGGCACCTCTTCCTCTGTTAGGGGTTTGCCCAGCATGGTGGCTCACACCTGTAGTCTGTAATCCCAGCACTCTGGAAGCCAAGGCAGGCAGATCACTTGAGGTCACGAGTTCAAGACCAGCCTGGCCAACAGGGTGAAACCCTGTCTTTACTGAAAATACAAAAATTAGCTAGGTGTGGTGGTGCGTGCCTTAATCCCAGCTACTTGGGAAGCTGAGGAAGAAGAATTGCTTGAACCTGGGAGGCGGAGGTTGCAGTGAGCGGAGATCATGCCACTGCACTTTAGCCTGGGCAACAGAGGGAGACTCCCTCTCAAAAAAAAAAAAAAAAACAAAAAACAAAGGGGGGAGGGCTCAAGGGAAGCATCTCTGTGTTAGTGACTGAGCCCTGCAAGCTGAAAAAGAGTTACGGCAGGGAGGGGTTTGGAGATGCAGGCAACAGGGACAACAGCACATGGAAAGAGCCAGGGAAGGTGGGTGGGTGAGGATGAGGTGGCCAGAGCACAGGGTACACGGGCACAATGTGTGAAGAGGTGAAAGGAGAGCCAAACAGTGGGAAAAATCTTCAGGTCTTGAAATCCATCAAGGACGGCAATGGAAGAATTATAAGCAGGCCCGAGATAGGAGATCCATTTAGAAATACCAATCTGGCTTCTGAGAACAGCTGGGACATAACAAGATACATGCAGGGAGAGCTGTTAGGAGGCTGAAGCAGTGATTTGGGGCAATAATAGTGGTGTTCTGGAAGAGGGTGGCGGCTGTGGAGATGGACAGGAGCATGAGGGTAAAGGGTGTGACGAGGCCAAATCAACAAATTATATGGTCCTTGCTTTCAAGGAGAAAAAAATTTTAGTTGAAAACAATCTTTTCTCTCTTAATTCATCCCAGTTTTCTGTGACTAGAAGGACACTTAGAGGTCACTTAGTTCAATTTTCCCCTTGCAAGAAGTCCAGGGATTTTGAATTCCTTCATGCACACAGGGAGTGGGTGAATATTAGGCAGCAGGGGGAATACTCTGGGTGGGCAGCTGAATTGGACACAAGCTTTCCCAAAGTTCCAGAAATTTCTGGACAGAGAAGTGTGTATTCTGCTGGCCAGGCCCATGGCTCCAGGCAAAGGGGTGGTTTTGAGGTGACGCTTCCTCTGCTGGCTATGATGGAGCACTCTCCTGCCCTCCCCAGGCAGAACCCCCAGCAGGGGTGCGGGGGCACAGAGGCTGGCATGAGGCTGAGGGCTCCTTTCTGCCAACAGACCCAGCCACAAGTGCTTGCTGAGTGACTGCCCTGTACCCAGCCTTGTTCCTGGAAACTGCTGTGATAACACTCTCTGGGTGAGAACCAAGATTCGCTGACCTTTTACATAGGCTGAATCTCCAGGAAAAGGTCATTCTTTTTGGAGGTTGTTGAAAATTTAATGACAGCAATTCCTTAGGCTTGTAAAACCCTTTTAATGTTCTCAAAGCACAGACAACAGCATCTTCTCTTACACTGAGTGGTGTTTTACAGCATAAAGCACTTACACAGTGACATGCTTGATCCGCAGGAAGCCCTGGGAGGGACGCAGAGATCATGGGCCCTAGAGCCCAAGTGACTTCAGTTCAAATCTTTTTTATTCTACGCCTTGAGGCTGTGGGGGTGTGGGACTTGCTTTACCTCTTTGAGTGTCTTCCTCTGTAAGATACATGTAATATACAGTCATGTGACAGTTAACAACGAGGATTCATTCGGAGAAATGTGTCCTTAGGTGACTTTGTCGTTGTGGAAGCATCATAGTGTGTACTTACACAAACCTAGATGGTGTAGCCTACTACACACCTAGGCTACAAATCTGTACAGCATGTTACATTACTGAATATTATAGGGAATTATAATACAATAATATTCATGCATCTATAAATTAATAGAAAACGTATTATAATCTTATAATCATAAAAATATGGTATTATAATCATGTGGGGCCACCATCATATATGCAGTCAGCCATTAACCAAAACAGTATGTGGCACACGACTGTACCTATTTTGAAATGTTACTATAAGCATTAAATAAAATGATGCTGCCTGGCCCAGTACTCAATAAAGGCTAGCTTCCTCCAACTTGTTTCCCACCCATTTCCATATTCCAAACAAGGACATATCTAGGGTTGCCACACTAGAAGTGGTACCTGGCACATAGTGGGTCTGAAATGAATGTTAGTTTCCATTTTCCTCCCTTTAAAGCCCTAAACTAAAGCTATTTCTTCCCTGAGTTTTTCCTTACCCAGCCCCTGGTATTTCCTGGAAAACCCCGTTGACAATATCACAGAGCCGTGGAGCCTCTCCTTTGAGAAACGCCCATATATATATAAAGAGGCACCACACACACCCTCTCACCCACACAATTTTGCTTATGATTTTAAGAAGTTCAGATTCCCTGAAGCTTAATTTAGAAGCCTGTGATAGCACCCATATGACACAAAATATCTTCTGCCACAAAGGACAGTTCTTCGGTTATCTGATTTCCGTTTGTAGATTAAAAATTACAAGGAATTGGAGACCAGCTTTTCTTCTTGTCCAAGTCTGTGTTCTATATGGTGACTGGAGGGTGATAAATACATGGTGAATGTTAATTTAATGCCTGGGTGGACAAATGGATGGATGAATGGAAAGGTGGGTGGGGAGGTGGATGAGTGAGTAGGTAGTTGAAGGGATGGTAGTAGATAGGTGGGTAATTTGGGTGGCAGAATGGATGGGTGGATGGATAATGTAGGTGGATAAGATGGTGAAGGGGTTGCCAAGCTCAGAGAAAGGCCCAGGCAAGCAGTGAGAAGATAAATTAGTGGTCATGGGGGATCTTAACACTCCTGGCAGAAGACGTCTGATATAATCAGTAGAAAGTATGGGATCTGGAGGGTTCAAAGCAGAGAATGAGTGGAGAAAACAATGTCTTAGCAGGTTGGGTCTGAAGCAGGGCTCTTAGCTGGGTGGAACAGGAAGAATCTGAGTCAGAAAGCCAAATAGGAAACAGGGCAGGAGATAGGGGAACTCCTGGCCAAGAAAGCAGTGCTGATGCTGAATGGAAAGCAGAAGCTGCAAGACCTGTTTCTAAGGAAAAGTGGAGAGCGGACAGGATCCAGGGGGTAAGGCAGAGGACTGAATAGAGACACAGGAATTCATGGCATGTGGGATTCTCTGAGTCATAAGTTCAACGATCATTTGTTGAGTTCTTCCTGTGTGTCAGGGGTTGTTTTAGGCACTGAGGATAAGTCCTTGGTGTCAAATAAGAAAGACAGAAACATTAATAAAAGTTGAGATTTATGGAGCATCCGCTATGCACCAGACACTATTCTAAGGGTTTAATGTGTCTCTTCCAAGCAACAATTGTATGAAGGAGGTATCATTATCATCATTGCTTAACAGTGAAGGACACTGAGGCACAGAGATAGTAAGTCACTTCCCCAACACAACTAGTTAAATATCAGAGCCAGGATTTGAACCCAGTTTCTAGGGCCTATGTGCTTTTTTGCTGTGCTATACTGCTGCCGTTAAATGAATAATTAAACAATAGTTGTACTGCAGGGTGATGAGAGATATGATGGCAGTCTTTACTGGTTACTGTGGGGCACAGAGCAGAGGTGGTAATTGACTTCGGTTGAATGGGTCTAAATGGGTTTTAGAGAGAAGACTCTTTGACGCTGGATTTTGGAAAATGAGCTTCTTAGGCATCCCGTAAATAAGGAGTGAGGTTTAAAGATGAGGAAATGAGGAGAAGGGCATTCCAAGCAGAGCAACCAGCCTGTGCAAAGTGCACAAGCACCGAGGCATGAAACAGCAGGGACCTAGGCAGGAAACCGTTAGTAGTTCTATCAGGCTGCTTTGCAAAGCTAAGAGCTGCCAGGAGGAAAGACACGCTGCCTACTGGGCATAATGCTTAGGAATGTTCCTCTCAGCCTTTATAGAAATATATGGTGTTCAACAGGTGTTCAACAGGCTTTTTATCTCTTTTATCATCCTGAATAACCCCAACAAGTAGGAAAGTCAAATATTAAGACTATTCCTATTTTGGGACTAAGAAAACAGCTTGGAGAAGTTAAATGACTGATCTAAGATTACACCTCCAGTGTGTAGCAGAGGCCAAACTAGATCCTCTGACTCCTAACTTTAATAATCTGGACACACTGGCACACAAAACATTTTGATGAGCACTGCTAGTACAAAGAAAAATAAGATTGAGTTCTCAGTTTTCTGCTACAAAGGCAATGATGAGGCAGCTCAGATCTGCAA
The DNA here is from genome assembly GCF_029281585.2 of Gorilla gorilla gorilla. Classification (NCBI taxonomy): domain Eukaryota; kingdom Metazoa; phylum Chordata; class Mammalia; order Primates; family Hominidae; genus Gorilla; species Gorilla gorilla. Next base: position 180,842,945 of record NC_073224.2, on the reverse strand, counting down.
AGGACTGGATATGAAGCCTTGACAGAAAAGTAACCACCAAGATTAATCAACATGAGCGCAGCACTTCACAGCTTGCAAAGCACATTTACATACAGAATCTTAGTTGACATTTATGGAGACACTGTGGCAGATCGTACAAATAATGTTCTTGTTCCCATTTTTCAGATGAACTAGATATACTAATTGATTTGTTTAAGTCACACAGCCTGTAGGTGATAGATTTAAGACTCAAATTCAAGTCTTTCTAATGCCAGATGTATAATACCCATGGGGGCTGTTAATATAACGGCCAATATTTATTGTGTGATTACTATGTGCTAGTTGCTATGTTAAATGCTTACATGCAACATTTCATTTCCCTTCTACAAATATGCCATGAGGTAGATACCTGCTTTAAAATAAAGAAAATTGAAACTCAAAACACTTAAGGTCCCGTAGCTAGGATGACCAGCCAACCACCACTCAAAGCCCCCTGCTTCTAGCACTATGCAATGTTGTCTCCATTGTCTTTAGTCTAGTCCACCCGAACTAAGGAAAAAAATACTTTGAGCTTTTCACAAAACTTGTGTAAAAGCAGGTACATTTGAGGATAAAAAGTTTAACTATTTTATTCAAAACTCTTTATTCCCTTTGTGAATGGTCCAGTGAAAAAGGCCAAGCTTTCCATGTTACCTGCGAGGAAGGCCCAGAGAGGTCATGAGACCTAATCAATAACACACAGCAGCACCAAATTCCTAGTTCAGTGCTCAAAAGTTTAAACCCCAAAAGCCATTCAACTCCTCCTCCCTCCCCTCTGTCTTCTTTATGACCTGGCCTTGTAGGGTAATGGGAACGAGCATGGAAGACAGTCAAGCTGGAATCTGAATCCTGGACATAGAATTTATCAGTTGTAAGCACTTGGACAAGTTGCTTTGTGTCTCAGCCTCAGTTTTCATAGCTATAAAATTGTTATATAACATTGTTTTTTTTTTCTTTTTTTTTTTTTTTGAGACGGAGTCTCACTCTGTCGCCCAGGCTGGAGTGCAGTGGCGGGATCTTGGCTCACTGCAAGCTCCGCCTCCCGGGTTCACGCCATTCTCCTGCCTCAGCCTCCTGAGTAGCTGGGACTACAGGTGCCCGCCACCACGCCTGGCTAATTTTTTGTATTTTTAGTAGAGACGGAGTTTCACCGTGTTAGCCAGGATGGTCTTGATCTCCTGACCTCGTGATCCGCCCATCTCGGCCTCCCAAAGTGCTGAGATTACAGGCGTGAGCCACCACACCCGGCCTATAACATTGTTATATACTATTATTCAACTTGAAGGGGGAATTGAAAAGGTTAAATGAGGTAATGTCCATCATTCTATGTCATTACTTTGTTTTAATTTCTTCCTAGCATTGAGCACTATTTATGATTATTTTATTTGTTCATGAGTTTATTGACTTTCTACCTTTGTCTTTCCATAACTGTTTTCCAAGTGTCTAGAATTGCAGTGATTAGCACAGTGGCCACTAGCCAATGTGGCTATTAAGCATTTGAAATGTTCCTAGCAGGAACTGAGATGTGCTGGAAGTGTAACATACACACAAAGTTTCAAAGACACAGCATTAAAAAAAAAAGTAAACGTAAAATATTTTATTGATAATTTTTATATTGATCACATATTGAAATAATATTTAGGGCATATTGGGTTAGATTATTAAAATTACTTTTACCTATGTCTTTTTACTTTCTTTAATGTGGCTGCTAGAAAATTTAAAATGTCGTATGTAGTTAATATTATTGCCATCGACCAGTGCTAGTCATGAACAATGCTGGCACATACTAGGTGCTCAATAAATAGTTGAATGACTGAATATTTTTCTTTGAATGAGTGAGTGGCACAAAAGTGAAAGTATGTGAATAATAGTTTATCTCAAGTAGGTGACCTCCATAGGATAAAGCTGTCCGCTTTAGGTTAATAAACTAATTCTGGTTGAGGTGTTAATAGCTGATAACAGCTTAACTTGTTGGCATGAGTCAAGGTAAGATGTACATTTTAATTGCAACTCTCTAGAAGTCAGATAAAAGTAGGCTTTTTAATTTTACTGTGAGGTCTTCCAGAAGCAAGGTTCCTTTAGATTAATTTTTTTTAAAAAAAGAAAGAAGAGGAGGGAGGGGACAAATGCTGAGAATGGGGATGGAACAGAGGATGGAGGGAGATGCGGAGAAACTTCAGAGCGGCAGGTGCCTTTGTTTCCCGTTACCTGCTTAGTCTAGTCCCTTCCAGGGCACACAGTGGGCGCTTAGTAACTGTAGAAAGAAGTCGAACGAAATCGGAAGGGGGAGAGGCAGAGGCCACAATCAAGACACGGAAACGACAGTCAGTCGAGGCAGCAGAGAGGGTTTCACGCGGGCCAGCGGAGGCGCAGGGCAGTTGAGAAGGGAACTTGCCACTGGGCGGAGGGGCCGCGCTCCCCACCAGCGCGGCGCGGGGGTGCTAGGCCAGGGACCGCCGGGCCAGGGACCGCCGGCTGCGAGCAGCGGGAACGGACCTGCCCCGGGTCGCAGCGGTTTTTCCCGGGCGGGGCTGAGGCTGCAGGGAGGCGGGCGTGCCGGCGGAGGGTCACGGCCTCGCCGCCGGGACTTTCCTGGGGTGGAGGTGGGAGCACGTAGGAGCCCTGGCCTTTCCAACTTCCCAGGTCAGACTGGGGCTGGGACCACCCTGCGCGGCCTTTGATGCAGGGAACCAACCCAGTGCTAGTCCGCCCTCGCGGGGACCTGTCCTCTCGCCTGACCTATGAAGTCCGTCCCTGCCTCCAAGGCTCCAGCAAAGTCCTTCTTTCCCCCAGAGTAGCAGTTCTCAAACTTGAGTGCATCAGCATCACCCAGAGGCTGTATTCAAACACGTTGCTGGCTCCCTCCATGGTTTCTGATTCTGTGGGTTTAGGGTGGTGATGCTGATTCTTCTGGTCAAAGGACCATCCCTGGAGAGCCACTGCCCTTTAGGTAACGATTTTCCCCTCATTTTTCTTCTGAACTCGGTCAGCACCGTGTTCAGCCTCCCATTGAGCCTGGAACCCTTGACAGCTGGGGAAACAGGTGCGTTGCTGCTAAGCCAGGAGGGCACCTAGGAATCCCAGCTTCCAATCCAGGGCGTTTTCCTCTGCATTCACTGCTTCTTTTACTCTCTTGGGAGCCTATGTGTGGGATCCAGAACAGGGCAGAACCCTGAGTAGTAAAAGCTGAACGGGAAGCGAGGTTAGTTAAATCCAACTGCAGGAGAGGAAAAAAGAGTCCTTTTTTTCAGGAGAGGAGAGGATACACAGAGGATGCCTGTCCATTGACCAAACCTGCCCTGAGCAGGTCAATCACCATTGACGCTTTCGTTCATTCAAAAAACAAAGTTAATTGAGCAGGTGCTCTATGCCAGGCACTGTCTTGGTGTGGGGGATAATGAAGGAAATAAAACCGAGATCCCTGTCTTTGGAGATACTTCCTAATAGGGAGATTAACAGTAAACACAATAAAAGGTAAATCATTGAATATGTTAGAAGGTAGTAACAGTTACAAAAAGAAAAACAAGAGTAGGGTAAAGGAGTGCAATTGGAGTTGCAATTCTAAATAAGATGGTCAGGTAGGCCTTATTGATGAGGTGAGTTAAGATAGTAAGCCATAGGATAGCTAGGGGAAGAGTGTTTCCAACAGGGGGAACAGCCAGCACGAAGGTCCTGAGTCAGGAGCATGCCTGATGTGTTTGAGGCTCATCAAAGAGGCCATTGTAACTGGAGCAGGGGCAGGGATGGGGAAGAAGCTGAGTAGGAGATGAGGCCAGAGAGGTAAAAGGGTGGGCAGGAAGATGTTAGAGGGCTGGCCGAGCCATTGTTAAAGGATTGACTTTTACCCTGAGATGTTCCTCCAATTTGATTTACTGTTTTGCCCTAATGATTCTTGCCTCGTCCATCTACAAAATCTGCCTCAAAAACAGCCATTAACCATCCTCTGGCTCACAGCTGGAGCTTGTTTTGAGAATGATACTATTTTCATAAGTTGGTGGGCCCCAGCCTCTCAGATTTGGGGCTTGCAAAGGTTGCAATGACCCTTTCTGACCTGCAGATTAGAGAGTTGGTAATTCATATTTGCTTTCAGCATTTTTTTTTTTAATCTTCTCTCATCATTCCCCATACCTCCTCTGGGTTCTTGTTCCCCTGACGTACCTGCTCCCTGAAGCTTCCCAGATTTCTAGAGCAGCACTGTCCAATCAAAATATGATGTGAGACACATAATTAATTTTAAATTTTCTAGTGGCCACATTAAAAAAAGTAAAAAGAAACAAGTAAATTTAATATTAATTACATATTTGATTTAACCCAATATACCCAAAATATCATCTCAACATGTAATCAACATAAAAAATTAACACACTATCATACATATTTTCTTCTATACTGTCTTGAAACCTAGTATGTATTTTACATTTATAGCCCACCTCAATTCAGCCTAGCCACATTTCAAATGTGTCATAGCCTCATGTAGCTAAGGATTACCTGGCCAGCACAGTCCTAGACTACTCATGTTCCTCCCCAACTCCCTCTCCTTAATATAATTTCTGCTTCCAGACTGAGCTGACACTTCCTTCAAGAAGCCTTCCTTGATTTCTCTACTTCCTTCATATGCCTATGAGAATGAAATGAGTTAATATATGTACATTGCCTAGGATAGGTACTGGCACATAGTAAACAATGGAAGTGTAGCTATCATTATAATACCATTTACTACGGTTGTAATAAACTGATCAGTTGTGTAACTATTACTTCACATTTCTCTCTCCCTGTTATGCTCAATGGTCCACAAGGAGAAAGGACTCTGCCTGCCTGTCTTTTTCATTGCTCTTTTCTTGGGACCTGGGTCTGGCACAAACAGATGAATATTCAATATAAATGTATTGAATGAATGAATGAATATAAGTAAGTATGCTTGGGGTTAAGCTTAAGCATTCTAATTCTAATGTTGCAATGGATTAAAATCATAATCCTGGATGACAATGGTATCAGATTCCATGTTTATAGAGGTTCAGACTAGATCCTAAAGAGAAATGAAATCTGGTCTCAAAAAGGGAAAGAAAAAAAAAAAAAGACAAAAACAGGATGGTGTGGCAGAAAGGGCCCAGACTTTGAATTCAGATACACCTGGGTCTGAAGGCCTGCCACCTCACCTACTATTTGTATGGCTTTGGAGATGTTACTTAACTTCTCCAAGTCTCAGTTTTCCCATCTGTAAAATGGGATCTCAGCATCTCGTTGCGTTATGTACCTACATGTACAGTAAGTTTGTAAGTGGCAACAACACAGGCCCTAATCTCGGCTCAGCCACACTCAGTGAGGCTACTTAAGCTTTCTGTACCTACTGTGTGTGTGTGTGTGTGTGTGTGTGTGTGTGTGTGTGTGCATGTGTATTCTTTTAGTAGTTAATGAGATATGATACTTTACATGTAATATTTTCTTTAATTTTCATTCAACAGCATGTGATCTTTCTTTTTTTCACTCCACCTTTCCCCCATCAAGTGAGGAAGGAAAGCTCAAGCAGTTTACTATTTTGGGAAAATTGTGCCATCGTGCCTAGTACATAGTGTGTATCAGACTTAAGAAAAGGACAAGAATGAAACTATTAAAAAAATTTCTCCAACTAGCAATTAAAAGACAATGGGAAAACTGCTTCTATGTTTAAGAAAAAATAATTTAACTCTTAATTTTATTGCCACTTATCTACTTTTGACCATATATTGAGGATTCCCCCCACCTTCCACCACCAGTGGAACTGGGGAATAAAACAACAAAGATTGAAGATGTAATGGAGAAAAGAGTGGAAACAACTCAAGACAGTGATGAAGGGGAATCTCATGAAATCATCTGTGTTGCAAATCTAGAGAGGTATGATGTACTGCAGTGGAGTAACTGGATGGATGGAATTCACCTAAAAGGAGATATTCAGGGGAAAACAAAACAAACAAAAACAAAAACAAAAAATGCTCAAACTATTACACTAGGTTATATATATATATATATTTTTTTCTTTTTCTCTTCCTATTTTCCTTTTCCATTTTATGTGTTTCAAATTTACAAATGAAAATTGTAGATATTAAAAAAAAAAAAGAAAGGAAAGGCCCTTGGGGAAAACTGTAAAACTTGCCACTTTAGTCTCCACACCCTTTCAGCCTTCTTCAGCCTTCTTCCAGAAAGCCCTCTCGTGCCATGTTGGTTCCTGGAATTTTCTTCTCTCTCTAGTTCTCATAGATGAAGTAGTTCCCAACCACACTCTATGAATTTTGCTGCTTGTTGAAGAGGAATGCCAGACACCTAAAAAGGGTTGGCACTTGCAGCTCAGCAATCTCAAAGCTCTCTATAGAGTTAAAAGCATTCTGCTACAGGGCTTTTTCCATTACATCCTTAATGTCCATTAATGCATTTTCCCCACTAGACCCCTGAATGTTATGGGCAGATATAGCCCATGTCTATCTCTGGATCTGAGCCCTTAGCAATCAGCTGCACACACAGTAGGTGTGGCTAAACCTGTGCTAAATGCATATGTGAATGCATGATGCATAAGTGACTGTGATTGCTTCCCCACCAAAATGCACAGAAGACTGACAGATGTGTGCGGTGAGAAGCTAGAATGGGAGGAGGTTGGTTGCTTGTTTAAAAATGAAACTGAACAGGCTGAGAAGCTTACTCACACATCTGCTTTCCTTCAGTGTCCTCTGGGGAGGAAGGGGAGGGAGAGGGGGAGTTGGGAGCCTAGGAGGGCTGACAAGGTGCCCTCTTCAGCACTGAGTCAGCAACACCCGGCCCTGTGGACACAGGATGATCCTGATTTCAGGGGCTGAGTCACATGAATAACTGGAATAGTTGTTTAGATCATAATGAATTCCCAGAACCTTTCCAAGCCAACCAGCAGGCACAGGCTCTCTCCCTACCCGCAGCACTTTCCAGCTTTGTGACTTAGCAGAAAGAAAGAGGCCGAGCCTGGATCCTGGGAGAGGACAGGCTGCAAGGGAGTAGGGCACAGGGATCCTCACCACTTCCATTGCCAAGCACTGCGGGTTGTTTCTGGACCTTTTTGTGTTTCAAGGAAGATGCTGAAAGAGACTGGCATTGCAGGCATGAATCCTGCACAGAGTGCACAGCTGTTGTGTTGCCGGGCAAATGTATGGGCCAGGGCCCTGGCACCTTACAGTGAGTGGTTAGGGTGTCAGTGATACTAAATGCCCTGGGAGTCCAGGAAAATATCCTCTGTGAAATGTCATTAGAGGTCTGTGTACCTTGGATGAAACAAGATATCTAAACTCTAGCCCTAGAAGAAACTGTATATGAGAGGGGGACGGCTAGCCTCCAAGGGATTTGGGAATGATGCTTGATTCTACAGGTTGCATCTTATTTTTTTTTTCTTTTTTTTTTTTTTTTTGTTTTTTTTTTTTTTTTTTTTTTTATTGATCATTCTTGGGTGTTTCTCGCAGAGGGGGATTTGGTAGGGTTACAGGACAATAGTGGAGGGAAGGTCAGCAGATAAGCAAGTGAACAAAGTTCTCTGGTTTCCCTAGGCAGAGGACCCTGCGGCCTTCCGCAGTGTTTGTGTCCCTGGGTACTTGAGATTAGGGAGTGGTGATGGCTCTTAACGAGCACGCTGCCTTCAAGCATCTGTTTAACAAAGCACATCTTGCACCGCCCTTAATCCATTCAACCCTGAGTGGATACAGCACATGTTTCAGAGAGCACAGGGTTGGGGGTAGGGTCACAGATCAACAGGATCCCAAGGCAGAAGAATTTTTTCTTAGTACAGAACAAAATGAAAAGTCTCCCATGTCTACCTCTTTCTACACAGACACGGCAACCATCCGATTTCTCAATCTTTTCCCCACCTTTCCCCCCTTTCCATTCCACAAAACCGCCATTGTCATCATGACCCGTTCTCAATGAGCTGTTGGGTACACCTCCAAGCCGGGGTGGTGGCCGGGCAGAGGGGCTCCTCACTTCCCAGTAGGGGCGGCCGGGCAGAGGTGCCCCTCACCTCCCGGACGGGGTGGCTGGCCGGGCAGGGGGCTGACCCCCCCCCCACCTCCCTCCTGGTCGGGGCGGGTGGCCGGGCAGAGGGGCTCCTCACTTCCCAGTAGGGGCGGCCGGGCAGAGGCGCCCCTCACCTCCCGGATGGGGCGGCTGGTCAGGCGGGGGGCCGAACCCCCACCTCCCTCCCGGACAGGGCGGCAGGCTGGGCAGTGGGCTGACCCCCCCACCTCCCTCCCGGACGGGGCGGCTGGCCAGGCGGGGGGCTGACCCCCCACCTCCCTCCCGGACAGGGTGGCAGGCTGGGCGGTGGGCTGACCCCCCCACCTCCCTCCCGGACGGGGCGGCTGGCCGGGCTGAGGGGCTCCTCACTTCCCAGTAGGGGCGGCCGGGCAGAGGTGCCCCTCACCTCCCAGACGGGGCGGCTGGCCAGGCGGGGGGTTGACCCCCCCACCTCCCTTCCGGACGGGGTGGCTGGCCAGGCGGGGGGCTGACCCCCCCACCTCCCTCCCGGACAGAGCGGCTGGCCGGGCAGAGGGGCTCCTCACTTCCCAGTAGGGGCGGCCGGGCAGAGGCGCCCCTCACCTCTCGGACCGGGTGGCCGGCCAGGCGGGGGGCCGAACCCCCACCTCCCTCCCGGACAGGGCGGCAGGCTGGGCGGTGGGCTAACCCCCCCACCTCCCTTCCGGACGGGGCGGCTCGCCGGGTGGGGGGCTGGCCCCCCCACCTCCCCCGCAGACGGGGCGGCTGGCCGGGCGGGGGACTGACCCCCCCACCTCCCTCCTGGACGGGTTGGCTGGCCGGGCGGGGGGCTGACCCCCCCACCTCCGTCCCGGACAGGGTGGCAGGCTGGGCGGTGGGCTGACCCCCCCACCTCCCTCCCGGACGGGGCGGCTGGCCGGGCTGAGGGGCTCCTCACTTCCCAGTAGGGGCGGCCGGGCAGAGGCGCCCCTCACCTCCCGGACGGGGCGGCTTGCTTGGCGGGGGGCTGACCCCCCCACCTCCCTCCCGGACGGGGCGGCTGGCCGGGCGGGGGGGGGCTCCTCACTTCCCAGTAGGGGCGGCCGGGCAGAGGTGCCCCTCACCTCCCGGACCGGGCGGCTGGCCAGGCGGGGGGTTGACCCCCCCACCTCCCTTCCGGACGGGGTGGCTGGCCGGGCGGTGGGCTGACCCCCCCACCTCCCTCCCGGACAGAGCGGCTGGCCGGGCAGAGGGGCTCCTCACTTCCCAGTAGGGGCGGCCGGGCAGAGGCGCCCCTCACCTCTCGGACCGGGTGGCCGGCCAGGCGGGGGGCCGAACCCCCACCTCCCTCCTGGACAGGGCGGCAGGCTGGGCGGTGGGCTAACCCCCCCACCTCCCTTCCGGACGGGGCGGCTCGCCGGGCGGGGGGCTGGCCCCCCCACCTCCCTCCTGGACGGGTTGGCTGGCCGGGCGGGGGGCTGACCCCCCCACCTCCCTCCCGGACGGAGCGGCTGGCCGGGCAGAGGGGCTCCTCACTTCCCATTAGGGGTGGCCGGGCAGAGGCGCCCCTCACCTCCCGGACAGGGTGGCTGGCCGGGCGGGGGGCTGATCCCTCCACCTCCCTCCCGGACGGGGTGGCTGGCCGGGTGGGGGGCTGACCCCCCCACCTCCCTCCCGGACGAGGTGGCTGCCGGGCGGAGACGCTCCTCACTTCCCAGACGGGGTGGCTGCTGGACGGAGGGGCTCCTCACTTCTCAGACGGGGCGGTTGCCAGGCAGAGGGTCTCCTCACTTCTCAGACGGGGCGGCCGGGCAGAGACGCTCCTCACATCCCGGACTGGGCAGCAGGGCAGAGGTGCTCCCCACATCTCAGACCATGGGCGGCCGGGCAGAGAGGCTCCTCACTTCCCAGATGTGATGGCGGCTGGGAAGAGGCGCTCCTTGTTTCCTAGATGGGATGGCGGCCGGGCAGAGACGCTCCTCACTTTCCAGACTGGGCAGCCAGGCAGAGGGGCTCCTCACATCCCGGACGATGGGCGGCCAGGCGGAGACGCTCCTCACTTCCCAGACGGGGCGGCAGCCGGGCAGAGGCTGCAATCTCGGCACTTTGGGAGGCCAAGGCAGGCGGCTGGGAGGTGGTTGTAGCGGGCCAAGATCACGCCACTGCACTCCAGCCTGGGCACCATTGAGCACTGAGTTAACCAGACTCTGTCTGCAATCCCGGCACCTCGGGAGGCCGAGGCTGGCTGATCACTCGCGGTTAGGAGCTGGAGACCAGCCCAGCCAACACAGCGAAACCCCGTCTCCACCAAAAAAATACGAAAACCAGTCAGGCGGGGCGGTGCGCGCCTGCAATCGCAGGCACTCGGCAGGCTGAGGCAGGAGAATCAGGCAGGGAGGTTGCAGTGAGCTGAGATGGCAGCAGTACCGTCCAGCTTCGGCTCGGCATCAGAGGGAGACCGTGGAAAG